>NC_092155.1:28027501-28627501 GCF_045791955.1 Oncorhynchus clarkii lewisi | reverse complement strand
TAGCAGGCCGTGTCAGTGGCACTGTATTGTCCTCAAAGCGAGCAAAAAAGTTAGTCAGTCTGTCGGTGAGCAAGACATCCTGGTCCGCGACGGGGCTTGTTTTCTTTATAATCCGTGATTGACTGCAGACCCTGCCACATACCTCGTGTCTGAGCCGTTGAATTGCGACTCTACTTTGTCTCTATATTGACACTTAGCTTGTTTGATTGCCTTGCGGAGGGAATAGCTACACTGTTTGTATTTGGTCATGTTTCCGGTCACCTTGCCCTGGTTAAAAGCAGTGGTTCGCGCTTTCAGTTTCGTGCGAATGCTGCCATCAATCCACGGTTTCTGGTTTGGGAATGTTTTAATCGTTGCTGTGGGTATAGCATCGCCGATGCACTTTCTAATGAACTCCATACGAGTGAGTCACTGGCTATATAAGTACTAAGCCATTTCATCTGACTCTGTAGTTTCATTTTAATAATAAATGGACAGATAATTATGTAATTACATCATAGGGCCAGGAGTTTTTCCTGACTTGACTGCAATCCCTAGCAGGAAAAACTCTGGACATTTCAACTTAAACCTAATCATGACAAGTTCTAAATGGAAGATGCTGAGACAACTGATAACATGGACTATAATGGCACAAAGAGAATATGTGATGTAAGCATATTATACAATAGAAACAGAGGGAGGAAAGACAGACTTATTACCTGAGTAGGAATCTGTGTCTTCCTTGATGTATGTCTTAATTCCCTTAACAGCTGTTGCCTCTCAGCCGATAAGAGATGCCAACACTCTCTAATGGAATCTCATATCCCCTGCATGAGGGAGGGACAGTGTGTGTGTGTGTGATAATATTTTATATCCCCTGCATGAGGGCACCGAGGTCAGCCGAATTTGGATTGCGCCTCGGATTAATGAGTCTGATTTTACAGTGAGCAGGTGTTGCCATTGTAATTAGTCAGCAGGTCAGAGACATCCAGTGTGGTGGATATGAGGCTCTATCCTCACACAGCATTATCCCCAGGGAGAGGGAGGCGGGTGTGTGTGTGGGGGGGGGGGGGGGACTTGAAACGCCCCAACAACAATCCCTCCTCTATTGCCCTATGGACCCTAGAGGCATTTGGCATAGGCATTTGGCATAGGCTATGGATCATTTGTCCACTAGCCTTCCATAGTACAGTAACTACTTGTGCCAGGAAGATTGTTCTAGTTGAAGTCAAAGTTAGACGTCACCCCCCATATTACAAACTATGTGTTGTGATAATTGCGTTGTTTGCTTTTACAACCTGTTCATTCACATGCCTTGCGACCGTGATGTATAGGCCTCAAGGCCGAGACAATAATACGACAGTGGCAGAATAAATTCAACCACACCTTTGTTTTATCACAAAAACGGATAGCAACCTCTGTCTGGTGAAGTCCACGACGCATATTGCATGTAACAGACATGACCTGCAGCATGGTCAAGCAAGGTAATGTTTATGACATGTTCTAACAACTAAACAACTATTGATTTAAAACCACAGAGAGTTACCACAAGTCACACAGAGAACAGGAGCTGCCTCCACTATTCCAGCACCATTTCAACTTCAACATCATCAAATCCCCTCTGCCCAGTCTAATACAGTGACAACTAAAAGATACCAAAAACAATTTAGTCCAACCAACATAAGCTAAATATGATGTGGCTGTCCAAGCTTCTGATTTCTGTTTGTGTGCGCGCAAGTAGAAAAACATGTTGATACTTTAACTTTTTTTTTGTCAAGGGATGCCAAATGCTCACTGGCTTCTCTTGCATTCAATGCTACAAGTGAGGACAATATAATTAGCATTACACGTAAGTCAGTTTTTACCATCCCGTCTTTGGTCTCTATGAGAGTTTCACATATTGTATCTGAAAATGGTGACATGCCAAATGGTGCTAACCAGAGAAATGTAATTGCCTTTTCATTTCCTAATAGATATAATCCAATATTTGAGTCTCCTGTTGTTCTGAAATCTCAAAGTAATCTGACTTGTGTTGAAACTCTGTATGTTTTTAAATGCAGAAAAACTGACATTTTTACATCTTAATATTTGTAGTTTATTACCTAAAATGGATAATGTGGGCCTCAGGAAGACCCTGATATTTTTATTGTACCTGAGACCTTGGTTAACTGATTAAACCCCGTTTCTATGGATGGTTACAATGTGTTTAGGGCTGAAAGGCAAAAGTGGTGGTGTTGCTATTTCCACAAGGAATGTTATAGGAAAATATATAAAAATTTGACCCAGCTGATTACAAAACTTAAAGGACCCAACAAAATCAACTTTGATTGACCTCATATTTACAAATACTCCAGAGAAATATGCTGGGAGTGGGGTATTTGTATTAGATATTAGTGACCACTGTCCCATTGTATTTTTTTTTTTACCTTTATTTAACTAGGCAAGTCAGTTCAGAACAAATTCTTATTTTCAATGACGGCCTAGGAACCTGTTCAGGGGCAGAACGACAGATTTGTACCTTGTCAGCTCGGGGATTTGAACTTGCAACCTTCTGGTTACTAGTCCAACATTCTAACCACTAGGCTACCCTGCCCTGATAAACATGCTCCCTTTAAAAAAAATAAAAAAATCATTAGAAAACCAGTCTTGCCCTTGGTTCAGTCCAGAGCTATCTGAAGTCATGCACAACAGAGATGCTGCCTGGGCCAAAGCTAGATTCAAAGCTTAACTCGGGGCCCAGACTAGCAGACTTTTAGGCGATTGAGAAATCTGTGTGTAAAACTAGTTAAAAAAGCTAAATCAGATTATTATGTTAATACACTAATCTGAATGTACAGGGAACCCAGATAAATGCTGGAAAGCTGTTAAATCACTGAAGGGTTGTGTCTCCTCTTCTCTCACCCAAGAAATCAAATTTAGATTCCGGCCCTATTACTGACAAAAATGTTATCATTAATGCATTAAATCACCATTTTATCTCTGCAGGCTTTATATTTTAATGTATTTCAAAGCCAGCTCTTGAAAATAGTAGTTTCGCTGTAGATGGGGAAAATCAATTGAATGATACTGAAAATGCTGGTCAGTTCTCCTCTTTTTGGAAATTCACTGATAAAGAAGTCCTGGATGCTTTGTTAACATTAGACAACAAAAAAAAATCTACAGGGGCTGAAAATTTGGTGCAGCACCCCTTATTGTTGGCCCGGTAAGCCCACATTGTTTATTTAACATTGTTATCAGGAAATATTTTAAAAGCATGGAAATCTGCATATGTGCTGCCACTCCATAAGGGCGAGGATCTTGACAACTAACTTGTTTAGCTAAGATTCTTGAATCCTTGGTTAATGTACAACTTCGTTCCTTTTTATCTGATAACTGTATTCTTAATAGAAACCAAATCAGGGTTTAGGCCTGTGCATAGTACTACCACAGCAACCATGCTAGGTGTAAATGATCTTGTCAATGCCTTGTTCATTGACCTGTCAAAGGCGTGCTCATTCTGTTTTACTGAAGAAAAAAAATTCAAGAGTAGGCCTGAGATATACAACCCGTTTATGGTTTCAGATTTATCTTAGCAACAGAACTCAGGCCATCTTGATAGATGGTGTTAAATCTGAATTTCTTGAGATTCAAAAAGGTGTTCCTCAGGATTCGATTTTGGGTCCATTATTGTTCACTTTGTATATTAATGACATAGGAAAGACTTAATATTCATCTCTATGCAGATGAGTTTTGTATTCCTGTGCCACCTCAGTGCAGCAGGCCATTCGTGAACTTCAGCATGAATTTGACTCGATTCAGAGATCTTAAATTAGTGTTAAATACAAGTAAAACAATTAGAGAACAACATGCTGTTCTCTAGGTCACGAAATGTTTACCCCGAGGACCTGCATATTTGCGCTATAAATGGAGCTTAAACTGAGCTTGTTTCTCAATACAAGTATCTGGGTGTCTGGATTGACGACAAGTTGTTCTTCACAACGCATATAAAAAAAATCTGACTAAGAAGCTAAGATCCAAGATAGTTTTTTTATATCTAAATAAATCATGCCCTAATATTAAAAATAGGAGATTGTTCAAACAACGCTTCTCCCTGTATTGGATTTTGGTGATATTGTTTACATGCACGTGGCACAACCTCTGTTGGACACAGTCTACCATTCAGCAATATGTTTTATCACAGGGGACCATTTTAGGACTCATCTTTGTAGTCTATACAAAAATGTGGGATGGACCTCTGTCTGCGAGAAGAGAGCTGAATTCTCGTTGATTTATTTACAAAGCAATCTGACAGAAACTCCCTCGATATGTAACATCATTAATGAAGATAAAAATCATAACTTACCAAACCCGTTCACAGGAATGGACAACACTAGAGGTCCCTTCAGTCTCCACAGATTTGGGAAAATCTGCATTTTGTTTTTATGCCCCAAATTTGTGGAATAATCTGCAAAGTTCACTGCAGTTATATGTGCTGGTGCCACTCAAGGCAGTTTACATTATTGATTGAGGACCTCTATGTAGTTGAATGTGATCACTTTCATAAATGTTTTATTTTGCTGAATTTTATTGTTTTATGCACGTGTATGTTGTTTTAATATTCTGTTTTTATTGTAATGTGTACAGGGCTCTCTTGTAAAATAGATTTTAATCTCAATTGCGACTCCCTGTTTTAAATAAAAGGTCAAATTTAAAATAAATTTTAAAAAACAGGCGGTAACAATGTCATACTCGTTTGGACCAGACAAGCCTGGCTTCCCTTGGCATCCAAGAATACAACGCCACTCTTCAAATTATGCCCAACTGACCCAGATTGAGGTGAATAAATGGGCCGTTTTTGTATTGCGTAAACAATAACAGTTATTGTGTGATGGCGGAGATGCAATGTTGTGTTCCAAACAAAACAACTGCAAGTTCGCTTGCTCTAGTTCCTCAACAGCACAGCTAGGAGCTCAAAAAAAAAAGTGCCTTACCGTGGAGGACTCTTCTTTGAGTCATGAAAGTGCATTGATATTACATAGGAACTGTGCACACTTTGAAGAGGTGTGTGGCCACTTGCAGACACCACTTATTCCTCTCACTCAAACCCTTGTAATTTCTGTGTCTTATGTTGCACCTACCCCACATTTTCCATATTACTGAATGTGTCCAGTGTTTTCAGATTTCGTTATCAACAAATGAGGAGAAAAGTACAGTAAATGTAAAAGGCACATACAATCAACAGTGTGATGTTCAAATGCAGTCTTGTGTCAGGTGAACTGTTGCATCCTCAAATGTAGGTTTAATAATTTCCCCCTAATCTACAAACTGTTCCCTTTCAATTGCACCCACGGTTATGCATATGCTTTTTCATATTTCCTTCTGTAAGAAACATTTACATGTAGCTCTATCCATACAGGTCAATTCCCACGAGTGTAAAAGGTTACCTTAACCAATCTGAATTCATTCCTAAACATAACACTATTTTTTTCCCTATCCCAGGGAACTCCTCTCAAAAACATGTTGGTTTTGTATTTTTAACAATTAGTCCACTGTTGATACAGTCCCAAAATGTTTTGCATGTCAGCAGTCAAGTTTGATGAATTTTGCAATGTCATGATGTGGCCGGTGACACTTTGTTTCTTGAAAGTCCAATATCTTGAAAACTTGACTGCTGACATGCAAAACATTTTGGGACTGTATCAACAGAGAACTGATGGAGAAACAAAAATAACAAAAAAAGATAGTTTTGAGTGGAGTTTCCCTTTAACCCTTAACTTAATAGATGTGAAACAGACCGACACAGAGTTAGGTAACAGTGTCTCAACTTAAAATGTTAAAAACCGATATTTACTTGACTTCACCCATAGACATTTGGAAAAACAGACAAACGTCAAATGTCGAGAGTCAAACGGGATACTTTGTTGACCTGTGCATGGTCATGTCTCCTGGTCTCTCTTTTCAAACAGAGGGCTGACATTTTCCATTGGAAGAGAAAATCGTCCTCCCAGGCACTCATGATTCATAGCATTGACAGTGAGGTTAAACATTAATGTTTAGCGGTAAACAGCTCCAGGTGCCCCTGAGAAGGTGAGAATGCACACACTTTCCGTCACACACACACACATTACAGTAAGCCCTCGCCCACACTATCTAATGCCGTTAACACTCAACATCAAACTCCAACTCACGCTATACCGCAATAAACAAAGTTCAAATGCAGAGACTCCGAGACCATTGAGAGCTTTTGAAGTGACAGGTTGACGCAAAATCTGTAACCCATCTCCGCTAAACTGTATCAGCACAATGGACAGCGCCCTACACAGTAAAGCAATGCATATTCGGCAATGGATATTAGGTACACTACAAGATATAACGGGTAATTCACCTATTACAAAACAGCCTACGTGAATGCAGCATAATAAACTAGTGGAAGGGGGGGGGGGGGGGGGGGGGGGGGGGAGCTAACTAAACTATGTAGTGGTGGGGCGAGGCAGAGTCGAGTGAAGCAGCTTCAACTCTAAGCCTGACCCGTCCTTATAAATCAAATATTACAGGCGGAGGCGTATCTAGTTATTCACGGAGCCTACCATAGATGAGCAGTGTTCCCCCCGCGTTTTATAAAAACCCAAAGGAGTCCTACCAAACCACCCAGTAGTTTTCCATAACCCCCTACACACAAACAAACTCTGCAGCGTGCTCTTTCCCTGGTACGGACACGTCGCAGCGGAGATACAGATTTGGCGCCAACCTGTCACTCAATCACTTGAACTTTTTTGCTATTTTTAAATTAGGGACATAAAACTAAAACGGAGTTGGCACAAGTCTCAACTGAGAGTATTTTAACTTTTTGCATTATTTGTTGGTTTGGCAATGCCACTGTCAGCCAGAGAAACATGCTGAGAAGGATTATTACCACAGCAAGCAAGGTACTTGGAGTCAAACAGACAGGCCTGGATGAGATCTTTAAGGTCAGGGCCCTCCGTAAGGCTCACAAAATCATTTTAGACCCAAGTCACCCCCTGTACCTGGACTTTGAATTACTCTCCTCTGGGCGCAGGTATAGGGCACCCCTCAGCAGGAAAAACAGAACGAGACAATCATTTGTGCCAGGTGTGATATCCCTCCTAAATAGCTCGGCGAATGTTCCCATTGACTCAGTAAGGCCAGCAGGCTAGTCTTTTCTTTTTTCTTTTATTTCTTATTTTTTACTATTATTATTGGTGCGTAACTGTTATGAAAGTTGTATTGTCAATTTTGTTTTGTATTTAAAACGCCACTTTAAATGTGTACATGACACTGCAACAACATTTCCCCATGGGGACAATAAAGTCAGTAAGTAAGTAAGTAAATAAGTAGAGGGCTAAGGCCCCTTTTGCCCTCTCGTGGAGCCGGGCACGTCTCCCTCGCTCTTTCTTCTCGCTTTCCCCAGTCTGTCCTCAACATTGTCACTGATTGCCACAGCCCTCGAAAAAATTGAGGAAGAGAGACATTGCGAAGGAGGGGATCAATAGGCAGGTAGTCTGGGTTGAAGAGGCCACTTTGTTTGGGGGGGGGGTGGCAGAATGGAGGGATATAGTTATGGTAGTCATCAACCCACACTGCCCCTAATCTAAACAATTCAGTCACAAACTGGAGATACAGCTTTGAAAGTAAATTTCATGAAGTATGTTTGAAGAGCCTGTAACACTAGGGTAGATTATCACATTTCCACAGATTACTGTATCTAACCAGGATGACTAGCTTATTCACCATGGGATTTGAAGTACTAGGAACTTGGGTGTTATGAAGGTTATGGGCCAATATACAGTAATACTTCTCTATGGTTTCTGAGCAACTGAGCCATCACCCTCTGTCTCACTGCAATAATCTGAGAGTACAGTTAAAAGGGGTTAGGATTTAGAGAACAAGAAACACCACATCTGGAAGCTGCAGAAGGCCTGTAAAATGTAAAAATAACCAGAACCATACATCAGTGTGAATGATAACCTACAGATGGCATTCCAATGGCTGCCAAGACTCAAATCATTGGTGTAAAAACCTTCAGTATTGATACGTCGTAATTCACGGGGTTATTTCATAGTCGTACCCATACTCTGGTAAGGAGGAATCTAAATGACAAACAGGCGAAGATATCAAGCTTTATTGGAGTAATGCTGGCAACTCCATAATCAGCTCCTTTCATAAGAGACAGTATGTGGAATTGAATGTGACACAGACATCATAAAAAATAAAATAAAAAACATGATGGGAGTCTCATGTAGGCCTACATCCACGCGTATGACACACACTCTCACTCTACAGCCAGCTAGCGTCGCCTCTAGCGCTAATTAATTTAGATTAAAATGAACATAGAGATCAACGTTGGAGGACGCAGTGCTGATTGCATCAGAGAGGCTGCTTGCTTGCGCCCACACCGCCCCGTTCAGATCCGTTTAAAAAAACAAACAAAAAAAATAATAATGTAGGGACCGAGTAATGTTCGCTCTCCCTTGAGACGTTTTTCCCGATGCCTGATTCACAGCCCTTGAACATGGGCAGCGTTAGAGAAAGGGTTTTGCAAAGTGTACGACAACAGATAAAGAAAATGGGTGAGGCACAGTACGATAAAGGCCACGGGGGCTTGAGTGTGGCGCAGAAACTACGCAGGTGGAATAACTAGAACACCATCAGAAAGCATAATAAGAAGCCATGCTGGATGGATCCAGACCACAGAAATAAAGATAGGGAATGGAGATAACATCTAAAAAAAATACTCCTCCCAGGACATATTGTTAAATTCAAAATAACTGTGTGGGGATGACAAACTAAATAAATCAGCGTACCGCACACAACATCGCATACACACACACTCTCAGGAGAGCTACTACAGTATAATGGATACTACTTTCAGCAAGCTATAGTTTCAGCCAACGAGGTGTCCTCACATCCCCTTTCTGCAATGGCTGATTACCATGCTCAAAACCTCAGGCCATCTGTGCGTCTACTCATCCCCAGGATGACTATAACAAAGAGACAACAACTTTCCATCGTGTAAAAGTGTCTGCAGCACCACTGAATTGAGCCTGGCCTTGAACTAATGATTAAATCATTTGCTGGGCTGTTCTTGTGATGACACAAGTGTGTTATTAAGTCTGCCAGGAACAATATACACATAGATTTTAGTTACACAACTAAAGTATTTGTATAAGGACTGAGAGGAAAGATGTCTTACCTGGTCATTATAAGAAAATCAAGACAAATTACATTTGATGATCAATACCATATGGACTATAGGTCTAGCTTATATGGTTGGCTAACTTTCAGCACCCAAAAGGACGTTTGGAAATCTGACATCAGAAACAGACTCAATACAATCATTACTCAGTACATAGAGCACTCAACGACTTGGGACAGATACAGGAATTCAACCATTCAGTCATTGATTTAAGTGAAAAGCACAACATCGGGCACAAAAACATGACAAAACACCCAGAGAGGATTTATAAAATTAGCTAGTTTATTTCTGAATGGATGAGATTATTTTTTTGCAGTGTGCGATTTCTATAAGATCCCATAAAAGATTGTCATCATAAAAACACTGGCCATTCAAGATTGGTAAGTCTCCCCAAAAAAATGGCATTGCACACACAAAATACACATGCACATATCAGTACATTCAAGTCCATGTCACCAAAATAGATTTGATTTACAAAATAAAGTCTTCAATAAAAACATCTGAATATTGTTTTTTTTTGTGTGTGTGTTTTTTTACAACCAGGTCAGAGTCACAGCACGTATTCGACGAGTCTGAAAAATCCAAGCTTTAAAATCATTCTGTTGTGTGGTTTTACTAAAATAGCAGAGCTACATATTCAGTTACAAAAATATATATATATATATATTCCTGTATCTACTGCTGTGTTTCCGCTCTATGCATATACTCGAAGTCACTACTTAGAGTACTGTTAATACGATTGTTTTGCTAGGACATTTGAGAGAAAAACGAAGAAAAAAAACCCACATACAACGTGACAGTGTTTTCAGCAGGAAAGTGGAGTCAGCATTTCTGAAGCCTAGTTATGTCTACCGGATTTCAATTCAAGTCAATGACAGGAAAATAAAGTAAAAGCAGTGGTGAGAAGTAGCCTGAAGTGTGAATCCTAAGGCAGGATCCATACAATACGAGCCAGGGACAATCTTCACAAAAAAATGTATTTTCCAAAAGGGGACAATGTTGATGATGTGGGAGAATGATAAACAACGGTTGAGCGCAGATGAAACGTGATTGTATTGAAACATCTCTCTACGTGTGCTTCTTCTGACCCTACCGAATACAAATTCAACACAGCTTCGACATTGAGGCGTGAATGTGTGAATTTCGACAACAAAGTAAATCTATCAGCTACCTGAACCTGACAAGCCTGTCTCTGTAGGGGTAAACATCTCTGATTCTGCGTACCGGTGATTGATTGAACTCCCAAAATGGTTTTGTAGGGGCTAGGCCAACGCCTCAGGCCAAAACATTCAAGGACATCATTTTGGATGTGAGACGGAGACAGCAAGATAGTTTAGAGTTTGACTCGAAAAAGAAAGGCTAGAGTCTTTGTTTAATTGATCAGAGAGAATGCGCAACAGAGAGACAGGTAGCTATCTAAGTTCTTCGGGTCAAACTCCCCTTTCCTCTCTAGGACTATATCCAACTTCTCTATTGGGACGGGGCGCCGTCTGATGAGAGGAAGAGGAAATAACAGAATAAAAAAAGAACTGATTGGTTTTTCAAGTGACGGATGACCACCCATCAGAGTAACTTAATGAACAGATGTGCGAAGGGCCCAGGTTCCTGTGATTCACATTTCTACAGCACAACACCCAGACGTGGTACTCTGGCGCTCTCTGGCGTACATTTTAGATCATTACAGCTGGTCTGGATTCATGCACCTTGCAGGTTCATTCAAGAGAATGTATATTAAAACCTTCAACTTGGGGATATATGGCCCATCTGAGGTCGGCTTAAACAAACAATCTACTCAAAATACTGGCTGATCATTATTCTGATGTCAAAACCTCCAAGCACCATAGTATTTAACATTTCATCTCTAAACGACAGGAATGGGCATATATACTTTTTTATTCACATATATACAGCTATTTCAGATAATTCCCTGATTTTGGTCCTTTTCCAACCACTAAGTTATTGCTGAAGAGCGTAATGTAACTACTTCATAGATTATACAGTACACATGCTGACTGACAACTCGGAGCTGCTGTGGTAGAAAGCTTCACAGATCTATCTTTCTGTCAGTGAATGTTAAGAGCCTTTTGCAGGGGCCTCTCGAAAAATATGGATCCAATTTACACAGTGAAGTCTGTTTACAAAATGATTAGTTAATTAATTTACCTTGACATCACATTTCAATACATTCAGTGTGATGCAATCTTCTAGTATATAAACCCCTCTACACTTCTGGTCTAGTCAACTGGAGTTGTTACATAGTATTGCGCCGGGTTCATAAAAAGGGAGAAAAGTCCATTAGCGTTCCCCGTAAAAATCCACAACCCACCAAGCATTTCGCTACACCCGCAGTAACATCTGCTAAATACGTGTAAAAATTTGGTTTAAAAAAAACGAAAACAAAAAATCATTTTCACTTAAACCAGCTGTCTATACAGTGAAATGGACTACAATGTTCACAGCCTGGTCAAATAAGTAAAGTATTTTCAAAAAAACTATGCAAAGTTTCAGTTGAGATGAGTGAGTAAGTGGATAAACATTGCGATGTAACACTGTCGGATTCTGTACATTATCTTCTTTTGGAGTATAGCTCGGTGTGCGCGAAGAATGTAAACGCGCCGTCTTGCCTGACATCCGTATTGCACCATGTAGCAGCATGCTAAGTAGTGGGTAGATAGCATTCAAAACTACATATATATGAAAACACCTGAGTGTTCTAGAGGGTTTGAGTCCCTTGAGGGGGAAACGGTTTGTCATCAGCTTAAGGTAATTCCCCCTTTAAACACTCAAATAAAATTAACATGGATAACCCTGGGTAGAACTGTGTGTGAAGCGAATGGTAGGGGCCCAGAGGTTTTTCCTGACCAGGTTCACATGGTCAGGGAAATACTCCTGGCCCAACAAATGAGCAATGGTATTGTTAGCTTAGTGATTATAGGCTTCTGTCTGCATGACTTGGAATGGATATTTGGAATGAGCGTCAACTAGAGTGAATGATTGAACACAGGGCTAGGTAAAGAATGTACCCTTTGTGATATCGCCTAACACGAATTGTCTGGCGTCTTAAACAGTTGGATAGAAAGGCTTTGCAGCCAATTCACACATCAGCTTGAGCTAAAAGCTGAGAGAATCGTGGCTAAACTGTCATTGAAGAGGTAATGGAAAAAAAAGTCCAACCCTTTACAATAGTAGCAATACTGCCCAACCCTCAACATCCCCCACCAATAAAACAAATAAACATTACATTATAGAAACATGCAGATGTGTAAATAAATACTCGTATTCAGCATCTAGGACCTATGAAAACACTGACGTATTCACCACGAATCTCTAGAGTATTACTACTACAGCGCCTCGCGTCACAGCCAGATAGTGTTCCTTGTTGAGTCTACACTACAGACCACATAGGCCAGCCTATTGACTGACTGGCTAACTGACTGACTGAAAGCCAATGCGACCTGAACATAAGGAATGGCTATTTAAGTTACCCTGCTCCCCCCCAGCAGCATATATAGTAGAGACTACCCATAGCATTGAGTGTCCATACCTGACATACCCTAAACCCTCACCTCTGCTCACCTTCCCACATCCCACCAGAGAAATCAGACTCAAGCGGGCATGACCGAAGACCTAAAACACCCCTCGTTCTTGGACCGCTCCTCCTTTCGGCTGGTGGTGGTGACCCGCTCAGTGGATAGGTCCATCTAATACAGAGGGGTGTTTGGTGGGGGGTGGGATCAGGAGACGCAGAGGGAACTGGGGACGGAGGCCAGGGTGCAGACGGGGGTGGGAAGGCCGTAGAAGATGGGGTCTGTGAGGGGGAAGAGGAGAAGAAGGAAAAGGAGGACCCCCAGCAAGTAGCAGGACAGGACAGTGAGACGGTGGGGGTGCTCCAGGGCCATGCCAAGGGCAGGGAAGCCCATGTGGTTACAGAACGAGTGGCACAGCACCGGCCCCACCAGGTGACCTGATGACCAGAGGGGAAGGGAATGACAAGACTGCATATAATGCATACAGGTTGGTATTACAGTACACAGTAGTGGCGGATGGGGTGAGTTAGCCCCAAACAATGTGAAGCGCCTTGAAACAGCATTTATGTAGAGCTTTCACCACCTAAAATAAAATGAATCATATATTAGGCGTGTGTGTGTTTTCTGTACACCAGAAAGAGAGAAGCTGTAGGCTCACCTGTCCTGATGAATATGAAGGCAGTGTAAGCTCCAAAGACAGCGGTGTAGGAGAACTGGAATACTGCAAAGCAAACAGCACAACAAGTCATTAACTAACCCCTCCTATACAATCTAATGGTGCATGGGAAAAAGAAAGGCATAACAAACTAGCAGCACATGGAAGTGAAGGTAGAGGAACAATGAATATCGTATGGTCCTTACCTGCAGCGAGAAAGATCCCAGACAGGGTGCCCTGTCTGAAACGCAGCAGCTCGATCACATGATGGAAGTGGGCTGCGAAGAAAACGGTTGACATTTTGCGCAAGCAAAATAACCATTATATTTCAAATAGATAAGGGCACATTATCCTATGAGAGTTCAGAGTATTGCAACTCACAATTGATTGCATCCAGCAGTTTACAAAACACAGGTTCAATCATATTCCCCTTATAAATGCTCATCTTCGCATATATACACCGCAAATTTAAATGTGGTACATGGCACTGACATATACTTACATAGAGACACACAGTTTAAGAGTTGTTCTAATTGATTTGCTATTTCTTTCAGTTGGGATCGAGGAAAGATCTAGAAGATCCCCCTGTGCTGTTTTTAGGTGGGACTCACCAACTCCGAAGAAGAGGGGGCAGGTGAAGATGGCAGTGGAAGGACTGGTGCAGGGTACCAGCATGGGCAGCATACAGGCCCTGAACACCAGCTCCTCAGTCAGAGGGGCCACCACCTGGTTCCTCAGCCAGCGCATGTCACTGAGGCACAGAGCCCAGAACCACGGGTCTTTGGAAGGGAGAGAAAGCTTTAGAGATGATGATGTACGCGATAATGTGCATGTGAGAGAGATAATGTACACGTCCAGGAAAAATGGATGCACTTAGGGCTGAATCCTACTTTGAGATTGGCACACTTAACTTATAAATCATGCATTGGTGTCAGTGGGAGGTTTGAACAAAACTCAAGTTAAGCGTGCAAATCTTAGGTTAAAATTTAGGCCATAATCTAAATTTGACATATAGCAGAAATGAATCGTCTCCACTCCAGGATAACACAGTAATAGACATATTGGGTGAATAATAATCTCCAGACAGTATCTCACCAAAGGTGACCCGTATCCCATCTATGAAGCCCCAGGGGCAGTCCATAGCCAGCTGGATCAGGGGGCCAACGAACAGCACCTACCAGAGCAAAGGTCAGAGGTCAACTAACGGTCTGACCATAGGCAGAGGTTGATCAAAGAAAGTTTCAATTACCATGGTGAGGAGCAGAGGCAGTATGATGGCTGGGATGAGGCCCTCAAAGCGAATGCCCATCAGAGCCAGCAACGAGGGACCAGGCTGTGGAAGAACAAAAGGATGGAATTAATGGAATTGTTTTCATGCGTATTAGGGATGTGAACGTTTAAACGTTAAAACTTTAAACAAAATTGGGATTCTTAACGTTTGCCTGGTGGCCGACCTGCCTATACTGTGCCCCTCTCTCTCCGTCCCTCGCTCACTGTGAAAGATGCGAGTGTGTGTGTTCTCGGAAGTACGGCAACTAAATCAGTCGCCTCGGTTTCAAAAATACTGAATTCCTAGTGGAATCTAATATGGACACAAAGAAATGGGAGTCAATGTGCAAGGAGTCGAGGAATCAATCACTTGAGTCGACACTACGTCATCCAAAGTTTAAGACGCCAGTGCATCGGTTAGCGGGAGCCCAAACCAATCCAAATAAAAGGCATGCAGCCCTAAGAAAAATGATTCAAACGTTACGAATCTGCGTTTAAATTTTTATATACAATTTCTTTTTTTTTTTAGATGACTTGAATCTGTAGTGACGGAATTGTTGAGTCCTCTCCTTCAGCCTAACATGTATGCATATAACTGCATATGACAATGATCTACAAGTCGGATAACAACTGTGCACTCACAGTGCGGGAGACGCAGCTGCTCACTCCAACGAGAAGGCGGCCTACCCTATCCCTGTTCTAATTAGAGGTCGACCGACTATGATTTTTCAACACCGATAACGATTATTGGAAGACCAAAAAAAGCCGATACCGATTAAATCGGACGATTTTATATATACACTGCTCAAAAAAATAAAGGGAACACTTAAACACAATGTAACTCCAAGTCAATCACACTCTGAAATCAAACTGTCCACTTAGGAAGCAAC
Source organism: Oncorhynchus clarkii lewisi (assembly GCF_045791955.1). Taxonomy (NCBI): domain Eukaryota; kingdom Metazoa; phylum Chordata; class Actinopteri; order Salmoniformes; family Salmonidae; genus Oncorhynchus; species Oncorhynchus clarkii. Next base: position 28,611,988 of record NC_092155.1, on the reverse strand, counting down.
AATGATTGACAATAAATTTCACATGCTGTTGTGAAAATGGAATAGACAACAGGTGGAAATTATAGGCAATTAGCAAGACACCCCCAATAAAGGAGTGGTTCTGCAGGTGGTGACCACAGACCACTTCTCAGTTCCTATGCTTCCTGGCTGATGTTTTGGTCACTTTTGAATGCTGGCGGTACTGTCACTCTAGTGGTAGCATGAGACGGAGTCTACAACCCACACAAGTGGCTCAGGTAGTGCAGCTCATCCAGGATGGCACATCAATGCGAGCTGTGGCAAGAAGGTTTGCTGTGTCTGTCAGCGTAGTGTCCAGAGCATGGAGGCGCCACCAGGAGACAGGCCAGTACATCAGGAGACGTGGAGGAGGCCGTAGGAGGGCAACAACCCAGCAGCAGGACCGCTATCTCCGCCTTTGTGCAAGGAGGAGCAGGAGGATTACTGCCAGAGCCCTGCAAAATGACCCCCAGCAGGCCACAAATGTGCATGTGTCTGCTCAAATGGTCAGAAACAGACTCCATGAGGGTGGTATGAGGGCCCGACGTCCACAGGTGGGGGTTGTGCTTACAGCCCAACACTGTGCAGGACGTTTGGCATTTGACAGAGAACACCAAGATTGGCAAATTCACCACTGGCGCCCTGTGCTCTTCACAGATGAAAGCAGGTTCACACTGAGCACATGTGACAGACGTGACAGTCTGGAGACGCCGTGGAGAACGTTCTGCTGCCTGCAACATCCTCCAGCATGACCAGTTTGGCGGTGGGTCAGTCATGGTGTGGGGTGGCATTTCTTTGGGGGGCCGCACAGCCCTCCATGTGCTCGCCAGAGGTAGCCTGACTGCCATTAGGTACCGAGATGAGATCCTCAGACCCCTTGTGAGACCATATGCTGGTGCGGTTGGCCCTGGTTTCCTCCTAATGCAAGACAATGCTAGACCTCATGTGGCTGGAGTGTGTCAGCAGTTCCTGCAAGAGGAAGGCATTGATGCTATGGACTGGCCCGCCCGTTCCCCAGACCTGAATCCAATTGAGCACATCTGGGACATCATGTCTCGCTCCATCCACCAACGCCACGTTGCACCACAGACTGTCCAGGAGTTGGCGGATGCTTTAGTCCAGGTCTGGGAGGAGATCCCTCAGGAGATCATCCGCCACCTCATCAGGAGCATGCCCAGGCGTTGTAGGGAGGTCATACAGACACGTGAAGGCCACACACACTACTGAGCCTCATTTTGACTTGTTTTAAGGACATTACATCAAAGTTGGATCAGCCTGTAGTGTGGTTTTCCACTTTAATTTTGAGTGTGACTCCAAATCCAGATCTCCATGGGTTGATAAAAATTATCAATGGAAATCAAATTTCTGTGATTTTGTTGTCAGCACATTCAACTATGTAAAGAAAAAAGTATTTTATAAGAATATTTAATTCATTCAGATTTAGGATGTGTTATTTTAGTGTTCCTTTATTTTTTGAGCAGTGTCTATATGCTCCAAAATTACTGGCACCCCTGACTGGCAATGCAAACAATACTTAAAATAAACAATTTCATTATAGAGATAAACTAAAAATACCAACATGTGAGAAATACTGTACTTTATTAATGTTTCAATGGAACCCAACAAAATCATTCAATTATTTAATACAAAATACATTTCACCAAAATCAAGATTTCATAATTATTGGCACTCCTCATTTAGTACTTAGTGCCACCACCTCTGGCAAGGATAACAGCACAGTCTTTTCCTGTAATGTTTGACAAGGTTAAGGAACACATTTGGAGGGATTTTGGACCATTCCTCTATGCAGATCCTTTCAAGATCCTTCACAATCTTGGGTTTGCGCTTATCAACTGCCCTCTTCAACTCAGCCCACAGTTTTTCAATTGAGGTCTAACCCACCACCATACTTCACTGTGAGTATGAGGTTCCTCTCCTTGTATGCATCTCTGTTTCGACGCCAAACATACCGATGCTGTATCTGACCAAAACAGAGCACCTTCTTCCAATCATAATTTAAATGACGTTTGACAAATTCCAAGAGCTTGCATCTGTGTCTTGTGGTCAGAAAGGGATTTCTTCTGGCAACCCTTCCAACGAGCCTCTGGTTGTGGAGGTGGCGTCTGATGGTGCTTTTTTTAAACCTGGTGACCCCAAGACGCCGCCAAGGCCTGCAATTCTTTCACAGTGATTCTTGAGGATTTTGTTGCTTCTCTCACGATCCTCCTCCCCATCCTGTGGGGCAAAATGCATTTGCGTCCTCTACCCGTGAGGTTTTCAACTGTTCCATATCTATTGAATGTTTTAATAATTGCCCTGACAGTGCTCAGTGGTATATTTAAATTGTTTGTGGATCTTCTTGTAGCCATTACCAGATTTATGAAGGTCTACGACCATTTCTCCCTTCTGAACTGCCAGTTATTTTCTTTTCTTCCTGGTGTTGGATGACAAAGGGATATTGCATGCGTGTTACCTCATCTTAATACAGTGCCTTGCGAAAGTATTCGGCCCCCTTGAACTTTGAGACCTTTTGCCACAACAAGTGGGACACAATCATGAAGTGGAACGACATTTATTGGATATTTCAAACTTTTTTAACAAATCAAAAACTGAAAAATTGGGCGTGCAAAATTATTCAGCCCCCTTAAGTTAATACTTTGTAGTGCCACCTTTTGCTGCGATTACAGCTGTAAGTCGCTTGGGGTATGTCTCTATCACTCTTTACACATCGAGAGACGGAAATTGTTTCCCATTCCTCCTTGCAAAACAGCTCGAGCTCAGTGAGGTTGGATGGAGAGCATTTGTGAACAGCAGTTTTCAGTTCTTTCCACAGATTCTCGATTGGATTCAGGTCTGGACTTTGACTTGGCCATTCTAACACCTGGATATGTTTATTTTTGAACCATTCCATTGTAGATTTTGCTTTATGTTTTGGATCATTGTCTTGTTGGAAGACAAATCTCCGCCCCAGTCTCAGGTCTTTTGCAGACTCCATCAGGTTCTTCCAGAATGGTCCTGTATTTGGCTTCATCCATCTTCCCATCAATTTTAACCATCTTCCCTGTCCCTGCTGAAGAAAAGCAGGCCCAAACCATGATGCTGCCACCACCATGTTTGACAGTGGGGATGGTGTGTTCATGGTGATGAGCTGTGTTGCTTTTACGCTAAACATAACATTTTGCATTGTTGCCAAAAAGTTCAATTTTGGTTTCATCTGACCAGAGCACCTTCTTCCACATGTTTGGTGTGTCTCCCAGGTGGCTTGTGGCAAACTTTAAAAAACCCTTTTTATGGATATCTTTAAGAAATGGCTTTCTTCTTGCCACTCTTCCATAAAGGCCAGATTTGTGCAATATACGACTGATTGTTGTCCTATGGACAGAGTCTCCCACCTCAGCTGTAGATCTCTGCAGTTCATCCAGAGTGATCATGGGCCTCTTGGCTGCATCTCTGATCAGTCTTCTCCTTGTATGAGCTGAAAGTTTAGAGGGACGGCCAGGTCTTGGTAGATTTGCAGTGGTCTGATACTCCTTCCATTTCAATATTATCGCTTGCACAGTGCTCCTTGGGATGTTTAAAGCTTGGGAAATCTTTTTGTATCCAAATCCGGCTTTAAACTTCTTCACAACAGTATCTCGGACCTGCCTGGTGTGTTCCTTGTTCTTCATGATGCTCTCTGCGCTTTTGACGGACCTCTGAGACTATCACAGTGCAGGTGCATTTATACGGAGACTTGATTACACACAGGTGGATTGTATTTATCATCATTAGTCATTTAGGTCAACATTGGATCATTCAGAGATCCTCACTGAACTTCTGGAGAGAGTTTGCTGCACTGAAAGTAAAGGGGCTGAATAATTTTGCACGACCAATTTTTCAGTTTTTGATTTGTTAAAAAAGTTTGAAATATCCAATAAATGTCGTTCCACTTCATGATTGTGTCCCACTTGTTGTTGATTCTTCACATAAAAATACAGTTTTATATCTTTATGTTTGAAGCCTGAAATGTGGCAAAAGGTCGCAAAGTTCAAGGGGGCCGAATACTTTCGCAAGGCACTGTACCCTAGTGAAAAAGGAAGTGATGTAATGGCTCAATGTTGTTCCTTAACACTTAGATCAACTTAAATAAAGTGGAATTTAATTCCTGGTTTAATTTTGGTAGATGTTATTTACAATAATAGTTAAGGGTGCCATTATTTGTGAAACCTTGATTTGCAGGACATTGATTTTTAATTAAATCAATAAATTATTTTGTTGGGTTCCATTGAAACATTAATAAAGTACAGTATTTTTCACGTGTTGGTATTTTGAGTTTCTCTCTATAATTATATTGTTTGTGCATTGCCAGTCAGAGTGCCAGTAATTTGAGCCCACTGTATATACACAGAACAAGTATTTGATACACTGCTGTTTTTGTAGGGTTTCCTACTTACAAAGCATGTAGAGGTCTGTAATTTTGTATCATAGGTACACTTCAACTGTGAGAGACGGAATCTAAAACAAAAATGCAGAAAATCACATTGTATGACTTTTAAGTAATTAATTTGCATTTTATTGCATGACCTAAGTATTTGATCACCTACCAACCAGTAAGAATTCCGGCTCTCACAGACCTGTTAGTTTTTCTTTAAGAAGCCCTCCTTATCTCCACTCATTAGCTGTATTAACTGCACCTGCACAAGGCTGGGATGGGCTACAGGACAATAGGCAAGCAGCTTGGTGAGAAGGCAACAACTGTTGGAGCAATTATTAGAAAATGGAAGAAGTTCAAGATGACGGTCAATCACCCTCGGTCTGGGGCTCCATGCAAGATCTCACCTCGTGGGGCATCAACGATCATGAGGAAGGTGAGGGATCAGCCCAGAACTACACGGCAGGACCTGGTCAATGACCTGAAGAGAGCGGAGACCACAGTCTCAAAGAAAACCATTAGTAACACACTACGCCGTCATGGATTAAAATCCTGCAGCGCGCACAAGGTCCCCCTGCTCAAGCCAGCGCATCTCCAGGCCCGTCTGAAGTTTGCCAATGACCATCTGGATGATCCAGAGGAGGAATGGGAGAAGGTCATGTGGTCTGATGAGACAAAAATATAGCTTTTTGGTCTAAACTCCACTCGCCGTGTTTGGAGGAAGAAGGATGAGTACAACCCCAAAAACACCATCCCAACCGTGAAGCATGGAGGTGGAAACATCATTCTTTGGGGATGCTTTTCTGCAAAGGGGACAGGACGACCGCACCGTATTGAGGGGAGGATGGATGGGGCCATGTATCACGAGATCTTGGCCAACAACCTCCTTCCCTCAGTAAGAGCATTGAAGATGGGTCGTGGCTGGGTCTTCCAGCATGACAACGACCCGAAACACACAGCCAGGGCAACCAAGGAGTGGCTCCGTAAGAAGCATGTCAAGGTCCTGGAGTGGCCTAGCCAGTCTCCAGACCTGAACCCAATAGAAAATCTTTGGAGGGAGCTGAAAGTCCGTATTGCCCAGCGACAGCCCCGAATCCTGAAGGATCTGGAGAAGGTCTGTATGGAGTGGGCCAAAATCCCTGCTACAGTGTGTGCAAACTTGGTCAAGAACTACAGGAAACGTATGATCTCTGTAATTGCAAACAAAGGTTTCTGTACCAAATATTAAGTTCTGCTTTTCTGATGTATCAAATACTTATGTCATGCAATAAAATGCAAATTAATTACTTAAAAATCATACAATGTGATTTTCTGGATTTTTGTTTTAGATTCCGTCTCTCACAGTTGAAGTGTACCTATGATAAAAATTACAGACCTCTACATGCTTTGTAAGTAGGGAAACCTGCAAAATGGTCAGTGTATCAAATACTTGTTCTCCCCACTGTATGTGTGTGTGTGTGTATATATATATATATATATATATATATATATATACACACACACACACACACGTTTGCATACACCTTAGCCAAATACATTTCAACTCAGCTTTTCACAATTCCTGGCATATAATCATAGTAAAATGCCCCGTCTTTGGTCAGTTAGGATCACCACTTTATTTTAAGAATGTGAAATGTCAGAATAATAGTAGAGAGAATGATTTATTTCATCACATTCCCTATGGGTCAGAAGTTTACATACACTCAATTAGTATTTGGTAGCATTGCTTTTAAATGGTTTAACTTGGGTCAAACGTTTCAGGTAGCCTTCCACAATAAGTTGGGTGAATTTTGGGCCATTCCTCTTGACAGAGCTGGTATAACTGAGCCAGGTTTGTAGGCCTCCTTGCTCGCACACACCTTTTCAGTTCTGCCCACAAATGTTCTATAGGATTGAGGTCAGGGCTTTGTGATGGCCACTCCAATACCTTGACTTTGTTGTTCTTAAGCCATTTTGCCACAACTTTGGAAGTTTGCTTGGGGTCATTGTCCATTTGGAAGACCCATTTGTGACCACGCTTTAACAAGCTTTAAAGAGCACCCGTCCTTCCTGCAGCAAAGCACCCCCACAACATGATGCTGCCACCCCGTGTTTCAAAGTTGGGATGGTGTTCTTTGGCTTGCAAGCCTCCCCCTTTTCCCTCCAAACATAACGATGGTCATTATGGCCAAACAGTTCTATTTTTGTTTAATCAGACCAGAGGACATTTCTCCAAAAAGTACAATATTTGTCCCCATGTGCAGTTGCAAACCGTAGTCTGGCTTTTTTATGGCGGTTTTTGAACAGTGGCTTCTTCCTTGTCGAGTGGCCTTTTAAGGTTATGTCGATATAGGATTTGTTTAGCTGTGGATAGATACTTTTGTACCTGTATCCTCCAGCATCTCCACAAGGTATTTTGCTGTTGTTCTGAGATTGATTTGCATTTTTCGCACCAAAGTAAGGTCATCTCTAGGAGACAAAACCTTCAGGTGTTTGGAAATTGCTACCAAGGATGAACCAGACTTGTGGAGGTCTACAATTTATTTTCTGAGGTCTTGGCTGATTTCTTTTATCAGAAGCTTCTAAAGCCATGACATCATTTTCTGGAATTTACCAAGATGTTTAAAGGCAGTTAACTTAGTGTATGTAAACTTCTGACCCACTGGAATTGTGATACAGTGAATTAAGTGAAATAATCTGTCCGGAAACAATTGTTGGAAAAATATCTTGTGTCATGCACAAAGTAGATGTCCTGACTGACTTGCCAAAACTATAGTATGTTAACAAGAAATTTGTAGAGGGGTTGAAAAATGAGTTTTAATGACTCCAACCTAAGTGTATGTAAACTTCAACTGTACATACATACATGCATACATACATACATATATACACACACACACAAAGCCATCGATCACGTGACACCACTCATTCCTATGTAAAGTCTCATTAGCGCATTGAAGCCAAATTAAGTTGGTTAAAATGGCGACTCATGGAGACATAGCATGTGCAGTTTAAGCTACTCCAGGGCCTTTTCTCATTTGGGCAAAAGTCAGTTTTCCCTCCGATGTGACCCGTAAACCGATAAGTGGTTGAGGAGAGCGTCAATACATTAAGTAGGCAAATGGAAGACGGTCCTCCCCTCATGATAGTCTCCTTTTGGCAAGGAAGTGTTTCCAACCAGAGTCCTTTGCAGAAGAGTTTTGAAATCTGTTTTCTCTAACATTTAATAATTATATTCTACTTATACTTCTATAAAATGTATTTCACAACTAGTAATTTTATTTTTTATTACTTTATACATATTTTGGGATTCCACCCTGTAAATGTTATTTGCCTGATGACCGCGATTGGAGAAGGGGAGTCTTTCCCTCTCCTCAATTACCTTTGACCTTTTTCAAAAGGTCAACAGGTGTATTAGAAGCAATTATTGGTACTATCATTGCTGCCCCCCCCCCCCCAAAAAAATACAAAGATTGCAATTTTTCTGTTCACTATAAATGGGGGGATCCTGTTTTCTGCAAACAATGCCTGCATTAATACGGTCGGCCCTGAACTTCCATGGACTCAATGAGAAGGGTCACTCTCCCCTGATTAAAACAGATCAAAGATTTTTTACCAAATTCGTAGTCAATGCACTTTGCCTTTGTAGGGCAGTATAGCAGTCAGCCTATAGCTGGGCTCCATAAAGCAGCGCACAATTGGTCCTGCGATGTCCGTGTTTGGCCGTCATTGTAAATAAGAATTTGTTCTTAACTGACTTGCCTAGTTAAATAAAAAGGTTGCTGAGACAGTGCTGTGTAGAGACTCACCATCACACCAGTGTACATTTTCCATGCCCACACGAAGACAGGCGACACGGCAGATACAATCAGGACACTAGTGAATCGCCTCTTGATAACGGCCGGGTGGTCTCTGGGGGGCAAGCATGTGATGGACACAAACAGACAAGTGTCAAAATTACATTTAGTAAACAAACAAACCCCTCAAGAACACTGTAGTTCAGCAGGAAACAAAATCAATTAACCCAGATGCGTTTGATTGCTTGCTAGTGTAACGGATGTGAAACGGCTAGCTTAGTTAGCGGTGCGCGCTAAATAGCGTTTCAATCGGTGACGTCACTTGCTCTGAGACCTTGAAGTAGTAGTTCCCCTTGCTCTGCAAGGGCCGCAGCTTTTGTGGAGCGATGGGTAACGACGCTTCGAGGGTGACTGTTGTTGATGTGTGCAGAGGGTCCCTGGGTCGCGCCCAGGTATGGGCGAGGGGAAGGTCTAAACTTATACTGTTACACTAATTAACCAACAAATAATGGAATAAGTGAAGGCTTCTGGTCAAACAGATGTAAAAGGGTTCTTAGATTACATCTACCAGAAAAAGTCTTAAGGTATTAAAAACACAAAAACAGAATAAATGTTGAAGTTAAGACCCCTGATAACTAATATCAACATGTATTTAATTTTGCTGAAATTATTTGCCTTCTGTAAATTTAAGAAATATTGCCTAGTGTCTTGTCATTCTGTCATCTTGAAGATATTTCCTCATTTCTCTCCCACATGAGATAGAAAAAATACTAGTTGGTAGGTCTAACTATCAATTTTGTTTATGATTTCTTAAGTGACTCAAATGTGTCATTCTGTTACAAAATCCGTAACTGAATAAATCTTTAACAGAATGACAGTCACCAACCAGATGGATCACCTGCTACTGTCCTCCCTTCCACAGGTGTTAATCCACTTCACTTACTGTAGTATATAACCAAAATAGTTTTTTTTTTTTTTTTAAACACAGGGTGTCATTTTATAGCTGACATCCTATTCTTTCTGCTGACATCTTTTAATCTTAATTCAGAGTAGATATTTAACAGTTTTTTTTTTGAAAATGTGGGTCACAAACTGAGGGAGATTCTGTCATTCTGTTACAAAACTTTGCATCTGCACTGTTCTTAAGTCAAATGTTTTTGTAAAATGTTCAGGGGAAATTGTTAAAAGCAGTCCTTGTGCATAGAGTTGTATGGCTTCTTCAAACTTTGGAATCAATTTTTGGTGTTTGGCATACGTTTGAAGGTGAAAAATCAGAGTTCGGCCATCGCTCATCCATATTTTTTTATGTACATATTAATTCCTTTACACTTGTGTGTATAAGGTAGCTGTTGTGAAATTGTTAGATTACTTGTTAGATATTACTGCATGGTCGGAACTAGACGCACAAGCATTTCGCTACACTCGCATTAACGTCTGCTAACCATGTGTATGTGACCAATAACATTTCATTTGAGTCTCAGCGTCATTCTGTTACGATGGAATTTCCCCCAGACTGCTGCACGAAAGCCATGCTAGCTATTTAGTTCCCTAATTTAGGTAGCTAGCTACCACCTAACATGCGCCGACAGCCTAGCTTACTACAGCTCCCACATTCCTCTACAGCATTTTCTACGAATCAAGAAATGTAATAAACACAAGGCTTACCTGGGTAAGTCACTTCTCCATACGTATAAACTCCCGACGTAGGAGCAGGCAAGCAGCAAACAGGACAGTACAGACACCCAGCATATTCCGTCTGGAGGCACAAACTCGCCATTGCCGCGCCACACTTGGTTTGACATAAGATTTGGCGTTAAATCGTCATCCTCTACCATGGCGAGGGGACAGGGTCAATGGTTGTGTTTAAACGACGAGCTTATGTCGTGGTGTAGTAATTCCTTGACCACTTTAATTCGTGAAAAGATTCATAAAAGCAAGATAAGAAAAATGTCAGTTCTCGATCACATATCCTGGCGGTATAATATAACGTCATCACGTTGCGTCGGCTGCACACCTTCCCATGATCAATGCACTGAGGATCAATCATAGGGTGCGTTCGTAAATGTACTTTGGAGTGCCAGAGAGCGCTCAGGGCTCGCTCTTGGGCGTTCTTACATTCAGAGCGTTGTCAGATTGTTAGTTCGTAAATTCAGAGCGCACACTGGACGCTCTGGCCGAGGAGTAGGGTTGGTCCGAGGGTTCTGATCTCACAACGACAATCAAGCACCCAAGCAACTCCAGAACTATATATTGGAGAACACCTCCCTCATCCTGACCATTTTACTCGCCCTGGCAGAGCTGGTTAGGCAGTTTTCATATTATCCAGAGCGTTGGTGACTGTAACTGTTCTGCTGGGAACACTTTAATTACGTTTTTTTTGTCGACGTTTACTGACACCGGCCATATTCAACCTGTGTTGAGCGTTCATAAATTCATCAGTTATTCTGCGCTCTGGTACACTCCGACGAGTGCTCTGAAATCGAAGTAGATAGCCAGAGTGAATTTATGAACGAACCCATAGAGTCCCACAGAGGAGAGCTGTGCTCGAATACCCATACTAACAAACGGTATACTACATACTTAATGAGTATATACTATTAGCTAATTTTGGTATACTGTAAACGAACGGTATCCTTTCAATTGAGCATACTAGCTTCGCCTGTCTACCGGAAGTTGATGCTGTTGCTATGCAACCTCTTGCTAGCTTGTTAGCGTAACAAATTACTAGCAAGACATTTTATGACTGGGTGTGTTAGAAAATTCAATCTGGAGTGCCAGAGTGCACTCTGGTCGTTCGTAAATTCAGAGCGTTTTCAGATTGTCTGTTTGTAAATTCAGAGCAGAGCGCACAATGGATGCTCTGGCCGAGGAGTAGGGTTGACCCTAGCGTGCACCCAAGCTAAAAGGAGATTGCTCTGAAATCAGAGTAGATAGAGAAAGTGAATTTACAAAAGCACCCGAGTGTCCATTGAGAACGCACTATGGCTACACCACTTAGCAAAGAATGACGGGAATAACCAAGTCAATAAACATTGGGTAGTTAATTAGTTAGCATATAGTTAATATACTGGCAAGTTTGATGTATTAGTAGTCAACTAACGTTAGGTAGCTAGCTAACATACCGGTACATGTAATGATATGCTAGGATGGTTCGCAAGCTAACAAATTGTCAGCCAACATAACGTGTAAGGTAACTTATTTTAAAAGTCATTAATTTATTACATTGCTCAACATTTTCTTAACATTTGTCATACTTAATTAAAACAATGAATTCCTCTCTCATTGGACTTCGGCTGCATATTTTCTGCCATTTTCTTCAAATCTGAAAACGATGTGAAGCCATGCCTTTTCTGAAGAATTGAATTATGGGCCCTAAAAGCACAGAAATAGTGTTCACTGCTTGTGTACTTCGTATTTTGGAGAATGAATTATGACTTCTGGGAACTTTTGGCATACTAACTATATCCATTCTATGACCAACAAGCATACTATGTACTCAAATTACGTCAGACATAGCACGGTTAGTGGAGTTAGTATGAATATTCGAACACAACTGAGATGTCATAATACCCATAAAACCTAGCGGTCAAACAAGGAAATGGTTCCAATTGTTTTCCACCATTCATGTTTCCGACATGGTATTTTAGGAACACTTAAAATAAGTGCTGTGTCGAGTGTAGGCTTCCCCTAATGTGATGTTTTAATAACCGTGTAAATCTCTCTCCGGCAAGGTGACTTTTATTTACTCTCAGATTCAAAAATGCTAATTAGCATCAAAGTAGACATCATGCAAAACTACAAATCCCTGCAAGCTCCTGCAAGCTCCTGCACGTCATCTCTAGCTGGCACCTTTGAAATTTGTGTCAATTTAAAACTTGCATAAGACACTTCACAGAATTGTCCATTTAAAAAAACGTAGCCAATGTATTCATTGCTACATTTAGCTAACGTTAGTTCATCCAACGATTCTTACCTTTTCCTCAATTTGGCAGTCTTGTCCAGATCATCATGGCATTTGTAGTTCTTTATGATAGCCACATTAGCAGCTAATTAGCGTTAAATTTTTCAAGAGGGCACGACAAAGCCCAGGAGAATGAAAAGATTTGGCATGGGTCCTCAGATCCTCAAAGGTTTTACAGCTACATCATCGAGAGACTGGTTGCATCATTGCCTGGTATGGTAACTGCTCGGCCTCCGACCGCAAGGCACTCCAGAGGGTAGTGCGTACGGCCCAGTACATCACTGGGGCCAAGCTTCCTGCCATCCAGGACCTCTATACCAGTCGGTGTCGGAGGATGGCCCTAAAAATTGTCAAGACTCCAGCCACCCTAGTCATGGACTGTTCTCTCTGCTACTGCACGGCAACCGGTACCGGAGCGCCAAGTATAGGTCCAAGAGACTTCTTAACAGCTTCTACCCTAAAGCCATAAGACTCCTGAACAGCTAATCAAAGGGCTAACAAGGCCCCTGTTTTACGCTGCTGCTACTCTCTGTTTATTATCTATGCATATTCATCTTAACTATACCTACATGTACATATTACCTCAATTACCTTGACTAACCGGTGCCCCCGTACATTGACTCTGTACCGGTACCCCCTGTATATAGTCTCTCTATTGTTATTTTACTGCTGCTGTTTAATTATTATTATTATTATTTTTTTTATTATTTACTTAACACTGTTTTAAACTGAAATTATTGTTGGTTAAGGGCTTGTAAGCATTTCACTGTAAGGTCTACCTGTTGTATTCAGCGCATGTGACAAATAACATTTTATTTGTTTGGAGTCCACCTGTGGTAAATTCAATTGATTGGACATGATTTGGAAGGCACATACCTGTCTATATAAGGTCCCACAGTTGACAGTGCATATCAGAGCAAAAACCAAGCCATGAGGTCGAAGGAATTGTCCGTAGAGCTCAGAGACAGGATTGTGCTGAGGCACAGATCTGGGGAAGGGTACCAAAACATTTTTACAGTGCCAAGCGTCACATCTGGAGGAAACCTGGCACCATCACTACGGTGAAGCATGGTGGTGGCAGAATCATGCTGTGGGTATGTTTTTCAGCAGCAGGGACTGGGAGACTAGTCAGGATCGAGGCAAAGATGAACAGCGCAAAGTACAGAGAGATCCTTGATGAAAACATGCTCCAGAGCTTTCAGGACCTCAGACTGGGGTGACGGTTCACATTCCAACAGGACAACGAACCTAAGCACACAGCCAAGACAAAACAGGAGTGGCTTCGGGTTAAGTCTCTGAATGTCCTTGAGTGGCCCAGCCAGAGCCCGGACTTAAACCTGGAGTAGAGGTCGACCGATTATGATTTTTCAACGCCGATACAGATACCGATTATTGGAGGACCAAAAAAGGCCGATACCGATTAATCGGACGTTTTTTAAAATGTATTTGTAATATGACAATTACAACAATACTGAATGAACACTTATTTTAACTTAATATAATACATCAATAAAATCAATTTAGCCTCAAATAAATAATGAAACATGTTCAAATTGGTTTAAATAATGCAAAAACAAAGTGTTGGAGAAGAAAGTAAAAGTGCAATATGTGCCATGTTAAAAAGCTAACGTTTAAGTTCCTTGCTCAGAACATGAGAACATATGAAAGTTGGTGGTTCCTTTTAACATGAGACTTCAATATTCCGAGGTAAGAGGTTTTAGGGTGTAGTTAATATAGTATTTATAGGACTATTTCTCTCTATACCATTTGAATTTCATATACCTTTGACTATTGGATGTTCTTAGAGGCACTTTAGTATTGCCAGTGTAACAGTATAGCTTCTGTCCCTCTCCTCGCTCCTCCCTGGGCTCGAACCAGGAACACATCGACAACAGCCACCCTCGAAGCAGGGTTACCCATCGCTCCACAAAAGCCGCGGTTGAAACGCTATTAGCGCGCACCCCGCTAAATAGCTAGCCATTTCACATCGGTTACACCAGCCTAATCTCGGGAGTTGATAGGCTTGAAGTCAGAAACAGCGCTGTGCTTGCGAAGAGCTGCTGGCAAAACGCATGAAAGTTCTGTTTGAATGAATGTTTACGAGCCTGCTGCTGCCCACCATCGCTCAGTCAGACTGCTCTATCAAATATCAAATCATTGACTTAATTATAACATAATAACACACAGAAATACGAGCCTTTGGTCATTAATATGGTCAAATCCGGAAACTATAATTTCGAAAACAAAACATGTATTATTTCAGTGAAATACGGAACCGCTCAGTATTTTATCTAACAGGTGGTATCCCTAAATCTAAATATTCCTGTTACATTGTACAACCTTCAATGTTTTGTCATAATTACCTAAAATACAGGAAATTAGTTCGCAATGAGCCAGGCTGCCCAAACTGTTGCATATACCCTGACTCTGCGTGCAATGAATGCAAGAGAAGTGAAACAATTTCATCTGCTAACCTGGATTTCTTTTAGCTAAATATGCAGGTTTAAAAATATATACTTCTGTGTATTGATTTTAAGAAAGGCATTGGTGTTTATGGTTAGGTACAGTCGTCCAACGATTGTGCTTTTGTTAAATCATCCCCCTGCGTTGCATTTATTATATGCAACACAGGACACGCTAGATAAACTTGTAATATCATCAACCATGTGTAGTTATAACTAGTGATTATGATTGATTGATTGTTTTTTATAAGATAAGTTTAATGCTAGCTAGCAACTTACCTTGGCTTCTACTGCATTTGCGTAACAGGCAGGCTCCTCGTGGAGTGCATTGAGAGGCCGGCCGGTGGTTAGAGCGTTGGACTAGTTAACTGTAAGGTTGCAAGATTGAATCCCAGAGCTGACAAGGTAAAAATCTGTCATTCTGCCCCATAACAAGGCAGTTAACCCACCGTTCCTAGGCCGTCATTGAAAATAAGAATGTGTTCTTAACTGACTTGCCTAGTTAAATAAAGGTGTCCAAAAATTAATCGGCCATTCCGATTAATCAGTTGACCTCTACTTTGGATAGACCTTATAATAGCTGTGCAGCAACGCTCCCAATCCTGCCTGACAGCGCTTGAGAGGATCTGCAGAGAAGAATGGGAGAAACTCCCCAAATACAGCTGTGCCAAGCTTGTAGTGTCATACCCAAGAAGACTCAAGGTAAATGTTGCAATTCTTCAGCCATTCCCAAACCTGAGACCAAAAACAAGCTACATACATTTTGGACAGTACCAAAACAAGACATTATCTAATGATTCTGTCTCTTCACAGCAAAATCTTCAGAACAGGATGGTTGTATCCCCCATATAAATAACATTATAATGTTTGCAAGAATGTTGTATAATAATTCAATTGAAAAACAGCTGTACATTTTTTTGGTCCATAAAATGAAACTGGTATGCTTTTTTTATACAGTACCAGTCAAAAGTTTGGATACACCTACTCATTCCAGGGTTTTTCTTTATTTTTTACTGTTTTCTACATTGTAGAATAATAGTAAAGACATCAAAACTATGAAATAACACAAATGGAATCATGTAGTAACCAAAAAAGTGTTAAACAAATCAAAATATATTTTACCTTTGAGATTCTTCAAAGTAGCCACCCTTTGCCTTGATGACAGCTTTGCACACTCTTGGCATTCTCTCAACCAGCTTCACCTGGAACCCATTTCATGAAGGTCAGGACAAACACGTTGTTTCCAGAAGCCGTTTGGAACTCTGTAGTGAGTGTTGCAACCGAGAACAGATGATTTTTTACACGCTAAACACTTTAACACTCAACACTCGTTCTGTGAGCTTGTGTGGCCTACCACTTCAGGGCTGAGCCGTTGTTGCTCCTATAAGTTTCCATTTCACAATAACAGCACTTACAGGTGACCTGGGAAGCTGTAGCAGGGCAGAAATTTGACTAACTGACTTGTTTAAATGTAGACTTTTGGCCATGTAGTGTATTTTCTGTTATTTTCCCTTGGAAAGTGGTAGCACATACGTTTTTAAGAAAGATTGCTCTTTCTTCAATTTTATAACCTCTATTTTCACATCTCCCTATAATATAGAGCTGGAGGTGTTTCTTTAAAAAAAAAATACATGATCATTCACACAGAATAATCTACACACTGCCTTGGCAACTGTACCTTCCTGAACAGCGCCTCTTTACAGTAGCCTACCAACTGTACTGTACAAGCATCATGCGCATGGGCTGGGATCAGCAGGTAGGTGGAGCCAGCACATTGTGCAAATCTTACGCAAGAATCGCGGAATCCTGATCAACCGCAGAGAGGCAATAATGTGGGCGATGGTGTGTCGGCGTTACTCCTGTGTTTTTTCCAAGGTAGAGTGCTAAAGAGAGATGGGCGTGACAACGGGCTGTCTGGACCACGAATAGTCTCCGGGAGGAAAGAGCATCTCGCAGTCTCCGATGTACCCGATGACAACGGAGAGGCAATGCCGACTGTCCGGTCCAATGGTTGTTCCATCCAACATACCTTCGCAGGTGGTGTTTTAACAACGGCACGACGTCCGATATTGAGGCCGCACGGGGATTGACACAATCCAAAAGGGAATAAAAAAATCTAACGGACCTCCTTCGGCACATATTAGCGGGTATTTATTGATTAATTTGCCAACCTGTTCAATTATAGGCTACTGTCCATCAATGTGTGTTTCGGTGCTGAAGTGGTTTGACAATTGGCCCGTCTTATGTCTTTTTTTATTTTCTTACATTCATGATAGCAGATCGGATAGGCTATTCTGTTGTCTCTGCGTGTGTGCTTGCGTGCGTGGCGATGTCTTGTTATTGTAGTATTTATTGTCTGTGCAGTGGATTCCCTCGTGTACTTCCCTGCCTCAAAGACTGCTGTGCTATGGAGCAGAGAAACGTTCAAACAAATAAGCAATTATTACAATGGGTAGGCTATTAAAAAAAACACTAACCTCAGTAGGCCTAAAGATATTGTAATTACCTGCCCATCATAATCACTTTTCACCATAACATGTCATTTTTTAATATAGCCCAACATATTTTTTCCCTGCGATGGTTCTTTCAGCAAGCCTACATTAAAACAAGGTTTTAATAGCTGCAATTTTTATATCCAACTGAAATGTCATCTTCCATGCTATTACGGCTATGATTATAATGAGCAAAATGACAAGTCCTTGATTAAAATTATTGCGTCTCCTTGGCTATAGCGATCATAGGCGTCCGTCGTGAGCATAACAGAGGGACACGCAATCCTCTGCAATCTGGCCCTTGAAGGCACAGAGCAGAACCAGCCATGATCATGTTCTCAGTGCCCAAGTCAGTGTGTAGCTTCGTTGGTTTATATTACATATCAAACTATGTTTAGCTTAGCCTTATCGCATAGCTGAAGGACTCTGAGCATAGCCTATTTATTCTGGTTAGGTGTTTGGCAAATTATGTTATTTGGGGAGGCCTGCTTGCTGAGAAAACAAAATCCTATACGCATGATGGTAATGGGGAACAAGATGGCTCACAACTCCCTCAGACTTTGGAGTGCAAGTATACATTGTGGAACCTGGAAGTGTAAAAATATTATTGAGCAGGTTTGGTTCCATTATGGCCTCTTGTCCAACACACACAAAAATATATATAATTGTTTAAGATAAAATAAGCTGTATAGATAAAGATCTTAGAAATAAAGGTCCCAGTCTAACAAATCTCTGTTAATTTGCCATATACTGTATTATGTGCACAGTATAACACAAACACTCACACACACACACACACACACACACTCACACACAAATCAAATCCAAATGTATTGGTCTCGTACACATATTTTTCTAATGTTATCGCAGGTTTAGTGAAATGCTTTTGTTCCTAGCTCCAACAGTGCAGTAATAGCCTACCTAACAATACAAAGCATAGACTTAAGAAATATAAAAAAATATTAGAACGAGCAATGTCAGAGTCTGGAATATAAATACAGCACCAGTCAAAAGTTTGGACACACCTACCCATTCCAGGGTTATTCATAATTTTTTTTTACAATTTTCTACATTGTAGAATAATAGTGAAGACATCAAAACTATGAAATAACACATATGGAATCACATAGCAACCAAAAACGTGTTAAAAAAATTAAAAGATTATATTTGAGATTCTTCAAAGTTGCCACCCTTTGCCTTGATGACAGCTTTACACACTCTTGGCATTCTCTCAACCAGCTTCATGAGGTAGTCACCTGGAATGCATTTCAATTAACAGGTGTGCCTTGTTAAAAGTCAATTTGTAGAATTTCTTTCCTTAATGCTTTGAGCCAATCAGTTGTGTGACAAGGTAGGGGTGGTATACAGAAGATAGCCCTGTTTGGTAAAAGTCCGTATTATGGCAAGAACAGCTCAAATAAGCAAAGAGAAATGACAGTCCATTATTAATTTAAGACATAAAGGTCAGTCAATCTGGAAAATTTCAACTCGTGGTCGAATTGCTGGGGGGAAAAAGTACTAAAGGACACCAATAAGAAGAAGAGACTTGCTTGGGCCAAGAAACACGAGCAATGGATATTAGACCGGTGGAAATCTGATGAGTCCAAATTTGCGATTTTTGGTTCCAACCGCCGTGTTTTTGTGAGACGCAGAGTAGGTGAACGGATGATCTCCACATGTGTGGTTCCCACCGTGAATCATGGAAGAGGAGGTGTGATGGTGTTGGGGTGCTTTGCTGGTGACACGATCTGTGATTTATTTAGAATTCAAGACGCGCTTAATCAGCATGGCTACCACAGCATTCTGCAGCAATACCCCATCCCATCTGGCTTGCGCTTAGTGGGACTATCATTTGTTTTTCAACAGGACAATGACCCAACATCCCTCCAGGCTGTGTGAGGGCTATTTGACCAAGAAGGAGAGTGATGGAGTGCTGCATCAGATTACCTGGCCTCCACAATCACCCGACCTCAACCCAATTGAGATGGTTTGGGCTAAGTTGGACCACAGAGTGAAGAAAAATCAGCTAACAAGCGCTCAGCATATGTGGGAGCTCCTACAAGACTGTTGGAAAATCATTCCAGGTGATGCTGGATGCGAGAATGCCAAGAGTGTGCAAAGTTGTCATCAAGGCAAACGGTGGCTACTTTAATCTCAAATATAAAATATATTTAGATTTTTTTAACACTTTATTGGTTACTACATGATTCCATATGTGTTATTTCATAGTTTTGATGTCTTCACTATTATTCTACAATGTAGAAAATAATAAAAATAAAGAAAAACCCTTGAATGAGAAGGTGTGTCCAAACTTTGGACTGGTACTGTTTACATGTATATGATGGTGTGTATACAGTAGACATTATGGACACACACACACACACACACACACACACACACACACACACACACACACACACACACACACACACACACACACACACACACACACACACACAGGTTTGCAGCATCTCATATCTCATTCTCAATTTGTATGTTCCATATAACCAGTTTCCTATTCCCCATCATGTACTGTAGTTTTGCTGTGGTCTTGCTGTGCTTGTTAAAGAGGCCTCAATGTTCTCCTGCTGTGTCCTCGCTAGAGCCTACTGGGAATCTGTTTGTTTTGTTTCTCTTTTGCCTGCCCCTGTTCCTCCTCCTATTCTTCCTCTTCCCCCTATAGGGTAAATACACAACTTCATTAATACTGTTTACAACTTCAAAGAGTAAATACAGACAATCCTAATGAGTAAATTCCTCACACTTAAGCATAATCCCATTCAAAATGCGTGCTTCACAGTCTTGTTAAATGGACTTCTGTCTACAGTCGCACAGATGAATCCTGCATGACTGATGCTTACTCATACAGGCAGTCCGTAAGCTGGTTGTCTGCTGTGACACGTGTGAGAAAGAGAGAGAGACAGACTGAGAGAAAGAGAGAGCGAGAGAGGGATAGAGAAAGAGAAAGACAGTGAGGACAAGTGACGGGGGAGAGAGGAAGAGAGGAGAGTGGGATAGCGAGAGGGTGAGTAATGAGGAAAGGAGAAAAAGAGAGGGTGAGAGAGAGAGAGAGAGAGAGAGGGTGAGTCAGAGTGTGTGTGGTACCGGTGAAGAGGTGATGAGGTAACTGAGCGGCCCACCTGTGTGTCTTCTTGTAAAGCCAGAGGGGTCAAGCAGGTAGGTGGAGGTGGCAATAACACAGAGAGATTACATAACGTATACTTACAGACAAAATACTACGAAGTCTTAAGGGGAACCTTAGGCCAAGTGTAGGCCGAAGCCATTTGAACCATTGAGATATACGTATATTAACCCTGTGCATTTTAGCTATTGAGATATGAACCCATTTGAACCTGACAAAGAGTAGTCCCAGTAAAGGAAGAGAACATCCTCAACTCTGAACATGTATAAAAGGGTGCTTGGAACCGATAATCAATTACCTAAAAAAATGTAAATAACACCTGGCAAAGATACCCCAATGCGACTCTGGGGGAATACAATGTGTTGTCACTGAACAAGGGCCCCTTTTCCGAGAAGATACAGACAAAAAACTTGGACTAAGATGTAGTATGGGATGGATGGTTGAACCTGGTAATGGATGATGTTGTTGTCGCTGTTGTTGTCTCCGAGTTTGACTAAGCACTCTATTGGGATACCACAGGCTCTATTATGCCTGTGTGCCAGCTTGATGTGAAAGGAGGATTTCTTTACTCAGAATATTTGTCTCCTAGTGTAGAATATTGTGTGAGTGATTTTTCTAACCTGGTGAAGGTGGAACCCTCTTGAAGTTTGTTGGAAAGACACACACACAATCTCACACGCGCACACACACTTTCTCTCAGTCTCTGAGGTAGTATGTTGTTCCCTCTCCATTAATGGCATCATAGCACCCACTGCACTGCACAGCACTAGCCCGGTCACAGACTTTATCAGGCAGGCCCATTAGTACACAACACCAGTGCTATCGGGCTTTGTGTCTGCTTCGATAACAGGTGACACCTTGGCCACCATAGACCATGACTGACAATTGACTGGCAATCAATGCAATAACTCAGGTTTTTTCCGACAGTGTCGTATGTCCTCATGTGCCTGTGCATACTGTGTAGGTTAGATAGCCTATGCCTCTGCCTCTGTGGTGATATGAATTTAAACATACCAGTAGAGTAGAGTTACGGCATATCTCAGTTTATCTCCTGCCAAACATCTTGCTTTTCTTAGCAAGGTGCTAAATCTGAGTCCCTCGTTGCCATGTTTTCGTCGTGTTGCATACCACGATAAAATGTTGCAGATAGTATCACAGCTACCCTGACAGTACGGTCATGTGCAGCGGAAATGTATTCCCAGTGATATCCAGTATCAGGACGAAGCTGACACGAGGCAATACCATGGAATTCACTGCAGTACACTCTGAGAGAAAAAAAAGGTGCTATCTAGAACCAAAACGGGTTTTTGGGCTTGGATAACCCTTTGAATAACCCCTTTTGGTTCCAGGTAGAAGAACTCTCTTTTTCGGTTTCACCACTGCTACAAATGTTAAACCACAAACCATCAGTGAATGGAAATTGTTGCCTCTATAATCGTATGCAATTGATATGGCTACATTTCTCCAGATATGGGAGAAAATAAAAAAATAAGTGCAAAAAGATGTCTGGAAAGGAGTAAAATGTGATCAATGTTGTCAGGAATTCATATTTTATTCCTGAGATCACTTCCTGGTGTGTATATTTAGCTCTCTGTTCATTTGTTACTGGATGGAGATGGAAGAGCTTCACCCCTCCATTTCACTCCTCTCTCATTTTCTCTCTCTCTCTCTCTCTCTCTCTCTCTCTCTCTCTCTCTCTCTCTCTCTCTCTCTCTCTCTCTCTCTCTCTCTCTCTCTCTCTCTCTCTCTCTCTCTCTCTCTCTCTCTCTCTCTCTCTCTCTCTCTCTCTCTCTCTCTCTCTCTCTCTCTCTCTCTCTCTCTCTCTCTCTCCCACACACACTCACCCTTCCTCTGCAGTAGGAGGAGAGAGAATTGTGGGTGAATTGTGGTGAAGAAGAGTGAGGGAGAGAGACATTTGGAGAAAGGGGGAGCTTAGGTTGAAGAATGTTCTTAATGAAACCAACCAAAGATAATATAACAAACGTTAGATTACGTTGTGATACCCTGTGTAATAACTGCAGTGGAAATCGTGAAACACGTCGCTATGTTTCATTGTTTTCCTTTGTGTCTGTTGACCTGTGTATTATCGGTGGTCGCTATTCCTTTCCGGTCCCTATAGCTACCATCCCAGTCTTTTACTGTGGACTGCATTTCTATCTCTCTTTATCTCTCTCTCTCTATTATTCCATTTCCCTTTGTCTTCCTTTGTCACACAGATTTTCTTTGTTCCTCTGTCTCTTTCTCTCAATAACCCCCTCCCACCCTCTACCTCTCTCTCTCTCTCTCTCTCTGTCTCTCTCCACTCCCAGGTTGTGGCAGTGGGTTGATTAGAAAGTGCGTGGCAGAGAACAGGTAATCCATCACCCTGCCAAACCCCTGCACCGGCGAGCATGCGCACACACACACTGTCTCACACACACACCGCCCACGCACACCGTGTGTCCCCTCTCTGTCCCGTTGTCTGTCTGCCTCCATCCCTCCTATTCTCATTGCCCATCTCTGGTTTCCCATTTTGCCCTTTGGTTTTAGTGTCATGCTTTAGGTCTGTCTGTGCTTGTACACATCAGTGCAAGGTACCTTGTATCTCTTCCTCTCATTTCTCTCCACCTCTCAATCCTCCTCCTCCATCCATCCATCCGGCCATGCCGCCATGGTTTTTCAGTCTCATCCTCCTCTCCCTACTCAACCCCTCCCCTCCCTCTTTCTTTCACTCCCTTTACCTCCCCTGTGTCCATTCTTTCTCTCCATCCTACTCCTATAACACTCCATCTCCCAGCCATAGCAATGGAGAGCCGTAATGAAATGGCGACCGCCTGCCTAAATCTGCTCTCTGTCGTCCATCATCTCATTACGAGGGGATGTTCTCTGTGTTGGCCTCCGATTAGACGTGTTTATATCGAATAAAGTCTAATGTTCACGTCGTGATGCAATTGACAACTCGCCGGAACAGCTGTGGTCCCCATGCTCTTGTCTGGTCTGGCCGTTCATTTTGAGGGATGGGGCTTTGAGGTTGGACTGCCCAAACTCAAGATTATATAGGATATCAGACACATAGACAGAATGAGAATGTCAGTTCTAGTTAATCTATTTCTGTGATCAGACAATTTGCACTTCTGAGGGAAGATAACATATAGCAGAGTTGGAATTCCAGTCTGTTTATAACCATAACATGTTTTTTTGTTGTTGTGTAGGTATGCCATGTTCATGATCCATAAAGAGTGAACAAGGCATTGGTCTATTATGGCTGGCTGTGTGATGTCACTGGCTTCATTGGATTCGTGGTGTAGGTGGTCTCGCCCACTTTTGATTGATAATAGGGTATTTATAATAAACATTGGCATAGAACCTGTGTTTGCCTCATTGCCAACACAGACAGGGAATGCAGAGATTTTTTTTTTTTGACTTGTGTACATTTGCAAATGTCAAGGGATTTAAATGTAAATAGACATTTTACTGTATATGTACACCCACTGTTTGAGGAGATAATTATCTTTCCTTTATTCACAATTCATGTGATGTGATGCTTGTTTCTTTAAAGCACCCCTAGAATGTATCCCTGTGCTATTATACAATTGCATTAGACTATCATAAAAAAACATTTTTAGTCCAATTCCTTTAATGCCAAGTGCTTGTTTTCATTTGACAGTGCTCCCAATCGAACCATTGAAATGACACAGCCAGCCAGGCAGCCATAAACCTTTTGTAAAAACTGAAAACCAATCATGTTGAACCCAGAGAAAAGTTGCAGCTCTCACAGGGTTTGTTAAGAATCTCGGACACGACAGAACATCGATTGATGGTTATCTGGTTGTTAACTTTAAAAGCTTTGGGAAACATGTTCTCTTGTTTTGAGTGATTCTTGGCCCTACAAAGGACTATAGTAACACTTGCCAATGGCCATAGAACTTGAGTTCATTTAACAATGGTAGGATATGTCAGACAGAGACACAATGTGGTACAAGCTGAGGCTGTAGATTTAGGCGTTTAACTGCCTGCGTGAAAATGCTTGGCTCACTTGTACCCATCTAGTCCTATTCGTTTTGCCTGTCTAGCCCTCGCGCACACACACACACACACACACACACACACACACACACACACACACACACACACACACACACACACACACACACACACACACACACAGGCATGCACGCCCACACACACACACTCTGCAAATGCACCAAGTCAGCAAAGAAGAGAGAGTACTTCTGTTTTGTCACATAATGCAGTATGACAATTAAACTTCTAAGTATAGCGACAGCATCGTGATGACTGTCTGAGTAGGACCACAAATGCTGCGTCTTTGTTTAAAGGCCATGTATATTTGAATATTGAACTCTTTGATGCGCTGATGATACATCGGTGACTGCCTACAGCTGTATCCTTGTCTTGGTGCACTGATTGTCTTGAGTGTCTCTTATATCTCTTTCTGTCTCTCTCGCTCTCTCCCTCGCCTTTCGCTCCCTCCCTCTTCTCTCCCTCCCAGCTGTGATCCCACATTGTGGCCGGCGGGCATGGTTTTGGAGGGTAGCTCGGAGGCCCTGTGTCCCCCGCCCTCACTGGAGCTGCGCCCGTCCTGCAACAAGAGCCAGCCCTCGCCTCCCCTGGGCTCATGCTCCACGCCCCACGACGGACTCTTCCCCGGGGACAAGGAGCCCGTCAAATACGGGGAGCTCATCGTCTTAGGGTGGGTTACCTGTCCCTCTGTGTGTGTGTGTTGGTGGGTGGGTGTTTCTGTGCGTGTTTGCTTATGTGTCTTCAACAGTGGTTAATATGTACAACAGTTGCCCATACCATTCATCTCATCCCAGACTGTGTTATACACGCCATGCCTTGAAGAAGCGTTATTTATATGGACTCATAAGTCTCAGTGGTTGTGTGTACACTCTTAAGCTATCCTTGTCAGTTAGAAGAAACCCCCCTTCCTACCTTCTTTACAAAGCCAAAAAGACTAGCCCTTGCAGCTCCTAGACACACACAGTATCTATCTTTCTTTCCGTTTCAGTGGCTCATAAAAAAAAGAGCTCATTTGACTCCCTTACAATGATGCCATTGTAAGAGTCATGGGGCAGAATAGGCAAATTACACCCTCAACTGCCGAGAGAGAGAGAGGGAGAGGGGGGGGGGGGGGAGAATTGTAGACTCATGTCTTACTCACTCATACAGTGATGGTATATAATAATTGTGGATAATGAGTAAGGCTGAATATTCTATGGATTTTATTAAGAGGGAGTGTAATGCCAGCTGCAGACATTTTATGAGCCCCATCCAATCATGACATGGGCAGGTAATAGGCAGGACATAGGCAGACTAACCCATATAGGGAATATTCCCCTCAGAACCAAATTAATCTTTATGGATTGAGATTCAAGCCATTTGGTCCAGTTTTAAAGGAATAGTTTACCCCAAAGTGTGTCACATGTTCACATCTCATAGGTAGTCTAAAGTTGTTGTCTAATTTGTTGTGTAGATCCAACTATATGTATTAGGACAATACATGCAAGCCTCAATCCCAACTGAATGGGGAAGATAGGCTGCCAACTAATACAAATGTAAAGTATATTTGGTTGTATATTGAAAAAGTGTGTTATATTATGGCCCATACTGTACTCAGGCACAATGGTTCCTTGGCCAATGGGGACAAGGGGCGAAGGAGAAGTCGCCTGGCCCTCTACAAGAGACCCAAAGCCAACGGGGTCAAACCTGATGTCATCCACAATGTCTCCACCCCTCTGGTGTCAAAGGTGAGAGGTCACTGTCTAAATCACATTAGATTTAGACAGTCTTTCACAGTTTGAAACACTATTTAATAATTATAGAAATGTTTACTCATTAACTCTAGAAATGTTCTGTGTGCAGGAATGAAAAGTACAAACTGTATGTACGACTCTGTTTATATCAACGCTTACCACATATGGTACTAATACATTCCCAAGCAGGCAAAACTTTTGGGATGCCCTTTCCTGAGTAGCTGGCTATATGACCTGGTTCCTGTATATGTGTGTGTTCTGCATCAACAGGCCCTCAGCAACAAAAGCCAGCACAGCATCTCTTACACCCTGTCCAGGAGTCACTCGGTCATTGTAGAGTACACTCATGACACCAACACAGACATGTTTCAGGTGAGTCCTCTTTTATATTACCTACACATGACATGCCAAGTCAGCCAGAGCCCCAACACTTCAGCACGACAATGACCTGGAAACTGACAACAGAGTGTGTGCATCCTAAATGACATTTCCTATTTAGTGCTCTACTTTTGACCAGTGCCCATAGGGGTCAACGTCTGTGCATCACATAAGGAATAAGGGTACTGTTTGGGGGGCGCACACTGTCAGAAGAGGAGCGAGGAGAGGGTTTATTTCCTGTGTGTTAGATAGCAGACTCCCGCTCTCCCCTCCCCCTCTCCTTTCGGACAGCGACAGACTGCTCTAGCTGTCTATCTCTCATCCCAGTGATGAATGAAGGAGTCCAAACTCCTGCGGGCAGAATGGATCTGAGGTGCTGCAGGCTCCAGGGCTGCGGTCCCATCTGTTCATCTGTCTGCTCTCTCTCTCCAACCAGGGGCTGTGACAAGGCTGCCATGTTATCTCCTGGCAGCCTGGGAGGAAACAAAACTTGTTTGCTGGTATGTTGTGGGCATTTCTCCACAACACTCCAGATGATACCCTGACTTCAGTGGGATTGAAATGGAATTGAGTTTTTCTACCACCCTCCTCCCCAAAGACATGTTTCTACTCATATACCCTATTCTATTCTATTCTACTCTATTCTACTGTACTTTTTTCTATAATTCTATTAACCATGAATCTCCCTCTATCTCCTATGGCCTACCTCGCCCTACAGATCGGGCGTTCTACAGAGAGCATGATTGACTTTGTGGTGACGGACACAGCGGGCAGCAGCACCAGTGGTGGTGGCGGTGGGTGGCAGGTCCAGGGGGCGGCAGGCGAGGGGGTCGGAGGAGGAGGAGGGGGGCAGTCGGCCCAGAGCACAATCTCCCGCTACGCGTGCCGCATAATGTGCGAGCGCAACGCCCCTTACACGGCCCGCATCTACGCCGCCGGCTTCGACTCCTCCAAAAACATCTTCCTGGGGGTGAGTCGCGGTGATGGCCACAGTGTGAGTGACAGCATGGGCGACATCACACCCCGACCGTGTCATCGCGGTGATGAGCGTCACCACGTGTGATATACTGTGGAGATTGATTGAAGTCCGGGAGGAAATGGTGGTGTGGTGTGTAGGAGTTGTTAGTGGGTGTGTGAATGTTCACCATGTGGTCTACTTCTTGGGCAATATTTATTCGAGGTGTATATTCATACACAAATTACCCGTCTGTACTGGTGAAAAAAATGAGAAATCTCTTGGCCCCATCCTATGCGCGCGCGCGCACACACACACTTACACACACACACACACACACATTTAACTGGTGCGTCTTCTTCGCCTTAGGGCTATTGCCTCTCATTGGCTGGTTGGCCCAGCGCCCAACCACAAAAACAGCCCTAGCCTCACTTTGTTTAGAGATAAGACTATCAATGGTAAATATCAATAGACACACGTCCGGGACTGCCAGGCCGCATTTGCTTTCAGGCTCTGAGGGCCACGGCTTTTTTAATGGATTGGATTTATGACAGCATTGTTGGATTCTATACACACACGTTCGCTCAAACTGCAGAGAAATGGAAATTATGGGAATCAAGGAGCCGTGATTAAATTGATACAGTGTATGTGTGCAGTGGTGGGGAAAGTACTCAATTGTCATACTAGAGTAAAAGTAAATGCTAGACTTCAAATTCCTTATGTTAAACCTGTCTAGGACTGGGGAACCCTGTTCCACTAGCCAGAACCCCTCGCCAAGCCAATGAAATTGCAGGGCGCCAAATACAAATCAACAGACATCTCTTAAATCCAATTTCTCAAACATACAAGTATTAGGTACCATTTTAAAGATAAAATTCTCTTTAATCCAGCCACAGTGTCTGATTTAAAAAATGCATTACAGCGAAAGCTCCACAAACAATTATGTTAGGTCACCACCAACTCACAGAAAATCCCAGCCATTTTTCCAGCCAAAGAGTGGAGTCACAAAAAGCAGAAATAGAGATAAAATGAATCACTAACCTTTGATGTTCTTCATCAGATAACACTCATAGGACTTCATGTTACACAATACATGTATGTTTTGTTCAGTAAAGTTCATATTTATATCCCAAAATCTTATTTTACATTGGTGTGTTACGTTCAATAGTTCTAAAACATGCAGTGATATTGCAGAGAGCCACATTAATTCACAGAAATACTCATAATAAATGTTGATGAAAATACAACTATTATACATAGAACTTTAGATACACTTCTCCTTAATGCAACCGCTGTGTCAGATTTCAACAAAAACTTTACGGAAAAAGCACAATCTGAGAACAGCGCTCAGAGCCCAAACCAGCCAGAGAAATATTCACCATGTTGGGTAGTCAACATTATTCATAAATAACATTATAAATATTCACTTCCCTTTGATGATCTTCATCAGAATGCACTCCCAGGAATCACAGTTCCACAATAAATGCTTGTTTTGTTCGATAATGTCCATCATTTATGTCCAATAGCTTATTTTGCTAGGGTGTTTGGTAAACAAATCCAAAAGCGCGATCTGGTCCATTCTGACGAAACGTTCAAAAAGTTATATTACAGGTCGAAGAAACTTGTCAAACTAAGTATAGAATCAATCTTTAGGATGTTTTTATCATAAAAGTTCAATAATGTTGCAACCGGAGAATTCCATTGTCTGTAGAAAAGCCATGGAACGAGAGCTAACTCTCTCGTGACCGGGCGTCTTGAGCCTGTGACACTCTGCCAGACCACTGACTCAAAAAGCTCTCATCCGGTCCCACTTCAGAGTAAGAGCCTGAAACAACGTTCTAAAGATGGTTGACATCTAGTGGAAGCCTTAGGAAGTGCAATTTGACCCATATCTCACTGTGTATTCGATAGGGATAAGTTCAAAAACTACAAACTTTTTCTCAGGTTTTTGCCTGCCACATGAGTTATGTTATACTCACAGACATCATTCAAACAGTTTTAGAAACTTCAGAGTGTTTTCTATCCAATACTAATAATAATATGCATATATTAGCATCTGGGACTGAGTAGGAGGCAGTTCACTCTGGGCACGCTATTCATCCCTATCCCAAAGAAGTTTTAAGTAAACTAGACGGCACAATTGTCTTAATTTACGGACAGCCAGGGGCACACTCCAACACTCAGACATCATTTACAAATGAAGTATTTGTGTTTAGTGAGTCCGCCAGATCAGAGGCAGTAGGGATGACAACGCGTTATATTGATAGATGTGTGAATTGGACAATATTGCTGTCCTTCCTGAGTATTTGAAATGTAACAAGTACTTTTGAGTGTCAAGAAAAGGTATGGGAATAAAAAGGTACATATCTTCTTTAGGAATATAGTGGAGTAAAAAGTTGTCCAAAATATAAATAGTTAAGTACAGATACGCACATGCAGTAAGTCGTTTATTGGGGTATGTGAGTGACGTGTGTGTTAGAGCTGGGAATTGCCAGCGACCTCACGATACAATACTATCACGATACTTCGGCGCCGATACGTTATGTGTTGTGATGCTCACGATTCTCACACTTCTGTATGTACTGTGTTATGATTCAATACTGTGATTTTATTGCGATTTGATGTCCCAAACCTATTTCCCACCATACGGTATATGTCCGCTGCAGGGGGACAAGAGAGAGCCATAAGAAAACTAGTGTTGATCAGTCACGGATATAAAAGTGCTGAAAACAAATTGGCTCCCTAATTTAAAAAGAAGATGAAGAACAAGCTATGAAGGAAAAATACTGCAGTTTTGGTGCTGCTACAGCCAACTAGTGCAAAAATAATATCCCGATATGTAACTGTATCCGTCAAACACTTCTGTCTATATCTGCGTGCAAGTATGTGCACATACGCTTGTGTTTGTGTGTGTGCGTGTGCTTGCCCGCACGTGTGCATGGGAGTGTGAGTGTTTGCTGAAAACCACTCCAATCAGCAAACACAACAATACACTGCATTAAAATTACAGTGCAGTGGTCCAGTGCAGTGAAGTAGAGGGGGGTTGCTTGTGTTTGATCCATTCTGGCAGAGGCACTCAGTTCCCCCCCTTCTCCCTGTCTTCCCCATCCCCCTCGCCCATACAGGGAATGAGTTATCGAAGGGGTTCTGCGAGATGAACATGGAGTGTAAATGGAGAAAGAGAGAGAGTTGGCACGGGAGAGATGGGGAGGCCATTTGGTGGGGTGGGGGGGGTGGGGTGAAGGGAGAGGGAGGGAGGGAGAGGGGCCATTGTCATTGTGGAAGACATTGGAGGCAGGAGTCCAGCTGTACTCATCTCCATCGATGGGAGTCGGCCCTAGGGTCAGAGTCAGACACACTGTGCTGCCACACCGCCAGTCTGCCACTGACCTCCACTAACATTTGATTATGAGGGGCAGGAATGGCGGCCATATTGGATTAGATGAAGGAAGGTGGTAATGTTTTTGAAACGATTGACTGGTCAATGTTCGTCGCGTGCCAACAGTGACCAAGGGCAATGACAGGATAGTTCATATACCAGACAGAGTTATGATATACTTACATATGCTTTAGTGGATATCACACAAGAAATAAGTGTTTATACTGAAAATGGTTTTCGTTGACTACAGAGATACAACAAAATGATGGCATCGATGACAACGGTAGCATGGCACCACATGCGACCTTTTGACACTGCAAAGGACAAACAAATAAGACATTGTGTCCACGTCGTGACATCATCATGCGATAACATCCGGATGACTAACCTAACCCCACCACATAGACTTGCGTAATTCATCTTAGCATCATAGCATGTGGCCGGTGCAAGACATACAGGAGAGAAACCTCAGAGCCCTCAAGAGCTGCTAGCTGCTGTCAATGAAGCGAAGGCTGAATAACCTCCGCACGGCTCCCTCCTCTACAACTGGCACACACACAATGTCCTTGGCAGACAGCGGAATCGGGCAGGCAGCTCGGCCCACTGCTACTGTGGAGGTGGAGAGGGAGCGAGGGATGGAGAGAGAGTAGGAGGGATGGAGAGCGGGAGAGAGAGAGAGAGAGAGAGAGAGGGGATAGATGGATGGATGGAGGTAGAAAGGAAGTTTATTCAAAATATTGGGACATAAATGTTCTGAAAGGCTTATACAATAACACTGGTTGAATGGCTTGTCGTCATGCCTGCTTTGAAAGGTATGCCCACTGACAGAAAATATCATAACACTGCCACTGCAGGGACTGAATGCCCTGCAATGTTTATGTGTGCGTGTGCATTGCTGTGTGATCGTCAGTATAGTGGTCCTACTCTGGTCTAAATATAGCAGTGCAGAAAAGCAATGTTAGCTGTTTATTTTCTCTCTCTCCCTCTCCCTTACTCTCTTTCTGCCTCTTCCTCTCCTTCTACCCACTTCTCTCTCTCTTTATCTGTCTCTGCTTTTATCCATCACTGTCCCTCACCTTGGCTCTCTGTCTGTCTGTTTGTGTGTGGGTCTCTCAGGAGCGGGCTGCCAAGTGGCGAACGTCAGACGGCTTGATGGACGGCCTGACCACCAATGGCGTGCTGGTGATGCACCCGGCGGGAGACTTTGTGTCGGAGCCGGCGCCAGGCGTGTGGCGGGAGATCTCGGTGTGCGGGAACGTCTTCGCCCTGCGGGAGACGCGCTCGGCCCAACAGAGGGGAAAATTGGTGAGGGGGAGGTCGTCATCAGTGGGGGGGGGGGGGGGGGGGGGAATAAAGCCTCAAACCTGTCTGGTTATCAGGACTACTGTTATATCTGCAGTTATCTGATGATCACGTGTGTGTACAGTCGTGGCCAAAAGTTTTGAGAATGACACAAATATTAATTTCCACAAAGTTTGATGCTTCAGTGTCAGAGTTATGATATACTTGGAATACTGAAGTATAATTACAAGCATTTCATAAGTGTCAAAGGCTTTTATTGACAATTACATGAAGTTGATGCAAAGAGTCAATATTTGCAGTGTTGACCCTTCTTTTTCAAGACCTCTTCAATCCGCCCTGGCATGCTGTCAATTAACTTCTGGGCCACATCCTGACTGATGGCAGCCCATTCTTGCATAATCAATGCTTGGAGTTTGTCTGAATTTGTGGGTTTTTGGTTGTCCACCTGCTTCTTGAGGATTGACCACAAGTTCTCAATGGGATTAAGGTATGGGGAGTTTGGACCCAAAATATCGATGTTTTGTTCCCCGAGCCACTTAGTTATCACTTTTGCCTTATGGCAATGTGCTCCATCATGCTCTAGAAGGCATTGTTTGTCACCAAACTGTTCCTGGATGGTTGGGAGAAGTTGCTCTCGGAGGATGTGTTGGTACCATTCTTTATTCATGGCTGTGTTCTTAGGCAGAATTGTGAGTGAGCCCACTCCCTTGGCTGAGAAGCAACCCCACACATGAATGGTCTCAGGATGCTTTACTGTTAGCATGACACAGGACTGATGGTAGTGCTCAACATTGTCTTCTCCGGACAAGCTTTTTTCCAGATGCCCCAAACAATCGGAAAGGGGATTCATCAGAGAAAATCACTTTACCCCAGTACTTACTTACCTTTTGCAGAATATCAGTCTGTCCCTGATGTTTTTCCTGGAGAGAAGTGGCTTCTTTGCTGCCCTTCTTTACACCAGGCCATCCTCCAAATTCAGTTAATTTGCATGGCAAAGAGGGACTTTTCAATTAATTGCAAATTATTTTATTTTTTTCACCTTTATTTAACCAGGTAGGCTAGTTGAAAACAAGTTCTCATTTGCAACTGCGACCTGGCCAAGATGAAGCAAAGCAGTGTGACAGAGACAACACAGAGTTACGCATGGAGTAAATAATAAACAAGCCAATAACACAATAAATGGGTCAATGACACAGTAGAAAAAAGAAAGTCAGTGTGTGCAAAAGGCATGAGGAGGTAGGCAATAAATAGGCCATAGGAGCGAATAATTACAATTTAGCAGATTAACACTGGAGTGATAAATGAGCAGATTATGATGTGCAAGTAGAGATACTGGTGTGCAAAAGAGCAGAAAAGTAAATAAAATAAAAACAATATGAGGATGAGGTAGGTAGACTGGGTGGGCTATTTACAGATGGACTATGTACAGCTGCAGTGATCGGTTAGCTGCTCAGATAGTTGATGTTTAAAGTTGGTGAGCGATTTTTGCAATTCGTTCCAGTCACTGGCAGCAGAGAACTGGAAGGAAAAGCGGCCAAATGAGGTGTTGGCTTTGGGGATGATCAGTGAGATATACCTACTGGAACGTGTGCTACGGGTGGGTGTTGTTATCGTGACCAGTGAACTGAGATAAGGCGGAGCTTTATCTAGCATAGACTTATAGATGACCTGGAGCCAGTGGGTCTGGCGATGAATATGTAGCGAGGGCCAGCCGACTAGAGCATACAGGATGCAGTGGTGGGTGGTATAAGGTGATTTGGTAACAAAACGGATGGCACTGTGATAGACTGCATCCAGTTTGGTGAGTAGAGTGTTGGAAGCTATTTTGTAGATGACATCGCCAATGTCGAGGATCGGTAGGATAGTCCATTTTATTAGGGTAAGTTTGGCGGCGCGAGTGAAGGAGACTTTGTTGCGAAATAGAAAGCCGATTCTAGATTTGATTTTTGATTGAAGATGTTTAATATGAGTCTGGAAAGAGAGTTCACAGTCTCGCCAGACACCTAGGTGTTTATAGTTGTCCACATATTCTAGGTCGGAACCGTCCAGGGTGGTGATGCTAGTCGGGCGGGCGGGTAGCGAATGGTTGAAAAGCATGCATTTGGTTTTACTAGCATTTAAGAGCAGTTGGAGGCCACGAGTGTTGTATGACACTGAAGCTTGTTTGGAGGTTAGTTAGCACAGTGTCCAAGGATGGGCCAGAAGTATACTGAATGGTGTCATCTGCGTAGAGGTGGATCAGGGAATCGCCCGCAGCAAGAGCGACATCATTGAGATATACAGAGAAAAGAGTCGGCCCGAAAATTTAACCCTGTGGTACCCCCATAGAGACTGCCAGAGGTCCGGACAACATGCCCTCCGATTTGACACACTGAACTCTGTCTGCAAAGTAGTTGGTGAACCAGGCGAGGCAGTCATTATAAAAACCAAGGGTATTGAGTCTGCCGATAAGAATACGGTGATTGACAATGTCGAAAGCCTTGGCCAGGTCGATGAAGACGGCTGCACAGTACTGTCTTTTATCGTTGGTGGTTATGATCACTCTTCATCTGATCACTCTTCATAACATTCTGGAGTAAATGCAAATTGCCATCATACAAACTGAGGCAGCAGACTTTGTGAAAATTAACATTTGTGTCATTCTCTGTGTCATCCTCAAAACTTTTGCCCACGACTGTATATGTGTGTGTGTGTGTGTGTGTATATATATATATATATATATATATATATAAAAACTATGAAATAACACATATGGAATCAAGTAGCCACCCTTTGCCTTGATGACAGCTTTGCACACTCTTAGCATTCTCTCAACCAGCTTCACCTGGAATGCTTTTCCAACAGTCTTGAAGGAGTTCCCACATATGCTGAGCACTTGTTGGCCGCTTTTGGCCCTTCACTCTGTGGTCCAACTTATCCCAAACCATCTCAATTGGGTTGAGGTCGGGGGATTGTGGAGGCCAGGTCACCTGATGCAGCACTCCATCACTCTCCTTCTTTGTCAAATAGCCCTTACACACCCTGGAGGTGTGTTGGGTCATTGTCCTGTTGAAAAACAAATGATCGTCCCACTAAGCGCAAACCAGATGGGATGGCGTATCGCTGCAGAATGCTGTGGTAGCCATGCTGGTTAAGTGTGACTTAAAAACTTAAATTCTATGTAAATCACAGACAGTGTTACCAGCAAAGCACCATCACACCTCCTCCTCCATGCTTCACGGTGGGAACAACACATGTGGAGATCATCTGTTCACCTACTCTGGTGGTTGAAATCAAGAATCTCAAATTTGGACTCATCAGACCCAACGACAGATTTCCACCGGTCTAATGTCCATTGCTCGTGTTTCTTGGCACAAGCAGGCATCTTCTTCTTATTGGTGTCCGTTAGTAGTGGTTTCTTTGCGGCAATTCGACCATGAAGGCCTGATTCACGCAGTCTCCTCTGAACAGTGTGTCTGTTACTTCAACTGTGAAGCATTTATTTAAGATTCAATCGGAGGCTGGTAACTAATGAACTTATCCTCTGCAGCAGATGTAACTCTGGGTCTTCCTTTCCCGTGGCTGTCCTCTTGAGAGCCAGTTTCATCATCGCGCTTGATGGTTTTTGCGACTGCACTCGAAGAAACATTCAAAGTTGTTCCGGATTGACTGACCTTCATGTCTTAATGTAATGATGGACTGTCGTTTCTCTTTGCCTATTTGAGCTGTTCTTGCCATAATATGGACTTGGTGTTTTACCAAATAGGGCTATCTTCTGTCTACCACCCCTACCTTGTCACAACACAACTGATTGGCTCCAATGCATTAAGAAGGAAAGATATTCCACAAATGAACTTTTAACAAGGCACACCTGTTAATTGAAATGCATTCCAGGTGACTACCTCAGGAAGCTGGTTGAGAGAATGCCAAGAGTGTGCAAAGTTGTCAACAATGCAAAGGGTAGCTACTTTGAAGAATCTCAAAAATAAAATCTATTTTGATTTGTTTAACACTTTTTTAGTTACTACATGATTCCATGTGTTATTTAATAGTTTTGATGTCTTCTCTACTTTTCTGCAATGTAGAAAATAGTCAAATAAAGAAAGACCCTTGAATGAGTACATGTGTCCCAACTTTTGACTGGTGTAATATATACAGTGCCTTGCGAAAGTATTCGGCCCCCTTGAACTTTGCGACCTTTTGCCACATTTCAGGCTTCAAACATAAAGATATAAAACTGTATTTTTTTGTGAAGAATCAACAACAAGTGGGACACAATCATGAAGTGGAACGACATTTATTGGATATTTCATTTTTTTTTAACAAATCAAAAACTGAAAATTGGGCGTGCAAAATTATTCAGCCCCCTTAAGTTAATACTTTGTAGCGCCACCTTTTGCTGCGATTACAGCTGTAAGTCGCTTGGGGTATGTCTCTATCAGTTTTGCACATCGAGAGACTGAATTTTTTTCCCATTCCTCCTTGCAAAACAGCTCGAGCTCAGTGAGGTTGGATGGAGAGCATTTGTGAACAGCAGTTTTCAGTTCTTTCCACAGATTCTCGATTGGATTCAGGTCTGGACTTTGACTTGGCCATTCTAACACCTGGATATGTTTATTTTTGAACCATTCCATTGTAGATTTTGCTTTATGTTTTGGATCATTGTCTTGTTGGAAGACAAATCTCCGTCCCAGTCTCAGGTCTTTTGCAGACTCCATTAGGTTTTCTTCCAGAATGGTCCTGTATTTGGCTCCATCCATCTTCCCATCAATTTTAACCATCTTCCCTGTCCCTGCTGAAGAAAAGCAGGCCCAAACCATGATGCTGCCACCACCATGTTTGACAGTGGGGATGGTGTGTTCATGGTGATGAGCTGTGTTGCTTTTACGCCAAACATAACGTTTTGCATTGTTGCCAAAAATATCAATTTTGGTTTCATCTGACCAGAGCACCTTCTTCCACATGTTTGGTGTGTCTCCCAGGTGGCTTGTGGCATACTTTAAACAACACTTTTTATGGATATCTTTAAGAAATGGCTTTCTTCTTGCCACTCTTCCATAAAGGCCAGATTTGTGCAATATACAACTGATTGTTGTCCTATGGACAGAGTCTCCCACCTCAGCTGTAGATCTCTGCAGTTCATCCAGGGTGATCATGGGCCTCTTGGCTGCATCTCTGATCAGTCTTCTCCTTGTATGAGCTGAAAGTTAAGAGGGACAGCCAGGTCTTGGTAGATTTGCAGTGGTCTGATACTCCTTCCATTTCAATATTATCGCTTGCACAGTGCTCTTTGGGATGTTTAAAGCTTGGGAAATCTTTTTGTATCCAAATCCGGCTTTAAACTTCTTCACAACAGTATCTCGGACCTGCCTGGTGTGTTCCTTGTTCTTCATGATGCTCTCTGCGCTTTTAACGGACCTCTGAGACTATCACAGTGCAGGTGCATTTATACGGAGACTTGATTACACACAGGTGGATTGTATTTATCATCATTAGTCATTTAGGTCAACATTGGATCATTCAGAGATCCTCACTGAACTTCTGGAGAGAGTTTGCTGCAGTGAAAGTAAAGGGGCTGAATAATTTTGCACGCCCAA
The DNA here is from genome assembly GCF_045791955.1 of Oncorhynchus clarkii lewisi. NCBI lineage: Eukaryota > Metazoa > Chordata > Actinopteri > Salmoniformes > Salmonidae > Oncorhynchus > Oncorhynchus clarkii. The sequence continues at coordinate 28,574,404 of NC_092155.1, read as the reverse complement.
TTTTTCAGTTTTTGATTTGTAAAAAAAGTTTGAAATATCCAATAAATGTCGTTCCACTTCATGATTGTGTCCCACTTGTTGTTGATTCTTCACAAAAAAATACAGTTTTATATCTTTATGTTTGAAGCCTGAAATGTGGCAAAAGGTCGCAAAGTTCAAGGGGGCCGTATACTTTCGCAAGGCACTGTATATATATATATATATATATAAATGTGTGTGTGTGTGTGTGTGTGTGTGTGTGTTAAATTAAGGACTGCACAGTCAGGCTAAACATCTGATGAGCTTTAGAGTTTCCCAACTATGAGTTATGAATGATGTTTTGTGAATCAATCATTAAAGTTTGATTCGATTCTTGATAGTATGCGACAGGGTAGGATGATCACAGTGCCAGAAAGTAGTCGTAGGATAGGGAAACAAACAAAAAAATATTAGTCAAAGGCACAGAAAAAGGAAACAATGTATGCAAATAATTATGGTTTGACAGTTACAGTATTGTCTGTACCTGTTTACGAATCCTCCCCTTAATCCTCCTCCCCACCCCGTTTCCCTCCAGGTGGAGAACGAGTCCAACACCCTGCAGGACGGCTCTTTGATTGACCTGTGCGGTGCCACCCTCCTGTGGCGTACCCCGACGGGCCTGCGCCGCACCCCCACCCTCAAGCAGCTGGAGTCCCTCCGCCAGGAGCTGAATGCCGCCCGGCCCCAGTGCCCCGTGGGTTTTAACACCCTGGCCTTCCCCAGCCTGGCCCGGCGAGAGATTGTTGACAAGAAGCAGCCCTGGGTCTATGTCAACTGTGGTCACGTGCACGGCTACCACAACTGGGGCTACCGGAAAGACAAGGGCCACAACGTGGGCCCCGGGGGGACGGCTCCGGCGAGTACCGGGGAGAGGGAGTGCCCCATGTGCCGGCGCGTGGGCCCCTACGTGCCCCTGTGGCTTGGCTGCGAGGGCGGGCTGTACCTGGACGCTGGGCCACCGACGCACGCCTTCTGCCCCTGCGGCCACGTGTGCTCTGAAAAAACTGTGGCGGGCTGGAGCCAAATCCCGCTGCCGCACGGAACGCACGCCTTCCATGCCGCATGCCCCTTCTGCGGCACCTGGCTGACGGGCGAGCAGGGGCACATCAAACTCATCTTTCAGGGGCCCGTCGACTGAGGCCGGAGCTGAGTGGCTGAGATAGGGGGCAGGCTAGAGGGAAGGTGGACTGGGGAAATGTCTAAAAGGACTGTCTGTAAGGAAACGTGAAGGGACAAAAATAGCCAAGACTGTCGAAATGACGATGGCCTGAACCGAAGAAGAGAGGCAAACGTGATGGAAGTAGATGATGCATAAATGGCATGTGAGTTGTATTTGGGGAAGATGTAAATAAAAGGTGTTGAAATGAATACGTGACTGGTGTTTGGTGATCTTTGGAATACTGATTGTAGGTTTTTAAAAAAAGCGTTTCATCATTAGATGTGATTTCAATATTTGAAAATGTGAAATTCATGGTGAACTAGCTGTTGTTTCAGTTAATCCAGATGAATCAGATCTCATGATAAAACTATCCATTGTATCAGTGTGTTTACAGTTCTAAAACCATGGGTTTAAAGCACTTGATTCCCCATTGACGCCATGTTAGAGCTAGATCTGCAAACTGTTTCTATCCTGGTGATTGACTCCTTAGATCGGATTCATCTGAATTCCTACACCAGGTCACCAAAATCAGCTAATTGATGACGTGATTGCCATCCACTTGAGGAAACCTATCCAGTGAGGTTTGATTTTAACCTTCGCCAGGGTCCATCTCTCTCTTTGTCTCCCCTGAGGAGCGTCTGGTACCCAGCTCCCAGTCTGCAGCGCCGCCACCAACACCAAGGCTATAAATAACTCACTCAAGGTCACCAGCGCCCCACCACCACAGGGCCACGTCAGGAGAAGAGAGGGAGGAATGGAGGGAGGGGGCAGGGAGGACGAAGGACAATGGGTCAGTTTAGTAATGAGATTCCACATACTGTAGGTCAGGTCAATGAGCACATCACGCTCAAAATCAGTACAAATTGCACTAGAATTATTTTAAATAATGGCCTAATTCTAAGCTTGAAATGCTATACATTTAGACCAATGTCTGGGTGAAAATGATGCATTTGCCATATATCACACAACCATACAGTAGCGTCATTGAATTCAACATACAATATGAAGTTTTTTACACACATTCCTGCAATTCTCCACTGTAGTGACTTCTAGCTTTATCATTATGTGATGCAAATAGCGCTGGAAAGGGATTAGCTGGTATGTTTTTGCTGAGAGGGTCTTCTTACTGCAGACACTGTGCCGACTGCAGCAGTAGTCCTAAGAGGGATGTCTGCAGTACTTTATATTAGACTGACTAAAAGAGCCAGCATTTCCCTGCCCACAGCGCAAACACTCCTCCCCAGCAATATGTGAATTATTCCATTTGAAGCATCTCCATATTGAACGCATTCCTTCATACTCATGCGGTGTTAGAGCAGAGTACACCTTTAGATGAGAAGCTGCCTGGGTCTTCTTCAGTCTGACTGTTTATTTGAATATATATATATATATCAAGGACAAAGTAGAGATGACAGGCAGGCTGCGAGGCAGATACTGGATGTGTTCAGGGTACTGAGCGACCACATGCAGAGGAGACACACACTAGCTGACATGGACATGTATGTATTAACACGTACACATTCACACACCTAACACCACCGGTGCGCTGATAACAGAGTACATGTGGGAATTTTTTTTTAAAAAGGGACAGTTCACCAATGTTGACATTGATCTTTTTTTTTATTATTATTATTATTATATATATATATTTATAATATGTACAGAAGAAAAAAAACGCGATGAAAATCAGCAGAGAGACAGAGCACCAAAGTGGACAAGCGAAAAACAGAAAAGGAAAAAAAAAAAAGAGCAGACGACCAGGAGAGGACCTGCACGATGCTCGGTGTTAAAAAGACCAGCGCGTTGTTCCTTTATTAAGCCACGGAAGAGCAACAAAGTAGTGTGTGACAATGGAAAAACATTCTAGGGATTCTAGCAAGATTCTAGATATCTAGTTCCGTCATAATCACATTCACGAGCAAGCTCCAAACCAGAGCCCGCCCCTAACTCCACACCCCATGTGTTGTCCCACCCACATGTCCTAAACCCCAACCCATCCCTCTTATCTTTCGAACAGACCAGACGACACAATATTACCACAGTATATTTTCAATTCATATATTAAAATCAGTAGAATATGAAGACGTCGTGGAAGGAAAAAGCACATTCAGAACAAATCAAAAGGAGACTCACGCCGTTACGGCGTGAAATGTCCATTTTATGTCCATTTTAGCATGTCCGTGTGACCAAGTGTGCGTGTCTTGTTTGTGGAGTTTCAAACAATCGTTTAATTCGCAGAAGGGCTCATGTAAGATTTGAGGGAAAAGACAGAAAGCAAGCCTGTGTTCAGAGCAGGAATGTTACACACACAAACCCCCCCCCCCCCCCCTTACTACTGATCCCTCCCTTCCTACCAGTGACAGTCAGCTGATTACTACCAGATTCTCAAATTCATCACACCAAACTGCCTAAGCGTAAAATGAGCCAGCACAATCCAGTCCGGTTGAGTCTTGCATTGTGTCACGGGGTTTAGCTTAGTTTTCCCACCCTATTTGTAAGGGCTCTTCTAAAAATACAAGGGCTAAGGCTACTGTATCTACTACCCTACATATAAAAAGAGTCACAACTTATCTAAACCTGCTGTTCACACTTAATCAGATTCTGCATTCTGCCCTAACATTGCTCTTCTAGACATGAATGCCATAGACTGGTTTGGTAGCCATATGCTGCAGACAGCAAGAGCTCACTAACTCATCGCTATTAATTGGACATCGCAGTTTGTAGAGGCTGAAACCGCACTTTGCAATTGCATGGGGAATGCATAGCATACTCACTACCCGGAGCTCTGAGCCCGGAGGACAAGGCCGTGCCACCTTAAGTGCTGAGGAATTTCAAGTCTCTCTCGAAGACCAACCCGGGAACACCAGGAATGCTCCCAAAGTCCAAGCGAGATTCCGTTATCAATGATGAGTAGTTGGAACCGGGTCACAAAGAACATCGTTGGATTCGTTGAGTTTGAATAAATGGATTGGCTTTAAGAGGAGGTTGATGGGAGTTCATATCCGGTCTGCATGGCAAGACCAGTCAGTCCCTCTTAACCCCGAACGCTCAAGCACAGAGTCGAACACTTCAACCCAATGAACCAGAACCGCGACCATGCTCTAGGAACGTAACCATGATGACGTAACACGATCAAACCCAATGACCAAATAGCATGACCATAACATGCTTATATAGTTGTCGTAAAAGTAAGAACCTCTGTCTACACTTTACATAGCTATAAAGCTATACAGGTACAAGATTATAACTGTTACACACACACACACACAACTGGATGATTTCAGACTGTCAAGACCAAGACAAGGGAAAACCATAAAGACAAAAGGAATATCACTTTCCAGGTCTAGTCCGGGTTCTCAGCATGTCACCCTAATTCCCACCAAAGGCAGAGAATAGATCTTCCCAAAGTCCGATTGTAACCGTGCCTACTTCTACAGTCGTAAACGGTCCTGTAAAAGAAAAGGGTTGAAAACTGAGGTTGTAATAATCAACGAATGCCAATTGCCTTTGTTGCCTAGAACACAAACGCTTAGAGGCCTTGTTCACTCTACTGCAGCGCATTAAATTAAAAACCACCAGTGTTGGTTAAGGTCAGGGGTTGAAGGGTTTTCTCCACATCCCTGCAAGGACCCATAGTTCCATAGGAATGGCGCTGAAAAATAACACACTGCCATGAGAACCATGCGGACAGACTGGGAAGGGAACGGCGCAGGCGAGGATACTGTAGGAGGGGGAGATCAGGACAGCCGGAACCATTAACACACATTCTGACTCGCCGAACACTTAATGTCTTAGGCTATATAGAGGCTACAGGAACCAGCAGTTGACAATGAAGAACACTATTCGCGCAATGATCTAAAGAGAGCGCTTCTGAGGTAATGAGTTGACATGTGGTCATAGTACAGTATTGAGACTTCGGTCTGAGTAGGGACTCCACTTGAACATAATTAGCTAGGTCAGGACATCTTGGGCCATTTAAACCGTGACGCACTGGCTACGCTTCTTAACAACCACACTAACTGACATGAAACCGTGACAACCATAAAGGAAATGCACTGTGGGACACGTGACGACAGAGAGGGGGGGTGGAAACACGGTCTGAGAAGTCGGTCATGGCCAAGGCAAAGAGAACCTGTGGTGCGACTGTGACATGCTACACAAGTTAAGCATGCGGTCAGTATCTTTAAGAGACCAGTAAGGCACAGGAGGGAACAGTAGCTTTCATAGACAAACTCCCCCGACCCGGTCAAACTTAGCAACAACCAAAAAACATCCCAACCGACCCACCCACCCACCCAATAACGTAAGTTTGACAGCATTTCAAGCAAAAAGAAATATCAAATAAAATCATTGTAATAATACCTATGAAACAATATCAATAATAATCTATTAAGATGAACACAGAATGTAGGATATTGCCAATTTGTGGTGTCAGAGTAATGTGTATTAAATCGTTGTTGAATATCAGTTGCATTGCCCAAGCCCCTATCTACGCCCGCCCCTAACCTAGTACTACAGTATGTCATGCCCGTTATCTGTGTGTGTGTGTGTGTACTGTCTGTGTATGTTGAAGAACCACTTGGGTATATTTAAGCAACAAGGCCCGAGGGGTTGTGGTATATGGCCAATATACCACGGCGAGGGCTGTTCTTAGGCAAGACGCAACGCAGAGTCCCTGGACACAGCCCTTAGCCGTGGTATATTGGCCATGTCACAAACCTCAGAGGTGCCTCATTGCTATTATAAAACTGGATACCAACGTAATTAGAGCAGTAAAAAGAAATGTTTTGTCACACCCGTGGCAGACGGTCTGATTCTCCACAGCTGTCAGCAAATCAGCATTCAGGGCTGATTTATAATGTAATATATAGTGTCATGACGACTTAAAGACATACAAACATGACCTAAGCGTATCTCACGTATTTATGTGTTATTTTTTTATTCTCATTCTTCAATATGTGAAATCCTAACAGGAGTGATGTGGGCTAACTAACACCATATACTACAGAACTGAAAAGAAATGTCTTGCGCTCTCCCTTTCTCTCACTACATCCTCCATTCTGCATGTGGAGGGATGGAGGGAGAGGGAATGGAGTGATTCCAAGTTTGACCAAAAGCTCTCATGATCTGCATGGAGTGTCAAATCAACCTAAAGCACGCGGTCTATGAGAAGTCCCACCACTCCCAGATTACCCTCTTCACACAGACTGCAGTGTATGAGTCTCTCCCCCGTCTGCTGATGCCTTCATTCACTTCAGGCAGAAAAAGAGAACGATTAGAGGTGCTTGGGGGAAAGCACAACAAATGGGCATCCCCATCATTTAATAACATCGATGACTCACCACTGCCTCACTAGAATGTTAGTACGCTGGTAGTGGCACACAACTGTCTGCTTTCTGCTCCAATGCCAATTCAGTTTGTATAATGATTGGATAGTCATGAATACATGTGTTACTATTGCATTTGAGCCATAAAACGTGGACCAGACGGTGTCCGTGACTCAATCTATGCTGTAGACAGACTTAAGATGACTACAAGGCCCCCCAACATATAAAATAGGCCCAATAGACAGATGACTACTGTAGCACACTAAACTTAATTTTGCTATATGACTTTCACTGGGTTGCAATGAAAGACATAACCTGAAGGAAAGAGAGACCCATACCTGTGACTATCTCGAATGGGAGAATCACTCCGATCCACTTTCAATGTGTGTGTGTGTGTGTGTGTGTGTGTGAGCGATAAGCGCTCGCCAGAATCTAAAACCTAATCTTCTATCACCCAGTTCCCCTCTAAATCAATACCAATCTTTTCTCATATCTGTTTACCTTCCTGCCTCATCACTCAGCAAAAATGAAAGAAAAAAAAAAAATCCTCAAACCCCCCCTCACCCCTACCTACCTAACTATTTTTCCCCATTCGCTTTTTTAGGGGAGATAGTTTAAGTCAGTCCGCAGTTCTAGCCCTTCAACTCCTCCCCTCCATCCCTTTCTCTCAACCTCTCCCTGACCACCCATCCCTCACTTAACCCTGTTCCCATTGGTTCTCTGTAGGGTAAGACAAAGGTAGATGGAAGGGAGGCTGAGGGGTGAAGAGTGGAGGGAGAGGTGGAGGAGGTGAAGCCCCGGGCAGAGAGGGACGGGAGGAGGTGGTGAGCATCCAGAACCGGGTCCGGTTTAACAGCATCCCCCGCCAGACTGCCTAACCGGGGTGCTGTCTATCTTCAGGTTGGGCTTGTCCCCGCCGGCCGTGGCCCCGGGTCCCATCCTCTTCTTAATCTCAGCAGCCATGGTCATGAAGGCCTGCTCCACGTTGGTGGCGTTCTTGGCACTGGTCTCCAGGAATGGGATGGCCAGGGAGTCGGCAAACTCCTGCAGGCGGCAGACAGGAAGAGAATAGATAGGGGTTAAACATAAATATAAAAACATACAAGGTAATGCCCAGCTGTTGTAGCAATTACCATGTGGAAAATAATAATAATTTCTAAAAAACAGTATTATGTCCATTAAATATAAAGCAATATGATACTGCAGGGAGGGACAGAAAGGATTAAAAAAAACATGTAGGTATTGTGTGAAGTGTCTCAATGTGAACAGTACGTTCTGTCATTTTGTAAGAGTTAAAAATGCATTCAATGAAAATTGTAAATAAAGTTAAAGATCCAATATTACGCTATTGATCACCTCAGGAGCCAACTCGATTTTGTATTCCCACATTGATGAGGAAATAGCTTTCTAGAGAAATCGACTGCTCAAAACAACAAAATGAACTGTTTTGTGTAGTGCCTGAAATGTAGTATGTTTTGTGAAGTGCCCAGAACCTTTTGATGGATGAATAATTTCAAAATTGCAGGCTGTACGTCTGATATGAGTTTCCATAACTTACAAGCTAGGTAGTATGCCTTAGGGATATGGTTTCGCTATTACTTTACTGAAAACTGTGTGCGCCCAAACCATTCAAAAGATATGATACATTTGACCGGAGATAATATCTTCTTTGCTTGAGGCGTCACCACAGACCCGGGTTCGATCCCAGACGGTGTCACAACCGGCCTTGACTGGGAGTCCCAGAGGGCGGCGCACAATTGGCTCAGCATCATTCGGGCTTCCACGTCAAGCAGGAGGGTGTTAAGCGCGGTTTGGCGGGTCATGTTTCGGAGGACGCATGACACGACCGAGCCCGTTGGTGAGTTGCAGCGATGAGACAAGATCGTAATTGGATCGCAATTGGATATCACGATATTGGGGAGAAAAATATTATATAATAAAATAGCGGACTGCGAGAAGCCTATTTGTTTGATACACCATATATACACAAAAGTATGTGGACACCTTCAAATTAGTGGATTAGGCTATTTCAGCCACATGTTCAAAATGTAGTACACAGTCATGCAATCTCCATAGACAAACATTGACAGTAGAATGGCCTTACTGAAGAGCTGTGACTTTCACGTGGCACTGTCATAGGATGCCACCTTTCCAACAAGTCAGTTTGTCAAATTTCTGCCCTGCTAGAGCTGCTCCAGTCAACTGTAAGTGCTGTTATTGTGAAGTGGAAATGCCGAAGAGCAACAACGGCTCAGCCGCGAAGTGGTAAGCCAAACAAGCTCACAGAACGGGAACACTGAGTGCTGAAGAACGTAGTATGTAAAAATCGTCTGTCCTCGGTTGCAACACTCACTACCGAGTTCCAAACTGCCTCTGGAAGCAACGTTAACACAAGAACCGGTCGTCGGGAGCTTCATGAAATGGGTCTCCATGGCCGAAAAGCCCCACACAAGCCTAAGATCACCATGCGCGGTGCCAAGTGTCGGCTGGAGTAGTGTAAAGGTCGCCGCCATTGGACCCTGGAGCAGTGGAAACATTCTTTGGAGTGACAAATCACGCTTCACCATCTGGCAGTCCGACGGGCAAGTCTGGGTTTGGCGGACTACCTGCCCGAATGCATAGCGCCAAATGTAAAGTTTGGTGGAGGAAGAATAATGGAGCTGTGTTTCATGGTTCGGGCTAGACCCCTTAGTTCCACTCAAGGGAAATCTTAACGCTACAGCATTCAATTGCATTCTAGACGATTCTGTGCTTCCAACTTTGTGGCAACAATTTGGGGAAGGCCCTTTCCTGTTTCAGCACGACAATGCCCCCATGCAGAAAGCGAGGTCCATACTGAAATTAGATCAGTGTGGAATAACTTTCCTGGCCTGCACAGAGCCCTGGCCTTAACACCATCGAACACCTTTGGGATGAATTGGAAAGCCTACTACGAGCCAGGCCTAATCGCACAAGTCCCCACAGCAATGTTCCAACATCTAGTGGAAAACCTGTTATAGCAGCAAAGGGGGGGGGGGCAAATCCACATTAATGCCCCTGATTTTGGAATGAAATGTTCGACAAACAAGTGTCCACATACTTTTGTATCCAGGTAGTGTAACAAACGAGCTTGTTCAGTCATGTTACCATATTAGCTAACAATCTGGTAACTGGACAGGCACACGTTTGTTTTAAGATGGCACAAAGAGATTGTGAACCCAAAAGTATCCCTTTTAGACTAATAAAATAAACAAACATGATTTGGGTAGGGTGTAGCCCTGGAAAGACTTAGGCTATGCCATGTTGTCTTCAGGAGATTTTCTGTTGAATTGATTTCCTTCACATTAGCTGATGTAAGTCAATGGAACATCTATTCCTTATGATGGGATATCCTATTATAGGATAATTAGTGTGCTTATCAGCAAGAACGGTACTGTTATCCCTCATACTTTTTAGTATGTCACTTCTTCACAGTTTTGCTGGTGTAGCTACTTCTTTGATATCTATTATGCTTACTTGCACCTCCGAAAATAAATATGACAAGAAGCTATGCATTTTTTAGCCATTCGTGTAGGTAAGTTGCGTCACGGACATGTTGACTTCCGGCGCCGACAGAGATGGCCGCCTCGCTTCGCGTTCCTAGGAAACTATGCAGTTTTTTGTTTTTTTACGTGTTATTTCTTACATTAGTACCCCAGGTCATCTTAGGTTTCATTACATACAGTCGAGAAGAACTACTGAATATAAGATCAGCGTCAACTCACCATCAGTACGACCAAGAATATGTTTTTCGCGAAGCGGATCCTGTGTTCTGCCTTACAAACAGGACAACGGAGTGGATCCCATGCAGCGACCCAAAAAAACGACTCCGAAAAAGAGGGAAACGAGACGGTCTTCTGGTCAGACTCCGGAGACGGGCACACCGTGCACCACTCCCTAGCATTCTTCTTGCCAATGTCCAGTCTCTTGACAACAAGGTTGATGAAATCCGAGCAAGGGTAGCATTCCAGAGGGACATCAGAGACTGTAACGTTCTTTGCTTCACGGAAACATGGCTCACTGGAGAGACGCTATCCGAGGCGGTGCAGCCAACGGGTTTCTCCACGCATCGCGCCGACAGAAACAAACATCTTTCTGGTAAGAAGAGGGGCGGGGGCGTATGCCTTATGGCTAACGTGACATGGTGTGATGAAAGAAACATACAGGAACTCAAATCCTTCTGTTCACCTGATTTAGAATTCCTCACAATCAAATGTAGACCGCATTATCTACCAAGAGAATTCTCTTCGATTATAATCACAGCCGTATATATCCCCCCCAAGCAGACACATCGATGGCTCTGAACGAACTTTATTTAACTCTTTGCAAACTGGAAACCATTTATCCGGAGGCTGCATTCATTGTAGCTGGGGATTTTAACAAGGCTAATCTGAAAACAAGACTCCCTAAATTTTATCAGCATATCAATTGCGCAACCAGGGGTGGAAAGACCTTGGATCATTGTTACTCTAACTTCCGCAACGCATATAAGGCCCTGCCCCGCCCCCCTTTCGGAAAAGCTGACCACGACTCCATTTTGTTGATCCCTGCCTACAGACAGAAACTAAAACAAGAGGCTCCCACGCTGAGGTCTGTCCAACGCTGGTCCGACCAAGCTGACTCCACACTCCAAGACTGCTTCCATCACGTGGACTGGGATATGTTTCGTATTGCGTCAGATAACAATATTGACGAATACGCTGATTCGGTGTGCGAGTTCATTAGAACGTGCGTTGAAGATGTCGTTCCCATAGCAACGATTAAAACATTCCCTAACCAGAAACCGTGGATTGATGGCAGCATTCGCGTGAAACTGAAAGCGCGAACCACTGCTTTTAATCAGGGCAAGGTGTCTGGTAACATGACTGAATACAAACAGTTCAGCTATTCCCTCCGCAAGGCTCTCAAACAAGCTAAGCGTCAGTACAGAGACAAAGTAGAATCTCAATTCAACGGCTCAGACACAAGAGGCATGTGGCAGGGTCTACAGTCAATCACGGACTACAGGAAGAAATCCAGCCCAGTCACGGACCAGGATGTCTTGCTCCCAGGCAGACTAAATAACTTTTTTGCCCGCTTTGAGGACAATACAGTGCCACTGACACGGCCTGCAACGAAAACATGCGGTCTCTCCTTCACTGCAGCCGAGGTGAGTAAGACATTTAAACGTGTTAACCCTCGCAAGGCTGCAGGCCCAGACGGCATCCCCAGCCGCGCCCTCAGAGCATGCGCAGACCAGCTGGCCGGTGTGTTTACGGACATATTCAATCAATCCCTATACCAGTCTGCTGTTCCCACATGCTTCAAGAGGGCCACCATTGTTCCTGTTCCCAAGAAAGCTAAGGTAACTGAGCTAAACGACTACCGCCCCGTAGCACTCACTTCCGTCATCATGAAGTGCTTTGAGAGACTAGTCAAGGACCATATCACCTCCACCCTACCTGACACCCTAGACCCACTCCAATTTGCTTACCGCCCAAATAGGTCCACAGACGATGCAATCTCAACCACACTGCACACTGCCCTAACCCATCTGGACAAGAGGAATACCTATGTGAGAATGCTGTTCATTGACTACAGCTCGGCATTCAACACCATAGTACCCTCCAAGCTCGTCATCAAGCTCGAGACCCTGGGTCTCGACCCCGCCCTGTGCAACTGGGTACTGGACTTCCTGACGGGCCGCCCCCAGGTGGTGAGGGTAGGCAACAACATCTCCTCCCCGCTGATCCTCAACACTGGGGCCCCACAAGGGTGCGTTCTGAGCCCTCTCCTGTACTCCCTGTTCACCCACGACTGCGTGGCCACGCACGCCTCCAACTCAATCATCAAGTTTGCGGACGACACAACAGTGGTAGGCTTGATTACCAACAACGACGAGACGGCCTACAGGGAGGTGAGGGCCCTCAGAGTGTGGTGTCAGGAAAATAACCTCACACTCAACGTCAACAAAACTAAGGAGATGATTGTGGACTTCAGGAAACAGCAGAGGGAACACCCCCCTATCCACATCGATGGAACAGTAGTGGAGAGGGTAGCAAGTTTTAAGTTCCTCGGCATACACATCACAGACAAACTGAATTGGTCCACTCACACAGACAGCATTGTGAAGAAGGCGCAGCAGCGCCTCTTCAACCTCAGGAGGCTGAAGAAATTCAGCTTGTCACCAAAAGCACTCACAAACTTCTACAGATGCACAATCGAGAGCATCCTGGCGGGCTGTATCACCGCCTGGTACGGCAACTGCTCCGCCCTCAACCGTAAGGCTCTCCAGAGGGTAGTGAGGTCTGCACAACGCATCACCGGGGGCAAACTACCTGCCCTCCAGGACACCTACACCACCCGATGTTACAGGAAGGCCATAAAGATCATCAAGGACATCAACCACCCGAGCCACTGCCTGTTCACCCCGCTATCATCCAGAAGGCGAGGTCAGTACAGGTGCATCAAAGCTGGGACCGAGAGACTGAAAAACAGCTTCTATCTCAAGGCCATCAGACTGTTAAACAGCCACCACTAACATTGAGTGGCTGCTGCCAACACACTGACACAACTCCAGCCACTTTAATAATGGGAATTGATGGGAAATGATGTAAATATATCACTAGCCACTTTAAACAATGCTACCTTATATAATGTTACTTACCCTACATTATTCATCTCATATGCATACGTATATACTGTACTCTATATCATCGACTGTATCCTTATGTAATACATGTATCACTAGCCACTTTAACTATGCCACTTTGTTTACATACTCATCTCATATGTATATACTGTACTCGATACCATCTACTGTATCTTGCCTATGCTGCTCTGTACCATCACTCATTCATATATCCTTATGTACATATTCTTTATCCCCTTACACTGTGTATAAGACAGTAGTTTTGGAATTGTTAGTTAGATTACTTGTTGGTTATTACTGCATTGTCGGAACTAGAAGCACAAGCATTTCGCTACACTCGCATTAACATCTGCTAACCATGTGTATGTGACAAATACAATTAGATTTGATTTGATTGTATGTCATAAAAAGGAGAATAGGCTATACTGAAATGTCCCTTGCCTCAATTATTCTGTCATTTTAGTCGTGTGCACAAGCTGCTATGCAGAAATGGTAAGGGGACTCTCAAAAGCTCGTAAAAGTAAAATATCTTGCCTATATACAGTAAGGTGACACATTTTGACTCAACATGTCAGCCTCAACCACCTTTAGATGTTTGTTGAAAGTGAGGCGACTTGAAGTAATTCATTGTTATAGGTTGAATATTTTAAAATCCCTTCCACTTGGGAAACAGGCCTCCCTGCAGGACTAACTTCAAGCCCTATTTTAAAGGGATTGTTCACCCACATTATTATTTTAAAATGTGTGGGTTTTTTTTTTCCCCCAACACAATTCTGAGTAGATCTAATCTCTTAATGTTCATCCCAAAGTGCACCTGATGGATGCATTCATGCAGCAGTTGAAATTACATTTTTCTTCCGGGGGATGCCCCCAGAACCCTCTATTAGGGTTCCCCCTCTGGCTTTGGGGTAAGCCGCCAATGTCCTCAAATCATAGAAATGCCCCTGTAGCCATACCTTGGCTGTTGTGTAGTCCACCACTTTCTTGGTGGTGAGGTCACACTTGTTCCCCACCAACAGCTTGTTGACGTTCTCGCTCGCGTAGCGGTCGATCTCCTGCAGCCACTGCTTCACGTTGTTGTAGGACTCCTACAGCACACAGGACAGAATGAGATTAGTCACACAGTGCATGGCTGCCTATCCTACAGGCAGGTGAGAAACAGTGGACATTTTTTTGTGATTTTTACCCTTAAGAGTCTAAGCCCTGTCTAGGCCGGGGGAGGGAGGGGTTCTACTAAGCTATATGGAATTGTTTTAAGAAGGTCATACCAATGATCATTTTTTTTTTTTTGAATTTTACCCCTTTTTCTCCCCAATTTCGTAGTATCCAATTGTTGTAGTAGCTACTATCTTGTCTCATCGCTACAACTCCCGTACGGGCTCGGGAGAGACGAAGGTTGAAAGTCATGCGTCCTCCGATACACAACCAACCAAGCCGCTGCTTCTTTAACACAGCGCACATCCAACCCGGAAGCCAGCCGCACCAATGCGCCGGAGGAAACACTGTGCACCTGGCCACCTTGGCTAGCGTACACTGCGCCCAGCCCGCCACAGGAGTCGCTGGTGCGCGATGAGACAAGGACACCCCTACCGACCAAGCCCTCCCTAACCCGGGCGACGCTAGGCCAATTGTGCGTCGCCCCACGGACCCAATGATCATTTTTTGATTTTATTTTGAAATGTAAGACCTCTTGAAGTGTCAAAAAAAATGTAATAAATTGTATTTGTCCTTACTGCTATTAGCCCATACAAATGCATTGAATAACAGATTCACTACATGGAACAACAGACAGTCCCCCAAAAAAGGAACTTAGTTCTGAAGTGTCTGTTTTATATCTGAGACATATTAAAAAAAAAAGATCAGGAAACATTTTATATACATTTTTTTTGTCATTTATTTAACCCCTTGTTTTTGGCACTAAATAGTTTCCATATATACTTCCATTCATTTTTCAACTGGTACAGGGAGACATTCAAACAAGTCTTGTAAAGGCCTGTGGGCGAAACCGTTCGGACGATACAGTTGACTTTGTAAGAATGACTGATTTTCGGGACCTCTCGTGGTCTGACAAACACCGCTCTAGCTCTGTGTCACCTTTCACCGCGGATGCGGAAGTGCGACATCGGCGGATGCGGTGGATTGAGAGGCATCCAATGCTAGCTTAAACTGAAAGATTTTTATGGGGATTTCTTATTTTATTAGGCCAATTAGACATTTTAGAAAGTCAAAAGAACTTGGGAAGTACAATATTTGACTACAAAAATACACAGACTATTAAGCTTAGTTCTAAGCATTGATCCCCCTCGAACTAATAACCCACCTGATCTGTGACATCGGCGGATGCGGTGGATTGAGAGGCATCCAATGCTAGCTTAAACTGAAAGATTTTTATGGGGATTTCTTATTTTATTAGGCCAATTAGACATTTTAGAAAGTCAAAAGAACTTGGGAAGTACAATATTTGACTACAAAAATACACAGACTATTAAGCTTAGTTCTAAGCATTGATCCCCCTCGAACTAATAACCCACCTGATCTGTGACATCATAGACCACGATGATGCCGTGGGCGCCCCTGTAGTAACTGGAGGTGATGGTGCGGAACCTCTCCTGACCAGCAGTGTCCCACTGGAAGAGAGGGAGTGGAGAAATACAAAAGAGAGCGGGAGGGGAGAGATAGTCGTTTAATGCAAACCAACAAAACATGCTAATTTAAATAACTAAACACACACACACACACCTGTCATCACCCAAGTTCCATTCATTCCTGTCTTGAAAACACTTGGAATAGCACTAGTTAGGCATCTATGGACATTAGAATACCACACTAACATCTATAGTTCGACTCCTTGCATCAAAAGAGCCATGGTGGGAACAGAACTGGATCCCAGGCCTGTTGTATAGCTTTAGGGCGAGGTGTTAAACTACACACATAACTAGGTTACTGAACCGTTTCTCAAATCTAATCAAGCCTTTATAACATCAGGAGTTGGCGGGGCCGCTCCTCCTGTTTTACCAGATGTATTTGTTTGGAATGGTACAGCCTTTTCTCCTACCAAAACAGTATCCGATTACATCCTATTAGACTATAATAGTTCACACAATCACGCGAGCGGTGCAAAATAGATCACACAGCTGTGAGCGGTGCAAAACCCTCAAATGTTCATCATAACAGCAATAGCTGGGGCTAGGCTTCCTAATTAAAACGAAGCGTTCCCAACAGCCACCCCTTATTTGTAATTGGTGGTGTGGGTGTGGGTAGCGGCACGTTGCAGTGTTGATCGTGTCAGACTCACAATCTGCAGTTTGATGGTCTTGCCGTCCAGCTCGATGGTGCGGATCTTGAAGTCTACGCCGATGGTGCTGATGTAGCTCTCCGTGTAGGTGTCATCCTGAAGAAGAGGAAGGAGTTACAGACGGCAGAAGAGAGAGAAAGAACAGTCAAGACAGATTCTGGAAGCTGCATTTTGACAAAAGGCACCGACACAACACTTACTAAATAACTGTGTACAGTCATAGCATACGGTAACGATACTTACAGCAAACCGGAGCAGAAGACAGGACTTTCCCACACCGGAGTCACCAATAAGGAGGAGCTTGAACAGGTAGTCACTGAAATTAAAGCATCCAGCATTAGACCAAAGACTAGACATACTAAACAGTGTTGCTACTTAACTCCAGTCATAAGCCCTACTGATTTTATGTTGTGTCAGTTTCTTCCACTTCGGACAGAATTCTAGGCTAAGGCCCAATAGAGAGGAAGAGAGGAAGTGTGGGGAAATACACTCCTGAGAAACACTCCTGAGGCAACCAACCGATTGACCAATATCAAGTTGTGTTCAAGCAACTACTTCTAAATAGGACATTTAGCAGGGCCACAGCCGGTACACGGTGAACTCATTCACCAATACGGAACTCTCAGAAATGTTTGTGAGTAAGTAAATAGTATGCTGTAGTACTTTCACATCAACTCTCTCAGCAAAACAAGGTCACATGCATTTGACACACTTCCACTGCACAGAAGTGGCGCAATGACAGAGCTATTCTTGTGTCTACTGAAATTGAGATGTGGCATGTTTTTCTGCCAAAGAACGTCCAATGCTATGGAAACTAACACAGGCTGCATGTATGTGGCAATCTCTTCCCCAAACGCAGCCTTTGATGTGATGTGGCGATGTCTCCCACATTCACGAATATAGGTAACGTTAACGTTATTCACAGAGGCTTCTACAACAAATCACCTATGCTTTCTGGGTCGGCGTCCATAAGCTTTCTATGTACCGAGACCGCATATGCTGGCTAAATTGCTATCACCCGGCACATAGCCAATCTATTCGTAAAGTTAGCAAGTAGAAACCTATGTTTTGGCCCTAACATAACGTTAGTTAGCTAGCTAACGTTACACACCAACGTTAGAGACAAAGGAGAGAGCGCCATCACAGAACGGAGGGTGTGTGTTTGTTAATGACAAAGCGATTTCAAAGCAAGCATTGGTGTTTGTTAGCTATATCTCCAAAGGCAGCAAGACAGCTTTGCTACTGTAAGTTAGTGGGCCGGTATGACGTTTCAGCACCACGTCCTATTCCTCCGGTCGCTACCGCACAGAGCAGGGGATCTGTGCGCGTGTTCTCATTTCAGGGCCACACACACACACACAAGTGACAGATGTTTGAGGGACTAACTAGCTATGTCCATTGACAACAATTACATTCTAGCTAGCTATTTGTATGTAAAAACGTATGCTAGCTAGCCATCTATCGTTAGCCGACAATGTGGCACGAACAAGCGATCAGCTGACGTTGGCTGAATATTAGTTAAATAACGCTCGACTCACATTTATGGAATTGCCCTAATACAATAAAACTACAATAACGTGTTCGATCTATGCATATAAGATTACAAAAGGAAAGGGAGTGTAAAATATACGAGTGGTTGTGTTGGCGGTAGAGTCTACTCACTATTCTGGATTCATGATTTGACTGGCGTTCGGGATATGTTTCTATCGGCGATTTCACTGTTCCTTCCTCCTCTCTCTCACTCCGCTTTCACAGGCAAATATGGATTGTCGGTCTCAATATCCAAGGCACTTGGATGTCTTTCACCGTATTTTCTAACTCCCCTTGTCCTTCTTGGCTGTCTAATCGTTACGAGGCTATATAACGTTTACAGACATTCCTATTTTCGTCTGATTTGACAGGTTTATTTTCTTCTTTTCTTTCTTTCTGTGTCCGCTCTTCGCTCAAAGTACAAGATGGCTGCGCAGGTGCGGCAGTGACATCAAATGACGTGGCACTACGGTCAAATCTAGAATGTGTCTGAATGCTGGAAGTTGTAGTTCAAAGTCTGCCTAGACATGGGGTACTTTGTATTTATTTAACCTTTATTTAACAAGGCAAGTCAGTTAAGAACAAATTATTATTTACAATGACTGCCTACCAAAAGGCTGGGGGGCTGGGATTAAACATTTAAAATAAATTAAGTAAAAATAGTGTACAACATTGTCACATGCGCCGAAAACAACATGTAATCAGTGTTAAGAAACTATTTACTAAATAAACTGACGTAAACAATAAGGGAAAAAAGAAAAGAAGAAGAAAAAACTAAAATGTAAAATAATTAAAGAGCAACAATAAAATAACAGTAACGAGGCTATATACAGGTGGTACCGGTACAGAGTCAAAGTGCGGGGGCACCGGTTAGTCGAGGTAATTGAGGTAATATGTAGTAAACAGAGAGTAGCAGCAACGTAAACATGGGGGAGGCCTTGCAAATAGTCTGGGTAGCCATTTTGTTAGCTGTTCAGGAGTCTTATGGCTTGGGGGTAGAAGCTGTTAAGAAGAGTTGGTGCTCCAGTACCTCTTGCCGTGGAGGTAGCAGAAAGAACAGTCTGTGACTAGGGTGGTTGGAGTCTGGCAATTTTTATGCATCCTCTGACACCGCCTGGTATAGTGGTCCTGGAGGGCAGGAAACTTGGCCCCAGTGATGTACTGGGGTTGTACGCACTACCCTCTGTAGTGCCATCCAGTTGGAGGCCGAACAGTTGCCACACCAGGCAGTGATGCAACCAGTTGGTTGCTCTCGATGGTGCAACTGTAGAACTTTTTGAGGATGTGAGGACCCATGCCAAATCTTGTCAGGAATAAGCATTGTAGTGCCCTCTTCACGACTGTCTTGATGTGTTTGGACCATGATAGCTCGTTGGTGATGTGGGTACCAAGGAACTTGAAGTTCTCAACCTGCTCCACTACAGCCCCGTTTATGAGAATAGGGGTGTGTTCGGCCCCCCGTTTCCTGTAGTTTTCCTGTAGTTCACGATCATCTCCTTTGTCATGATCATGTTGAGGGAGAGGTTGTTATCCTAGCACCACACTGCCAGGTCTCTGACCTCCTCCTATAGGCTGTCTCATCGTTGTCGGTGATCAGGCCTACCACTGTTGTGATATCGGAAAACTTAATGATGGTGTTGGAGTCGTGCTTGTCCATGCAGTCATGGGTGAACAGGGATTACAGGAGGGGACTGATCACGCACCCCTGAGGGGCTCCCGTGTTGGGGATCAGTGTGGCAGATGTGTTGTTACCTACCTTACCACCTGGGGGCGGCCCCTCAGGAAGTCCAGGATACAGTTGCAGAGGGAGATGTTTAGTCCCAGGGTCCTTAGCTTAGTGATCAAATCAAATCAAATCAAATGTATTTATATAGCCCTTCGTACATCAGCTGATATCTCAAAGTGCTGTACAGAAACCCAGCCTAAAACCCCAAACAGCAAGCAATGCAGGTGTAGAAGCACGGTGGCTAGGAAAAACTCCCTAGAAAGGCCAAAACCTAGGAAGAAACCTAGAGAGGAACCAGGCTATGTGGGGTGGCCAGTCCTCTTCTGGCTGTGCCGGGTGGAGATTATAACAGAACATGGCCAAGATGTTCAAATGTTCATAAATGACCAGCATGGTCCAATAATAATAAGGCAGAACAGTTGAAACTGGAGCAGCAGCACGGCCAGGTGGACTGGGGACCGCAAGGAGTCATCATGTCAGGTAGTCCTGAGAAATGGTCCTAGGGCTCAGGTCCTGTGAGAGAGAGAAAGAAAGAGAGAAAGAGAGAATTAGAGAGAGCACACTTAAATTCACACAGGACACCGAATAGGACAGGAGAAGTACTCCAGATATAACAAACTGACCCTAGCCCCCCGACACATAAACTACTGCAGCATAAATACTGGAGGCTGAGACAGGAGGGGTCAGGAGACACTGTGGCCCCATCCAAGGATACCCTCGGACAGGGCCAAACAGGAAGGATATAACCCCACCCACTTTGCTAAAGCACAGCCCCCACACTACTAGAGGGATATCTTCAACCACCAACTTACCACCCTGAGACAAGGCCAAGTATAGCCCACAAAGATCTCTGCCACGGCACAACCCAAGGGGGGGCGCCAACCCAGACAGGAAGATCACATCAGTGACTCAACCCACTCAAGTGACGCACCCCTCCTAGGGACGGTATGAAAGAGCCCCAGTACCAGTGACTCAGCCCCTGTAATAGGGTTAGAGGTAGAGAATCCCAGTGGAAAGAGGGGAACCGGCCAGGCAGAGACAGCAAGGGCAGTCGTTGCTCCAGAGCCTTTCCGTTCACCTTCCCACTCCTGGGCCAGACTACACTCAATCATATGACCCACTGAAGAGATGAGTCTTCAGTAATGACTTAAAGGTTGAGACCGAGTTTGCGTCTTTTACATGGGTAGGCAGACCATTCCATAAAAATGGAGCTCTATGGGAGAAAGCCCTGCCTCCAGCTGTTTGCTTAGAAATTCTAGGGACAATTAGGAGGCCTGCGTCTTGTGACCGTAGCGTACGTGTAGGTATGTACGGCAGGACCAAATCAGAGAGATAGGTAGGAGCAAGCCCATGTAATGCTTTGTAGGTTAGCAGTAAAACCTTGAAATCAGCCCTTGCCTTGACAGGAAGCCAGTGTAGGGAGGCTAGCACTGGAGTAATATGATACTTTTTTTTGGTTCTAGTCAGGATTCTAGCAGCCGTATTTAGCACTAACTGAAGTTTATTTAGTGCTTTATCCGGGTAGCCGGATTAATTTTTCTGCATCATTTTTGGACAGAAAGTTTCTGATTTTTGCAATGTTACGTAGATGGAAAAAAGCTGTCCTTGATGAGCTTTGAGGTCACTATGGTGTTGAACGCTGAGCTGTAGTCAATGAATAGCATTCTCACGTAGGTGTTCCTTTTGTCCAGGTGGGAAAGAGCAGTTTGGAGTGCAATAGAGATTGTGCGCTGAACAACTGTCAAGTGTCTTCACTGACATTGGGGCCGTATGCAAATTTGGCTGGGTTTAGGGTTTCTGGAATAATGGTGTTGTGAGCCATGACCAACCCTATCAAAGCACTTCATGACTACAGATGCGAGTGCTACGGGCCGGTAGTCATTGAGGCATTGAGGCAGGTTACCTTGGTGATCTTGGGCACAGGGACTATGGTGGTCTGCTTGAAACATGTTGGTATTACAGACTCGGTCAGGGACAGGTTGAAAATGTCAGTGAAGACACTTGACAGTTGGTCAGCGCATGCTCGGAGGACACATCCTGGTAGTCCGACTTTGTGAATGTTGACCTGTTTAAAGTTCTTACTCACATCGGCTACTGAAAGCGTGATCACAGAGTAATCCGGAACAGCTGGTGCTTGCATGTATGCTTCAGCGTTGCTTGCCTCGAAGCGTGCGTAGAAGTAATTTAGCTCATCTGGTAGGCTCGTGTCACTGGGTAGCTCATGGCTGTGCTTCCCTTTGTAGTCTGTAATAGTTTGCAAGCCCTGCCACATCCAACAAGCATCGGAGACGGTGTAGTACGATTCAATCTTAGTCCTGTATTGACGCTTTTCCTTTTTGATGGTTTGTCAGAGAGCATAGCAGGATTTCTTATAAGCGTACGGGTCAGTGTCCCGCTCCTTGAAAGTGGCAGCTCTACCCTTTAGCTCAGTGCGGATGTTGTCTGTAATCCATGGCTTCTGGTTGGGGTATGTAGATACAGTCACTGTGGGGACGACGTCATCAATGCACTTATTGATGAAGCCAGTGACTGATGTGGTGTACTCTTCAATGCCATTTCAAGAATCCAAGGACATATTCCGATCTGTGCTAGCAAAACAGTCCTGTATCTTAACATCTGCGTCATCTGACCACTTCTGTATTGAGCTAGTCACGGGTACTTCCTGCTTTAGTTTTTGCTTGTAAGCAGGAATCAGGAGGATAGAGATGGTCAGATTTTCCAAATGGAGGGCGAGGGAGAGCTTTGTACTCGTCTCTGTGTGTGGAATAAAGGTGGTCCAGTTTTTTTTCCCTCTAATTGCACATAGAAATGAGGTAAAACAGATGTAAGTTTCCTTGCATTAATGTCACTAGGAGTGCCGCCTCTGGATGAGCATTTTCTTGTTTGCTTATGGCCTTATACAGCTCATTGAGTGCAGTCTTAGTGCCAGCATCGGTCTGTGGTGGTAAATAGACAGCTACGAAAAATATAGATGAAAACTCTCTTGGTAAAAGTGTGGTCTATAGCTTATCATGAGATACTCTACCTCAGGTGAGCAAAACCTTGAGACTTCCTTAATATTAGATTTAGTGCACCAGCTGTTATTGACAAGTAGACACAGACCACCACCCCTTGTTTTACCGGAGGCAGCTGTGCTATCTTGCCGATGCACGGAAAACCCAGCCAGCTGTATGTTATCCATGTCGTCGTTCAGCCACGACTCGGTGAAACACAAGATATTACAGTATTTAATGTCCATTTGGTAGGATAGTCTTGATCGAAGCTCATCCAGTGATTCAGTGATTGCACGTTGGCTAATAGGACTGATGGTAGAGGCAGGTTACCCACTCGCTGTCGGATTCTTACAAGGCACGACCCGACCGTCTCTTCTTCATGCAAATTATGTGGATTTGGGCCTTATCCGGTGTCTGATGTAAATTCTTTGCATGCGAAAATCTTTGTCCAGTATGAGGTGAGTAATCACTGTTCAGAGCCCGTAAAACGGGAGCCATCTTCTCCGGCGCCGTTATATCAGTGAGGGGATTCGATTAATCCAGGACCTGGTAAAAGTTGGTTACATTTGTTTTGGACAAGGGCTGACTCCCAGGCGTGAGCCAGGTGCCCCATTCAAAGCCTGTGACAAAAGTAGTGTAATTAAGCACGTGGAGTAATGTGTAGGATTACGTGCTTTCACATGTCAAAGTGATTGCTTTTGATAAAAACGCATCATCTGCCTTCCTAATGAAAACTAGTTTGAAAATTCAAACATATATTTTATGTAAAAGATGTTTATAACATGACCTAGCAGCGCAGATTACTGTTCGAATTGAGAAGGGCGCTCTTCCCTCACTGCTTTTGCCTGTTCACGTCAAGGGCCATAGACCGGTGCCTCGCGGCATAATCGAATCCGCCCATTACCTCCCGGACCCTTCACCAAATTCGGGGCTGTCTGATTGGTCCAGAAACCGATGGATTGGGCCACAGCCAGAAACGTGGGTAAAGCAGGGGTTTGAAAATTCGTCATTGGCTTTGATACTCTGATTGGTTAGAGAAAATCCAATCGCTGATTACTTTGTTTTGTACAACGCTCCTCGTGCCCCTTGTCACCACAAACGACTTCAATGATGGCAGTCTCAGACTAAAGTATGTAGCGAACCACAAAGTAGCGGAATTATTTAGTGTGAGTCGTTAGGCTAGTAATGCCCAGCTGTTGTAATCTGCCTGTAACACACACAGAGATACACTGTACATATTTTATTAGGATCCCCATTAGCTGCTGCAAAAGCAGCAGCTACTCTTCCTGGGGTCCACACAAAACATGAAACATAATACAGAATGACATAACACAGAACATCAATAGACAAGAACAGCTCAAGGACAGTACTCCATACATTTAAAAAAAGGCACACTACATATCAATGCATACACCCAAACTATCTAGGTCAAACAGGGGAGAGGCGTTGTGCCGTGAGGTGTTCCTTTATCTGGGTTTTTTTTTAAACCAGGGTTGCTGTTTATTCGAGCAATATGAGATGGAAGGAAGTTCCATGCAATAAGGGCTCTATATAATACTGTACGCTTTCTTGAATTTGTTCTGGATTTGAGGACTGTAAAAAGACCCCTGGTGGCATGTCTGGTAGGATAAGTGTGTGTGTCAGAGCTGTGTGTGAGTTGACTATGAAAACTATTTCAGATTTTCAACACATTGTTTCTTATAAAAAGAAGAAGTGATGCAGTCAGTCAATCCTAAACTCTTAGCCAATAGAGACTGGCATGCATAGTATTTATATCAGCCCTCTGATTACAATGAAGAGCAAAATGTGCCGCTCTGTTCTGGGCCAGCTGCAGCTTAACTAGGTCTTTCCTTGCTGCACTGGACCACAACGACTGGACAATAATCAAGATTAGACTAAACCATAAAAAAAAGTGTTAAGGTGATTTGAATTGATTGATATTTGATATGTTGAGTTGTGCACTGATCTCTAACCACAGAGCTAACACATTGCATAAATACATTCAAACACGCTTGGATTACTGTAGTTGACAGAACATAAAACACCAAACTGACTGAAACACAAAAACACCAGAGCGCGGTTTAAAGAACAGATTATCTGTCACAAAAAGCATCTATAAAAACACCCACAGCTCTTTCATTATCCACTGTCTTCACAGCGGATCCACTTTTAATACCCAACAGATATCCTTCCTCCTCCTTCTCTTCCTTGGGTGAGTCCTCGTCCTCTTTCTTGGGTGGAGTTTTAGCAGTAACCACAAACCCACAGGGGTGGGCAGGTACATGTTCCCTACCGTGCGTGCCCTCCTCGAAAATCGAGGCCGCTGTGTCCTCCGTGCTCGTTGGCACCCCAT
Source organism: Oncorhynchus clarkii lewisi (assembly GCF_045791955.1). Taxonomy (NCBI): domain Eukaryota; kingdom Metazoa; phylum Chordata; class Actinopteri; order Salmoniformes; family Salmonidae; genus Oncorhynchus; species Oncorhynchus clarkii. Next base: position 28,549,354 of record NC_092155.1, on the reverse strand, counting down.
TGGCAGCCTACAGGCCCTGGTTTATGTATTGGGCCTCCTGGCTAGCCTCCAGTGGTGGCAGCTCACACAGAAGGGCTTTCAGCCTCTCCCCAAGCTCCCTGAAACCAGGCCTCTGTCCCAGTTCCATGTGCCAAAAACTCAGCATCACCTCATACCTGGGGGGAGAGAGATAACTAGATACATAGTGCAGAAAGAAGAAGAGAAATGGAGAGAGACAGAACAAAGGAAAAGTGAGACAGTACAGTACCAGAAAGAGGGAAAGGAAGATGGATTGAGATAGAGAAGGGGAGGGAGAGAGGCAAGGGGGGACATCTGATTAATTACACAGACAATGTCACCTCTGTGTACATGCTCAACACTCAGTTACAGCCTATTGTGCTTAAGGCTCACATTGATTTAATTAGTAAGGGCTGCAGAATTACAGGGGCGGTCCCGAAGCTAGCCAATAAATATTAAGGGGAGAAACCAGCAGCATGTTACTTTGGGGCTCCCAAGTGGTCTAAGGCACTGCATCTCGGTGCATGAGGTGCCACTACCGTCCCTGGTACGATTCCAGGCTGTATCACATCCGGGTGTGATTGGGAGTCCCATAGGGCAGTGTACAATTGGCCCAGCGTTGTCCGGGGTAGGCCACCATTGTAAATAAGAATTTGTTCTTAACTGACTTGCCTAGTTAAATAAAGGTTACATAGTTACATAAAAACATTTTTATTTTATTTTTTACAAACGGGGCCCAAGTTGTCAACAAATCTTTGTGAATCTGAAAACTGGGTGAATCACTAAATACAGCAAATTATGTGTGAACGTTGGTGCAAAAAAATATTTTAACGTATGTTCATATTCCTTTAAATATAAATCAAAGTTCTCAATGAATTATTGCACTCACACATTCAACTGCAAACAGTGGCTAATGGCTACAGTATCTATGGTCACAAAACTAGCATCAGCTGCTGTGAACATGCACTGAGCTACACAACATAACATGTGATTCCGTCACATGTGATGTCACACTACTAAACCTAGACTAGAATAAAGTGAGGACTCACAGTTTCTCATCACACTAAGGTAGTTTGAGTCGGTGTCCAGTGTTCAGCATCTTCAGGAGCTGATAGTTGTGGACTCCAGGATACGTTGTCCTTTCCCTAGACACTATCTCCCACATGGTGACCCCAAATGACCACTGTAGTAGAGGGACAGACACGCACGCACAAACACACACGAACACACACACACACTTTCTTCAATTTAAACATGATTTGATATAACAGCCAGTTATAAACATGCATTCATCATGATCAGCCTCTGCTAGCGAATTAGTCAGGCCTTTTCATGGACAGGTCACATGGTCAGGAAAAACTCCTGGCACTACTTATGAGTCAGTCAGATGCCAATGATCTCTTAGTCATCCGAGTCAGGTGTGACTTACCACGGCACTATTGCTGTTAAAGATGGACTCTAATAGGCTCTCTATGGCAACCCACTTGACCGGCATGCGGATGGCCACTGTCTGCCTGTAGTATTTGTTGCTGTATATCTTCTTGGAGAGTCAGCAACACAAACACACGCAAGTCATCCCCCAACCTAGGAAAGTCACACACGTATGCAGGCAGGCAGGCACGCACACACACACACACACACACACACACACACACACACACACACACACACACACACACACACACACACACACACACACACCAATTATGACAGGTAGTCAACTACATTATACACTTTTCATACATATACTTACAGCAACAAAGAAAACATGTTCAACATTGCATGATCATCTGTAGGCCTATTCATTATGGCTTGCTTTGTTTCAATTGAGTTTCCAACAACTGTATCCATCCATCCCACAATTCTAACATCTATGGCTTTATACTATGTCCATGAACACCCTTATCCATCCTCATTGAAATTGTTGGTAGCGTCCATCTCAAAGTAAGTCCAAGCTGAATACAAATGGTGTGGGCAGATGCAGTCTTCCTTTGAACAAGGAGGCCTTATGTGGGGCTGTATGTATGTACACTGACTGAATGGCATCACCTGGTGGACTCACATGCAGTTGCAGTTTCGTGCAGCCAGGTCCCTGTACAAAAACCCCTTCGAACTCAGATACTCCATCCCTACTGCAATGTCAACCATGAAGCGCAGGAGACTCTGGTGGGGCACAAACTGTGAGGAGGGGAGAGGTAATAATTTATAATACACATATTAGTCAGAGACTAGAGACTTCTCTTCCAAGATGGCGTAGCAGTCAGACTTTGTCTTGTCCCGTGTATATATAGTTTTTAATCTCAATTTCAACATACTGTTCTGCAACCCGCCTCACCCAATGTGGTATGGATCTGCTATTTTTTATACTTTAGAACCGGAACCCCCATCAGTAGCTAGCCAGCTAACTAGTTACTGGCTAGTAGTCAGTTAGCCACTGCTAGCGGTCATCACCGTTAACTAGGACATCAGCCAGCCTCAGCCCGGTCAATTCCTTCCAGTCTGCATAGAGCGATATCAACCCTGAGCATATCGGACAGATTTTTCTAGCCGAAGAGATCCATCAGACATTTCCTGGGCTTCAATCCCTTTTATGCCAATTGGCCTGGACCCTTTGCTTGCCGACACGGAGCCCCGCCGATCCATCACAACTGGTCTGCCGACGTAACTGTTTGAGGGGGTTTCAACAGGCTCGCCCGTTGCGACATCCCCCTGACGCCCATCTGCTAGCCCCGGCCTGCCGTGTGTCCAGCTCGCCTAGCTACTCACTGGACCCTATGATCACTCGGCTACACATGCCTCTCCCTAATGTCAATATGCCTTGTCTATTGCTGTTTTGGTTAGTGATTCTTGTCTTATTTCACCCTAGAGCCTCCAGCCCTGCTCAATATGCCTTAGCTAGCCCTTTTGTTCCACCCCACACTCATGCGGTGACTTCACCTGGCTTAAATGGTGCCTCTAGAGAAAAAATCTCTCTCATCGTCACTCAATGCCTAGCTTTACCTCCACTGTACTCACATCCTACCATACCCTTGTCTGTACATTATGCCTTGAATCTATTCTTCCGCGCCCAGAAATCTGCTCCTTTTACTCTCTGTTCCGAACGCACTAGACGACCAGTTCTTATAGCCTTTAGCAGTACCCTTATCCTACTCCTCCTCTGTTCCTCTGGTGATGTAGAGGTTAACCCAGGCCCTGCAGCCCCCAGCACCACTCCCATTCCCAAGGCACTCTCATTTGTTGACTTCTGTAATCATAAAAGCCTTAGTTTAATGCATGTTAACATTTGAAGCCTCCCAAAATGTGTTTTATTCACTGCTTTAGCACACTCCGCCAACCCAGATGTCCTAGCCATGTCTGAATCCTGGCTTAGGAAGGCCACCAAAAATCCTGAAATTTCCATCCCTAACGATAACATTTTCCAACAAGATAGAACTGCCAAAGGGGGCGGAGTTGCAATCTACTGCAGAGATAGCCTGCAGAGTTCTGTCATACTATCCAGGTCTGTGCCCAAAAAATTAGAGCTTCTACTTTTAAAAATCCACCTTTCCAGAAACAAGTCTCTCACCATTGCCGCTTGCTATAGACCCCTCCTCAGCCGCCAGCTGTGCCCTGGACACCATATGTGAATTGATCCCCCCCCCCCCCATCTATCTTCAGAGTTCGTACTGTTAGGTGACCTAAACTGGGACATGCTTAACACCCCAGCCGTCCTACAGTCTAAGCTAGATGCCTTCAATCTCACACAAATTATCAAGGAACCTACCAGGCACAATCCTAAAGCCGTAACCATGGGCACCCTCTTAGATATCATCCTGACCAACTTTCCCTCTAAGTACACCTCTGCTGTCTTCAACCAGGATCTCAGCGATCACTGCCTCATTGCCTGCGTGCGTAATGAGTCCGAGGTCAAATGGCCATCCCTCATAACTGTCAAACGCTCCCTAAAACACTTTAGCGAACAGGCCTTTCTAATCGACCTGGCCCAGGTATCTTGGAAGGATATTGACCTCATCCCGTCAGTAGATGCCTGGTTGCTCTTCAAAAGTGCTGTCCTCACCACCATAATAACAATTTTAGATCTAACTTCATATATCTACAACTTTTTCCAAATGTAAAAACATTTGAGCAACTTACCACAAAATCGTTTTGTTGAAATTTCTACAAAAGTTGTGATGACACAGAGGACATTTTCTGTTGAGCAAGAGCAGTGGCAGCTAGGGAAAGTGTTGGGAATGTTGTTTTTTGGGGGGGTGGGGAGGGGGGGGGGAATTACCCCCCCCCCCCCATTTTCCACAACTATGCTGGGGTTAGAGCGTTGGACTAGTAACTGGAAGGTTGCAAGTTCAAACCCCCAAGCTGACAAGGTACAAATCTGTCATTCTGCCCCTGAACAGGCAGTTAACCCACTGTTCCTAGGCCGTCATTGAAAATAAGAATTTGTTCTTAACTGACTTGCCTAGTTAAATAAAGGTACAATTAAAATAAAATATGTTAGAGTGGCTAATGCTAGTCCCGGATGTTGCATATGGTGTTCAGCCATCAAGTTGCAGAAGTCTGTTTTTTCATCCCTTGTCTGATAGATTCAAAATAATCTGTGTTTAATTAGATGTATTCAGTGGTGTAGTGGAGGGTACGTTATGTACCTACTTATATATACTGAATTCCCCACTGATACTTATTCGCATCAAAGTAGTGTAGTGGAGGTATACCCCATATCAATTAATAGGGTTGTTGGAACAGATTGGAATGTGTTAGCTTAAAATGTTGATAAACTATTATTTCTTCACATTTTCAGCGCAGCAATGTACACACGGTCTACACATGAATGTTCCAAAATTCAATTAGCAGGAAAACACTGTTCTAAGGAAGACAAGAAATATTACAAATATGTGTTGTGATAATTGCGTTATTTACTCTATAACCTGTTAGTTCATATGCCATGCGACCGTGATATATAGGCCTAAGGGCAGAGACAATAATACACTGTGGCAGAATAAATTCAACCACACCTTTATTTCATCACAAAACCAGAGAGCAACATCTGTCCGGTGAATTTCACAAAAACATACTTCATGTAACAGACAGTTAGTTGCATGACCTATAGCATGGTCAAGCAAGTTAATGTTTCTGACATTTTTGGACCACTTAACAACTATATTTAGAACCACGGAGAGTTTTTTTAAAACATTGTTTTATTTCACCTTAATTTAACCAGGTAGGCCAGTTGAGAACAAGTTCTCATTTACAACTGCCGACCTGGCCAAGATAAAGCAATATTTCAATATCCTCAAATCACCTATGCTTAGTCTAATACAGTGACAACAAAAAGATACCTAACAAAAATGTAGTCCAATCAACGTAAGCTAAATATGTTGTGGTTGTCCATGGTTCTAATTTCTGTGTGTGTGCAAGTAGAAAAACATGTTGACTCACCTTACTTGTAGAGAAATGCCAATGCCATCCTCTCTTTCATGTTGTAGAAACGGTCTATCACTGTCATACAGTACACACTTTTTTGTTGTCCTAGGCTACCTTGTTAAAATGCTTGCTAGCCTAACTTCCTAGGCAACGTTAGCTAGTTAACATTAGCCTACTACATCTAGCTACATATTGAACTTCCATCCTTTTAGCAGACCAGGTGCACAACAATGTGTGAATTTACGGTTGGATCAGAATCACCGTTATAATCATTGGCCAGTACGGAGAATTAAGTAAAACCACAAGTCCAAATTCCTATCTCCATCCATTGCCAATTTAGGAAAGGGCCCATTTGAATTAGCTAACTAGCCGCCAGAGGACAACAACACAACAATTCAAGTTGTTTCTGTGAATGACGTATGCTCTCAATGCAATTTGATAGGAGAGATGCCAAATCCAAGTTGGCTGCCCTTGACACTTTCTTTTTGGTGCGCCAGGACCATTCACAGTTGAGCCCGCTCAGTTAAGCTCACTCAGTTTAGCTCATTGCTGATTGGCAAATGTTGTATATTTTTTTGTCAAGAGGCCAAATGCTCACTGGCTTCTCTTGCATTCAATGCTACAGGCGGTAACAATGTCATATTTGTTAGGACCAGACAGCATCAGATAGATGGCCTACACGTAGAGAGACAGAGGGGCGCTGTTTCGCTCACTCCAATGAGATACATTCAGACTCTTGCAAATAAATTATTTAATTGGTACATTTTCTGCAGAAGCCTGGCTTCCCTTGGCATCCATGAATATACGCCACTGTGGGTTGCTAATGTGATTAGGCCAATACCTTTGGCTGCTAGACAATGAAAGAATGTTGAAACAAAACCAATAGAACAGGAGAAGGCATATGAGTAAGTCTTTATAAAAAGAACTGCCTCCATGTTTCTATGGTGGAATTTTGGCTATAGGCTACTTTGAAGCAAGGCAAGGTAAGACATGCCTCATAATATGAAGTAAAACGTCCAGGTTTCAAACAATTAAGGAACAGGACAAATATAGTGATGTTAATGATAGGCCTAACTGTCTTCTGGTAGATGGAACGGCTTTCCCAAAAGCCTTCTCTATTTATTAATGAAATGTTAGGCATAGCTTACTTTGTCGCTAGTTATCTTTCAGAATGATATCATGATAATTCGCGTAAAGAAAGTGTCCGACTTCTTTTGCAAACTCCATCTCATGTGCTACAGAAACACCACTAATCAAACAATAGCACTGGGTGCCTTCACACTTGAATTAAAGGGTGAATACTCTCAAACGCAATTTATTAGATTTTTCCCAGATCTCAAAAGTGGTCTGGGAAAACTCCTTTCCCTACTTTCTCTTCTATTTGTATTTTGAATAAAATGATGATTGTATTAATCTTAGCAGTGTAATGTAGGCCTAGTAAACTACGATGCATTATACAACGGGTGGGTCTAATCCTGAATGCTGATAGCCAGTTGAGTCTATGGGGGCGCTATTTCATTATTGGATAAAAAAACGTGCCCGTTTTAAGCGCAATATTTTGTCACGAAAAGATGCTCGACTATGCATATAATTGACAGCTTTGGAAAGAAAACAGTCTGGCGTTTACAAAACTGCAAAGATATTATCTGTGAGTGCCACAGAACTCATGCTACAGGCGAAACCAAGATGAAACTTCAAACAGGAAATGAGCAGAATTTCTGAAGCTCTGTTTTCCATTGTCTCCTTATATGGCTGTGAATGCACCACGAACGAGCCTGCCCTTTCTGTCGTTTCTTCAAGATGTCTGCAGCATTGTGACGTATTTGTAGGCATATCATTGGAAGATTGGCCATAAGAGACTACATTTTCCAGGGGTCCGCCCGGTGTCCTTTGTCTAAATTGGTGCGTAATCTTCAGGTGCGGGCATTTTCTCCTGGGATTCAGGAGAGAAAGCACACTTCCACGAACGATATATCATCGAAGAGATATGTGAAAAACACCTTGAGGATTGGTTCTAAACAACGTTTGCCATGTTTCAGTCGATATTATGGAGTTAATTTGGAAAAAAGTTCGGCGTTTTGATGACTGGATTTTCGGGTTTTTTTGGTAGCCAAACGTGACGCACCAAACGGAGCGATTTCTCCTAAACAAATAATCTTTCAGGAAAAACTGAACATTTGCTATCTAACAGAGTCTCCTCATTGAAAACATCTGAAGTTCTTCAAAGGTAAGTTATTTTATTTGAATGCTTTTCTGTTTTTTGTGAAAATGTTGCCTGCTGAATGCTAACGCTAACGCTAAATGCTACGCTAGCTAGCTACTGTTACACAAATTATTGTTTTCCTATGGTTGAGAAGCATATTTTGAAAATCTGAGATGACAGTGTTGTTAACCTGTTGCGACGACCAAACCCGGATCCGGGATTCTATTTATAGACCTAAGCTCATTACCATAACGCAACGTTAACTATTCATGAAAATCGCAAATGAAATGAAATAAATATGCTATCTCTCAAGCTTAGTCTTTTGTTAACAACACTGTCATCTCAGATTTTCAAAATATGCTTTTCAACCATAGGAAAACAATCATTTGTGTAACAGTAGCTAGCTAGCGTAGCATTTAGCGTTAGCATTAGCGTTAGCATTTAGCAGGCAACTATCACAAAAACAAGTAAAGCCTTCAAATAAAATAACTTACCTTTGAAGAACTTCTGATGTTTTCAATGAGGAGACTCTCAGTTAGATAGCAGATGCTCAGTTTTTCCAAAAAGATTATTTGTGTATTAGAAATAGCTCCGTTTTGTACATCACATTTGACTACCAAAAAAAAAAAAAAAAAAAAAAAAAAAAAAGAAAACGTAAATTCAGCCCTCAAAACGCGAACTTTTTTCCAAATTAACTCCATAATATCGACTGAAACATGGCAAACGTGGTTTAGAATCAATCCTCAAGGTGTTTTTCCACATATCTCTTCAATGATATATCCTTCGTGGAAGCCTGGTTTCTCCTTGCTCTCAAATGGAAAAATAATTGCACCTGGCTTTACGCTCCAATTTCGACGCAGGGACACCAGGCGGACACTTGGAAAATGTAGTCTCTTATGGTCAATCTTCCAATGATATGCCTACAAATACGTCACAATGCTGCTAACACCTTGGGGGAACGACAGAAAGTGTAGGCTCATTCCTTGCGCAATCACAGCCATATAAGGAGACAATGGAAAACAGAGCTTCAGAAATTCTGCTCATTTCCTGGTTGACGCATCATCTTGGTTTCGCCTGTAGAATGAGTTCTGGGGCACTTACAGACAATATCTTTGCAGATTCTGAAACTTCGGAGTGTTTTCTTTCAAAAACTGTCAAGAATATGCATAGTCGAACATCTTTTCGTGACAAAATATCGCGCTTAAAACGGGAACGTTTTTTATCCAAAAATGAAATAGCGCCCCTAGAGATCAAAGAGGTTAACAAAAGGCTAAGCTTGAGAGCTAGCATATTTATTTCATTTCATTTGTGATTTTCATGAATAGTTAACGTTGCGTTATGGTAATGAGCTTGAGGCTGTATTCACGATCCCGGATCCGGGATGGCTAAGTGCTAGAGGTTTTAAGGACCCAATCCAGTGTCTATTACACAAGTTACCACCGGCTAATAATATGATGTTAAAATGCCTATTTACTCTGTTCCATCTCACTGGGCAATCCACTCTCTCATTATCCCAGGCAGGGAAGTTATAAACTTGATCTCCACTATAAAAAGCATCTAGACATAATCAATATACTGTACAAATAAATGTCCATGGAAAAATTGAAAACGAAACGAAGTGCGGCTAGTTTGCAGTCTTTCCAGCTTCAGTTTGAAGTTATTGTGTTAGCTGTGTTGTTGGCTAGCTCCTCTGAACAACAGTGTCCTAATGAGAGAGAAAATGTTCTATGCCAGGCGAAATTGTGCCTCATTAGCTCATTCTTCTGGATGTATCCAAATAATTGTCACTAGAAAACAGCTTAAACAAATGCAGCTACTGTTGTTATTCTGTCTGCACTGTTTCACCTGACTGTAAATTAGCCGTAGTTGGCTAGCTAGCAAGCAAGGGATAAGAATGCTGCCAGCCAGTAAGGCAATGGAACCTTTAGAACGAACAACTGGGTCGCGTCCATGGAGTAGATACAGAAAAAAAAGACTGAACAACTGGGTCGCGTCCATAGAGTAGATACAGAAACAAAAGACTGAACATCTGGGTCGTGTCCATAGAGTAGATATAGAAACAAAAGACTGAACAACTGGGTCGTGTCCATGGAGTAGATACAGAAAAAAAAAGACTGAACAACTGGGTCGCGTCTCTGGCAACGAGACCAATGGAAACCCTATATTTGTTTCGGGACTATATCTTGTGGAAGGATGAAATAGTATGAATAACTTAATCAAAATAAAGTTTTTAATGAAAATATGTCAATCATTATGTCAATCACAACACCATGCCAATATATCCTCCAAACATCGGCTTCTCTGGCATTATCATTTAATTAGCATTAGGATACTGCTAGAACAATTTAAAAGGAAACGATTATTAATCTAATAACTGTGACACTATATCCTACAGTACAGTGAATTGCATTGAGAGGAGCTTGAACACCTGAGTGACTTACCTTCTTCAGAGGTTGTTTGCGCAAAAGGTACCGACACCATATATCCATCACCAAAGTACAACATTCTACCTGATGGCCGACATTGTCTGCACACTTCAAAGTCTTCTCAACGTCTGCCAATAGAAATCCGAACACACTGTCCTCCAGCAATGAAGAGGTGGCCAAGCTAGCACATTTGATTCCTTGAAAGTTGTGGGAACGTAATGTTTTTGGTTTCACTTCATTGTTTGTGGGAATTAAACCATATGTTTACGGACCGGTAAAACTTTTTTAAACATTCTGAAAACAGAATGCCTGTTCTGGGAACTTTATTTTTAGGTTGCAGGGAGGTTCTGGGAACGTTTTATTCTGGTTCCTTGAAAGTTATCCGGGAGGTTTTATTAACACTGAGAACGGAAAGAAATGGGTTATTTGGAGGTTTTTTAAAAACTTCCTTAAAACATTCACTGAATTATTCAATAGGACTTTTAACACTGCTAGCTTAACTATAAGTGCAGATAGAACACATGGAAATTAATTTCCTTAGGCATACATACACATATTTTTGTAATTGTGACACAGCATCAGTGAGATTTGAGCCTATAATATTCAGTTCTCTGTCCATGGAATTAGTCCACTGCACCACCATGATTTTTAATTGATTTACTTATTTAACCTTTATTTAACTAGGCAAGTCAGTTAAGAACAAATTCTTATTTACAATGATGGCCTATCAAAAGGCAAAAGCCCTCCTCAAGCTCTAAACCCTCAGAGGTAGTTATCACACCTGTGGGGAGAGGGACATTCTTCGTTCCAAACCACAGGACCTTTGTTTTGGAGGTGTTCAGAGCAAGGTTAAGGGCAGAGAAAGCTTGTTGGACACTAAGAAAGCTTTGTTGTAGAGCGTTTACCACAAAATCCAGGGAGGGGCCAGCTGAGTATAAGACTGTATCATCTGCATATAAATGGATGAGAGAGCTTCCTACTGCCTGAGCTATGTTGTTGATGTAAATTGAGAAGAGCGTGGGGCCTAGGTTCGAGCCTTGGGGTACTCCCTTGGTGACATGCAGTGGCTGAGATGGCAGATGTTCTGACTTTATACACTGCACTCATGGAGAGAAGTAGTTAGCAAACCAGGCCAAAGACCCCTCAGAGACACCAATATTCCTTAGCCGGCCCACAAGAATGGAATGGTCTACCACATCTAAAGCTTTGGCCAAGTCAATCAAAATAGCAGCACAACATTGCTTAGAATCAAGGGCAATGGTGACATCATTGAGGACCTTTAAGGTTGCAGTGACACATCCATAACCTGAGCGGAAACCAGATTGCATATCAGAGAGACTACTATAGACATCAAGAAAGCCAGTCAGTTGATTATTGACATATTTTTCCAACACTTTTGATAAGCAGGGCAAAATAGAAATTGTCCTATAACAGTTAAGATCATCTTGATCTCCCCCTTTGTATCGGGATTCGTCCTCCTCTGACAAGGAGTATGAGAGATCGGACCAATATGCAGCGTCATGTTTTATTGAACAAAATCACTGAACACGAAAATACAAAATAACAAATAGAAAGACAGAAACAAAAACCGAAACAGTTCAGGACAGCCACAGGAGTCACTAGTGCACGATGGGACAAGTACATCCCTGCTGGCCAAATCCTCCCCTAACCCAAATGATGCTGGGCCAATTGTGTGCCGCCCCATGGGTCTCCCGGTCACGGCCGGCTGCAACAGAGCCTGGACTTGAACCCAGAATATCTAGTGGCCCAGCTAGCACTGCAATGCAGTGCCTTAGACCACTGCACCACTCCGGAAGCCACCATGTGCTTCTTGTCAGTAACAGCCACATCATCAACTTTAAGGGGCATGTGCAGCTGTGAGGAGGAGGGTTTCTTCTCTAGGTCTTTAAACTTTTTTCAGAACTTCTTGGTGTTAGACCCACAGAGAGAGAACTGCTCCATAAAGAAACTAACTTTGGCCTTCCCGATAGCCTGAGTGTACTTATTTCTCATTTGCCTGAATGAGAGCCAGTCCGCATGAGTACGAGCCTTTCGCCAAATGCAATTCTTGAGTTGGAGTAACTCTACAAGATCACGGTCGATCCAGGGGCTGAACCTGTTTTTAATTCTCATTTTCTTTATAGAGGCATGTTTGTTAACAATATCACTGAAAATATAAAAAAGGTCCAAGCGTCTTCAACAGAGGGAATCAAGCTGATTCTATACCAATTTACAGAGGCCAGGTCATGAAGGAAGGCTTGCTCAATTAAGCTTTTTAGCAAGCGTCAATGACAAATCAGGACAGGTCGTGTCACTGAGCAGCCATTACGAACACAGGCTGTAAAACAGTGATCACTAAGGTCATTACAGGAAACACCAGACTGATACCTATCAGGATTATTTGTGAGGATAATGTTGAGGAGAGTAGCCTTTTCTGTATGTTTGGAGTCATACCTTGTGGGATTGCTAATAATCTGAGAAAGATTTAGGGAGTCCCATTGCTTTAGGACTTGGCCAGGTAGTTTAAGCATGTCCCAGTTGAGGTCACCTAGCAGGACAAATTCAGACTTAGTGTATGGGGCCAGGAGAGAGCTTAGGGCAGGTAGGGTACAGGCCGGTGCTGATGGAGGTCGATAGCACACAGCAACGAAGAGCTATTTGAAAGTTTAATGCTTAAAACCAGCAAATCAAATTGTTTGGGAACAGACTTGGTGGAGACAACCGAGCACTGAAGGTGATCCTTGGTAAAGATTGCCACTCCCTCACCTTTGGAAGATCTGTCTTGCCAAAAAAGGTTATAACCAGAAAGGTTAACATCAGTATTCAAAACACTCTTTCTTAACCACGTCTCAGTAATGACCAACACATCTGGATTGGAGCTGTGAACCCACACTTTCAATTGATCCATTTTCGTTAATAAGCTTCAAGTGTTAATGTGCAGAAAACGAGAGCAGAAATCAGTGAAACAGATATCAGAGCACAAGTCAGAATTGGGGCTAGCAACAGTAGATGGGCCAGGGTGTACATGCACATTTCCAGATATCATCAACAGTATTACAATCAAGGCACGGCAGAGGACAGGGAGCGCTCTGCAGTATTTATTGATGAGAATAGAATTTGCATTAGCTGGCAACAAGATCATATTATACAGCAATTTCATCAGGTAACATGAATACAAAGCCGGTGAGAGGTGGTTAGACTAGAGTGGGAGGCCAAAAGTAATTGTAACCAATAGAGAGTCAGAATCCCGAGTGTGGGAACAAACATAGTCTGTCCCACGGTTAGGTAAACAAGAAAATTCATAGTCAACAAAGCATGCATGAGTCATGAGGCAAATACCAAAATGCACCAAAAATATATAATGACTTAGGGCTAGCCATTGTAAGTTCAGAGTCACTCGACCCAACAATGCCTGTGTGATGGAGGCGAGCAAAAGCTAAGGAGAGAGGGGGAAGTGTGGTATGGGTACCTGTACCAGACAGGGTAAGACAACCAGGGCAGACGGTGAACAGATTGCCAGATGGAATCCAAGCAGCAGTGCAGCAGACAATGGGAGTAGGTGTCACACCCACTTGGGAGAAGCTTTTATTTCTGTGGGCAGATTTCTTGTACAAAAGGCCAGTGGATGGTCTCTGAACAGCATGAGGGGGCTTCAAGGCCTCTGTATTTGGGTGGGGTAGCCTGCCATTTGTTGGGCTCAAAGGGTTTGAACCACTCACTTCACACCTCAGTGATAATTGAAGTTGTGTCTCAGTTCCAGGTTGGATGGTATATTTATACTTCCAGGTCATTTTGTCCTTAATTAGTGTTGTAGGTTTGTAGTTTTGATCTGGAGTGAATGTTATGCTGTGGAGGGTAGCATCCTGTATATGTCCCTGCTGAAAAATTCAAGTTTATCTAACTCCAGGATGAAGCTAGCATTCCATCGTTGTTTATGCCTGCAAAGCTGTTAATTTTAGACTATTCAAAAATACCCCATTTCATAGGAAACAAGCACCCATTAAGATCAGGTGTGGTCAATTAGTGGGCGCGACCAACACACTTAACAAGATAGAGGATCGAGACAGTTTTGTTCATGCTGAGAAGGAAATGTATATGATTTTAAATAACATTCTTTGAACATTCTCTGAACTTTACAAAAGTTTTCTTCTCTGAATGTTACTAAAGTGTTCTTGTGGTTTTTATGGAAAGCTTTCTTTACATTCTTTGAATAATATGAGAACATGACTTTAAATAGAAACATGAGGGAACCTGTAGGAAACATTATGCTGAAGCACTGAAAATCTCACATAAGACTTGAATTATTTATTTTATCTCCCCAATTTCAATCTTGTCTCATCGCTGCAACTCCCCAATGGACTCGGGAGGCGAAGTTCGAGTCATGTGTCATCCGAAACATGGCCCACCAAACCTTGCTTCTTAACACACACACACCCACCCCCACTTAAGCCAGAAGCCAACCACACCAATGTGACGAAGGAAACACCATTCAACTGACAGCCGAGGTCAGCCAGCAGGCACTCGGCCCACCAAAAGAAGTTGCTAGAGCGCGATGAGTCAAGTAAAGCACCCCGGCCAAATCCCCTCTAACCCAGATGACGCTGGGCCAATTGTGCACCGCCTTTTGGGACTCCCGATAACAGCTGGTTGTGATACAGCCCGGGATTTAAACCCGGGTCTGTAGGGACCTCTCTAGCACTGCGATGCAGTGCCTTAGACCATTGAGCCACTCGGGAGGCCCAGAACATTGTTTCTTAATGTTCTTGCAACAATTTGAGAACATTACTTTAAATAGAACCATGAGAAAACCTGTAGGAGACGTTATGCTTTAGTACTGAAATTTCCACAGAGCAAACATTCTTGCAACAATTTGAGAACATTCCCAATGTTAAACCAGTTGTAGAACATTACCAAAATTGAAATGAAATGTAACCACATTTGAACTTTTAGGAAACTTTCTGTTAAAGGTGCAATATGCAGAAATCACTCCGCCATTTCCTGGTTGCTAAAATTCGAATAGTTAGGCTAATTTCAGTTTATGTGACAAAACAAGCAGTCATTGTGTAGAGAATCATTGTACCATCCAAACCCCTGTGAAATATATTTTCCATAACCAAAAATCTAATGTTTTCATCTATTTGAAACTGGTGTAGAAAACCGAAAGTAAAATACGCAAAAATGAAACCTAGAAACAGGAAGCATAGAAATAGCACACATAGAACATATCTACCGGTTCTTGGACTTGCTTTCAATGAAAATGACAGATCTATAACTCACATTTCTGTGTGAATGTGGTCGGGTTGCTCAAAAAGTTACATATTGTAGCTTTAAAGTGATGAAATACCAAGAAAATAGTTTGTCAAGTTCCTTAATGTGCTGAGAATGCTCCAAAGCCAAGCAACTATCCTGCACTATTCCCAGAAAGTTGTGGGGCGGTTGTATGCTAAATAACCATATGGTTCTCAGAAAGTTATGGGCTAGTTGGGTTGTTCCTCAAATCCCATATACACTGAAGCAGTGAGGATAGGGTCCCGGTTTCTGGTACATGGGGTAATATAACTAATATTTCTAATGTTGACAAAGCTTTGTGGCTATGGGGGACGTATGTGAGGAACACTGTGTAGCCAAAGTGTCACGCCCTGATCTGTTTCACCTGTCTTTGTAATTGTTTCCATCCCCTCCAGGTGTCGCCCATCTTCCCCATTATCCCCTGTGTATTTATACCTGTGTTCTCTGTTTGTCTGTTGCCAGTTCATCTTGTTTGTCAAGCTTACCAGCATTTGTCCTGTCAGCTCCTGTCTTTTCCCAGCCTCTCTTTTTCTCACCCTCCTGGTTTTTGGCCCTTGTCTGTCCTGAAGCTGAACCCGCCCGCCTGACCACTCTGCCTGACCCTGAGCCTGCCTGCCTGCCTGCCATCCTGTGCTTTTGCCTCTTTTGCTGTAATCAACATTGTTACTTCGTCACGGTCTGAATCTGGGTCTTACCTTATCCTGATACAAAAACACTCCATTTGAGCGGTTTGAGCCTGCTTCCTAAATGAGTAAACAAAATGAACTATTAATTGTTTCTAGTGAAGAGAACTTTTCTCACTTATAATCCCTCACTCTTTCGTACTTTCAAATGCTCTCTTTACACTTTGAAAAATAAAATAAAAAATCTTAATAAACAACTTTGTTTGCTTGTGAGGTCAAAGCAGTACACAGAATGGTACACCTTGGCCAGTACATAATTATTTGACTTAAGACAATAAGGGGTTACAAGATCTTGTGTCAGGAGTGGGCAGTCCTGCTTTGTTCCCGAGATTCAATCTATTTTCCATTATCTAACAGGAAAACACATTACAACATGATCCAGCACCCAATCTAATCAACATTCCTTAAATGGGGCACCTCTCTGAATCAGAGGGGTTGGGTTAAATGCGGAAGACACACTTCAGTTGAATGCATTCAGTTGTACAATTGACTAGGTATCCCTCGTTCCCTTACTTCAGATTAACACAGTTTGTATTGTTGCTCCCTTAGAGTTCTAGGCCTACAGCTCTGTGCACTGGACTAACTGAATCCTCATGGTGCCCATAGGCACTGCAAGGCCTGTTAGTGAGACTACCAATGAGGACAAACTCAGTGGAATGGAAATTAATGAGTAAAAACAACCTGAATGGAAATAGTAACCACACATTGGTTCACTGACACTGGCATTGGCTTTCATGATAGTAAGTAGACGGAGCATGCCTATGCTCACTCATGGCTAAAGTTACACTACATGGCCAACATTATGTGGACACCCCTTCAAATTTGTGGATTCTGCTATTTCAGCCACACCTGTTGCTGACAGTTATATCAAATCAAGCACACAGCCATGCAATCTCCATAGACAAACATTGGCGATAGAATGGCCTTAATGAAGAGCTCAGTTACTTTCAACGTGGCACCGTCATGGGATGCCACCTTTCCAACAAGTCAGTTTGTCACATTTCTGCCCTGCTAGAGCAGCCCCGGTCAACTGTAAGTGCTGTTATTGTGAAGTGGAAATGTATAAGAGCAACAACGGCTAAGCCGCGAAGTGGTAGGCCACACAAGGTCACAGAACAGGACCGTTGAGTGCTAAAGCACACAGCGTGTAAAAATCAACACTCGCTAGAGTTCCAAAAGGACACTGGAAGCAACATCAGGACAATAACTGTTCGTCAGGAGCTTCAAGAAATGGGTTTCCATGGCCGAGCAGCCGCACACAAGCCTAAGATCACCATGTGCAATGCCAAGCGTTGGCTGGAGTGGTGTAAAGCTTGCCGCCATTGGACTCTGGAGCAGTAGAAACGCATTCTCTGGAGTGATGAATCATGCTTCACCATCTGGCAGCACGACTGACAAATCTGGGTTTGGCAGATGCCAGGAGAACGCTACCTGCCCGAATGCATAGTGCCAACTGTAAAGTTTGGAGGAGGAATAATGGTCTTGGAGGAGGAATAATGGGCTGCTTTTCATGGTTCGGGCTAGACCCCTTAGTTCCACTGAAGGGAAATCTTAACGCTACAGCATACAATGGCATTCTAGACGATTCTGTGTTTCCAACTTTGTGGCTACAGTTTGTGGAAGGCCCTTTCCCATTTCAGCATGACAATTCCCCTGTGCACAAAGCGAGGTCCATACAGAAATGGTTTGTCGAGATTGGTTTGGAACAACTTGACTGGACTGCACAGAGCCCTGACCTCCACCCCATCGAACACCGTTGGGATGAATTGGAACACCGACTGCGAGCCAGGCCTAATCGCCCAACATCAGTGCCCGACCTCACTAATGCTCTCGTGGCTGAATGGAAGCAAGTCCCCGCAGCAATGTTCCAAAAACATCTGGTGGAAAGCCTTCCCAGAAGAGTGGAGGCTGTTCAAGCCGTAAAGGGGGGACCAACTCCATATTAATGCCCATAATTTTGGAATGAGATCTTCGACGTGCAGGTGTCCACATACTTTTGGCTATGTAGTGTACAGTCGTGGCCAAAAGTTTTAAGAATGGCACAAATATTAATTTTCAAAGTCTGCTGCCTCAGTTTGTATGATGGCAATTTGCATATACTCCGGAATGTTATGAAGAGTGATCAGATGAATTGCAATTAATTGAAAAGTCCCTCTTTGCCATGCAAATGAACTGAATTCCCAAAAAACATTTCCACTGCATTTCAGCCCTGCCACAAAAGGACCAGCTGACATCATGTCAGTGATTCTCTCGTTAACACAGGTGTGAGTGTTGACGAGGACAAGGCTGGAGATCACTTTGTCATGCTGATTGAGTTAGAATAACAGACTGGAAGCTTCAAAGGAGGGTGGTGCTTGGAATAATTGTTCTTCCTCTGTCAACTGTGGTTACGTGCCGTCATCATTGCTTTGCACAAAAATGGCTTCACAGGCAAGGATATTGCTGCCAGTAAGATTGCACCTAAATCAACCATTTATCGGATCATCAAGAACTTCATGGAGAGCGGTTCAATTGTTGTGAAGAAGCCACTTCTCTCCAGGAAAAACATCAGTGACAGACTGATATTCTGCAAAAGGTACAGGGATTCGACTGCTGAGGACTCTGGTAGTCATTTTCTTTGATGAATCCCCTTTCCGATTGTTTGGGGCACCTGGAAAAAAACTTGTCCGGAGAAGAGAAGGTGAGCTCTACCATCAGTCTTGTGTCATGCTAACAGTAAAGCATCCTGAGACCATTCATGTGTGGGCTTGTTTCTCAGCCAAGGGAGTGGGCTTACTCACAATTTTGCAGAAGAACACAGTCATGAATAAAGAATGGAACACATCCTCCGAGAGCAACTTCTCCCAACCATCCAGGAACAGTTTGGTGACGAGCAATGCCTTTTCCAGCATGATGGAACACCTTGCCATAAGGCAAAAGTGATAACTAAGTGGCTCGGGGAACAAAACATCGATATTTTGGGTCCATGGCAAGGAAACTCCCCAGACCCTTATTCCCACTGAAAACTTGTGGTCAATCCTCAAGAGGCAGGTAGACAAACAAAAACCCACAAATTCTGACAAACTCCAAGCATTGATCAGTCAGGATGTGGCCCAGAAGTTAATTGACAGCATGCCAGGGCGGATTGAAGAGGTCTTGAAAAAGAAGGGTCAACACTGCAGATATTGACTCTTTGCATCAACTTCATGTAATTGTCAATAAAAGCCTTTGACACATATGAAATGCTTGTAATTATACGTCAGTATTCCATAGTAACATCTGACAAAAATATCTAAAGACACTGAGGCAGAAAACTTTGTGGAAATTGACACAAATATTATTCTCAAAACTTTTGGCCACGACTGTATGTATCCACCTTGAAGTGTAAGGATTCATGAATGATTTCCATATAAAAATGTTGCATTAAATAGACGCATTGTGGTTTCTCCGAGTCATCCAAAATAGCTTTTATTTTCCAAACATTACAAATAGTGCAAATGTACGTAACATTAAAACAAACAAAAAAACTTCCCCAAAAAGCTATTTCAGAAAACTCAAAAGCACAACTCACACAGGGAATAGTAAACATTACCACAGTAACTAACAACAGGGTGGCAGAGGAGGCACAGACTGGAACACAAGTTCAAACACTTCACCGTCAAAAATGGTTTCACTCTCAGTCAAATGGCATCCCAAAATCACTCAGGACAGAGTCTAGTTTTTACTCTGTTGTGTTGCGCCGCAGAGGTCAAGCTAATATCAACCTCTGGTCCAATCTTGGCCAAATGATCGTAATACTGTTGTAAGGAAGTGCTGGTGTTTTAATCTTAGAATATTTTTCTGCAAAAGTAAAGTGGATTTTTTTTTTAGACCATGTTAGGATTAATTGTTTACTGCATACACTTTGGCACATTACATCCTCTGTCATAACAACGTGCATAAGACTATATCTAGTAATACTACAAAACATGCATTTGCCTGATGTTTTCTGTTCTGAATATTGCTGTTCTCTAGTATTTTTAGATCATTTCATTTTCAGACTCCACAGCTTCTGCGTCAATTCATTGAATTAATAAAACAACAAAACCCAATCAATGGAAAACAATACATTACAAGGCTAATGTCACAAAACAGTAACTGAACTCAAACTCACTGCATAAACATATCCAGACCTGGAACAAAGTTCCTACTTCCAGTAATTTTTTAAAAAACTATGGGTCTGGTCAAAAGGCACATTTGACAGGCTGGATCTGTAAGATTATCTGTTGAATACCGATTCAATAAATAAAACCATAAATTATTTTGGATAAGTTAAAACGGTTTTGTTCTTTCAGACACCGAGCTGTAGGGTACGAAACTTGCTACCGTATAGACTCCACAGTTCTTTTCCCTTTCCTCCCTACAATCTCCCACTCTGGTTGAGCGTCGGAGCCCTGCAAATAAACATTTAACATCTTCAATACCAAGACCTTGTCGACAATGTCCGTTTTCTTCTTTCCTCGACATCGGCGTTGATAAACAATCAAGACAACAGATGTTTGCTGTGTGCCGTCTGCACAGGGCAAGCCAACACACTGCAAGAAATAAGAAAGATCCTTTTTTTTTTGCAATATTTGTTTGGCACGAGTTGAGTACCTCCCGTCCATCTCTCCATTGTAATTGGCAATAAATCACAGACCGCTCCTGTCAGCTTCATGTAACTGTAGGTGAAGACGGGTGAATCAATCCACCTGCTGCATGGGCCTAAAGTTGGTCTTTGTTATACATAGTAACTGGAGCCCTGTCCCGTCCATAATATGCCATTCAGTGGAAAACACCTTCTATATGTAACCCATGAAACAATACACTACTGTAACAGATTCTACAGTAAGGCAACTATCTGGTGATAGGTTAGTTAGGGATATGTCTTTGTGACCCGACGTTAATACACAAAATAACGCCATACAGTCATAGATTGCACTCACAATGACACGCATCAGCGCACACATTCGCACGCACAAACACTCTGCATCCATATAGAAAAATACGCGACAAGAAAAACACTTCAATCCAATCAAAACACAATCTGAAGAGCAAAGCGACTGATGATAACCAGTCATAGGTTGGATTGAGGCTCAGTCATATCATGGAGGGGTGAACATCGTTTTCCGTCCTCTTAGTGCAGTCACATAACACTGTTCTCAATTTCCTCCATGCAGTGTTGATGTCATGAGCCACACACATACAGCATCAGTCCCAAAGTGCACCCAGGTGACCTTCCACAGGGCTGCCTGGTTCAGGTGTGTCCGGCGCCAGGCCTCACTGCAGCACACACTTCTCCTCCTTGCTTTTCTTGCTGTACTTCCTGCGTCTCTGCTCCAGGCCTCTCTCCAGCCTCTCATCCTCCTCCAGAGCCCTAGGCACAGAGGACAGGGAGATAGACCTGCTAGAACAGTAGTCCCATAGCAAATAGTCCCTCTATCGGACTTAGGTCCAACCGTGTGGCAGTGGAAGACAAAGCTCACAAAGACACCTGATATCTCATTCACCCCATCGCATACTGTCACCCCATATATTAACAGATGGATACACCCGTGGGACTGTGTCCCAATTGGCACCCTATTCCCTATATTACACTACTTTTGACCTGGGGCCATTTGGGCTCTAAGTAGTGCACTAAATAGGGCAGGGATCATCAATTAGATTCAGCCGTGGGCCGATTTTATCTTGAGCGGATGGTCGGGACCAGAACTTAATTACAAATTATTTGTAGACTGCAAATGGACCGCAAGAAGCCCAAACAGATCAAATATTTGACTAAAACATAATGATTTCAAACCTTGCATAGAAACTTGTATATGATCACGCGTCTCTCTATTATGTGTGGGAATAGTTGGGAACAGATTGCAAAAATTAAAATAACTTGCAGCTGTTTTCCTGGTCTTTTTTACAGTATTTTATGTTCAACCATGAAATTAAATAAATTGTTTTTTTTTGCTCATAAACTGAGGGGCCAAATATGCAGACATGGCTGTCTCACCCTCTCTCCTTGGCATCCATGTCGTGGACCAGCTCGTCCCTCAGGTTGACCAGAGACACCAGCTCCTGCAGTAGCAGCTGCTCCCTGTGCTTATGGGCCGCTGTCTTCTGCCACTCTGGAGGACAGAAAGAAGGGAGTGGAAGAGTGGATGCGGAGGAGAGGAAGACAGGGAAAGAGTGATACAGGATGGAGGGTGGTACAGAGTAGAAAAAGAGTTGTTGCGTTGCCAATGTGCAATTTAGTTCCATGACCAGCTTTTTCTTGGAATCTTGGTCTTTCTCCTTTTTTTACTCTATTGGCTTTCACCTTGCTCTAATAACATTCTTATAGCGTGTGAAACATAACAAGAATTCCCTGTAGCTTACTTTCAAACTTCTCTTTAAAGATCAATGAAATATATATATACATTTTTTTGACCCCTTTTTCTCTACCATTTCGTGATATCCAATTGGTAGTTACAGTCTTGTCCCATCGCTGCAACTCCCATGCGGACTCGAGAGAGAGGCGAAGTTCGAGAGCCATGCGTCCTCCATAACACGACCCTGCCAAGCCGGACTGCTTCTTGACACACTGCTCACTTAGCCCGGAAGCCAGCCGCACCAATGTGTCGGAGGAAACACCGTACACCTGGCGACTGTGTCAGCATGCACTGCGCCACGCCCGCCACAGGAGTCGCAAGAGCGCGATGGGACAAGGACATCCCAGCCGGGCAAACCCTCCCCTAACCCGGACGACTCTGGGCCAATTGTGCGTCGATTGTGCGTCGCGTCATTGGGTCTCTATTGGTCGCGGCCGGCTGCCGCGACCAATAGAACACAGATCTGTATTGACACCTCAAGCACTGCAGTGCCTTAGACCGCTGCGCCACTCGGGAGGACCTCTTTAAAGATCTAGAACCTAATGATGAAACTGGAAGTAAATAAAGGATTCAGATAAATTATGACATTAAAGAAAGGATCACTTCCTCAAACCAACTCGAGGGCAGATATCACTTGCACAGTTGGTAGGTCTGGCTTTTCCAAACAGATGAACTAGCGTGAGTCAATCACACCTAAAGCTTACCGGCATACTTCAGATTTCCTTTGCAGACTCAAAGCTAGAATCCTTAGCTGCTACATCCATTTTTGATGATATATATACCCATTGATTCTTGAAGAATAGGACTTATAAACGCCTCGTGAGCTTAGTTCAACTGTCGAACCCCATAAGCGTGTTTTACTCTAATGTTTGTAAACAACGTAAATGTAAAGCCTCAAAACATGGTTAAAAACTATACATTTGATCTCATGTATGGTCAGTCATTGCATTAATTAGCTCTGTCTATGAATTTGAGAGGGGTTACATTTATCCAGCCACATCCCTTAGGTTTTTAGACAAACAGTGGAGGGGGAAAAACAGTGTTATTGTTTAAATTAAGGATTCGAGCTTTAAGAGAGATTCTTGCTATTGTATGTCACTATGACCAAAGAGTTGCACCATGAATCTTGTAGCTCAGTATATCGGTACTGCAGTTTTACCTTCAATAGCCATCATGTCTCTCAGTTCTCGGTTCAGCATCTCAAACCTCGTTTCCAGGTTCTGCTCTTCTTGTCTGTGGAGCGGAAAAACTTTTGGTTAGATCAATGTAACGGATCTATAATATGTCAGAGTTGTTTAAAGCACAAGGTAATGGTGGAGAACACGGCGGGATGGTGGTAGCTTACAGTAGCTGCAGTTGGTCTTGTCTCCTGATGAGGGCGTTCTTCTTGTTGACCAGAGTGAACCACTCCTGAATCAGCTTCTCCTCCTGCATCTTGTCACTACCTACATGTATGGAGACAGAGAGGGCATCATTATAAAGAAGAAGCCTTGAAAATACTGAACATTTATTCAAGGGTATTTTTCTTTCTCTTTCTTCACCCCCTCCCTCCCTCCCTCCACTCCCCCATCACCTGACTCCATCAGTCGGCGTAGTCTCCTTTCTACTATGTCTGCCCTGCTGTCAATGTGCTTCTGTTCCGTCTCCAGGGCCTTCATCTCACTCAGTGCATACTGGCTGGCGTCCTGGGCACGCACGCACGTGCACAGGCACCCACACGCACACACACACACACGCACACGCACACAAACACACATACTTCCTTCATATACAGAACATTGGTATTTCCTTGATGCACGTAAGTGTTTATGACAGCGGCAGGCAGGGATTTGTGAAAGTGACAGACCTGGCACCCCTCCTCAGCCGATCGTCCTTCTTCACCAGCTTCCCATTCTATATGGAAAATACACACAAGCACAGTGTAAGGAAATACACAGGAGCATAATGCAGTAGCTCCACTGAGCAATTACTAGACGAGCATTAAAGTGGCAAACTAGACTGCGATGGCAAGAGGCAATTAGCATAGTGTGATAGGCCAAGGACTGATCCTAATGACAGGAAACCATCAAAGTAATTAGAGTGAGTGATGCCAATGCTCAGGGGGTGGATGAGCCAAGTACAGCAAAGAAAACTGTGATGACTTGTGTCTGTACTCTCTCTCTCTCTCGCTCTCCTAGCCACTGCACCTCTGATGGGTGTTGTGCAATCAAAGTTCCTGGGAAAATGGAGACTCAGTAAGTCTTTGTGGGTGTAAACTCCAATAACATCCTACAAAATCAATATACTGTACGTACCTGTTTCTGATTTCCTTCTGGTAGCTCCACCCTCTTCCTGACCTGTAGCAACCTGTAAATACAACAAAGGAATCACTCTCAGAGATGGAGAAAGAGAGATAGCAGATTAAGTGGCAGAAAGTGAAGAGAGAGAGAGAGAGAGAGAGAGAGAGAGAGAGAGAGAGAGAGATAGCAGATTAAGTGGCAGAAAGTGGAGAGAGGAGCGAGACAGAGAAAGAGATCGTAGGCCGCTTACCTCGGGTGTGTCTGCCTCGTCTATTGACCTGCGTTGCGACCGCCGCTTCTTAACCAGATCTGCATCCTTTAGCTGGGAGAACCCAGACTTGGCAGATAAGAAGTGTGTCCTGGGGGGTGCGACGGGGGCCTGGGCCCCTCCTCCTGCCCCTGCAGCCTGTAGCCGTTTGGTTCTAGGGGGCGGGACCACGTCCCCATTGGTGCCCCCCTTAGTGTCACTATACGCCTCCTTCTCTGCAGCGCCCCCATTGGTGTTCATTGTGAGGGTCTCATCTTGGATCCGTTGACAGTAGCGTGCAGCGGCCTCCGGGTCGGGGCCCTCCCTGCTCTCCCCGGCCACGCCGTAGCTGGACTCCCTGCTGTCCGCCTCTATGTGCAGCACGCTCAGCTCCTGGCCCAAGAAGTAGGTGCGGATCTGGTTGAGGTAGGTCATGACGATGAGGCGGTCAGGCACAGCCAGGAGGGCCATGTCTGAGGGCTCCATCAGCCGAGAAATGCCCAGCTCAGCAAAGCCGTCGAAAGCCTGGGGGTTAAAGAGGAGACGGGGTGGATGGGTAAAATGCAGTAGTACTTAAGTAAAAATACTTTAAGTTACTACTTGAGTCGTTTTTTGGGGGTCTCTGTACTTTACCATTTCTATTTTTGACAACTTTTACTTTTTCTCCACTACATTCCGAAAGAAAATAATGTACTTTTACTCCATACATTTTCAGGACAGAAACATTTACCTACAAGAGAACATCCCTGGTCATCCCTACTGCCTCTGATCTGGCGGTCTCACTAACCATAAGTGTTGGAGTGTGCCCCTGGCTATATAAAATAATAAAACAAGAAAATCGTGCTGTCTGGTTTGCTTAATATAAGAAATTATTTATACTTTTACTTTTGAGACTTAGACTGTCATGTTTACATGAATTCTGATTATTTCCAGGGATATATCCTGACAATCCTGAAATATATGTCAATATCTTTGTTAGAAATGATATTATATTTCCCTTGACGCAGTAATGCTGAATGTAAAAAATTGCTCAACTCACCCCACTCTCCCCTACAGTAAACGCACTCAAAAATGTAAGTATATTTAAAACCAAAAACTTCTACTCAAGTACTATTTTACTGGGTGACTTTCCCTTTTACTTGACTCATTTTCTATTAGGAAATCTTTACTTTTGGGTACTTTTTTCACCACTGGTAAAATGTTCAGGTGGTAAACACTTCATGATAATAATTCTAGGCCTAGGAAATGATGGGTTAGCACATTATACTCTGACTGATTATCACACGCCGAAATAACATGTCGGAAATCACCTTCTTGTTGTTGCGCTTGATGTCATAAGGGTCCAGCATCTCAAAGTTTCTAAGTAGCGAAGAGAGAGAAAAAAAAAATCAATACACAAGAACAGGAAACAAGTTCACACAAAAAAATGATCATGATGTCATTTTCAAAGGTTAAAGAAACCATAACATAATGCCTGTTTATGTTCATGTCTAAGCTCTCCACAGACGGTACCTACATCCTGTCCGGGTGGAAGTGGTGTAGAAGGGCACAGAAGGCCAGGCCGTTCCTCCAGGATGTGCTGAAGTTAGTGATCTTGACCCCCTTGTGTTCTTTGGTGGCCTCCTGACACCACTCCAGTAGTGACTGGCTGGAAGTGACCAGGCCAGGACTGGCCATGAGGCCCTAAAACAACACAAAATCAAATATAATAGGTCAATTCGGAGTTAAATCTAGGTGGCACTTCATTTTATGGTATAGAAATGACCAGGTATCACATAGCAATAACTACAAAAAAAAGTGTTGTTTTGTCATTGACAAAATTGACAGTTATGATGGTGGTAAGGGGTCAACATTTATGATGGTGGTAAGGAGTCAACATTTATGATGGTGCTACGGGTAAACATTTATGATGGTGGTAAGGGTAAACATTTCATAAGTCAATGATGAAACAAAATGGATGGTGGAAGATTGGTCAACTGATACGACTATAAATAGCGTACTTCTGGAGAAGCAGCACTGTCTTGACCCATTTCCTGAGAGTTTGCAGGTCTGCGTTCAGGCGTTGTTGGCTCCTCTGCTGCCTCCTGCTGCCTAAAAAGAGAAAGACAGGGATTTAATATGACTTGACTACGCAGCAACAATGTTTTGCTCTGGATTTCGTTCTTCAAACTGTTTAGTAGCAACACATTTAAAACAATTGCAATGGATGAAATATATGGCATATTCTCAAACAGTTCATTTTCATGCAAGCATAGTAGCAGTAGTAGTAGAATTATAAACAACTAGGGGAGAGAGTGGTAAGTTGAGCTAAAGGGGTAAGTTGAGTCACCCTTGTTTCTAATCATTATACCAAAGATTTAGGAAGAGGTCAACATTCCATGGAGTACGTGAAGAAAGAACCCACATGGGAAAAAGTGCAAAGCAAGTTAGGATTCTCACTAAGACTCATTTATTGCATTAGAGGTTTCATGACGCTTGTATCTAAGCCAAAAGGAGATCTTTAAAGATCAGTTGGGGTCTCTATAAGCTTCAATATGCAATCCTTAACCTAGTATGAAAGTGCATCCTTGAAGCTGTATGGGAAAATATAGTCAAAATGTTTGCCTTGGGGTATGTTGAGCCAATAGCCATGGTTGGGGTAAATTGAGCCAATGGTTGAGCCAATAGCCATGGTTGGGGTAAATTGAGCCAATGGTTGAGCCAATAGCCATGGTTGGGGTAAATTGAGCCAATGGTTGAGCCAATAGCCATGGTTGGGGTAAATTGAGCCAATGGTTGAGCCAATAGCCATGGTTGGGGTAAATTGAGCCAATGGTTGAGCCATTGGCAAGTGTTTTCTTCCCAGACATAATGCAAGGCATTATCACTGGAGTATGAGGTAACAACAGGGCCTGGCTTATGTTATACGTTTTTTTTTTTTTAAGTACAAAGTGCTTGTTCGGTGTTAAGCCTGTGTTAAAAGATGCTTAAAATGATTAAAAGACAAAAATCTATTTTTGATTGTGTTGAATTGTGTTTGGGAGATAAAGATAGACATGATTTTTAAAAGGTAGTGGTAATATTTCATTCAGTGCAGACATTTGTAGGCGGCTTGATTTACCCCGTTCCCACGGCTCAACTTACCCCGTCCCACGGCTCAACTTACCCCGTCCCACGGCTCAACTTACCCCATACCCGGACCGGAGTAAATTGTGCCAAATTACCACTTTTTTGGACAAGCTATGTTTTCAAAACGGTCATGTTTACATGAATTCTGATTATTTCCAGGGATACACAACATCCTGAAATATATGTAAATATCTTTGTTAGAAATAATACATTATTTCCCTTGACGGAGTGATGCTGATCGTTAATGTCTAAACTTACCCCACTCTCCCCTACATGTAAATGCACTCAAAAATTTAAACACGTCACGCAACCACTCTTTTGCACATGTGTGTCCAACATAACATACAGTACCTCTCTTCATCTAAGCCACCGGCAGCTACGTCTACTGACTCAAAGCCAAAGTCCACCTCTTCAACCCCCATGTATTTTCTCTCGATCTCCATCTTCTCTGTCTCTTTGGCTCCCTTAACATGTAACCAGTCGTCCTCAGCTGGTGTAGCAGTGGTTGGAGAGGTCCGGTCAAGAACTTCTGCCTCTGATCCCCTCTCAATGTCCTCACTAACAGTGTCTGCAAAGAACTTAGGGGTTTCTGTGAAGGACTCAGTGACAATGGCAGTATCTGTAAAGGTCAAGCTCTCCATGCTCTCCTCCAGTCCCTTCTCAAAGACAGTTTCTGCCTCTGAACCCCTCTCAATGTCCTCACTTACAGTATCTGTGAAAGCCACAGTGACCATAGCGGTATCTGTGAAGGTCCAGCTCTCCCCACTCTCCTCCAGTCCCTTTTCACAGACAATAACTTCTGGTGATATCTCCTCTGAGTGAAGAATTGTGACAAAGCTCCCTTCGGAGACCATGCTTGAGGTTAATGATATTGAACCCTCTGTGGCTTCCTGACTGGTGACTTGTTTGTCTTCCTGAGAGAGAGACAACGAGCCCTCAAGGGAATCGGTCTGCCTAGTGAATGAGGAGTCCATTGAAGGAGTTCCATCGGAGAAAGAGGAACTGAGGCGTTTTTTCGAGCGGGGAACTGGAACTGGCACGCTTGATTGTTCTATGTTTAGTCTACTCCTCCTCCTACGCAGAGGAGCAACCACCACTTCACCAGACGCTGCAGGCTGGCACCCAGGGGGTACGGGAGGAAGACTACTGCTCCTCTTGCTGCGTCGAGGTGGTTCCAGCACAGAGGCTGAGGCAGCAAGTGAACGTCCTCTCTCTCTGGTAGAATCGTTGTCATGCCAGGTCTTTGGTCTGGTACTATCTAAATGGACAGGTGGGGTCGGGTCTCGTTTCCCACGAGGCTTTGGGACTGGTAAGTACTCCTGCTTGTCCTCAGTCTTTACTTCTGGCGCAGTGTCCTCTGTCGATACCTTCTGAGCTGCACTGTAATGGAAAACTGTAATTTATGCGCTAATTTGGGGTATTATCAACAGTAAAATACTGTGAAGCATGACACTGCAGTTATACTGTAAATTATGGTGCATTGTGGGAAATTGTTGTGGGTGGGGAAATAATTGGTGTATTTTGAATGGTACTGTAATTCCATTCCAAAGAATACAGTACCGTACTGTATTTTGGCAGCGCCAAAAACCTTTTGACCACTAGTGGGTGCATGGTATTGTTGTTTCTGGCTCATTAACATATTTTGAGGCATGTCTTGTAAGAGGCTATATTTTTTGCACCTGTTAGAGAGAGCTGTACCAATTGAACTGGTATGTGGTAGTAGTGCCCCATCAAATTAAAATATATAGGGGACAGGATTGGAGTTGCAACAAGTCTTAAACCTTTAATGGTTGAGCATTTTGCCTTGTCCTTTTGGTCTGTTTTGCCCTGTAGTCATAGCCTGTTTAGGAGCCTTTGTTAAGGCCTCTAGAAGTGGAAGTGATATAAAACACCAAATATTTATTTGATATGTTGCGATATGTAAACACATTACCTAGCAGCCAACCTGCTCGCACCAATCCCATGTAATTACAGTAAAATCATGTGAAATACAAACCCCAATCCCCACAATGAATTTCATTCTTCCCTCCATCCATCCATCCATTCATTCATCCATTCGATTACGGCAGCATTGACTTTTTTCACAGTATAATACAGTCAATTCTACGGTATTGTATGGTATGTCATTGTACAGTAATTGCTTTGATACTGTTTTAAGATTACAGTAGGTGTACTGCAATATGAAATACATGAACTTACTTGTCAATGAGCGGCCTATAAATTACTGTCAAATTCACGGCAACCCCTTCAAAGTGTGGCTTATCTTCAACTGGCTCAGTGGCCATTTCTGTGACTTTCTGAGACTGCATCTCAGTCTCAACCTTTTCAATCGAGTCGATCATCAGATCCTCTATCTGGGATGGTGCTGCAGACCCCTGGTTGGCAGCATTCAGGGCCTCTACAACCACATCTTCTGCTTTGCCTGATTCCACTGGGGGAGAATTTGTTTTCTTGCTGCGCCTTGGCGGGGCTATTTTTCTGATGATCAAGAGGGGGGCAGTCTCTCTCACACCAAAGTCCGTGTACGACTCTGTCGGTACATGATCTGGTGTTAGGGGAACAGTTGTGACCTGACCAGTAGCACTCTCTAAATCGTCAGCTTTCTGTCGATGTTCGGTAGAGAAAGACGCTTTCCCTGTGCGCTGAGGTGGAATCAGCTTGGTGACCGCCTGGGCAATCAAATTCTCTGGCTCATCAGCCTTCTGAGTTGGCTGTGGTAGAATCAGTTCAGTGGCTCCCTGGCCAAGTTTCTCTGAAGGTTCTGCACTGGAGGCTCTAGAGGTTCTCCTTTGGCGCGGAGGTGGGACCAGGCTAGTTGCCTGTGTTGATGTGTCTTTAGTGAAGCTTTCCTTTCTCCTCAAAGGTCGGTGTGGAGACTCTGCTGGAAGACTACGGTCTCTTTTCTTAGTACGGCAAGGAGGGACCACTTCTGTGTGCGCCTGGACAGTGGCCTCAGCTTTCTGTTTGGGCTCTGTTGAAAGACTACGGTCTCTTTTACTGCCAGGCCGTGATGGGACCACCTGAGGAGCTGCCTGGGCAGCGAAACCCTTCTGACCATCAGCTTTCTCTAGAGTTTCTAGAAGATTACTGTCTTTTCTCTTCGGACAGCAGGAAGTGACTACATCAATGGGCTTCTGGGCAGACACATTCTCAGATTTTTGTTTGCGCTCTGGACTGAGGCTGTCTTTTCTCCTTAGAGGATGTGAAGGGACTACATTAAATACAATCCCTTGATCATCAGCTTCCTGTTGAGTTTCTGGAGGAAGACTTCCCTCTTTTTTCTTCACACGATGAGGAGCGACCAGTTTAGTTGTTACCTGTGCAGCGACATCCTGGGTAGCCACACTTCCTTGGCCATCTGCTTTTTGTTGAGACTCTCGTGGAAGGGATCTTTTTTTCTTTCTGCCTCTCTGAGGGGGGGCAACTTCTGATTGTGTTTCAACTGATGTGACTGGGGTGACAGTCTGATCATCAGAGGGTTTATCTGGTATGGGTACTATATATTCTTCAGACTTGTCCTCTACCAGCAACTTGTCTGCAGTAGGTTGTGAGGTAGGGCCGGAGGCTTCTTCTGTGATTGTGTGTTGGGGGCTTAAAGAAAAAAAAATACAGTCATGACTCAGGTCTTGCTATAGAATTAGAATCCATTCCAGGCCTAACTTCTCACTTTAAACAATGTTTCTCGGTTTAATTATATTATCAACAAAAAAAAACCTTTCAACAATGATTTTTCACAAAAGCCACATTCCATAAGCCAGCAAATGACTAAATAGAGACAGTTGCAAACCCAAGTCCACAGAGGAGACACTGAAGTGTTACAAGAGAACAACTCAACACAGTGACCAGTATTAACTCATACAAATCGTCCATGTTCCTTTGCTTGAATTACAAACATGCGCTCACACACATATATTTGTTACGCGTCTGACATAGCGGCATAAACACTGCAAAAGACACTGATGACCTGGACCCACAAACAAGTGTCTTAAGCGTCAAGAAGCAGCTTAAACCCATCCAACATTCTGTACTGTAGACTTGTCCATCACAGTTCACTGAGTAGCAAACATTGCTGAGCAAAACATTATGCGAACAAGAGACAATGTTACAACTGCAAGTAAACGAATTTGGATTCTCAAACCGTGCAGGCAAATAGTTCCGAGACGGGTTTGCTGCCATGACACTCACCCCTTGTCCAGGTGTGATGATGGTGATAATTCTGTCTCGATAGGTGACCTTGCTGAAAAAACTTCAACATCATCCTGCACTTTGAACGTTGACTTCTCCCCTATTTGTGCCCATGAGTCAAGGGTAACCTCTTCTTCCCCAGTTACCGCAAACTCTCCTCTGGAGATCTCAGTAAGGTCAGCCTCCGTCAACGGCGGCCATTTTCTCATACTGCTTGGGCCTTCGACTCCAATGAACCCATCCTCACTGTTTTGTCTCACTGCCGATGGAGAGTTGGATTGCTTGTCTTCCACCGTCAACAAGGATGGCTCAGGTGTGGTTGGGAGCTCTATAGGATTGGTTTCACCCTCAACATGCGATGCCTCTCCAGACACTGCTTCCTGAACAAGGATAGATATATCTGGGACAGGATCAGAGGAGCTCTCTGATGGGACTGCACTGTCCTCTGGATCCACAACACCACTGTCTACATCTTCTGTTGGAGGTGAACCAGACGGACCCAAAATGGCTGCTACTGTTTCATAACTGTGAGAGAGGGATACTAACAGTAAGTGAGGGATTGAACCCTAAAACAAGAGTGATACACATTTTGAGCATGCCAACCATACACAAAGTCTCAAGTCTTCTCAGAAATCAAGGCGAATAAACACAGATCGCTCAAACTTCAATCATCAAGAAATTGATTTTATTAATCGCATACGAAATTTGCTCGAAGTTCTAAAATTGAACCAAACTGTGATTTTTCGATCCATGATGAAGATCAAAAATAGAAAATGCCATCACATGCAAACAGAAATCTAAACAACTCTAGTGAACATGACGGTGATACTGGTGAATATAATAACCTTCAGTGGACTCATGAGTCAGAATGCTTCTACTTTCTAAAAAGAAAACACACTACACATTTTGCCTCACACCAATCTCCCACTTACCCTCTGGAGAAGACATCAACAATATTCTGTAGAAGGCCAGAGGCCTCCTCTGGCTTCTCTGCCACAGAACCATCAGCCTCCAGCACCTCCCACCCCAAGACTAGCTCTGGTTCTGACACTGCTGAGGGCTTTGGGATCTCCTCAGGTGTGGACTTCTCTATTTGTGGGCTGCTGAGGACACTAACATGAGAGGTGAACATTGAAAAGAACATCCCCACAGAATCCATGCCACACACAGAAAAACACACAGTCGTTGGCATGCACCACAATGACTCACCCGTCACAAATTCACTATGAATTTCAATCCATAATTATTGACCGCCATGTAAGAGGCTCACAGACCTAAAACACATCTCAGATGCAGAGCATCTTGAAAATGACCAAAAGCCATGCAGTCTTTAAAACTAACTTTTCAGTGTTTCCAGATTCCTATGAAATACGACCTAGAATAAATTACAATAAGAGTGAAATAGTTTTCCTTCCAAAAATGATAATTAAGTATGTTATAAAGCAGCTTTTCTCTGTTGGAATGGTATGGGAGTACCCTGAACAACAGAATGGTGTGGGCGTGTACCGGTCATAGAAAATATTCATGAGAGTAGACAGCTGATTGGCCAACTCATAGCAAGCACTTTTGAAACAGTCTGTTTGAGATAGAAGTTCCCGGTGGGTTTTTTCTCTCTCTCATTTATGCTTTGGCCACAAATACGATTATAAGATGAGTCGACAACATTATTTGGGTTTGAGTCAACAGAATATTCACTTTTCAAAGTGAGATTTTCACTGGACAGTTAGTTCAGAGATTTGCCAGAGCTCAAATACCTGGCTTTCCAGTGGCCAAATAAGACAAACAACAACACATCACTACCACTACCACTGCAATCCATGCAGAAAGTCATATGCTCAAACACTTACCCCTTATCTAGAACATACTCTGCTGGTTCTCCAGCAACCTCTTTCTCCTTTGTCTGCATACTTGTCTCTTAAAAACCAAAAGCAAAATAATGTTGCTTTCCACTTGCAATGTGAGTCACTGGAAATAGAATATGACATTCTTAACCACACACGTCTTACCATGTGCCTCTACAGACTCTGGACTGTGAGGGGGCACAGATGGAAAACCAGGAACGCTTGCTGCCTCGGGGCAAGATGGTGCCAGTGCAACCATAGTTTTAAGGCCTTCATCTCCAACTGCACTGCCTAGGTCAGGCTTGGAAAGTACAGTATCCTCTGACCTATCCTTCAAGGGTTTTTCATACAATGGCTGCATAGAACTCACAGATTCTTCTCCCTGGGCCAGAGCTAATTCAATTGGCTGTCTAGAAGGTAATCCAGCTACTGTAGATTCATTTGTACAAGATGGGTGTAGAGCAGACATGGTTTGTTCTTCCATTGCTTTAGGTTGTGGTAAGGACAGGAACCCAGGAGTGAGACTCTCACGTGCCACTATATTTTTCATATTTCCTTTGAATTCTGCGGACCTATCTTGGATTCTTATGGTCTCATCTTTCAGTGTCTTCTCAAACAGAGGCTTCTGTTCAACCTGTGAATTTCCTGTCGGGGCTTTGGCCGTAGTTGGCAAACCTGGTAGACTGGAGATTTTGGGGCACGATTGTGTGAAATCCACACTATTTACTTCCTTCTTAGGTTGTGGTGCAGAGGGGAAGCTAGGAATCCCGGCTGCTTCTGTGTAACATGGCACCAAAGCAACCATTGTTCTTGTTTTGTCAATGTCTTCTTTTGATCCGTCTTCTGGGAGAATGTTTTCTTCTTTCTTCTTCAAGAGCTCAAACATAGGCTTGGGGTCTAAATATGTAGCCCCCTCAGTGGATGCAAAATCAGGGAGACTGGAAACTTTAGGGAAAGTGGGCACAAGACTCAACATACTTATCTTCAGCTCAGCTTTGGGATGTGGTGCAGAGGGGAAGCCAGGAATACTTGCTGCAGTAGGGCATGATGGTACCAGATCCACCATTCCTTTCATTTCTTGTTTGTCTTTTTCTGATATTTCCATTAATAAAATCAGCTTCTTCATTTGCTTCTCCCATAATGGTTGATG
Source organism: Oncorhynchus clarkii lewisi (assembly GCF_045791955.1). Classification (NCBI taxonomy): domain Eukaryota; kingdom Metazoa; phylum Chordata; class Actinopteri; order Salmoniformes; family Salmonidae; genus Oncorhynchus; species Oncorhynchus clarkii. The sequence goes on along the minus strand of NC_092155.1, from coordinate 28,514,172 downwards.
CTCCTTGGGTGGAGCTGTGTGCCAATCTTTTCCTTCAGTTTGCTGATTGGATGGGAAACCTGCAATACTGGAGACATTTGGACATGAAAGACAGATAATACTTGGTCCATAATATTCCTCTTTGGGTTGTGGTACAGATGGGAAACCAGGGGTACGAGCCACTTTTGGACAAGATGGTACCAGAGATACTATTCCTTTCATCTTGGCTTTGTCTATTTCTGATCTTTCCGTTATCACAACTGGCTTCACCTCCATGTGCTTCTCCCATAATGGCTGATGATCCTCAGGCAGATCTGTGTGCCAATAATGTTTGTCAGTTCGCTGACGGGATGGGAAACCTGCAATACTGGAGACTTTTGGACACAATGGCAGAAGGTTGACAATACTTGGCCCATAATAGACCTCTTTGGGTTGCGGTACAGATGGGAAACCAGGCATCAAAGACATTTTTGGACAGGATGGAACCAGAGCCACTATTCCTTTCATACTTTCTTTGCCTATTTCTGATCTTTCCATTATAACAACAGGCTTCACCTTCATTTGCTTCTCCCATAATGGCTGATGATCCTCAGGCAGATCTGTGTGCCAATCTTTGCTGTCAGTTTGCTGACGGGATGGGAAACCGGCAATACTGGACATTTTTGGACATGATAGACCGATCATACTTGGCCCATAATATACTACTTTGGGTTGTGGTACAGATGGGAAACCAGGGATACGAGCCACTTTCGGACAAGATGGTACCAGAGACAACATTTCTTTCATATCTTGTTTCTGTTTTTCTGATATTTCCATCAATAACATTATCTTCTTCTTCATTTGCTTCTCCCATAATGGCTGATGATCCTCAGGCAGATCTGTGTGCCAATCTTTGCTGTCAGTTTGCTGACGGGATGGGAAACCGGCAATACTGGACATTTTTGGACATGATAGACCGATCATACTTGGCCCATAATATACCTCTTTGGGTTGCGGTACAGATGGGAAACCAGGCACCAAAGACATTTTTGGACAGGATGGAACCAGAGCCACTATTCCTTTAATACTTTCTATGTCTATTTCTGATCTTTCCATTATAAAAACAGGCTTCACCTTCATTTGCTTCTCCCATAATGGCTGATGATCCTCAGGCAGATCTGTGTGCCAATCTTTGCTGTCAGTTCGCTGATGGGATGGGAAACCTGCCATACTGGAGACTTTTGGACACAATGGAAGAAGGTTGACAATACTTGGCCCATAATATACTACTTTGGGTTGTGGTACAGATGGGAAACCAGGGGTACGAGCCACTTTCGGACAAGATGGTACCAGAGCCAACATTTCTTTCATATCTTGTTTCTGTTTTTCTGATATTTCCATCAATAACATCATCTTCTTCTTCATTTGCTTCTCCCATAATGGCTGATGATCCTCAGGCTGATCTGTGTGCCAATCTTTTCTGTCAGTTTGCTGATGGGATGGGAAACCGGCAATACGGGAGACTTTTGGACATGATTGACCGATCATACTTGGCCCATAATAGACCTCTTTGGGTTGCGGTACAGATGGGAAACCAGGCACCAGAGACATTTTTGGACAGGATGGAACCAGAGCCACTATTCCTTTCATACTTTCTTTGTCTATTTCTGATCTTTCCATTATAACAACAGGCTTCACCTTCATTTTCTTCTCCCATAATGGCTGATGATCCTCGGGCAGATCTGTGTGCCAATCTTTTCTGTCAGTTTGCTGACGGGATGGGAAACCGGCAATACTGGAGACTTTTGGACATGATAGACTGACAATACTTGGCCCATAATATACCTCTTTGGGTTGTGATACAGATGGGAAACCAGGAGTGTGAGCCACTTTGGGACAAGATGGTACCAGAGCCACCATTCCTTTCGTCTTGGCTTGGTCTTTTTCTGACCTTTCCATTTTCAAATCTGGGTTCACCGTCATTTGTTTCTCCCAAAATGGCTGATGATCCTGGGGCAGATCTGTGTGCCAATCTTTTCTGTCAGTTTGCTGACGAGATGGGAAACCTGCAATACTGGAGACTTTTGGACACAATGAAAGAAGGCTGAGTATAGTTGACTCAAAATATATCTCTTGGGGTTGCGGTACAGAGGGGAAGCCAGGAATCATGGATGCTTCTGGGCAACATGGCACCAATGCAACCTTTGCTTTCATTTTTTCAATGTCTTCCTTCCTAAATTTGTCTTTTGGAAAAACTTCTTCTTTCTTACTCTTCTGCAAGTGCTCAAACATAGGCTTGGGGTCAACAAGCCACTCTAATGTTGTAATCCCCTCAGTAGATGTGAAACCAGGGAAACAGGAAACTTCAGGGAAAGTGGGAAGACTCAACATATTGGGTTGTGGTGCAGACGGGAAGCCAGGGATCCTTGCAGCGTCAGGACATGAAGGCCGCATTGAAAAGTTGGTTTTAATTTCCTCTTTGTCTACCTTTAAGCTGTCAATAATGACTTTCCTATCCTTTAATGGTATCTTGAACAATGAGCTCTGACCAACAACCCACCCTGCTTCCCTATCCTTCTCAATGGATGGAAAACCAGGGAGACTAGAAACTTTAGGGCAGGAGGGAACAAGATTCACACTACTTGTCCCCACTTCAGCTTCTGGATGTGGTGCAGAGGGGAAACCAGGAATCAGGGATGGTTTTGGGCAACATGGCATCAAAGCAACCATTGCTGTCATTTTTTCACTGTCTTCTTTTGATCTGTCCTTTGGAAAAACAGTTTCTTCTTCTTTCTTCTTCTTTTTCTCCAAGTGCTCAAACATATGCTTAGGGTCAACAAGCCACTCTAATTTTGCAGCCCCCTCAGTGGATGCGAAACCCGGGAGACTGGATACTTTAGGACAAGCGGGCACAAGACTCAACATACTTAGATCTACCTCAGCTTTGGGGTGTGGTGCAGAGGGGAAGCCGGGAATACTTTCTGCAGTAGGGCACGATAGCTCCACAGTCACCATGTGTTTCATTAGCTCTTCTTGTAATCTGTCCAAATGTGGACTGGACCTAATGGTCACCCCTTCTTTCCCCTTCACTGTCTTCTCACAAATTGCCTCAGTGTTGACTGTACACTCCTCTACCTGACTTTCAAGAGAAGGGAATATGAGTGTGCCAGCCACTCTTGGCATTAGATCTGCCATGTTAGGTTCCCTCTCTACCTCGACTTCTTTGGACAGTTGTGTAGACGGAAAGCCTGGAATGCTGGCAGTTCTTGGGCAAGATGGGACTATATCTGCCATAAATCTCACCATGTCTCTCTCCTCTTTTGATCTATCCATGGCCAGCTGTGGACCGTCCTTTGTTGGTTTCTCCCATAATATGCTCGTGTCCACTGGGCAGTCTTCCAATTGAGCCTCTGAAAAGGACGCTTGAGTGGATGGAAACCCTGGTGCACTGGCAACTCTTGGTGATGATGAAGCCATATTTTGAGGTCTGAGGAGAGGGTAAACCAAGGTCAGAGGTGACTATAACAACCATGAAAGCAGCGTTTTCAACTAAGAACAAAGCAATCAATAGGAAATGACCATCAAAACAATCACACACAAACCAAAACTCATGCTCAAACATGATCTGACCATTCACAAAAATTACAATTAATAATGCAAACATTTCAATCAAGATAAAGCCAATCTAAGTGTATAAACACCACACAATCAAATGTAAAGGATTTTTCAAAACAATGCTTGCAAAAATGTATACTGAACAAAAATATAAATGCAACATGCAACAATTTCAAAGATTTTACTGAGTTACAGTTCATGTAAGGAAATCAGTCAATTTAAATAAATTCATTAGGCCCTAATCTATGGATTTTACATGACTGGGAATACAGATATGCATCTGTTGGTCACAGATACCTTAAAAAAGGTAGGGGCGTGGATCAGAAAACCAGTCAGCTCGACACATCTCCTTCACATAGAGTTGATCCGGCTGTTGATTGTGGCCTGTGGAATGTTGTCCCACTCCTCTTCAATGGCTATGCGAACTAGAAAACATTGTCGTACACGTCAATCCACAGCATCCCAAACATGCTCAATGGGCGACATGTCTGGTACATGCCATGGAAGAACTAGGACATTTCCAGCTTCCAGGAATTGTGTACAGATCCTTGCGACATGGCCTTGCGTTATAATGCTGAAACATGAGGTGATGGCAGCAGATGAATGGCGCAACAATGGACCTCAGGATCTTGTCACGGTATCTCTGTACATTTAAATTGCCATAGATAAAATGCAATTGTGTTCGTTGCCCGTAGCTTATATGCCCATACCATAACCCCACCGCCACCATGGGGCACTCTATTCTCAACGCTGACATCAGCAAACCGGTCGCCCACACGACGCCATACACGCGGTCTGCCATCTGCCCGGTACAGTTGAACCTGGGATTAATCCGTGAAGGGAACACTTCTCCAGCGTGCCAGTGGCCATCGAAGGTGAGCATTCGCCCACTGAAGTCGGTTACGATGGCAAATTGCAGTCAGGTCAAGACCGTTTATGACAATTTGTGCAGAAAATATTTTTTTGTGCAAACCCACAGTTTCATCAGCTGTCCGTGTGGCTGGTCTTAGACGATCCCGCAGGTGAAGAAGCCGGATGTGGAGGTCCTGGGCTAGCGTGGTTACACATGGTCTGCGGTTCTGAAGCCGGTTGGATGTAGTGACAAATTCTCCAAAATTACGTTGGAGACAGCATATGGTAGAGAAATTAACATTATATTCTCTGGCAACAGCTCTTGTGGACATTCCTCCAGTCAGCATGCCAATTTCACACTCCCTCAAACCTTCAGACATCTGTGGCATTGTGCTGTGTGACAAAACGGCACATTTTAGAGTGGACTTTTATTTTCCCCAACACAAGTTGCACCTGTGTAATATGTCAGGCTGCGTCAAGCTGTTTAATCAGCTTCTTGATATACCACACCTGTCAGGTGGATCGATTATCTTGGCAAAGGATAAATGCACACTAATGACTAACATTTTAGAAACATTTTTTTTTGTGCGTTTGGAACATTTCTGGGATCTTTATTTCAGCTCATGAAAATGGGACCAACACTTTACATGTTGCATTTATATTATTGTTCAGTATATATATTCATCAAAATTGTAACTGATAATGCAAAATATTGCAAATTCAATTAAGTCTAGAAGCACAAATCTTACAATATACGATTTCATACCATTCCTGCATTTGGCTAATGCTCTGTTTAAGTTATGTTAAATCCAAACTCCAAAAACAGCCATAGGAATGCAACACCATGCAGATCAACACAACTAAACCAGCACCATGCTGGCAGGTAGTGAGGTTGAGCGCTGTGGCCCTTTCACACTTACCGCATCTCATAAACTTTCACCTGCCTAGCCACAGTAACCTCGTCCTTCCCAGAATGCTCTATTCCAGAGACTGACTCTAAGACTTCATCTACCGCTTCTTCCTCACATATCATGTCCAAGTCTTCTACAACTTGATACTCTACTAGTGCCACAACCTCACACGCCATCTGGCTGTGTGAAATTTCTTTTGGCTCATTGTCAACAGCTGCTCCCATCCCATACGGTAATGGCTGTCCCCCTTGAGTGGGAGACTGACACGAAGGGCTGAAAGAGAGTGACAGGAAGTGAGAGACCAAATAAATGGGAAGAATTACACAGTGAAAAGCACAGGGCATGCACCTTGCAAGAATAGTGCAAAAACACAGTAGTGTCAGTCAGATGTGGAGGAGATGGTGCACAAGCATTATTGTAAGCAGCCAAACGAGAACAGCTGCACTCCTGCAGCAAACCAACACAACCCACCTCTCTCTGACAGTCAAGAACAATGGCATGTCTGTAGGAATGGAGTGCCACATTCGGCAGTGCAAGTGTCTGAAAACAGAGTTGAAATGCAAGTGTTTCATACTCTATCTGACAGGCAACTGACAGGCAGAGAAATGTGCTTTAAAGTCTCACAAAAGTGCCATAACGCAGATTTAGAATAGTCTGCTCTCCTACTCCCACTCACTCACCCTTTTTCTAGAACGCCCACTTCTTGCGCCTCATATCGGGTCTGAATGACCCCCTCTTCCTTGAGCCTCTCCAAAACTGAGCCATGTTTAAATTCTTGTTTGTTCTCATTCACCACTGATTCGATTCGTTTGGGTTTGTGGCTAAGCTCTGTTTGGCCCTCCTTGCAGTCATATATCTCCTCTGCCCATTCCATCCTTTCACCTCGACTTGACTGTTGATTTATAGACGAATCACTGTCGAGAGGCATTTGACAACGTGTCGATGGAAAGCCAGGGTCAATGGCCTCACTTGGGCAAGATGGCAACATAGACACTATTCCCTTCTCTAATTCATCATGAGTGGGTGCCAGAGACTGCACTGTTTTCTCTTTCAGTGACTTTTCCCAAAATGGCTTCTCCTCCACAGGACACTGATGAATTGGAGGATCCTCTTGGTTTTGCGTCTTTGTGGATGGAATTCCTTGGACATGTGTAACCATTGGGCAAGTTAACAAAAGACTGGGCATGTTTGGCTCTTGTTCTTCTATAGGCCATGGTGCTGATGGAAAGCCATGTATACTAGCGTCTTTTGGGCAAGATAGTAACATAGCTGCCATTCCTTTGGCATCATCTGCTCTACTGACTCCAATAGCTGGAATCTCTTTCTGTGTTTGCTGCCATAATGGTCCATCTTCCACAGCCCAGTTCTCTACTAAAACCTTATCTACTTTCTCTGGTTGTAAAGAGGGAAAGCCAGAGACTTTGGCAACATTGGAGCATGATGATTTAACTGTAGCAGTGATGTATTGCTTTGTCTTGGGTCTTGGGGCAGAGGGAAAACCAGGTATTTTGGCTTCTTCTGGACATGTTGGCTCCAGGGCCATCATATGTCTGTCAAACTCTTTGTCATCTTTTAATCTACTCATAACTGGGGATGAAAGTACAGTCACAGAGAGCCTCGCCTTCACTGGCTTCTCTAACAATGGCTTTTGGTCAGCTGGCCAACCCTTAACTGGATCCTGCTCTGCTAGTTCTATCTTTATGGATGGGAGCCCAATGACATTAGAAATGTTGGGGCAAGATAGCACAATATTCACCATACTTGGAAGCTTCTCTACAATGAGCTGTGACACAGATGGAAAGCCCGGACTTAGAGCAACACTTGCGCAGGATGGTACAAGAGATAACATTGCCTTTATCATGCGTGTGTCTCTGTAACAACAGTCTCCCTCAAATGGAGAGCATTCCAGAGTCTCCAGAGTATTAGCAACCCTCGTTGGTGGTGTCTCCCAGAGTACACTCTTGACTGTCGGCCAGCCCTCTACATAAGCGTGATCAGACATGACTGACTGTCTTGAAGGGAAACCAATTATACTAGAAACTTCCGGGCAAGATGGGGAAAGATTAGTCATGCATGGCTTTTTCTCGGCTTCAACATGAGCATCTTTTGCTCGTGGACCCGATGGGAAGTTAGTAAGGGTGGCTTTTTCTGGGCATGACAGCACAATACTTGTCAATATTTCTCTGTCTCTAAATGACATTTCCTCAGATGGACAAATCTGAAGAGATGGGAAACCTGGATTCAAAGCAACACATGGACATGATGGTATAAGAGATAACATTGCCTTTATCATGACTTTGTCTCTGTAACAACAGTCTCCCTCAAATGGAGAGCATTCCAGAGTATTAGCAACCCTAGTTGGTGATTTCTCCCAGACTACACCCTTGACCATCGGCCAGCCCTCTACATAACCATCATCCAACATGATCAATTGTCTTGAAGGAAAACCAATGATACGAGACACTTCCGGACAAGATGGGAAAAGGGAAGTCATGCATGGCTCTTTTTCTACTTCAACATGAGAGGCTTTGGCTTGTGGAGCCGATGGGAAGCCAGGAAGGGTGGCTTTGGCTGGGCATGATGGTACCATACTTGTCATTATTTCTCTGTCTCTGAATGACATATCCTCAACTGGAGAAAGCTGGAGATTAAGCCCCTCTCCTTTCCTCAACGATTTAACCCAAAATGTCTCCCTGTCAACATGCCAGCCATCATGTCCTGCCTTGGATGGACGTCTTGAGGGGAAACCTGAAGCCCTTGAATATTTCGGGCAGGTAGGCCATAGACATACCATGCTTGGGATCACCCTAATATGAGCCCTATCCGACTTGTGCCGTGACGATGAGGGAAAGCCTGGAATGGTGGCTTTTATTGGGCAAGGTGGTAACATAGACACCATAATTGTAATCATCGCTCTCTCTTTGAATGATAATGTTTGCACTGGACAAAAGGATAGTGTGCCTCTATTATTTAATGGCCTCTCCCACAGTGGCCTCTTGTCTACACACCAGCCATCTTTATCTGAATTGATAGGAAGTCTCGAAGGTAAGCCAGAAACTTTAGAAACTTTAGGACAAGTCTGCAGAAGACTGATCATGCTTGGTGTGTCTGCAAACGTCTTCGCCGGTACAGAGGGGAAGCCTGGATTCACAGATGCTTCAGGACAAGATGGCATCAAAGCAAACATTGCTTTCATTTTGTCAATGTCTTGCTTTGATCCGTCTTTTGGAAAAATGTCTTCCTTCTTCTGCAAGTGGTCAAACATAGGCTTGGGGTCAACAAACCACTTTAACGTTGTACCCCCCTCAGTGGATGCGAGACCCGGTAGGTTGGAAACGTTAGGGAACGTGGGAACAAGACTCAACCTATTGGGTTGTGGTGCAGATGGGAAGCCAGGGATCCGAGCAGCATGAGGGCATGATTGCCTCAAAGGAATGTTGATTTTCCTTTCCTCTTTGTCTGCTTTTGAGCTGTCAAAAATGACTTTCCTCTCCTTTGGTGGTCTCTTGTAAAATGGCCTCTCATCAACTACCCACCCTGTTTCCCTATTCCCCTCAATGGAGGGAAAACCTGGGAGACTAGAAGTTTTAGGGCAGGAGGGAACAATATGCATCATACTTGGTGTCTCCTCAGCCTTTTTGCGTGGTGCAGAAGGGAAACCAGGAATCATGGATGCTACTGGGCAACATGGCACCAAAGCAACCATTGCTTTCATTTTTTCAGTGTCTTCTTTTGGTCGGTCTTTTGGAAAAATGTCTTCTTCCTCTTCCTTCTTTTGCAAGTGTTCAAACATAGGCTTGGGGTCAACAAGCCACTCTAATGTTGTAGGCCCTTCAATGGATGCGAAACCTGGGAGACTGGAAACTTTTGGGCAAGCAGGAACAAGACTCAACATACTAAGATCTACCTCAGCTTTGGGATGTGGTGCAGAGGGAAAACCAGGAATCCTGGCCTTCTTCGGGCAAGATGGTAACATATCTACCATGTTATTTGTAACGTCTTCGTTGTCATGTGGCATTGCCTGTACCAAAGAAACTGTTATTTTCTTAAATGGCCTCTCCAAAAGTGTTATCCAGTTAGCATGCCAGACAACATTTTCAGACTTATGCAGATGTCTAGAAGGTAAACCAAACACTCTGGAAAATCTAGGACAAGTAGGCAGAAGGTTCATCATAATTGGCTCTTGCCTTGGTGCAGAGGGGAAGCCAGGAATACTGGCTGCTCTTGTGCAGGATGGTGTAAGAGCAAGCATGGTGCTGGCCATTTCACTATCATTATAGACTGTGCCAACATGATCTAATAATCCTGACCTTTTTCTTGGTGAAATGTTCAAATAATCTTTATCTACTGACCAATCTGGTGCCTGATTCAGATCCAAAGCTGGCAATCCAGAAACAGTCAATACCTTTGGGCAAGTAGGCACAAGATTCACCATACTTGGGGTTTCTACTGATCTCTGCCTTGGTGCAGAAGGGAAGCCAGGTACACTGGTTCTCCTGGGGCAAGATGGTACCATAGCTACCATATGTTTCAGATCTTTGTCTTTATCATGAGCTGGAGAAATGTCTAGAATTGGCACACCCCTTTCCCTCAACGGCTTCTCCCATAGTGGCACTCTGTCCACAAACCAATATTCATCTCTAGACCTGATTCGCTCTATAGAGGATAAACCAGAAACCTTAGAAAGTTTAGGGCAAGTAGTCAGAAGACTGATCATACTTGGTGTGTCTTCTAGCTTCGACTGTGGTGCAGAGGGGAAGCCAGGTATACTGGCCTTCCAGGGGCAGGATGGTGACAAAGCTACCATATTTTTCACAATTTCCGTATCATGATAGATTGTGTCAATATCGTCCAAATGGAACATTGATTCTCCTGGCCTTTCTCTAGATGGCAACAGTAACTCTTTATCAACTGGCCACTCTACTGTTTGTGTCTGTTCGATAGCTGCCAATCCAGGAACGCTAGATACCCTTGGACAATTTGGCATTATGTTAACCATACTTGGCTCTTGCCTTGGTGCAGATGGAAAGCCAGGGACACTAGCCTTCCTTGGGCAAGATGGTAACATGGCCACCATATTTTTCATTAGCTCATTGTCCTTGTGTGGCATTTCCTGCATTAGACATGCCATTCTCTTCCTCAATGGTCTCTCCAAGAGTGGCCTGCTGTTAGCATGCCACTCAACATTTGCAGACTTATTTGGCTGTTTGGAGGGTAAACCAGAAATTCTAGCCAGTCTAGGGCAAGTAGGCAGAAGGTTAACCATATTCGGCTCCTGCGTTGGTGCAGAAGGGAAGCCAGGAATACTGGCCTTCCTGGGGCAAGATGGTACCATAGCTACCATATGTTTTACCATATATGTTTCATGAGCTGGATACATTTGTTGAATCGTTACATCCAATTCCCTCAATGTCTTCTCCCAGATTGACATTCTGTCCACAATCCAATTTTCATGTCTAGACATTGTTGGGTGTTTGGAGGGTAAACCAGAAATTCTGGCCAATCTAGGGCAAGTAGGCAGAAGGTTAACCATGCTTGGTTCATGCCTTAATGCTGAGGCGATGCCAGGAATACTGGCTGCGTTTGGGCAGGATGGTTTCAGAGCTGCCATGTTTGTGACCACTTCACTATTATGATCGACTCTGCCATCATTCTCCAAATGGAACATTGATTCATCAGGCCATTCTCTGGGTGACAGTGACTTTTTGTCAACTGGTAATTCTACTATTTGTGTCTGTTCTATAGTTGCCAATCCAGGAACTTTAGATACCCTTGAACAAGTAAGCATTATGTTAACCATACTTGGCTCTTGCCTTGGTGCAGATGGGAAGCCAGGAATACTAGCCTTCCTTGGGCAAGTTGTCAACATGGCTACCATGTCTTTCAGAATTTCAGTGTCTTTGAATGCCATTTCCTGATCTTGTAAAAAAGGTCCTTCTCTTTTCTTCAATGGCTTCTCCCACAGTGGACTGCAGTCCACTTTCCAGTCAATATCATCTGAATTGTTTGGAAGTCTAGAGGGTAAACCAGGTACTCTGGGATGTTTATGGCAAGTAGGATGAAGACTGAAGATATTTGACTTTTGACTTGGCATAGATTCTACACCAGCTACACCAGCCTTTTCCAGGCAAGATGGTGAGAGAGGAACCACAAGTTCATTGTGCTCATATGACGTTGCATGTGCTACAGAAAGTGAAGGGATCAGCTCAACTGTTTTCCTCAATGGCTTTTCTATTATTGGCCGTCTGATAGCATGCCAGTAGTCAGGTTCTGACTCAGTTGGATGTCTAGAGGGTAAACCAGAAACTCTGGAAAGTTTAGGGCAAGTAGGAAGAAGATCATACTTCATGATCATTCTTGGGGATCCTAGCCTCTGCTTCAGTTTTGAAGGAAAGCCAGGAATACTGGCCTTCCTTGGGCACGATGGTAACATGGCTACCATATATTTCAACATTATTTTGTCTTTATATGCAATGGTAAGAGCTGAAGAAATTGGTTGAATCATCACATCCATTTTCCTTAATGGCTTTTCCCACAGTGGCTTTCTGTCCACAAGCCAATCAGCATCTCTAGAACTGATTTGCTGTTTGGAGGGTAAACCAGAAACCGTAGAAAGTCTAGGAGGGCATGTAGACAGAAGACTGGTCATACTTGGTGTGTCTACTAGCTTCTGCCTAGATGCAGAGGGTAAACCTGGAATTCTGGACTTATTCGGGCAAGATGGTAACATATCTACCATATTTTTGGTAAGTTCTTTGTCCTTTTGTCGCATTTCCTGCGCTACAGAAAGTGCTCTGTTCTTCATTGGTCTCTCCAAAATAGGCCTACTGTTAGCATGCCAGTCAACATTATCTGACTTAATTGGCAGTTTAGAGGGTAAACCAGAAACTCTGGCCATTAAAGGGCATGTAGGCAGAAGGTTAACCATATTCAGTTCAGATTCAGAAAACTTTCTTGTCCCAACATTGGACAATTTAGTAGGCTCTTGCATTGTTTCAGATGGGAAGCCAGGAATACTGGCTGTTTTGGGGCAGGATGGTTTAAGATCCACCATTTTCTTGACCTTTTCACTATCATTATAAACTGTGCCAACGTCCTCTAAACAGACCATCAATAATTCTACTTCTTTAGGTAACTTATTAAACAGAGCCTTTGTATCTACTGGCCAGTCTACTGTCTTTGCCGGGTCTATGGTTGGCAGTCCAGGAACTCTAGATACCCTTGGGCAAGTTGGCATTATGTTAACCATGCTTGGCACAACCTGAGCTTTGGGCCTTGGAACAGATTGAAAACCAGGAATAGTACTCTCACTTGGACAAAATGGGACAAGCACTACCATACGTTTCAACATTTCTTTGTCTCCATACACTTGGTCTAAAGCAATTGACGACGAAAGCTCAATAACCGTCTTCTCATCATGTGGTCTCTCCCATTTCAGCTTTTTATTCACACTCCAACCTACAGCCTCAGCCCCTTCAGTCTCCTTTGGTTTCCTAGAGGCCAAACCAGGTGCACTGGATACGCTTGTGCAAGTTGGCACTAGATTCACCAAACTTGGTTCCATTTGTGTTTTGGGTGGTGGCACTGGTCTTTCTGTTTTGGGTGGTGATGCTGGTCTTTCTGTTTTGGGTGGTGGTGCTGGTCTTTCTGTTTTGGGTGGTGGTGCTGGTCTTTCTGTTTTGGGTGGTGGTGCTGGTCTTTCTGTTTTGGGTGGTGGTGCTGAGGGGAACCCAGGAACACTGGCTACCCTTGGACAACTTGGCAACATGGCAGCCATACTTTCCATTACTTTCTGGTCCTCATCCAATGTTTCAGGGGCAGGGGTGATAATTGGTGTTCCTTTCAGGGGCTTCTCCCATAATGGACTTTTATCAATGGGCCATTCTTCGGGTCGGGCCTTATATCTGTTCCTAATCAATGTGGATGGGAAACCAGGGTAACTGGACACTTTTGGACAAGATGGCAGCGAGGCAGCCATACTTTTAGTTCTAAAGGGACAGGGGACACCAAGGATATATGTCAGAGGAAAGGTGCCAACTGGAAACTACAAAACATGTTCTTGTGTTTAAATAACTAGTGGGACCAACCCTTAATATTTATTGAAATGCAAACCTATAAGGTACATAAGTACTACATGTCTTCAGGACATGCTAACATGTTTTAGAACTAGTTGAATGACTGACACATTGAGGAACAGGGGTATGTAGTGATTGTGCACCATGCCACACTTACCCCCAATCCATGGGTACCCCTTGTTCTTTTGAACATCTTGAACCTCTTGTTGTTTTGGGAGAATATTTAGGAGCATCTTTCTTAGGGACCAGTGTCTGCCCCTGCTCTTTCTTTGGGTCTTTCTCCTTTGGCAGACCCCTCTGCGACACTCTGTACAGCCGTGTGGTCTGCAACTCAGTGCGGTGGGCGGGCGGGGCCATCATCCTCTGCTGCCCACTGGCTACTGTCACAATCTGTTCAGGCTCTGGTTTGGCTAACGGTGTCCCTATCTGCATGGACATCTTGTTCAAGTGACTCCTCGTTCTGTCAAGTGACTTCATGGATGTGACTGTGGGCTCAGGTAAGCCAGGCCTTTGCATGGGTGCAAAAGGGAGAGGTTGCTGGGGTGTTGGAACTGGGAGTGCCCTGATTGACCTCTCCTCTGCCTGACATTTTGCAATCGGTTTTGGCATCTCAAAATATTGGAGCCCCGGAACAGAGGGTGCTCGGGGGCTAAAGGGCAGGTGAGGGGTCATGCTCTCAGGTCTGAGGGACAAACAAATCAAGGTCAGAGTTCAGAGGTCAAGGGAGGGGGGGAGATTGCATCTCCATAGCAACAACGCAGTGAAAAGCAGGCAAGGTTCCCCATATCAAGCACGGTCAGAGGTGCTACTGTAAGGGCACAAGCACAATCTTTTACTTTAATTCTTTGGCATACTTCTAGAGTTAGCATACTACTAAATTGCACACAAAGTAGACAACCAGCAAGCGCTCAGTCAAAAAAAGCAAATCATGTACGACAATCACTGGGCCAAGACGAGCAGAGATCTCTCTATGTATTTAAAATGTTTACATTTTACCCTAATTTAACTAGGCAAGTAAGTTTTTAAGAACAAATTCTTATTTACAATGACGGCCTATTGCAACAGCATTGCAGCTTGAGGAAACTTGATACACTATAAATCTGCCTACCAGAAACTGATACAATCGCTTTGGCTTCACTATTGATAACCAGGTAGTTTCCAATGAATCACAATATTTCAGATGGATACATTGCTACAGTGGCCATGCATCCTGAGTGACAAAATATGTAGTTCTAGCTTTGCAGTGCCAAAGCAAACAAATGGTTATAATTACAACTTTTAGGAACACTGCCATGCTTCCAACAATTTCGCTTATATTTAACCAGGTAAGCTAGTTGAGAACATGTTCTCATTTACAACTGCGACCTGGCCAAGATAAAGCAAAGCAGTGCGACACAAACAACAACACAGAGTTACACACGGAATAAACAAGCGTACAGTCAATAACACAATAGAAAAAAAAGAAAGTCTATATACAGTGTGTGCAAATGGCGTGAGAAGGTAAGGCAATAAATAGGCCATAGTAGCGAAGTAATTACAATTTAGCAGATTAACACTGGAGTGATAGATGAGCAGATGATGATGTGCAAGTAGTGATACTGGTGTGCATCCTGTTTGCTGAGTAGAGTATTGGAAGCTATTTTGTAGATGACATCGCCAAAGTCGAGGATCGGTAGGATAGTCAGTTTTACTAAGGTAAGTTTGGTGGCGTGAGTAAAGGAGGCTTTGTTGCAAAATAGAAAGCCGATTCTAAATTTGATTTTGGATTGGAGATGTTTGATATGAGTCTGGAAGGAGAGTTTACAGTCTATCCAGACACCTAGGTATTTGTAGTTGTCCACATATTCTAGGTCAGAAGCATCCAGAGTAGTGATGCTAGTCGGGCGGGCGGGTGCGGGCAGCGAACGTTTAAGAGCAGTTGGAGGCCACGGAAGGAGTGTTGTATGGCATTGAAGCTTGTTTGGAGGTTAGTTAACACAATGTCCAAAGAAGGGCCAGATGTATAGAGAATGGTGTCGTCTGCGTAGAGGTGGATAAGGGAATCACCCGCAGCAGGAGCGACATTGTTGATATGTAGAGAGAAAAGATTCGGCCCGAAAATTGAACCCTGTGATACCCCCATAGAGACTGCCAGAGGTCTGGACAACAGGCGCTCCGATTTGACACACTGAACTCTGTCTGCGAAGTAGTTGGTGAACCAGGCGAGGCAGTCATTTGAGAAACCAAGGCTATTGAGTCTGCCGATAAGAATACGGTGATTGACAGTCGAAGGCCTTGGCCAGGTCGATGAAGACGGTTGCACAGTACTGTCTTTTATCGATGGAGGTTATGATATCGTGTAGTACCTTGCGCGTGGCTGAGGTGCACCCATGACCAGCTCGGAAACCGGATTGCACAGAGGAGAAGGTACGGTGGGATTTGAAATGGTCAGTAATCTGTTTATTAACTTGGCTTTCGAAGACTTTAGAAAGGCAGGGGAGGATAGATATAGGTCTATAACAGTTTGGGTCTAGAGTGTCACCCCCTTTGAAGAGGGGGATGACCGCGGCAGCTTTCCAATCTTTAAGGATCTCAGGTGATACGAAAGAGAGGTTGAACAGACTGGTAATAGGGGTTGCAACAATGGTGGCGGATAATTGAATCCTACAGACGAAGAACCATATATGTGACATTTACAAAAAAAAAGAGATTTACATGAACAATCATTATTGGACACCCTTTTTCTATAGTGAACCGGTTTCACAAGCTTTCCACGCGCTAATTAACAATAATTTTAAATTTAAAGATAGGCTCTCGTGGAATAACCGTTTATGTGCACCACTCAGAATGGACGGACAAGCGCACAACCTTTCTGTTGCTGATGAAAATCGCAGAAATGTGGGAAAGAAACGTAAAACAAAACTAAAAGAATGGAAAGACAGGCAAAGGAAGATCTTACGGGATGCGGGAAAACCCTATACAAATCGTAAGGGTCAAGAAAAAACTGGGAAAAGCTGTCCAAAAGAGGTATGTGGAAGAACCGTATATCAAACAATCAAGATAGCTAGCTATAGAGCACAGTAACTAACATGTATGTTGTGGGTTGTCTAATTTGTAACTATAGAGAAAACATATTAGTTAAAGTTCGTTGGCTAATAACTCATACATTATCGTTACAAATGTTATTGCTAGATTATAGAAGAAACATAGGTAGCTACTTTTTCTCGATCCACCGGATGATTCGACATGGCTACAGTAGCTAGCTAGTTATACTGTATCCTGCAGGGAAGAGCGTGTTCCACGACGTGCAGAAAGGAGTGTGGAAAGTGACTGATGAGCGCAAGCTGCATCTGTTCAACAGTTTCTACACTGTCCCATACGAGAAACAACAAGCGTTGATTCTCTCCGGCTTAGAACAGGTTAGAAATAAGACAAAACGCCTATTATTATAATAGCTATATTGAACACTTGCATAGTTTAACTTTGACAGTAATGATACGTACATTGACGTTAACTCTAAAAGTGCTGTGTTACACAATGGTGCAATACAAACTCATTCTGTGTATAGATTGGGAGTGTTTTGTAGTTCTATGGTATGTTCACATTGAGGGCTTCATTTTAAATGAGACTAAGATTTCATGACTCAACTTTTAAGAAAAGTAATCAGTGCTGAAGTTGATAGACCACCTTTAAATGAACCTCCATACAAATGAATTAACTACATATTGCATTTAAGTTATTTACATGAAGGGCATCTGTACTTGAAAGTACTTAAAACATCATATCAGGTGTTAAAAAAGGACATCTTACAAGAGTCATGCAAAATGTCACATATACTGTTCTTCCACAAACTGAAATCATCACTGGAGATATACTGTTCTTCCACATTCTTAAAATGAAAACGGCAATAAAAAAAGTATTTTTTGAAATAACAAAAAAATATAAATTGTTGTTGGAAGATATGGGTATGGTGAATTATTTGTCAACCATAAAACACCTAATGTGGTACACACAATTAATAATATAAAAATAACTGATTATCTTAAAATGGAAAAATTGTCACATATATGGTTCTTCGTCTGTAGGATTCAATTTTAGAAAGAGAGGGTCCAAATTGTCTAGCCCAGCTGATTTGTATGGGTCCAGGTTTTGCAGCTCTTTCAGAACATCTGCTATCTGGATTTGGGTGAAGGAGAAGCTGGGGGAGGCTCGGGCAAGTAGCTGCGGGGGGTGCAGAGCTGTTGGCCGGGTTAGGGTAGCCAGGAGGAAAGCATGGCCAGGCATAGAGAAATGCTTATTGAAATTTTCGATTATCATGGATTTATCGATGTTGACCGTGTTACCTAGCCTCAGTGCAGTGGTGTTGATGCAATGTTGATCGCAGACAGCACAAGATTTTTGTGCAATAACACGACAGCTGCCTTAGACTCAAACACAACTCACTCAGACAGTTATCCAAGACACTGTATCTATGTCACCATTATAACTAATAAGAAGAGTACACAGACTACAGCAAAACTAGGAAAACCACAGCATTGACAAGAAGAATTGTTACACAAGACATTTCCTTGAAGTCGGATGGTTACTGTATTCCTGACCTACCACTAAATAGTTTTAGGCCTTTTCAAGTTAGTATGAATGTGAAATTCACTCGTCACAGTTATCAATACGTTCAATTTACCATACTGTTGTCTTTCAAAGTAGCCTTTACTGTGTCATCTTACTGACAAAACTCCATCATGCAAAAAAATAACAACAAAAAAACAGACCATGCTCACCATCGACATTGAATGAAGATGTTCAGGTTAAAACCAAACCAGCCATTCCAAGCATAAATAATGAGCACCACCCCCTGTAGCTGTGTAACCTTTGAATTCACTCACCCTGCCGTTCCCTGGACAACCTCCATTCCAAACATTGAGTCTGCGCCCCATCTTCTCGCATAAGCTCTTGTCTCAAAGGGCTTAGCCAATGGGTCAAGTGAGGATGTTGATGGGTCTGGCCTCTGATTGGCAATACTGATCATTCCAGCAGTGCGGGCTAGAAGGGATGACAGAGGAGAACATCATGAAGATTAATCTGACGGCATCAGTACACACCGTCTTGGCTGTGGGGCCAAATCCTGACTTGAAGATCTGAGCCCTATAATTTTAAGTTAAGTACACAGTTCTCAAGTTAGGATTTGTCCCTGTGTATAGATTTAGGGATGTTCCTAAAAGGCATTGTGGTTGCTTAAGGTCCTACTCACTGGGAGTTGTGGCAGTGGTGTATTCTTCCTCTGTCAGAGTGCTCAACTGCCTCTGAAACTCTAGAAGGGAAAAGACAGGACAAGGTTAGACTTGATTATCTTAACGGGAGAGTTAGCTTGGCAGCCGTGACGTGATCAATAACCAACAACGAATGAAGGAAACACATTTAATGCTAACCTAAAATTCGTACAATCAACAACAATTAGCAAGAGACTGTTTACAACCAAAACAACTCGCTAGGGGCCAAGTGTTCTCGTGTGAAGATTGACAAGGGAATACATGTTATCATCATAGCTTTCTATCATGAATGTCCCCATTATTAAACATGAGGACATTGTCGCCTCAGGTTGTATACCTATCTCTTGGGGAGTAGTGACTGGTGCTGGGAGGGGGGCAGTGCGGACTTGAGTCTGAGAGCCAGCAGAGAGCACAGGAGAAGGAACAGGATAGGGGGTGAGAAGAGAGGGTGAGTGGGGGAGCTCCAGAGGAGGGGAGACCAGCCTCTTCAAATTGGGGTGGACCATGGTGGGAACCACCTGGTGCATCCATTCTGCAGTCTGGAGCGCAGCAGGGGGGACTGAGGTTGACAGTGAGAAAGAGAGAGAAAAGAGAGGACACATGGAAGACAAGGAAAGAAAGAACAGGGGGGAGAAGGAGAAGGGAGGAAAGAGGAAAGAATTTGATTCATAAGCGTTTCAACCAGTTTGGATCAAAGTACAATTGTGTAGACTGGTTAGGCAAGCATTTCTCCAATGTCCATGCTTTGGGCTCAATCTCACTGAGATCTGTACCTGACTGGGAGACAGTGGCAGAAGCAGGATCTGCATCACACGGAGAAGCGCCGATAGCATGAGGGGAGGGACCAGGAGCAGGGTCATAACATTGGGCAGCGGTGTAGTCAGACGCAGTAAGAAGCCCAGGGGTGGGAACAGTGGGATCAGAGGAAAGATCAGGGGTAGAGGATAGGGAAGGGTCAGGGGTGGCGGTTGGGGCAAGGGCTGGGTCATCAGAGGTAATGGGAGTAGGGTTAACATCAATGGGAGTGGATGAGGAAGAATCAGAGACGATGGCCAGCGCAGAAGCAGGGGTGAGGACAGGAACATCAGAGCCAGAGGAGGTTACGAGGGGGGGGGATGAGGACACAAGAGTGCGGTAAGGTGCTCCAATTGGGTCAGATGCGTAATCAGGGGTGGGAAGAGAGGAGGATGCAGGAGATGAGGCTAGCACAGGGGGAGGTAAGGGGAGCGGAGACTGCAACATGGAAGAATGGGACACATCAAGGGAGAATGACATGTAGGAATCAAGCTGAGAGAAAGCAGGATTACATGGTGTCTCCATGGTCCGCTTTGTCTGCTCTAGGGTCACAGGCTCCACTGGGTCAGGGGGAGAGGGGTGCAGAAATTTGGGGGAGAGGGCTGGCTGGGCCAGAGGGGCCTGGGATTTGGGCGGTCTCCATTCACTCTGCCAGGGTACTGTGAGGGAGGGATGAGAAGGGGTAGAATGGAGGGAGGGAGAGGAAACAAGGGATTAACATAAGGCACAAGTTTGAGAGAAAGAGGGACAGGAGAGAGGAGAATAGGGAGAAATAGAGGGATGGTATATGGGTGGTAAGAAAAGATATTGGAATAGAAAGGGTATTCAGATTGGAATAAACAGAGGGAGAGAAAACAGTCAACAGGATAGTCCCTACGTTGTCTGATATACAGGAGTAACATACGTAGTGATGTGGGGAACCCTACTGCACATGATTTAGGCTACATGCAATGTTCCCTCTAAGTTGCGCACTGGACTGCAGCCCAGAAGAAACATCAGCCTGCCCAGAAAAGGATGAGATTGAACTTCACTCAACTTTCTAGTTTCCCCTTTAGTTAACAATATCAACGTTTCGCTCAACTGAGGGAATTATGATCGAATCAAATCGTTTTTTTGTTTGTCTGTTACATTGAAAGTGATGCATGCATATGTATTCACCCACTTTGCTATGAAGCCCCTAAATAAGATCTAGTGCAACCAATTACCTTCAGAAGTCACATAATTAGTTAGATTGCACACAGATGGACTTTATTTAAGTGTCACATGATCTGTCACATGATCTCAGTGTATATATACAGTGCCTTGCGAAAGTATTCGGCCCCCTTGAACTTTGCGACCTTTTGCCACATTTCAGGCTTCAAACATAAAGATATAAAACTGTATTTTTTTGTGAAGAATCAACAACAAGTGGGACACAATCATGAAGTGGAACGACATTTATTGGATATTTCAAACTTTTTTAACAAATCAAAAACTGAAAAATTGGGCGTGCAAAATTATTCAGCCCCTTTAAGTTAATACTTTGTAGCGCCACCTTTTGCTGCGATTACAGCTGTAAGTCGCTTGGGGTATGTCTCTATCAGTTTTGCACATCGAGAGACTGACATTTTTTCCCATTCCTCCTTGCAAAACAGCTCGAGCTCAGTGAGGTTGGACGGAGAGCATTTGTGAACAGCAGTTTTCAGTTCTTTCCACAGATTCTCGATTGGATTCAGGTCTGGACTTTGATTTGGCCATTCTAACACCTGGATATGTTTATTTTTGAACCATTCCATTGTAGATTTTGCTTTATGTTTTGGATCATTGTCTTGTTGGAAGACAAATCTCTGTCCCAGTCTCAGGTCTTTTGCAGACTCCATCAGGTTTTCTTCCAGAATGGTCCTGTATTTGGCTCCATCCATCTTCCCATCAATTTTAACCATCTTCCCTGTCCCTGCTGAAGAAAAGCAGGCCCAAACCATGATGCTGCCACCACCATGTTTGACAGTGGGGATGGTGTGTTGCTTTTACGCCAAACATAACGTTTTGCATTGTTGCCAAAAAGTTCAATTTTGGTTTCATCTGACCAGAGCACCTTCTTCCACATGTTTGGTGTGTCTCCCAGGTGGCTTGTGGCAAACTTTAACCGACACTTTTTATGGATATCTTTAAGAAATGGCTTTCTTCTTGCCACTCTTCCATAAAGGCCAGATTTGTGGAATATATATATATATATATAAGCAATATATAGATTGTTGTCCTATGGACAGAGTCTCCCACCTCAGCTGTAGATCTCTGCAGTTCATCCAGAGTGATCATGGGCCTCTTGGCTGCATCTCTGATCAGTCTTCTCCTTGTATGAGCTGAAAGTTTAGAGGGACGGCCAGGTCTTGGTAGATTTGCAGTGGTCTGATACTCCTTCCATTTCAATATTATCGCTTGCACAGTGCTCCTTGGGATGTTTAAAGCTTGGGAAATATTTTTGTATCCAAATACGGCTTTAAACTTCTTCACAACAGTATCTCGGACCTGCCTGGTGTGTTCCTTGTTCTTCATGATGCTCTCTGCGCTTTTAACGGACCTCTGAGACTATCACAGTGCAGGTGCATTTATACGGAGACTTGATTACACACAGGTGGATTGTATTTATCATCATTAGTCATTTAGGTCAACATTGGATCATTCAGAGATCCTCACTGAACTTCTGGAGAGAGTTTGCTGCACTGAAAGTAAAGGGGCTGAATAATTTTGCACGCCTAATTTTTCAGTTTTTGATTTGTTAAAAAAGTTTGAAATATCCAATAAATGTCGTTCCACTTCGTGATTGTGTCCCACTTGTTGTTGATTCTTCACAAAAAAATACAGTTTTATGTCTTTATGTTTGAAGCCTGAAATGTGGCAAAAGGTCGCAAAGTTCAAGGGGGCCGAATACTTTCGCAAGGCACTGTACAGCTGCTCTGAAAGGCCCCAGAGTCTGCAACACCACCAAGCAAGCAGCACCATGAAGACCAAGGAGCTCTCCAAACAGGTCAGGGAAAAAAGTTGTGGAGAAGTACAGATCACGGTTGGGTTGTAAAAATATATCTGACACTTTGAACATCCCACCGAGTACCATTAAATTCATTATTAAAAAATGGAAAGAATATGGCACCACAATAAACCTGCCAAGAGAGAGCCTCCCACAAAAACTCACAGACCAGGCAAGGAGGGCATTAATCAATGAGGCAACAAAGAGACCAAAGATAACATTGAAGGAGCTACAAAGCTCCACAGCGGAGATTGGAGTATCTGTCCATACGACCACTTTAAGCCGTACACTCCACAGAGCTGGGCTTTACGGAAGAGTGGCCAGAAAAAAAGCCATTGCTTAAAGAAAAAAAATAAGCAAACACGTTTGGTTTTCGCCAAAAGGCATGTGGGAGACTCCCCAAACATATGGAAGAAGGTACTCTGGTCAGATGAGACTAAAATGTAGCTTTTTGGCCATCAAGGAAAATGCTATGTCTGGCGCAAACCCAACACCTCTTATCACCCCGAGAACTCCATCCCCACAGTGAAGCATGGTGGTGGCAGCATCATGCAGTGGGGATGTTTTTCATCGGCAGGGGCTGGGAAACTGGTCAGAATTGAAGGAATGATGGATGCCGCTAAATACAGGGAAATTCTTGAGGGAAACCTGTTTCAGTCTTCCAGAGTTTTGAGACTGGAACAGAGGTTCACTTTCCAGCAGGACAATGACACTAAGCATACTGCTAAAGCACCCATTGGTTTAAGTGTTTTCAATCCAATTGAGAATCTGTGGCATGACTTAAAGATTTGTCACGACTTACGCTGAAGTTGGTCCCTCTCCTTGTTCGGGCGGCGTTCGGCGGTTGACGTCACCGACCTTCTAGCCATCGCCGATCCACTTTTCATTGGTTTTGTCTTCCATCACACCTGGTTCCAATTCCATCAATTTCATGTTGTGTATTTAACCCTCTGTTCCCCCCCATGTCCTTGTCCGTAATTGTTTGTTGTAGTGCTTGTGCACGGTATGCTGGTATTTACCTTTTTTTTTTACCCATTTATTTTGTATTATTCTGTTGACGGTGGTTTATGGTTATTAAACACAACCGTTGTAAATCAGTGTAATTGCTGCAAAAGGTGTCTCTACAAAGTATTAACTTTGGGGGGGGGGTGAATAGTTATGCACGCTCAAGTTCAAAAAATGTTGTCTTATTTCTTGTTTGTTTCACAAGAAAAAATATTTTGCATCTTCAAAGTGGTAGGCATGTTGTGTAAATCAAATGATACAAACCCCCCCAAAATAAATGTTTATTCCAGGTTGTAAGGCACCAAATAGGTAAAATGCCAAGGGGGTGAATACTTTCGCAAGCCACTATATAGCACATTTCTAGTCAACAATGGGAGAGTGGTTGCTTCCTACAAAAGCACAAAATGTGTGCAATTCTAGCCATCTTTGAAAAGCGAGTCAGGTAAAGAGCTTTTTTTAAAAGAATATAGTTGAATAGCCCTGACATAGCCTTTCCACTCCCTATTTAATCTTGCTCTTATGACTGACTGGTTTAGAACCAGGTCCCATGCATCTCATAAGACTGTGTTAGCCCCTGGTTCGAACCCAGTCAGTCACAAAAGCAAGATTGTATAGGGAGTGAAAAGGGTATCCTTAGAAGGGCTATGAGAGGGCTATTCAACTATTCAGCCAAATTGCTGTTTTTGTGACAATCGTTTCTGACGTGTCCTGCATGGCCTGTGATCATCATAGATGGGAACAGAAGGTAAATAAATGTTAAATAAAGGTTAAATAAAATAAAAAATGAAATAATTAAAATAAATGTTCCAGAGAGTCTAAGCTTTCAGGAATGGAATCCTAATAGCTTATAGCTAGAGCCAAATTCATAGGAAGAAAACAAATTCAGAAACTGCCAAAAACTTCTGGCTACCAGAGAGAGCGTTTGATTCTATCTGTGCTCCTCCACATTTCCTGGCTGGCAAAGTACCAGGATGTTGTCTCTGGTTTTGAATCTGAACTGAATTTGAAAACTGGAGAAGTTAAATATATGAAACTTGAATATATAGTTTTTAAACTTGATACACAGACAATGAATGAAATATCTTCCATATTGAAACTGAATATATAAATATTGAATTTGAATATTAAATTAAATTGTAATTGAATTATTTTACTGAATTAAATATTCATTCAATTCAGTTTCAGATCATGAAATACAAGTCCAATTTATGAATTAAATGATTACATTTGTGCATTACAAATTCAAAAATATTACATTTCAATTCAATATCCTAATACAAATTCAAAATGTTGGAATTTAAATATCATTTCTGTTGGCACTGAAATCACTCCATATGCTTTTGCCTTATGCCTGTGTCGTACCTGTCTCAGGGGCTGAGGGCAGGCTGGTAGGCCTAGTGAGGGCAGAGCCCGGCTCTGCCAGGGAGGTGATGTATGCTTTGGGCCGACAGGGGACAGGAAGGGGCTGGGAAGTAGGAGGGGAGGTGCCGATAGTGGTGGAAGAGAAGGAGGAGGATGAGAAGGAAGGGACGCTCTGGGGTCTCCAAGCACTGGTGCGAGCAGCAGCATAGGTGGCTGAGAGAAGAGAGGAGGATGGAAAGAAGAATGTGGGGGGTAGAGAAGATGAAAGGAAAGAGGATGGTGATGAACAGCAACTACAGACAAAAGAGATAACTTACAGAATCAAAGACAAATTGCATCCATGCAGTAAATTGAAATGAATGACAAATGCCTTGAAACTATCCCATCAATTTCTGTGCATGCAGTACCTGTCTGTGGAATATCAGAGAAAGAGGGAGGTGGAAAGACAGATGGGGCAGAGGGTGAAGAGGAGAGAGGAGAGGTGGAAGAGGAGGAAGGCCCAGTGAAGGAGGCTGAGAGGGGTCTTGATGGAGAGAAGGTGGGGAGACCAGGGGCCACACGGCCCTCAGCAAGACTGGCAGGGTCAAGGGCCGGGTCAGTCTGGAAGCCACAGGGCCTCCGGCCTACAGATATGGGCACTGAGAGAAAACGGTAGAGGAGAGAGTAGAGGAAGAAAGAGAGGAGTGAAGGAAAAGGGAGAGGGCAGACAGTGAGAAACAGAAAGCATAGTAAAGAGGGGTTGAGAAATTAGAATCAAGCTTGACCAGTGCAGAGAGTAGAACAATTGTGTCATTCAGCATGGCTAAATGTAAAAAATTTAAAAAAAATCAATGTAAAAAAGAACATGCTTTCTCTTGAAACTGGCCTGAGTAAACTAAACTACTCCACAACTATTAACTGTGATCTCACTTCCCTAGCAACAGTCATGGACCAACGCCAGAAACCATAAATACAGTATGACACCGCTTTGATGAAGAAACTCACTGCGAGCTAAGGCAGTTGCTATGGAAATTAAGCAATTACCTCTGGCAATCTCTGCAATAAACATGTAATGCCTGGCATTTCGATCAGTGTAGAAAATAATTATTCCAGACCCCTGTGTGTCTCTAGAAACTCAAGATAATTCAGGACATTCAGTTCATTCCTCAAGGAATGTGTCGACATGTTTTTCCCAATCTTGCTATAGCTTTACTGACGTAAACAGCAGGGGGTGCTTCAGACCATAGAAAGATACAGTCAGGTCCAAAATGTTTGGCACCCTTGATAAAGATGAGCAAAGAAGATTGTAAATAATGAATAATACAAATACTGAGCTATATATATGCTCAAAACAATGGGAAATGTATATTATTTTATACTAATACAATTGCTCAGAGAAAGAGAGTTTGTTTAACAAGTAATTCACTTTTTTTCTAAAAAAGATAAGGGTCAAAATGATTGGCAGCCCTGTTTTCAATACATTTCTATAGACGGGTTGGTCAAAAGCAACACGTGCCCATCTCTGGGGCAAAACAGATGGGGTTGTCTTAGACTCATGACAACATATAACCTATATTTCTGTCACACCCTGATCTGTTTCACCTGTCTTTGTGCTTGTCTCCACCCCCCTCCAGGTGTCACCCATCTTCCCCATTATCCCCAGTGTACTTATACCTGTGTTCTCTGTTTGTCTGTTGCCAGTTCGTTTAGTTTTTCGTCAAGCCTACCAGCGGTTTTTCCCCAGTGTACTTATACCTGTGTTCTCTGTTTGTCTGTTGCCATACTTGATACTCTTTATCTTTGTGTAACGCTCATCGTTGCATGAAGAAGGAGTGGACCAAGGCGCAGCGTGGTACGTGTTCATGATCATTTATTTTAACTGAACACTGAGACAAAATGGAACAAAACGAAAGTTCTGTCTGGTGCAGACACAAAACAGAAAACAACTACCCACAAAACACAGGTGGGAAAAAGCTGCCTAAGTATGATTCTCAAGGCCTCCCGGGTGGCGCAGTGGTTAAGGGCGCTGTACTGCAGCGCCAGCTGTGCCATCAGAGTCCCTGGGTTCGCGCCCAGGCTCTGTCGTAACCGGCCGCGACCGGGAGGTCCGTGGGGCGACGCACAATTGGCCTAGCGTCGTCCGGGTTAGGGAGGGCTTGGTCGGTAGGAATGTCTCATCGCGCACCAGCGACTCCTGTGGCGGGCCGGGCACAGTGCGCGCTAACCAAGGTTGCCAGGTGCACGGTGTAGCCTCCGACGCATTGGTGCGGCTGGCTTCCGGGTTGGATGCGCGCTGTGTTAAGTTGTGTATCGGAGGATGCATGACTTTCAACCTTCGTCTCTCCCGAGCCCGTACGGGAGTTGTAGCGATGAGACAAGATAGTAGCTACTACAACAATTGGATACCATGAAATTGGGGAGAAAAAGGGGTAAAAATTCACACAAAAAAAAATAATAATAATAGGATTCTCAATCAGAGACAACGATAGACAACTAGCTGCCTCTGATTGAGAACCACACCTGGCCAAACACAAAGAAATAGAAAACATAGAAATAAAGAAACTAGAATGCCCACCCTAGTCACACCCTGGCCTAACCAAAATAGAGAATAAAAGCCTCTCCCAGGGCGTGACACTGTGCTTATGGACTGCTATTTTCAATTCAAAGAGCTCTAATTTCATGTCATCCAGCAAATGACGCCTAAAGTTTGCTGAGTTCTGCATATGCAGAAAAAAACCCATTACATAAATATGGTGGTGGCTCTTTGATGTTATGGGGCCTTTGTAAAGGTCAACGGGATCATGAACTTTACCCAGTACCAGGACATTTTAGCCAAAAACTTAGTTGCTTCTACAAGGAAGCTGAAACTTGTCTGGAAGTGGATGTTCCAGCAAGACAATAACACCAAGCACACATCAAAACCAACAAAGAAATGGTTAATTGAACAGAAAACCTTTTGCAATGGACATCTAGGTCTCTGGACTTGAACCCCATCGATGTGGTTTGAATTGAAGAGGTCAGTCCATAAACACCGATGAAGGATATCAAGGATCTGGAAAGGTTCTGTATGGAGGAATGGTCTAAGATCCCTCCCAATGTCGTCTCCCATCTCAAAACATTTTAGAAAAAGTCTCGTTATCCTCGCCGTTATCCTCGCAAGGTGAGATATTGAAAGCAATTGAAAACGGGTGCAAATCATTTTGAGCCCGATCTTTTATAGAAAAAAGCTTACTTGTTAAACAAAATCTCTTTCTCTGAGCAATTCTATTAGTATAAAATAATATAATTTCCAAAAAATTTAGAATATAGCTCAGTATTTGTATTTATTTTATACAGTCTTTTTTTGCCCATCTTTCTCAAGGGTGCCAATAATTTTGGACCTGACTGTACATGGCATAACATGGTAATGACCCCTTTACTGTGTTCCCGTGAGTCAGAATACCCAAACAACAAAACTCAAAGAATCAAACATTTGGGTATCCCTCCTTACCTTGAGTAAAAGCTGCTACTTGACCTTTTAGTTATTACAATAGGGGTAGCCTATGATTAAAGCTGTAATCCGTACTTGGTGAAACTGCCACGTCCGTTTGTGATGTTACATCAACAAAGTAAATTCAAAACAAGACAGTCCCCCCCCCCCTCAGACATCATTGCACGTGCGATAGAACAGCAGAGTATGTACTGCAAAAACATTTTTTACCACGATGCTGGATGCTCATCTCCTACGTTTCACCATCAAAACAATAACAAATGTGCTGGGGGCGAACAGTTGCGCTGTTTCACCTTGTGCGGATTTCAGCTTGAAATGTATTTAGTTCAGCTTTATCACTGTGAATCAGTCTGTCTGTAAGTCAGTCAGTCTGCCGGTACCTGAGCCAGCAGCGGGCTGGAAGATTTTGGGCAGTGCAGGTGGGTGGGCGCGGACAAAGGCTGGCACTTGGTAGGCATAGGGGGAGGGTCGTGGCTGCTGAGCGGTGCCCGCGGGGCCAGTGGTGAGTCGGGAGTGGGCGGCAGGGGCGGGAGGCAGGGCGGAGGGGTCGAGGGGTACGGGCAGAGGGGGGCGTGACAGAAGTGAGATGGTAGACACAGTGCCAGATGAGCTACTCCAATCCATCTTACTGGCAGCTGGGTGAGAGATGAGGATGGGGTGGGAGGGAGGGGAGGCGATGGGCAGAAAAAGGAAGATGGAAAAGAGAGTAGGAGCAAAGGATAAAAGTGAGGACAGATGCAGGAGAAAACAGAATAGAACAGCAGGGAAAGTAGAGAAAGAAAGTGGTGTAAAAAAAAAATGGACCAAAGAGATGAGAAGATAAGTGAGATTCAGTTGAGGAAGAGAAGAGAGGGGAAACAGAAGTGAAAATAGAAGGGAAGAGGAAGTGAGAAAAGGGAAGAGGGGAAGATTGAAAGCATATAAGCAATGGAGAGTGATAGTACTTGGATACTCATACCATACAGTCAAACTGTACAGTTGCTTGAATTCCCGTTTTTTCACACTGTAACTCTTCATTATCAATGATTAAACCCTACTCCAATTTCTATGTGCCAGGGACAATAATTATTGGTTAGGCCCCAGCATTCAGTCCCACATTTTAATTACAGTACATTTGATACTGTACATGAGAAGAATTTAAAATAAAAAAGCTCAGCTCCTATGGACACCTTAGGACTCTGTATTGTGTAACCATACATTTTAACATCTATCAGATTCCATCACTTCAAACAGTGATTTAAACGACTGGTCATTTGTTTGCTTATTTTACCCTTGCAGAGAGTATCTGATTTAATATGAGAATGTAATGAGGTATACAACTTCATTTGAAACCTAATTGTCTAATATCCATTCGGTTTAATACAGAGGGAAAAAAGTATTTGATCCCCTGCTGATTTTGTACGTTTGCCCACTGACAAAGAAATTATCCGTCTTTAATTTCAATGGTAGGTTTATTTGAACAGTGAGAGACAGAATAACAACAAAAAAATCCAGAAAAACGCATGTCAAAAATGTTATAAATTGATTTGCATTTAATTGAGGGAAATAAGTATTTGACCCCCTCTCAATCAGAAAGATTTCTGGCTCCAAGGTGTCTTTTATACAGGTAACGAGCTGAGATTAGGAGCACACTCTTAAAGGGAGTGCTCCTAATCTCAGTTTATTACCTGTATAAAAGACACCTGTCCACAGAAGCACTCAATCAATCAATCAGATTCCAAACTCTCCATCGTGGCCGCCAGTCGAAAACAATAAAACAGCTGGCATCATTTTTATGGATATATACAAAAAAAGGTCAATTGAAAAAAGGTAAAACGAAACGCAGCTAATTTGCACTCTTTCCAGCTTCAGTTTGCAGTGATTGTGTTACTGTAGCTGTGTTGTTGGCTAGCTCCTCTGAACAACAGTGCCCTGACGAGTGAGCACATTTTCTATGTCAGGCGAAATCGCACCTCATTAACTCATTGTTATGGATGTACCCAAATAAATGTCACTAGTAAACAGCTTAAACAAATGCAAATGCAGCTACTTTGCTGTTATTCTGGCTGCAATGTTGGACGTGACTGTAAGTTAGCCGTAGTTGGCTAGCTAGCAAGCAAGGTATAAGAACATTGCCAGCCAGTTAAGAATGAACGACTGGGTCGCATCCATAGATACAGAACAAAAAGACTGAATGACTGGGTCGCGTCTCTAGCAACCCTAGATTTGTGTCGGGACTATATCTTGTGGAAGGATGAAATGGAATGAATAAATGAATCAAAATAACATGGTGATGAAAATGTTTTTTTTTAAGTTAAAAAAAAATATATATACTGTATGTTGACAGCGTTCATCCACATCCAATTATAAGTCTCCCTGGAAGTCAGTTCAGCCACATAAGAAGAATATGCAGCTATGAAGCTTCTTACCAAAAACAGGCCACAGACCTCACACAAAGGTTTAATGAAATGGGGTACAAAGACAATTGGGTAAAACATGCCAATGACCGTTTTGATGGGCTAACACAGTTGGAAAGCCTTCAACCAAACACCTTCAACCCCTCATCCTTCACCCGATACTCACCACTGGGGAAAGAATTTTAAGGACATTATCAGAAAGCACTGGGACATTATTGATAGTGACCCACAATTGAAACCCATCTATAAATATCCCACACGGGTGTTTTTCTGTTAAGGGGCAGGACAACTTCAACGCATCAAAGGGACGATGGACGGGGCCATGTACCGTCAAAACTTGGGCGAGAACCTCCTTCCCTCAGGCAGGGCATTGAAAATAGGTCGTGGATGGGTATTCCAGCATGACAATGACCCAAAACACACGGCCAAGGCAACAAACGAGTGGCTCAAGAAGAAGCACATTAAGGTCCTGGAGTGGCCTAGCCAGTCTCCAGACCTTAATCCCATAAAAAACCTGTGGAGGGAGCTGAAGGTTTGAGTTGCCAAACGTCAACCTTAATGACTTGGAGAAGATCTGCAAAGAGGAGTGGGACAAAATCCCTCCTGAGATGTGTGCAAACCTGGTGGCCAACTACAAGAAACGTCTGACATCTGTGATTGCCAACAAGGGTTTTGCCACCAAGTACTAAGTCATGTTTTGCAGAGGGGTCAAATACTTATTTCCCTTATTAAAATGCAAATCAATGTATTACATTTTTGACATGCGTTTTTCTGGATTTTTTTGTTGTTATTCTGTCTCTCACTGTTCAAATTAACCTACCATTAACATTATAGACTGATCATTTATTTGTCAGTGGGCAAACGTACAAAATCAGCAGGGGATCAAATACTTTTTCCCCCTCACTGTAAATATGATTCATCAAACCACACAAATTATGTATATAGGTTGATGATCATTATTTAGACAAATGCTTATAACCCATGAATATCATCATTTCAAATGAGGGATGGGATGTTATATAGAAGGAGAAGGGATAGGGGGAAAAGTCCAATCGGGATTCAGAGGAGGCGGGAGCAGGGGAGGAAACAAGAAGTTACCTGTGGCCTCTGGGTCAATCACAGGTCTCCATGCCTGATCACGTATTCTTCTTGTGGAGGCTTTCAAAGTAAAAGGAAGGAAGGAAGGAACATATTAAATTAAAGGAAAAGGAAATAAAAGGAAGGAAATTAAATGGATATACTATGGAAAGGGAAGCTTGACGTGGAAAGATAGTTTCTTGGCGTTCATATATTTGAAAGGGAAAATGTAGAACAGGGAAATTGGGCCACCGTAGTTGAGACATAGGTGTGAGGCTGGAGAGTGGAGCAACATGCTATGCTGGTGTATTGAGCAATGTTTTTAAACATAAATGCTTAAAATAGAATAAGTCACACCTCATATGGCTGGCAATCATATGTGCAAAGTAAACATCTCCTATGATAGTTTTGTTTACCTGTTTCTACAGTTGAAGTCGGAAGTTTACATACACTTATGTTGGAGTCATTAAAACTAGTTTTTCAACCACTCCACAAATGTTTTGTTAACAAACTATAGCAAGTTGGTTAGGACATCTACTTTGTGCATGATACAAGTCATTTTTCCAACAATTGTTTACAGACAGATTATTTCACTTATAATTCACTGTATCACAATTCCAGTGGGTCAGAAGTGTACATACACTAAGTCGACTGTGCCTTTAAACAGCTTGGAAAAATCCAGAAAATGATGTCATGGCTTTAGAAGCTTCGGATAGGCTAATTGACATCATTTGAGTCAATTGGAGGTGTACCTGTTGATGTATTTCA
Source organism: Oncorhynchus clarkii lewisi (assembly GCF_045791955.1). Taxonomy (NCBI): domain Eukaryota; kingdom Metazoa; phylum Chordata; class Actinopteri; order Salmoniformes; family Salmonidae; genus Oncorhynchus; species Oncorhynchus clarkii. The sequence continues at coordinate 28,481,636 of NC_092155.1, read as the reverse complement.
AGGCCTACCTTCAAACTCAGTGCCTCTTTGCTTGACATCATGGTAAAATCATCATGTTGTGGGGGTGCTTTGCTGCAGGAGGGACTGGTGCACTTCACAAAATAGATGGCATCATGAGGATGGAAAATTAGGTGGATATATTGAAGCAACATCTCAAGACATCAGTCAGGAAGTTAAAGCTTGGTCGCAAATGGGTCTTCCAAATGGACAGTGATCCCAAGCATACTTCCAAAGTTGTGACAAAATGACTTAAGGAAAACAAAGTTAAGGTATTGGAGTGGTCATCACAAAGCCCTGACCTCAATCCCATAGAAAATGTGTGGGCAGAACTGAAAAAGCGTGTGCGAGCAAGGAGGCCTACAAACCTGACTCAGTTACACCAGCTCTGTCAGGAGGAGTGGGCCAAAATTCACACAACTTATTGTGGGAAGCTTGTGGAAGGCTACCTGAAATGTTTCACCCAAGTTAAACAATTTAAACGCAATGCTACCAAATACTAATTGAGTGTATGTAAACTTCTGACCCCCTGGGAATGTGATGAAAGAAATAAAAGCTGAAATAAATCATTCTCTCTACTATTATTCTGACATTTCACATTCTTAAAATAAAGTGGCGATCCTAACTGACCTAAGACAGGGAATTTTTACGAGGATTAAATGTCAGGAATTGTGAAAAACTGAGTTTAAATGTATTTGGTTAAGGTGTATGTAAACTACTGACTTCAACTGTATATGCATCACTGTCACATGAAGTGGATAAATAGACTTGCTTTTTCATTGTGTATGCAAGATTAGTATATAGCTACTGTATTTATCAGCGTGGCAGTATTCCAGACCATAGCATTTTGAGTGTCTCTGTCCCTGACACATTTTCTCTTAACCTAGACTAGATCTCGGAACATGGAAACACTGATGACTTGTGTAATGTCTGCTGAGACCACTACCTGTGACGGGAGTTGCGGCTCCCATGCTAGCTCCGATGCTGGCTCTTCTTCCGCCCTCTTCCTCGTCACTATCGTTGAAGTCATCCAGGTTGCCGATGTCACTCTGCTTCAGGCTCATCAGACTGGCCAGACTCTGCATGTCCTCATCTCTGTAGAGGAGAAAGGAAGCAACGAGCCTTATGACTCGTCCCAAAACAGTAAAATTGTCTAAATGACAGTTTATGACTAATCATTGAACATCATCAACTCACTATACAAGTGTATACAGGTCAGTAATGGCCAACTCAAACGTTTATATACTGTACCTATCCACTACATACCTACTTGTATTGCACAGTGTGTTATTTAACTGAAAGACAGTTGGCTCAAGGCTTTTTCAACTTTACATAATGTGGTAAACTGTTTAGTACAGGGTGGTTTGAGTAAGAACACACACACACACACACACACACACACGTGATGAAATAAATAAAAGCTTAAATAAATAATTCTCTCTACTATTATTCTGACATTTCACATTCATAAAATAAAGTGGCGATCCTAACTGACCTAAAACAGGGAATTTTTACTAGGATTAAACGTCAGGAATTGTGAAAAACTGAGTTTAAATGATTTTGGCTAAGGTGTATGTAAACTTCCAACTTCAACTGTGTGTGTATATATATACAGTGCCTTGCGAAAGTATTCGGCCCCCTTGAACTTTGCGACCTTTTGCCACATTTCAGGCTTCAAACATAAAGATATAAAACTGTATTTTTTTGTGAAGAATCAACAACAAGTGGGACACAATCATGAAGTGGAACGACATTTATTGGATATTTCAAACTTTTTTAACAAATCAAAAACTGAAAAATTGGGCGTGCAAAATTATTCAGCCCCTTTACTTTAAATGCAGCAAACTCTTTCCAGAAGTTCAGTGAGGATCTCTGAATGATCCAATGTTGACCTAAATGACTAATGATGATAAATACAATCCACCTGTGTGTAATCAAGTCTCCGTATAAATGCACCTGCACTGTGATAGTCTCAGAGGTCCGTCAAAAGCGCAGAGAGCATCATGAAGAACAAGGAACACACCAGGCAGGTCCGAGATACTGTTGTGAAGAAGTTTAAAGCCGGATTTGGATACAAAAAGTTTTCCCAAGCTTTAAACATCCCAAGGAGCACTGTGCAAGCGATAATATTGAAATGGAAGGAGTATCAGACCACTGCAAATCTACCAAGACCTGGCCGTCCCTCTAAACTTTCAGCTCATACAAGGAGAAGACTGATCAGAGATGCAGCCAAGAGGCCCATGATCACTCTGGATGAACTGCAGAGATCTACAGCTGAGGTGGGAGACTCTGTCCATAGGACAACAATCAGTCGTATATTGCACAAATCTGGCCTTTATGGAAGAGTGGCAAGAAGAAAGCCATTTCTTAAAGATATCCATAAAAAGTGTTGTTTAAAGTTTGCCACAAGCCACCTGGGAGACACAACAAACATGTGGTAGAAGGTGCTCTGGTCAGATGAAACCAAAATTGAACTTTTTGGCAACAATGCAAAACGTTATGTTTGGCGTAAAAGCAACACAGCTCATCACCCTGAACATACCATCCCCACTGTCAAACATGGTGGTGGCAGCATCATGGTTTGGGCCTGCTTTTCTTCAGCAGGGACAGGGAAGATGGTTAAAATTGATGGGAAGATGGATTACTTTCGCAAGGCACTGTATATACAGTACCAGTCAAAAGTTTGTACACACCTACTCATTCAAGGGTTTTTCTTTATTTTTACTATTTTCTACATTGTAGAATAATTATTTTTATTGGCCTGTCTGAGATATGGCTTTTTCTTTGCATCTATTTAATGAAGCTGCCAGTTGAGGACTTGTGAGGTGTCTGTTTCTCAAACTAGACACTCCAATGTACATCTTGCTAAGTTGTGCACCGGGGCCTCCCACTCCTCTTTCTATTCTGGTTAGTGCCAGTTTGCGCTGTTCTGTGAAGGGAGTAGTACACAGCATTGTACGATATCTTCAGTTTCTTAGCAATTTCTCGCCTTCATTTCTCAGAACAAGAATAGACTGACGCGTTTCGGAAGAATGTTCTTTGTTTCTGGCCATTTTGAGCCTGTAATCGAACCCACAAATGCTTATGCTCCAGATACCCAACTGGTCGAAATAAGGACAGTTTTATTGCTTCTTTAATCAGAACAACCGTTTTAAGCTGTGCTAACATAATTGCAAAAGGGTTTTCTAATGATCAATTAGCCTTTTAAAATGATCAACTTGGATTAGGTAACATAATGTGCCATTGGAACACAGGGGTGATGGTTGCTGATAATGGGCGTCTGTACGTCTATATAAATATTCCATTAAAAATCATCCGTTTCCAGCTACAATAGTAATTCACAACATTAACAATGTCTACACTGTATTTCTGATCAATTTGATGTCAATTTGATGTTATTTTAATGAACAAAAATGTTGATTTTCTTTCAAAACAAGGAAAGCAATAACCTCAACCAAACGTTTTCTGTAGTTGTGTATCAGACCTGCACAACGGTCAGGAGGAATTTTGGACCATTCCTCTTTACAAAGGTCAGCAATACTCTTGGGATGTCTGGATTGAGTTGAGTTCAGGACTCTGACTGGGCCACTCCAGAAGGCGTATTTTCTTCTGTTGAAGCCATTCTGTTGTTGATGTACTTCTGTGTTTTGGTTTGTTGTCCTGTTGCGTCACCCAACTTCTGTTGAGTTTCAATTGGTGGACAGATAGCCTAACATTCTCCTGCAAAATATCTTAATAAACTTGGGAATTCATTTTCCCGTTGATGATAGCAAGCTGTCCAGGCCCTGAGGCAGCAAAGCAGCCCCAAACCATGATGCTCCCTCCACCATACTTTACAGTTGGGATGAGGTTTTGATGTTTTTTGTTTTTTTCTCTACACATAGTGTTGTGTGTTCCTTCCAAACAACTCAACTGTAGTTTCATCTGTCCACAGAATACTTTGCCAGTAGCGCTGTAGAACATCCAGGTTCACTTTTTCAAACTTCAGACGTGCAGCAATGTTTTTTTAGGACAGCAGTGGCTTCTTCTCTGGTGTCCTCCCATGAACACCATTCTTGTTTAGTGTTTAACGTATCGTAGACTCGTCAACAGAGATGTTAGCATGTTTCAGATATTTATGTAAGTCTTTAGCTGACACTCTAGGATGCTTCTTAACCTCATTGAGCATTTTGCGCTGTGCTCATTGCAGTCATCTTTGCAGGACGGCCACTCCTAGGGAGAGTAGCAACAGTGCTGAACTTTCTCCATTTATAGACAATTTGTCTTACCATGGACTGATGAACATCAAGGCTTGTAGAGATACTTTTGTAACCCTTTCCAGCTTTATGTAAGACAACAATTCTTAATCTTAGGTCTTTGGAGATCTCTTTTGTTCGAGGCATGGTTCACATCAGGCAAAGCTTCTTGTGAATAGCAAACTCAAATTTTGTGAGTGTTTTTATTAGGGCAAGGCAGCTCTAACCAACATCTCCAATCTTGTCTCATTGACTGGATTCCAGGTTAGCTGACTCCTGACTCCAATTAGCTTTTGGAGAAGTCATTAGCCTAGGGATTCACATACTTTTTCCAACCTACACTGTGAATGTTTAAATGATGTATTCAATAGAGACAAGAAAATACAATAATTTGTGTGTTATTAGTTTGTCTATTGTTGTGACTTAGCTGAAAATTTGATGAATCAAATTTGATGTCCAATTTATGCAGAAATCCAGGTAATTCTGAACGGTTCACATACTTTTTTCTTGCCACTGTATGTACACACACAGTATATATTTTGGAGAAAAAAAAATAGTGACTAAAACCAAATCGAAACTGTGTAGAAATTATAATGGACCTATATTCATAGTTTCTTGACAGTCCAGCTCGTTAATAATCACTAGACAGTCAAGGAGCATTGGAAATTCCCAAAACAATGGATAGAGGACTATTTTTTGCAAATTTTAACGGCAAAATCCGTGAGGCCCTCCTGACCTCGTGGTTGAAGATGAAATGCCCCCCCTCTCCGGGGGCAAAATAAGTTAGACACCCCTGTTTTAGTACCTCAACCTCTCTCTTCTTGACATAAGGCTATTTAAAGGTTTACCGTATTATCAACTTAACATAGTATGGTAAACCTATGATAAACTTCACTGATTAGATAAATGGTGACTCACGTGGCCTTGCCCTCTTTGAGGAAGACGCAGGTCAAGGTCAGTTTGAGCGTGGCCTCCACCACCTTCACCGACAGAGGCTTGAGCTTCAGCGTCAGGTCATAATGGGCAGGCGTGGCGCTGGCAAACTTCTTCATGTTGACGTCCACCGATGCCAGCACCTTCCTGTGGCCCTTGTTAGTCTCCTAGAATGACAAAAGACAGGGATCATTAGCCAATCGTATGTTTTCAAAGAAATGCTGTTTTTAATCCAATGTATTTCACTTCACAGTATATAAGAGGCTTTAATTCAGGACATTTTTGGGTAGCATGTACCATGTCATCCTTGACAGCTCTGTCAAACGTATTCCATGAATCCGCCTTGACTAAAAATGGAATTCAGAATTGATGGAAACATTAATTCACTCACATTCTCAATGATGAACGTCCAGTCCTTGTCTTCAAATTCGTCTGCAGTCGGCTCCTAAATGTGAGAGATTTTGAGAATAAGGAAACAATGTTTTGACATTTCAAATGCAGATGAATCTAAATGATTTCCCAATCATTCACACACATCTTCCTAGGGTTGAGATGCCATACCTTGAAAAGTGTGACATTGATGTCCAGGTTTTCGGGCACCTGCCATACCACCGTGCCCCTGTAGGGGTTCTTGATGCCCGGCTGCCATCCATGCAGCTGAGGATTGGAAAGCCCAGGTCAGGGAAAGGACCAGAGCATTTGCTGACCATATGCATTTTATATTGAATAAGCCACGTGTGTCTCATAGAGTGCTGAATGTTACTAGAAGTTCATGTGATGGGATTAATAAAGCAATAACTGTGATGAATAAAGGCAGATGTATCTATGGTTTAGCTCAAATCTCCTACCTATACACTTCTGCATCTAGATGGTTCCATTTCCTCAGACACAAGAAAATCTGACCATTCCCCTTACAGGCTACACTCCCTCAGGTAGGCTACATACCTTTGGTGCCTTCTCAGACTTCATCATGATGACAAGTGTTCGACAAATAGGCTACACATGCCACTCCTCTACTTGTTGAACGAAATTAGCTTTCCCCATATTACCTTGGTGCAGTTTCGTCTGTTTCTCCTGGTCCATACCACTCTCAGTTTGTCTGGTTGCCTGTAAGTAGAGAAAGGACAACATATAATGACTGTACAGACGTATATAAACACTACATATGTACATAAGTAGGGACTTCAGTGTCGACCAGTGTTTCCATTGATAATGCAGTATTTGGTTTCCTAACCCGTATAATAGGACCAAAATAGGCCGCAACTGGAGTCTGAGGTATTCTTTACATAGGAAAATACCGGTATTTAGCGCAGGATCGTTTACAGGACTGAGCTCTCTGTGCATCCTGTTCCTTCAGGCTATAACATGGCACAGTCATGTTGAATGTAAGCACATACTATGAACAGTATCGATGCACATACTAATACTGATAAATGCTTTTAGTCCATAGGCTAGGCTGTCTGGAACGTGGCTATATTTTAGAGCCATCAGAAATACATACACACACACACCACCACCCCCCCCCCCCCCCACGCATGCATGCACAAGCACACACACACACACCGCTGTGAAAAAAAACAGAGAAGGGGGGGTGGGCTTCAGCCTGGGCAAAAACCTACATCTTGTGACTCTGTTCAGTGCTCTGACTAACAGACATCTCAGAGGAAGAGAATGAGCTCCATAATCGGATCAACGTCAACAAACTAACTTCCCTGCTACGGCCTGAGTGGAAGCCTCCTATAGTTCCTCTAGTATGGGAGACATCAGCTTGGGCATGTTCAGTAGGGCATATCATAGCAAAACGTTTTACAACATTTCTTATTGGACAAGTTCAGATTGTACATCCCCATTTCAAAACGTTTACTCTGACTGAACATTACCCAGCTGGGGCATTTTTCTTCTTCTTCTGTGTTTACAGTCTTCAGGGCCCTATCAATGGAGGGTGTGGCCCTAGCAACCACCAGGGCATAATACTTCAATTTGTCTCCAGCCTCAGCCAGCAACCTCCTACATGTGTGTCACACAAGTAGGGTTGTCACTCAACAGATCTGTTCTAGACTAGAACAGCAATTATGTAATCCTAGAAGATATTCTTAGCAGGGACGTGAAATAGCATTGTATTGTTTACCTTTGCCAACTCCCGACAACAAGAACCAATAGTGAGTGAGCAAGATACTGCTGTTCGCATACAGTCAGTCCGGCGACTTCGAAAAGGTAAACACGCAACAGGCTAATTGCATGTTGAAGTGAAACAGAATGCACTGTTACGTCTTGAAGTATGCTAAAATGAACATAGTTACTTAAAAGTCTAGCTGCCCATGAGTAAAACTATACAGTGCCCTGAAAAAGTTTTTCCCCCCTTTCTGACCATCACACTGCCACCACCACGCTTGACCGTTGTGCGAGGTCCTCACTGTGGAATGCAGTGTTTGGTTTTCGCCAGACATAACGGGACCGATGTCATCCAAAAAGTTGACTCAAGTTTGTCAACAAAGCACCTGGAAGAACCTGGAAGATCATCAAGATTCCTGGAAGAATGAGTCGATGATGATGATCCAAAAACACACAAGCAAGTCTAAATCAGAATGTCTGAAAAGCAACACTGCTAAAAGGTTTGGAATGGCCTAGTCAAAGTCCAGACCGAAACCCGATTGAGAAGTTGTGGCAGGACCTGAAACGAGCAGTTCATGCTCGAAAACCCACAAATGTCACTGAGTGGGCCAAAATTCCTCCACAGCGACATTTATTTTATCTTTATTTAACTAGGCAAGTCAGTTAAGAACAAATTCTTATTTACAATGACAGCCTACACCGGCCAAACCTGTGCCAATTGTGACCCACCCTATGGGACTCCCAATCACAGCTGGTTGTGATACAGCCTGGATTCAAACCAGGGTGTCTGTAGTGACACCTCTAGCACTGAGATGCAGTGCCTTAGACCGCTGCGCCACTCAGGAGCCCAACATTTGAGAAGTGAGAGACTGATCAACAACTACAGGAAGCATTTGGTTGCAACCAATCGCGTAAGGGGGCAATTACTTTTTCACACAGGTGCATTGGGTGTTGCATAATGGAGTTTATTAAAGAAATGAATTGAGTATCGGCATTTAGTGTAATTTGTTCACTCAGGTTGCCTTTATCTAACATTAGGGTTTGGTTGAAGATCTGACAACATTCAGTGTCAAAAAATATGCAAGTATTTAGAAAATCTGAAAGGGAGCATATCATTTCTCACAGCACTGTATTTCTGTTGGCAGAGGGAAAGAGAATAGAAGACATATAGAGAGGAGAGAGAGTAAGGGCAGAGTGTGAACAGTCTGACAGGGCCTCTTTCTCGTGTTGCAGGCCAGTTATAGAAGACGGGAGGATTGAAGAGAAAGGGCACAGTGGAAGGGAAGGGGCTGGGGGAAAGGTGGGGAGGTGGGGGGGGCACAGAAATAGACCTGTAGAATGGTTGGTCTTAACCATTAGGTAACGGCTGCTTCAGTTCACCCACCGCCAGCCAAATATCCGCCTACCCCATGTACCTGCCTGCCACGCGCTCTAGCATAGTTACACACCGCAGTCTACTCTTGATGAATTGCACGGTGCCTGTAGTTCTCTAGAGCCAATATTCTAGAAGAGGTGCCGGTACTCACGCAGTGGACAATTTGAGGCGGCGGTGAGCACCCGGCCCAACTCAAGCACAGATGTGTTGCACGACAGTACCTATTTGTGAAATACATGAGAGACGTAAGGGTCGAAAAGCAACCAGAGCTTGCCACTGACCTGTCATCGAATTGGGTCAAATCAAATCAAATTTTATTTGTCACATACACATGGTTAGCAGATGTTAATGCGAGTGTAGCGAAATGCTTGTGCTTCTAGTTCCGACAATGCAGTAATAACCAACAAGTAATCTAACTAACAATTCCAAAACTACTGTCTTATACACAGTGTAAGGGGATAAAGAATATGTACATAAAGATTTATGAATGAGTGATGGTACAGAGCAGCATTGGCAAGATACAGTAGATGGTATCGAGTACAGTATATACATATGAGATGAGTATGTAAACAAAGTGGCATAGTTAAAGTGGCTAGTGATACATGTATTACATAAGGATGCAGTAGATGATATAGAGTACAGTATATACGTATACATATGAGATGAATAATGTAGGGTATGTAAACATTATATTAGGTAGCATTGTTTAAAGTGGCTAGTGATATATTTTACATCATTTCCCATCAATTCCCATTATTAAAGTGGCTGGAGTTGAGTCAGTGTGTTGGCAGCAGCCACTCAATGTTAGTGGTGGCTGTTTAACAGTCTGATGGCCTTGAGATAGAAGCTGTTTTTCAGTCTCTCGGTCCCAGCTTTGATGCACCTGTACTGACCTCGCCTTCTGGATGATAGCGGGGTGAACAGGCAGTGGCTTGGGTGGTTGTTGTCCTTGATGATCTTTATGCCCTTCCTGTAACATCGGGTGGTGTAGGTGTCCTGGAGGGCAGGTAGTTTGCCCCCGGTGATGCGTTGTGCAGACCTCACTACCCTCTGGAGAGCCTTACGGTTGTGGGCGGAGCAGTTGCCGTACCAGGCGGTGATACAGGCCGCCAGGATGCTATCGATTGTGCATCTGTAGAAGTTTGTGAGTGCTTTTGGTGACAAGCCGAATTTCTTCAGCCTTCTGAGGTTGAAGAGGCGCTGCTGCGCCTTCTTCACGATGCTGTCTGTGTGAGTGGACCAATTCAGTTTGTCTGTGATGTGTATGCCGAGAAACTTAAAACTTACTACCCTCTCCACTACTGTTCCGTCGATGTGGATAGGGTTGTGTTCCCTCTGCTGTTTCCTGAAGTCCACAATCATCTCCTTAGTTGTGTTGACGTTGAGTGTGAGGTTATTTTCCTGACACCACACTCCGAGAGCCCTCACCTCCTCCCTGTAGGCCGTCTCGTCGTTGTTGGTAATCAAGCCTACCACTGTTGTGTCGTCCACAAACTTGATGATTGAGTTGGAGGCGTGCGTGGCCACGCAGTTGTGGGTGAACAGGGAGTACAGGAGAGGGCTCAGAACGCACCCTTGTGGGGCCCCAGTGTTGAGGATCAGCGGGGTGGAGATGTTGTTGCCTACCCTCACCACCTGGGGGCGGCCCGTCAGGAAGTCCAGTACCCAGTTGCACAGGGCGGGGTCGAGACCCAGGGTCTCGAGCTTGATGACGAGCTTGGAGGGTACTATGGTGTTGAATGCTGAGCTGTAGTCGATGAACAGCATTCTCACATAGGTATTCCTCTTGTCCAGATGGGTTAGGGCAGTGTGCAGTGTGGTTGAGATTGCATCGTCTGTGGACCTATTTAAGCAAATTGGAGTGGGTCTAGGGTGTCAGGTAGGGTGGAGGTGATATGGTCCTTGACTAGTCTCTCAAAGCACTTCATGATGACGGAAGTGAGTGCTACGGGGCGGTAGTCGTTTAGCTCAGTTACCTTAGCTTTCTTGGGAACAGGAACAATGGTGGCCCTCTTGAAGCATGTGGGAACAGCAGACTGGTATAGGGATTGATTGAATATGTCCGTAAACACACCGGCCAGCTGGTCTGCGCATGCTCTGAGGGCGCGGCTGGGGATGCCGTCTGGGCCTGCAGCCTTGCGAGGGTTAACATGTTTAAATGTTTTACTCACCTCGGCTGCAGTGAAGGAGAGTCCACATGTTTTTGTTGCAGGCCGTGTCAGTGGCACTGTATTGTCCTCAAAGCGGGCAAAAAAGTTATTTAGTCTGCCTGGGAGCAAGACATCCTGGTCCGTGACTGGGCTGGTTTTCTTCTTGTAGTCCGTGATTGACTGTAGACCCTGCCACATACCTCTTGTGTCTGAGCCGTTGAATTGAGATTCTACTTTGTCTCTATACTGATGCTTAGCTTGTTTGAAAGCCTTGCGGAGGGAATAGCTGCACTGTTTGTATTCGGTCATGTTACCAGTCACCTTGCCCTGATTAAAAGCAGTGGTTCGCACTTTCAGTTTCACGCGAATGCTGCCATCAATCAACATGCTGATGAAACTGAAACTGTGTTTACATGGGTAGCTATACCAATAAGCAGCCAAATAACCTTTGTTGTGTGAATGGTTCCCACATCATCTTACAGGCTACAGTGTTATAGAAGGGATGTACTGTACTGTACTGTACTCCCATATTCCATCATGTCACACAAGTGTATGTTTTTGATCCCACTCCCGGCATGCATTCTGGAGGAAACACATTTGAGAGACTGATGTGCTGTATTCGAAGAATGAACCTTGAACAGATAACGCACACACATTATTTCTGCAAACTGAACATTAGTGATCAGCCGTTTTGCTAATCAGTTAAGTGGGACGGCCTGTCTAGCTGATCCACATTTGACACATTCTTCTTGCCAACTGGAAACATGGTAACCTCAACCAGAACACCCAAACACTATGGTCTGGTTCCTGCTATACTCTGTATGTGAACAGACACCAAAACCACAATGTAACAGGTTTAACATGTCTGAATTACAACAAAAACACACCCCTGAACTATCGGAGAACTTTGGTGAACACAGTAGGCCGAAACATAGTATGTGCACATGACCGACCCTTGTTACAGACCTGGGCTGCTGAGGCTCGTTGTGAGAGAATAATGTGACGTGAGGTTTGTGGTTTCATAGCATCACATGACAGTATTGCTGAACAAGCAGGCCCACAGTATGCAGCTAAGAGTCAGATCCCCAAAACATACAGATTACAATCACCTGCAGACAGTTTTTTTAATTTAAAACGGGCAAGTCAGTTAAGAACAAATCCTTTGTTACAAATACGGCTTAGGAACAGTGGGTTAACTGCCTTGTTCACACCGACATATATATATATATTTTTAATACCTTGACAGCTCAGGGATTTGATGTAGCAACCTTTCGGTTACTGGCCTGACGCTTGAACCACTAGGCTAACTGCCGCCCCCAACACATAATAATGCTTGTGTTCATTCCATATAATCAAACAGTCATAAGTGTCACGTCATCTTCTATGAATAAGAGATTATTAAACTCACCAGGCTTGATTATTATATCATTAGACAGTAATTAAGAATGTTATCATCAAACTGAATACGTGTAGGATGGTTCGATAGACTGCCATCCCAAGAGCATAGGCCTAACATGCTGATACTAGTGAAGTCGGTGAAGACGACAACAATGAGGAGACAGACAGAGAGCTAGGCTCGTCTGCAAGCGAAAGCTTGGAAGTAGGCTACATGCTAGGTGTGAGTAATAATGGAACTCTTGCAGTGACAGAGCCCAGACAGGAACCACATCACCACTGGCTGTGTGCACATAACATGCATGCATAGGAGCTGACTTAAGTTAAAACCATGCTGTCGGTTTGTGTATGTGTGTGTGTGTGTGTGTGTGTGTGCGCGTGCGCGTGTGCGTGTGTACTAGAGGTCGACCGGAATGGAAGATTAATTAGGGCCGATTTCAAGTTTTCATAACAATCGGAAATCGGTATTTTCGGGCGCCGATTTGCTGATCAATTTTTTTTTATACCTTTTTAACTAGGCAAGTCAGTTAAGAACACATTCTTATTTTCAATGACGGCCTAGGAACGGTTGGTTAACTGCCTCGCTCAGGGGCAGAACCACAATTTGTCAGCTCGCGGGATCCAATCTTGTAACCTTACAGTTAACTAGTCCAACGCAATAACGACCTGCCTCTCTCTCGTTGCACTCCACAAGAAGACTGCCTGTTTCGCAAATGCAGTAAGCCAAGGTAAGTTGCTAGCTAGCATTACATTTATCTTATAAAAAACAATCAATCATAATCACAAGTTAACTACACATGGTTGATGATATTACTAGATATTATCTAGTGTGTCTTGCATTGCATATAATCTGACTGAGCATACAAGCATCTAAGTATCTGACTGAGCGGTGGTAGGCAGAAGCAGGCGCGTAAACATTCATTCAAACAGCACTTTCGTGCGTTTTGCCAGCAGCTCTTTGTTGTGCGTCAAGCATTGCGCTGTTTAACCGAAGTGAAATGGCTAGCTAGTTAGCCTGCGCTAATAGCGTTTCAAACGTCACTCGCTCTGAGCCTTCTAGTAGTTGTTCCCCTTGCTCTGCATGGGTAGCGGTGCTTCGATGGTGGCTGTTGTGTTGCTGGGTCGAACCCAGGGAGGAGCGAGGAGAGGGACGGAAGCTATACTGTTACACTGGCAATACTAAAGTGCCAATAAGAACATCTAATAGTCAAAGGTTAATGAAATACAAATGGTATAGAGGGAAATAGTCCTATAATTCCTATAATAAAAGGAACCACCAGCTTTCATATGTTCTCATGTTCTGAGCAAAGAACTGAAATGTTAGCTTTCTTACATAGCACATATTGCACTTTTACTTTCTTCTCCAACACTTTATTTTTGCATTATTTAAACGAAATTGAACATGTTTCATTATTTATTTGAGGCTAAATTTATTTTATTGATGTATTATATTAAGTTAAAATAAGTGTTCATTCAGTATTGTTGTAATTGTCATTATTACAAATAAAGAAAATAAAAATCGGCCGATTAATCGGAATCTGCTTTTTTGGTCCTCCAATAATCGGTATCGGTATTGAAAAATCATAATCGGTCAACCTCTAGTGTGTACGCGCACCTACCGTGCAGAGCAGTCATATGCAGCATTTCATCCGATTCACTGATTGAATTAGCAGAGTGCATCATGCCATCGGTGGGGCTGTAAAACACGCAGCCTCGCCAGCCTGACAGTCTGTTTCCACGTGAGCAAACGATTACATGAGTAGATTAGGGTTAGGTTCTACTAAGAGATACAGTATCTGCTGAAAATTCTACATTTTGGGGGGCATCTAAAGCTCATTTGCGGCATTTCTACACAATGTAATATGTGGTGTCACTTTTATTGTAAATAAGAATAGAATATGTTTCTAAACACTTCTACATTGATGTGGATGCTTCCATAATTACATAGAATACTGAATGAACCGTGAATAATGATGAGTGAGAAAGTTACAGATGCAAAAATATCATACCCCAAAGACATGCTAACCTCCCCTGTTATTGTAATGGTGAGAGGTTAGCATGTTTTTGGGGTATGATATTTGTGCATCTGTAACTTTCTCACTCATCATTATTCACAGTTCATTCAGTATTCTATGTAATTATGGAAGCATCCACATCAATGTAGAAGTGTTTAGAAACATATTCTATTCTTATTTACAATAAAAGTGACACCACAACGACACAATACATTTACCATTCAATTCTATTGGACACAAAATAATAGGAAACACAACCAAAACAAACAGCAAATGCATCTAAACAAATGTGTAGAGTCATTGCGTGCTATGAATGCTGGACCAAATACTTCACTTTTTACTACTTTAATAAACATACATGTGAAGTTGTCCCAAAACTTTTGCTCCCCAAAAATGGGGGGGGGGGGGGGGGGAGACTCAAACTTTTGGGATTATAGAGACAAAAGAAAATATGCTTCACTGTCCCAATAAGTACAGAGGGCGCTGTAATTCATGTCATTGGACTAATAGGGCTGTAAAGCTCTCTTTACTTGACACAATACAGCTGGATCGCCCCGTTCTGCCCCTAGGGGTCCGCTGCCCTGCAGCGCCCCCAACCTAACACACACCACTCAGCTTTAGGATCTTAGTAAAACATGTATTATTGGTTTCAGGTGTTAGGCCAAGGCCAGAGTGAGAACCAGCAGTATGGAAGACCCCCAGGGCCAGGACTGAGCAGCCCAGCAGCTAGGGATTGCCTTAATAGCTATCTCCCCTGACGTGGGCATGTTTTCACAACAGACTCCTTTTGTTGTACAGTATTCCACAAAGGCATCCAGACCTTATGAAAGTTGCACAGTATACCCTTAATCTTGTAATAAATCAAATCTAGTGATATGTCACTTGACAAACATACACTTGTAAAACTGTAAAACTGACCATCCTACCAATCCTCGACTTCGGCGATGTCATTTACAAAATAGCCTCCAATACCCTACTCAACAAATTGGATGCAGTCTATAACAGTGCCATCCCTTTTGTCACCAAAGCCCCATATACTACCCACCATTGCGACCTGTACACTTTCGTTGGCTGGCCCTCGCTTCATACTCGTCGCAAAACCCACTGGCTCCAGGTCATCTACAAGACCCTGCTAGGTAAAGTTCCCCCTTATCTCAGCTCGCTGGTCACCATAGCATCACCCACCTGTAGCACGCGCTCCAGCAGGTATATCTCTCTAGTCACCCCCAAAACCAATTCTTTCTTTGGCCGCCTCTCCTTCCAGTTCTCTGCTGCCAATGACTGGAACGAACTACAAAAATCTCTGAAACTGGAAACACTTATCTCCCTCACTAGCTTAAAGCACCAGCTGTCAGGGCAGCTCACATATTACTGCACCTGTACATAGCCCACCTATAATTTAGCCCAAACAACTACCTCTTTCCCTACTGTATTTATTTTATTTTATTTATTTTGCTCCCCATTATTTTTATTTCTACTTTGCACATTCTTCCACTGCAAATCTACCATTCCAGTGTTGTACTTGCTATATTGTATTTACTTTGCCACCATGGCCTTTTTTGCCTTTACCTCCCTTATCTCACCTCATTTGCTCACATCGTATATAGACGTGTTTCTACTGTATTATTGACTGTATGTTTGTTTTACTCCACTGCTTTGCTTTATCTTGGCCAGGTCGCAATTGTAAATGAGAACTTGTTCTCAACTTGCCTACCTGATTAAATAAAATCAAATAAAACAATTTGCTATCCATTGTGACATTGTGGGAAGATAACCAACATTCCAATTTAACGGCAACGCATTTCTTAGCCCCTATAAATGCTAGGTGACAGTTTCTTCTGATGACAGTCTCCAGTAAGAACATACACTTTGCCAGAATTCAGCCAGCCTTCACAAGAGCATAGCATGTTCAAATATGTCCCCTTTTGTGTTTTACACCTCCAGCAGAGGAATAACATGTCTGAGTGCATGATATTCAGTTCCACTGGCATAATAGTATGCTCTATGGATGGTCTTAAACTGCAGTAATTTATGTCTGAGATGATATGAACATGGCTTAGGTTATTCAAACCTATCTGTATCCATTCATCATCAACAATACTGTCTACCAGGTCTTCCTCACATGTTTGTTTGGCACGTCTTGTGTCATCGGGGAAAAGACGCTGTCAACCCTTAATACAGTTTGGAAATCAACTTTAGGGGTCAGACTGCCTTTAAATAGTTTCAATCTTTGAAGATTCTGGCTTGTCCAGTTTTTGCCTGCACAGAGAGAATAAAGAGTTGCATTTGCAAAAGTTCACCTCAGTGCCGTCACAGACTGATCATCCCTGGTTGCCTGACCCTGCTGTCACCATCTGATGCTGCTCAGATGAAGCACGACAAAAGATTACCTTGGTGTACATTTATACATTGTATTATCCAAGAATAGAATCAATGGTTCAATAATTGAAATTACCATTATTCTCAGATCCCTGACTATAGTCTATCCATCAACTCAAGACGGGACTTTGTATCCATTCACTGATTGTTATAATATACTGCAAAATTCACCTGAGCACCGTGGACTGGTCTTCCCTTGCTGTCTGACCCTGTCACCATCTCATCCTGCTAAGACATGATGAGCATAGTGATGTACACCATAACAGCGAAGCCTGTAGAGCTGTTAATACCATGTCAGTGTGAAAAGTAGGGAAAAACCTAGGTAAACTGACAGATAAATAACATTGCATTGCTATATTGACTCTAATAAAAACCTCACATTGCACGTTAGAATAATATCGGTCTTCAATCGTTTGGCTGCTGGTTTCATCATTTGATTCAGGTCTATTGAGCCAAAAATAATAGCTAAAGTTTGTGAGCTAGCTCGCTAACATTAGCCAACTTTTGGCTCTCTCTAATGGTAGCTACATCATCTGGCGAAAACTAGCCAAGTTAATTTACTTCTGTTGAAACAGGACAAAACATTTCCATACACACAACAGCTGTTAGATACTGCTACCTGACAGATAGCTCGAGACTAGAGCTGAACTGGCTGTGGTAGATACTAACTAGCTAACGTTAGCTAGCTAGTTCATTCACTTCAGACAGAACTTCAATCGAGAGGGGATGAAACATTAGCTAAAGTTACATGTCAGTTACACTACTAACTCAGCACTGGAAATCTTTTTTCTTCTTCTTCCAAACAGCAGTTACCTTGCCAGCTACAACAGTCAAATAAAGAGTAGCCAGTTTCTGCTCTGCTTGCTTTTACAACTCGGAGAAAAAGCATAACACACACAGACAACAGCTGTCTCTGTTTGCATGCTCTGTGGGGTCCGCGCAGTCCTAAATCCAGCCGGCTCAAATCGCTAAACAGCCTACCCGACCGCACGGAGGTGTCCGCATGGTCCTAAAGCACACCGTTGCCACTTTTTG
Organism: Oncorhynchus clarkii lewisi; assembly: GCF_045791955.1. NCBI lineage: Eukaryota > Metazoa > Chordata > Actinopteri > Salmoniformes > Salmonidae > Oncorhynchus > Oncorhynchus clarkii. The sequence goes on along the minus strand of NC_092155.1, from coordinate 28,464,010 downwards.
TATCACAGAGCAATGATGAAACTGGGGGGGGGGGGGGACAAAAATACAATTTCAGAATGTGGCGTGGGGTCAAGCCCCCTGACCACAGTGAAAGTTGTGCCCCTGAAATACTGTACCGTACAGTACACAGACTATATTGTCTATAATGACAAGAACTCCTGGAGCTAAGGCAACATGCCAGTCTAAAATAGGCCTATATAAAAAGGTAAAACTACTTAAATAATAAATGGAGATTAAGTTAACTGTTCAATAAACACACTCCTCTGAATTTGGACAACTGGCCCAGTTAAAACAGAGAGGACACAGAAAGCCAAAGTGGAATAGTGTAAAAGAAACACAGCCCAGCTGCTGTTGTATAATGTGACCTTTGGGGAAAAGGACACCCATATTAACTCTATACTGCATGGAACAAGAATGTGCACACTCACACACCTGACCATTGAGAGAGGACTTTCAGCCCTGCAGCATACCACCCAGTGTCACACTGCTGGCTTGCTTCTGAAGCTAAGCAGGGTTGGTCCCTGGATGGGAGACCAGATACTGCTGGTAGTGCTGTTTGAGGGCCAGTAGGAGGCACACTTTCCTCTGGTCTAAAATAAAAATCCCAATACCCCAGGGTAGAGATTGGGGACATTGCCCTGTGTAGGTTGCTGTCTTTCTGATGGGATGTTAAACAGGTGTCCTGACTCTCTGTGGTCACTAAAGATCCCATGGCACTTATTGTAGGGGTATTAACCCTAGTGTCCTGGCTAAATTCCTAATCTGTCACCTAATCATCCCCCGTTACAATTGGCTCATTCATGCCTTGTAACTGTTCCCCAGGTTGTTGCTGTAAATGAGAATGTGTTCTCAGTCAATTTAGCTGGATAAATAAAACAATTACATACATAGGTTCTAAGAATAATATCACCTGATTGGAACAGGGAAAACAATTCACTACAGGTGCTGTATGATGATGTCATACATACAGGAGTAAATAGATGATGTCATGCATATAACAGGTCTAAATAGATGTCATCATATTCTAACTTATGACATCTATTTACACCTGTTATATGCATGACATCGTCATAATCTATTTACACCTGTGACACGTCAAAGCTTAGGCACATTTGGACAAAATATGGTTTGCTTACGCTCAAAACAACAATGTCAATTTGGATGCTTGTCGCATGACGATGATTAGAATGGGAAAACAGCATGAGGACAAATGCGGAAGTGCATTGACTGTTGAAGAAAGCTGTAGGCTACAGTATATTCATGCATTGTGCACTGTGCAATAAACGTGTACGATCAACAAAAATGGGGGAGTCAATGTAATAGCGGTAAGAAACGGACAACAAACATATCATTGCGCATAGCACACAAACCAAATATGAACCTGAAAGTATGACCTGATTAAATTACATCTCAAGCAGGGGACAAGGAAATGAAGGACAAGGTGACAAAAGTTTCAAACCCCACGAGGTTGTTTTATCGGTTCAGACATGACAACTTTATCAAGGCTAAATCCAGTAAAGGGCGGTAGGTAACCCAGCTGTTAAGAGCGTTGGGACAGTAACCGAAAGGTCGCTGGTTCGAATCCTCGATCAGACTACGTGAAAAACCTATCGATGTGCCCTTGAGCAAGGCACTTGCCCTAATTTCTCCTGTAATTTGCTGTAGATAAGACTAAGAGCGTATGCTAAATGACTAAAATGTCAATTATATTCACTTACCATTTCTTCGTGCATTCTACCGTCAGTTCTTGAAAAGTCGCCGCAAACTGAAATTTCGAGGCTTTCTTGCCGACACGCTGAAGTCTCTTCCAAACTGAAGTCATGTTTGGAGACTATAATGTTATTTTCTCAAGGGACATTGGTTTCAATCCTCTCCACAGTTCCCCTCTGCCCTCACTGCTTGGGGAAAGACCAGTCTGTTGCCGCAACACTTGCGTTTGCTGCGAAAGAAAGACCGTCAATGTTCACTCACTGTTCAACAGTCTGACTGGTGTTCACATGTCCCGAATGTCACACACAGAATTCAGGCAAAACAAACGCACGCCACGACAGATCCGAACAGTGATACAGACGACACCCCAAGCAAAAAAAAACGTTGATATGAACATATAACAATTTCTCATTCAATAACACTTTTTATTAAACATCAATTGAGGTATTGTATTTTCACTTGTAGCCTATGACTTTATTTTTAAAAAAAAACAACATTTGACCAGTATGTTATTTAAATAATATTCTACTGGTTTAAAAATATAATACAAGTATGAAAAATAGGAAAGCATCTCCTTGTTATTGCAACTGTAGCTAGTCCATTGTTTGAGATGAGTGTGGGAAGCAATGTATATATTTTTTGAGTCCAAGGGTGCACTGTGTTTGGGGGTTGGGGAGGGGGACATGCCAATGTAACCCCATGGTAATAAGCCCACTATGGTCCTGGCTTTGCTGAGGTGTGGTAAGAGGTATTCAATAGGTACCAATAGCCTAAAAAAAAATAACTGGGGGGGACATGTAAGAACCGGATATTTGGGGGGCCAGGAAACATGTCAGGGCAATATGTTCTTGCTTTAGTCCCTTCATACAGCAAACCAAAGGCTACAGTACACTGTACCTAATAGCAGGGGACTTTTCAGTTTACTCTGGTGTTTATTTATAAGTTGTGGCGCAACGCCGACCGACACAGGCAGCTGGGGAGTTTATTACTGGCCCTGAGAACAAAAGTGTAAGGGCTCTATTTTCATGTCATCCAACAAATGTAAACGCCAGGAGTTTGCTAAACGGCATTGGCACTTGGATTGGAACCTGCGCTGTGGTCAGATGACGTGAAAATAGTGCTCTTTGACCTCATACACCAGTGGTGGGTTTGGCGTCAAAATAAGGATGAAAATGCAGAAAATAACCCCATACCCGACCCGTAAAATATGGTGGTGGTGAATCTTTGATGTTATGGGGCTATTTTGTTTCCACTGGTCCTGGGGCCCTTGCTCAGTTCAATGGTATCATGATGAACTTTACCCGGTACCAGAATATTTTAGCCAAAAACCTGGTTGCCTCTACCAGGAGGCTGAAACTTGGCCGGAAGTGGATCTTCCAGCAAGACAATAACCCAAAGCACACATTCAAATCCAGAAAGAAATTGTTGATTGACAACAAAAATCAACATTTTGCAATGGCTATTTCAGTCTCTGAAACCCATTGGAATAGATCTGGAAACATTCTGTATGGAAGAATGGTCTAAGTTTCCTCCCAATGTGTTCTCCAATCTTGTTAACTCATCTAGACAGGTTATTTAGAGGTAATATGTTTCCACAACAATCTTTTTCCTGTTGGGTGGGCCACCTATTGGTCGCTGCACTTCCTATTTTCCAGCTGCAGGGCCCCACTTGTGTCATTCAGTGCCACCTTGGTCCACAGGATGTGCTGGGAGAAATGGTACTTCAGGGAAACTGTATGCAGACAGCTAACTTCAAATGGAGGATTTAGAGCCAAAATGAGGTACAACTTGTCATGTCTCTGACGGGATTGACCTAGCTCCCTTTAAAATAAGGATGCTGTCCAGGTTAGTTGGCATAATTGGTAGAGGATGAATAGGCTGGAAGTCTCAGCCACAAGAGGTCGTCAGAGCAATCGTTAAGGCTGTTAATTAGACTCTGGGCCAAGTTGATTACCTGTCACAAACGTTTTCTAGGTGACAAAGTTGAAACTGTAGTTCACATTGGAATTGAGAGGAATTCCAAAAGTTGCCAACTAAATAGTTGACTGAGAAAAGGGATGAGGCCATAATGTCCCTCTCTTTCTAGGGGTGGAAAATAACATGGTGGTTATATGAGTCATGGAGACATCAGAGCCACTGCAGCATGCAGAGCGATGTCCCATAGTCCCCTCCTTGATAAATATAGACACGCAGGGCCAAACACCTGCCGGCTGTCCATCAAAATGAAGGGGAGGGTGACAGCGAGAACCCAGAGACGCACTGGAAAAATGTTAACAAGGTCACTGAATATCATAACACTAATTGAGGCCTATAGGATATAAGGGTTCATATAGGGCTTTTGCAATATATACAATCAAGTGTTCTTGGATTAAAAGAGCAGCTATATATTCCTGGCACCAGATGAGATTTTGCACAGTCAGATCACCGTATTCCCCTCTCAATATAGCACTAAACTACCTATGGTCTTTGAGAGTGCACTATGACATATGCTGTGTCAATAGCTACATTATATGCAACAGCAATCGCAAGACACCAATCTGTGTCCCATGAGGCTAGGAGTTAGATAATGTCACCACCTGGTTGGGAATCCCCCGTCTCTGTGTACGTGTGTGTGCATGTACAGTTGAAGTCGGAAGTTTACATACACTTATGTTGGAGTCATTAAAACTAGTTTTTCAACTACACAAATTTCTTGTTAACAAACTATGGTTTTGGCAAGTCGGTTAGGACATCTACTTTGTGCATGACACAAGTAATTTTTCCAACAATTGTTTACAGGTTATTTCACTGTATCACAATTCCAGTGGGTCAGAAGTTTACATACATTAAGTTGACTGTGCCTTAAAACAGCTTGGAAAATTCCAGAAAATTATGTCATGGCTCCCCAAAAGGGCGAGGCTTGCAAGCCGAAGAACACCATCCCAACCGTGAAGCACGGAGGTGGCAGCATCATGTTGTGGGGGTGCTTTGCTGCAGGAGGGACTGGTGCACTTCACAAAATAGATGGCTTCATGAGGATGGACAATTAGGTGGATGTATTGAAGCAACATCTCAAGACATCAGTCAGGAAGTTTAAGCTTGGTCGTAAATCGGTCTTCCAAATGGACAATGACCCCAAGCATACTTACAAAGTTGTGACAAAATGGCTTAAGCACAACAAAGTCAAGGTATTGGAGTGGCCATCACAAAGCCCTGACCTCAATCCTATAGAACATTTGTGGGCAGAACTGAAAAAGTGTGTGCGAGCAAGGGGGCCGACAAACCTGACTCAGTTACACCAGCTCTTGTCAGTAAGAATGGGCCAAAATTCACCGAACTTGTGGGAAGCTTGTGGAAGGCTACCCTAAACCTTTTACACAAGTTAAACAATTTAACGGCAATGCTACCAAATACTAATTGAGTGTATGTAAAACTTCTGACCCACTGGGAATGTGATGAAAGAAATAAAAGCTGAAATAAAATCACTCTACTATTATTCTGACATTTCACATTCTTAAAATAAAGTGGTGATCTTAACTGACCTAAAACTGAGAATTTTTACTGGGATTAAATGTCAGGAATTGTGAAAAACTGAGTTTAAATGTATTTGGCTAAGGTGTATGCAAACTTCCGACTTCAACTGTACGTGTCAGAGGGAGTGACAGATTGTCCACCGTGTCCTGGGGGTCCTACGTGACCCACAGTTGCACAGTGCTCATACACAAGAGCGACCCAATCAGGGGTGTGCGTTGGGGGGGGGGGGAATCCCTCCACCGTAGTTCTTCTGACCAGTGCATACCAGCCTCAGCCTGTTCATCTCACAACCTAAATGGGGACAACTGGGATTGCAAACCTGTGACTCAGGCAGCATGACGGGACGGTTAATCCATGAAAGAGAGTAGCTGTGTTTGAGAGCATCAACTCTGATCAGTCTGACTGGCTGATCTACCAATCACCTCCCATCCCTCAATAACTACTAATTATGATTTGTAGATCAGTCAGTCTGCTCAGTTGGTCATCAGCTACTAAGCAGAATTGATGCTCTCAAACATGGCCAGTTGCTACAAATCTTAGCAACAGAGATTGGATATAGGATTATTTGGGGCACAACAACAACCAGGAAGACACCACCCTCCACCTCAATTCATAGTCCTCTAAATGACCCAATAAGCACTACCGTGGATATGTTTATAGAGGATGCCTGAAAGGCTGCCTGGTAGGGTGCCAGAGCTGCCCAGTACAAGGCACAGGCTCTGAATCATGTTCTGTGGGCCCCCTCTATTTCATACAGAGTCGTAGCAGGGCAGGACTGACACTAACTGGGCTGCTGTCAATGGCAAAGGATCATCAGAGAACTCTACTCACAAGATATGGTACATTTACGATTTTATTCAGTGAAAGGTGCAACCAAAAAAAAAAAAACATGTACAGAGCATGCCCAGTATAAGAGTGGGTAAAAACGACACAGGAAAAAAAATTGCCTCACCTGTTTAGTGCATTCATGATCATGACAGTCTTAAGCCATTACATTCATCAGGGACTGACTGTGTGGCAAGTCATTTAGTTGACGAACACTTGTAATAGGAAAGTGTAGGACTTCGATACTAACAATTGTTTTTGGAATACGTCATAAAATGATTTTCATTTTAAGTCATGGTATGGAGTGGGAGAAATGGGAACGCTTTGTTTCTCAAGACGCCTTCCCTAAATGGGTCTGTATGACAAAAGATAGAACAACTGGCCCTGCAGATGCAGATGTCTGTTATTAGTACTTAATAAGACTGTCTGGCTTCTCAGATATTACAATCCCTTTTCATCTTCGCAAAAAACACACTAAACTGTATTGTACCATTCAAATAACCAGAATACACAAACTCAACCCTTCTCTCAGGGGTTTACAATCTTTTTTTTTTTTAAATACCTCATCACCTGATTTACATTATTATAGGAAGTCTAAAATCAATACCATCTACGCAATATGAATATATTATTTTATTTACAAATCAACAATGACCTCAAAGGGATACTTCGGGATTTTGGCAATTAGCCCTTTATCTACTTCCCCAGAGTCAGATGAACTCGTGGACACAATTTTTGTCTCTGTCCAGTATGGAGGAAGTTAGAAGTAGTTTCGCAAGCCAATGCTAACTCGCATTAGTGCAATGGCTGGAAGCCATGCTAGCAGATACCAATAGACTTCCAGTCATTGCGCTAGCACTAGTAACTAGCAATTGTGCTAGCCAGCAACTTTCTTCAAACTGGTGTCCACGAGCTCGTCGGACTCGAGGGAAGTAGATACATTTCCAAAATCCCAAAGTATCCCTGTAAGCAGCTAACATGTAGACTAGAGGTCAAATTCAAATAACTTTTACAGTTCTTTTACAAAACAAATACATTAATGTATTAGTCCCCAAGACGAATAATTTTAGCAACATAGTCAAATCACTCACCCATCTATTTCAACGTCTTTGAATGCTAACGGTGGGAGTTAGGAACAGTGTTCTGGCTACCATAGGATAGGTTGGGGGTCAGGATCATGGGGATTCGGCTGGTCAGGAGACAGGGGTGCAGGCGGTTCCAGAGGACAGGGGGCGATTGAGTCAGTGTACTGGAGCTCCTCTGGGTCCAGAGTCCTCTTCACTGAGCACCATCTCATCCCCATCTGTTCCCTTCACTTCTCTGTCCTGGGGTCCACAGAACAGCCGGAACACTGCTTGGACCTGTGGCACCTTCGTGGCAGTCTCCTGGAAAGTCAGAATCGCCACGATGCCAGCCATTAAATAACCTGTGGAGAAGAAAAAAAAAACGGTAGACATATGAGACGGATACATCCGAGGACAAGAGGGGAAGCAGAAGCCTGTGTGGAGGACCAGGCAGGATTAGGGTCAATTCCATTTCCATCTTGATTACTGCCAATTCTGAAATCAACTGCAAAAAAAAAAAGAGTCTAAATTGAATTGACCCCAACTCTGCTATGGCTACTCTCACAGGAGGTGAGGAATTCCATGCACTCCTTGGTCGCCTTGTTGCGCCTTTTCCCCAGTAGGTAGTCCCCCTGGCCGATGGTGCTGAGGGTGACCACGCAGAAGAACAGGGTCTCCAGGAAGCTCCACTCTGGCTCCAGGTAGCAGAGGCTGGTAGCGGGCAGCAGGAACAAGAGTATCACCAGGACCAGAGAGAAGAGGCTGGCATGGAGCAGCACTGCCCGGCCGTAGGGCAGGCCCCAGTAGGTCTGGAGGTGGCGCACAGGGCCGTGGGTAAGGATGGGCAGCATGAGGTCAGACAGGCAGGAGAGGACAAAAAGGGTGAGGGGGATTCCCAGCAGGCAGTAGAAGATGCAGAAAAGTTTTCCGTCATCAGAAAGGAGACTGGAGTTACCATAACCTGGGAAAAAAACAGTTGGCATAAAAAGTGGATTTACAGGGATTTTGACTTCCACGTGAAACAAGTAACCTAAAGCATGTTTTACTAGGGTAGTTGTGAGACGTGTGCACACATCTACATAGACCCTAAAGCCATCTTTGAATTTTTGCATCTGACTTTGGCCTGCGGCAACAGGATGTAGCCTACACTATCCTCAATAAAACTACATTGCACATGAGAGAACTATTCAAGTGGTTTAATATGTGATTATTTGGCCCTACAGTAAATCATAAAATGTACATCATTTCAATCTAACTGTGGAATCAACTAGCTTTATTTATTTGTTCTTCTTACCACGGACAGTCAAAACATTGATCACAAAGAACATGGACGAGATAAAATCCCAGCTCCAATCATCTCTGTGTGCATCTAAGACAGCAATGTTTCGATTAGCAGAAAAGGACGCTTTCACGATAATTGTATCCAGCCTACTCTCTGGTGCGCAGTAGTTGTCCCTCAGAAAGTTCTCTCGGAGTTCAAGGACCTGTGCTCTGAGCTTGTTTTCCTGGGGCTGCTCAATAGCCATGAGCACCAGACCCCCAAAGAGTGTGAAGAGGACGTAGCTGAGGAGCAGGAACCAGAAGGCATGCTTCCGACAGAACCTCTGGGACGAGTCGACCCAACAGACCATGGTTGTTTGTCGGACCGACCTTGCTGTGTATCGCTAGTGGAGGTAACCAAACACTCAGACGCAGGTGAGCCACTTGTTTTAAATATTTAAAACACAATTCAAACACCACTCCACTCATTGAGAACTCCACTGAATGTCAATTCTGGAAATGAATTAACTCAAATTAAATAGGAAAAAACTTTCGAAAACATATCAAGTTTGAATTTCACTGTAAATAACAAATGTGGAAAATATGTAATATTGTAAGAATATTTATTTTAGGATATTGGCTATCGTCCATATACATGTACAGGTTGGTAAAATTACTCAGGTACATGGTAGAAAATACATTGTCCATGTGTTAAGACGGTGTCAAGCTCTCAGCTCGGTGCGAATACTCCTTCCATTCCATGGATTCCACTATTCAACACACCCCAGGCCCATTAGTCTGAAGTTGTCAAACTAGTAGTGTCCTTATGGTGCATTCAAGACAACTGGGAACTCAAGAACAAATGAGGTCAAATCATGACGTCAGTGATTTTCAGGTTGGAAAATCGGAGCTCTAGAACAATGTGTACATGAGTCAGTGTCTCTTATGCGACTCCAGTAGGGTCCCTCCCACCTAATGAGCCTATCCTCTAGTCCTAGTCTACTTCTTATGTCATAGGCCGAATAGGGAGGGAGGATATAGGGAACTCCACCTGCACTACTGAGCAGTGAGGTAGCCTCAGCCTGTTCCAAGGCCTTGACCCCCAACCATAGTCTCACTTTTCTCTCTCTCAGAGGGGCAGGTGCAGGGAGTAGTGAGAGCAGGTCCAGCGGCGCACCGGTTTGCCAACCCTCCCGATGACGGGCAGCTTGTGGGCGTAGGCACGGGGCGGTACGGTGGACAGGGGTGGGGGAGAGCTGAAGCTGGTCTGGAAGCGGCGACCCTGGCAGCGCCGGCCCATCTGACGTCCCCCGATGAGGAAGGAGAATGTGGGGGGTCCGGTCTGAGGAGGGGGGAAACGGGCCTTGGTGAACACGTCACGGGATGGACCCGCTGAGCGCTGTCCCGGCCGGGAGGAGGAGTTTCTGCGCTGGATGGAGGATGAGGAGGAAGAGCGAGCCAGGGACCTGAGAGAAGGAAAGTGAGAGGTAAAAGGAACATGTTAGCTATAGTAGATAAATCATTTCAGCCTTCAAAAGGTACATGTAACTGCCAAAATAAAGGAAACACTGGAGTAAATGAGGGGTACAAAGTATATTGAAAGCAGGTGCTTCCACACAGGTGTGGTTCCTGATTTAATTCAGCCAACAGCATCCCATCATGCTTAGGGTGGGTCATGTATAAAAAAACACCCAGTTGCCCATTGTTTCTGTCAACGCCAAAGATTTTCTGACCACCCTATTAAGACACTATTTTGGAGTTCCCTTTATTTTGGTTGTTACCTGTATATATTCTTCAGTAAAACATAAGAACTTATTTTTTTGTTCTAAATGTGTGTGGAGTGTTAGACACCAGCTTTCTGTCTGGACCAGCTGTCTGGTTGTCTTTCTTTCTCTGGTTTCTCTATGGTGTGATTAAAACAGGCTGTCTGTCTTATGGTCTGCGAGACACCCGCTCTGATCACATCACTCATTATCACTTCTTAAAACTGGCATTTTTTCACTACTAAGCAATGTGCACAATGTGTAAGATGCGATAGAATTATCATAATTTATAAATATTTATTTATTTAATTTATTTCACAGAAGTGCTTTGTAAATTGTACTGGTAATGTATGCAATCTAAATAAATAAAGGATATTTTTTACTTTATGAGTGAGAGCTGTGCCTCTCACACCCTCCTATAATATAACTAGTTATACAGATGCTACATTACCTTCCTGGAGCAGTGGCAGCTAGACTAGGTGGGGCGGGCTCAGTGCGAGGGCTCCCGTCTTGCCGGGGGCTGATGTTGAGGTTAGCAGTGAGCTGAGGCATCTTGCGCGTGGTGTCTGGGTTAGCAGCGGGACCAGGGGGCTCCTTCCTCGTATCAGGGGGCTGGGAGGGGGCTGACGGGGGGCAACCTCCCAAGCTGGGACCCGTGCTGAAGCGTACCGCCAGGCTGTCGCCGAAGAAGGAGTAGAGCTCACAGTACATGGCGGGCAGGGGGACGGGGGTCCAGTCATCCCAGGGGGTGCCAGCCCCCCCAGGTCCCTGCAGGTGGCTGGCGATTCCCAGGGCGGCCTCTGAGAGGGGCTCTGGAGGGGGGCTGAGCCCGGGGGAACTCACCCTGAAACCCATCACGCCCCCAGAGCCCGGCTGGGCGCTGCTGCTCCCCTCCGCTGGCTGGGACAGAGACAGGGCTTTCATCTTCAGCAGGCGCTCCACCGCCACCTGCAGGACAGAGGGGAGATTGGTACTTAGTGGGCACAGTGGAGGTTGATAGGGTGTGTTCCCAACATAAAAAATGTAAAGCGCTTTGAGATCGGGTGAAAGGCGCAACATAAATGCAATTTGTGACAATACATTACTGGGAATCTCTTGTATTACTTTGGAAAGCTTTGATTGCATTAGAGAACGGCAGATATGGATTTTTTTGGCCTCAACGAGGCCAACATTTTAGGCCGATATTCAATATCATTACATTATAACATTTTAATGACAACATTTCCCAGAGACAGCCGTGTATGCATTAATGCATACATTTTTAAATCAAACCATACATTTGACATTTTTACTAATCTAATTACATAACAATTTCAATAATTTTATGAATGGCAGATCTCTTGATCAACTGGATTAATGGAGATGGCATAGGCCTACTCACAATACAGGTGAACGCATATTCAATAGGAGCGTGTGCATGCATTGAGTTATTGAGCTTGTTTTGGCTTATCGGTGGAGTGTACAGTGCTACAGATGACAAACAATCTGTTAGCCTTCCATTTTGGACTCATATTAGCCTACTGATCAACAACATTTGACAAAAAGCATAATTAAAAAGAGTGTCATGTCTGTATGGAAGGACATAGGCCCTGCTGTTAGTTTGAGAATATAAAATAACATATTTTCAATGCAAGCGTTCTTGTTCCATAAACAAGGAGGAAGATTCTTAGGCAGCTAAACCTATTGACAACCTTCATTTGGGCATTTTAAGACACTTCCTTCTTTCCCGATTGTGATAACAATCTAATCCGACTATCAACTGTCAATTTACAGATCCGATAGCTGCTGGTCAGATCAGCACACCAGTAAATAGCTAAAGTTACAACGCAAGTCAGAGGGCTCGCTGCCGAAAATGGTGCATGTTCAAAATGAGAACCAGCTGACGTTGGCTATTATCTCCTATCTGATATCTTAGTACCATGTACATCTAGCCAGCATAGTAGTCCCATGTAGCTCAGTGGGTAGAGCCCGGCGCTTGCAATGCCAGGGTTGTGGGTTCAATTCCCACAGGGGACTAGTATGGAAAATGTATGCAGTCACTAATGTAAGTACGTAGCATCTGCTGAATGACAACAATGTCAAGTCTCATATAGCCACCTAGCTAACACCACAAATTAAAGGGTTGGTTATAGTAATTTTTGCTATCTGCTTAGCTTGCATGCATGTCCAGACACGTAGACATTGGCCTTATTATAAGTTATTTAACTAAATGAATATTAGCAACAGGAGTCACTGTGTCAATTCACCAATACTACACATTTCTGTTGGAGAATGAGCTATCTTGATGCTGCTGATTTTCCCAGCTAGACAAGCCTCAGCATTGGGCAGTGCTCGTGGCTCAAGCAGTGAGGGGCGGCTGGCATAGCAGCAGCTTTACTATGTAGAGGGATTGTCGACAAAGCCAATAGAGGAGGGCCGAAAGACTTAGAAAAGGCAAATATCGTCCGTTCTCTAGTACGCCTCAAAGAAAACCTACCACATTACAGACTCAGTGACTGGTCTGCTGCACTTACCAGGATGGCTCCGTAGACCTTGTGTCCGTCTGCTTTCACCTGGGCGTTGGAGACGGAGTAATCATCCAGGACAGCTTGCAGGTTAGCCCAGTAGGCTGGCAGGTGTGGATATAACACCCGCTCAACAGCCTACAAAAGACACACACAGACACAAACGGTGATCAACAAAGATCCTAAAAATGAACCAACAGAAACGAAAGAAAACACTCTCTCACTCAAAGACGATCGAGATAGAGGAAACGTAGTTACCTTCCACCCGAGTGCGTGTAGCCCCACGACAGCTCCATAGTGAGAACAAAGTGGGCGGACCGGGTCTGACAAAACCTTCTGCAGAGACAGCAGAATCTGATGGTACAGACCACTGACCAGGTCTCCATGGGTCCTGACAAAGACACGTTTTGGAGAGAATTACGTCAAGATGGCCGTGATCCTGTTGTTGACAGTGTCACAGAGACTAAGATGGTCCACTTTTGACCAAAACATTATTTAAAGGTGGTATTAGGAGCATTAGTGTGCAGTCCTTTGTTTTTTTCCCCCTCATGAACCAATAAGTGTATCAGTCAAACTGCCATGGTCTGAGGGGCTTTGTCCACAGTCTAGTCATTCTACTGTACATATCTGTACTGTATATATAGTGCATCTTTTTGGGTGGTCAGTCATACCAGAAGATGTGGCTGAGCAGAAGTGCTGCGTAGTCCCTTAAGGTCCAGTGGTCGTTGAGGGGGTTGATGGAGGCGGCCAGCGGCTCCAGGATGCAGTACATGACGCTGGACACCAGGCTACGCACGTAGGAGCCGAGGTACAGGTAGGGGTTCTGCACCAGACTCTTCACCATGTGCAGCAGACGGTTCAGCTGCTCCAGGTCGTGGCTCACAGACTTCACCTGGTAGGCAGAGTGGAGAGAGGGGTAGATGTGAAGTACAGCGCTAGCTACATTTAGTAAAGATACGGACAGGACTTTTTCCTGACGAGGATCAAATCCAGGGCATAGTTATAGGCTACTGTATGATTAGGGTTTTCTAGAGTTTCTCCTGGTCAGGAAAAACTCATTGCCCTATAGGCACTAAACGACTGGAGATTTGAATGCATCCATGACGTTAGATTTTGTGTTTCAAATAAGTATAACATACCCCACTGATGACATATACAAAATATGGCAGGAGGGCAGCAATCTTGGAGTTGGACTGGAGATCCAGCAAAGCCACCTGATGAGGAAATAGTTAATCCACCATGGATTAAAATGTTTGAGCGATTTCAACAGTTTCTCCAATCTAATGTGTTCTATCACATGTCGACGCCAGGACAAAACTGTACCTTCATAAGGTGTGGGTCCTCTCCTAGTATGGCCCGGGTGATCTGCTGGTAGTACTTGAGCAGATCCTCAGAGAGAGTTTGTACAGCACTGGGAACTGTGAAGGAGAGTAAAAGGAGGGATCAACCACTCTGCAAAAGCCATGGGAGTAAATATCACCCAACATTCATATTTACTCTGAGCCCTTACCTGTACCTTGAGGCTCCAGGTTGCCTTTCCCATCCAGATAAGACACGTTCACTAGTAGGAGAACAAATCTTAGTCACCATAAATTCTACTAAATCTCTTACAAGTAGAATGAGTATCGATTTGACTATTGATGTGCAGGTGGCGGGTTAGTATCTAGTAAGTCAGTGAGACGCATTTCTATAACAAGCATCGGCGGTCATACCTCGCACCATGGTCTCTGCACAGCCCTTGGGTATGTTGGTGGCCAGGGCAAGTTCAACCAGGTTGACATCACGGTCATCCACAAAGAATAGCTCGCCCTCCTTGATCGGTCGGAAAGGTAGGGCATCTTGCGCACCGTAGCCAGCTATGGCCTGGCAAAAAGAGAAGACAGTACAGATAGGAGTTCGGTTAGAACAACAACAATAAAGACAGACATCACCCAGCAAGCGGGATTCAGTTGAAACAGGCTCACACAATGTATACACTGAGTGTAAAAACATTAGGAAAACCTGTTCTTTCAATGACAGGCTGACTAGCTGAACACTATGACCCCTTATTGACGCCACTTGTTAAATCAACTTCAATCAGTGTCGATTAAGGGGTGGAGACAGGTTAAATCATGTTTTTTAAGCCTTGAGACAACTGCGACATGGACTGTATGTGTGCCATTCAGAGGGTGGGCAAAACAAGATTGAAGTGCCTTTGGTAGTAGGTACCAGGCGCACCCGGTTTGATTGTGTCAAGAACTGCAACATTGCTGGGCTTTTACACTATCAACAGTTTCCTGTGTGTATCAAGAATGGTCCACCACCCAAAGGACATCCAGCCAACTTGACACAACTGTGGGAAGCATTGGAGTTAACATGGGCCAGCATCCCTGTGGAACGCCTTCGACACCTTGTCGAGTCCATGCCCTGACGAATTGAGACTGTTCTGAGAGAAAAGGGGGGTGCAACTCAATAGTAGGAAGGTGTTCCTAATGATTAGTACACTAATTGCATGTATACATTCAATAAAACAGTAGGCACTCTCTCACCTCCACATTGCTCCAGCGCAGTGCTCTGTTGAAGTCCTCTACTGTCAGCTTCCTCCTCTTGGCATGTCTCATGAACTGAGAGCTGCTCTGTGTTGGTCAAAGTCACATCAGACAAACAAATAGCCAACTTTACATACTTTACCTATGAATGGGGCTCAGAGTTCGTCCTGGTCAGAACAAATGGTGAGGGAAAACTCCTGGCCCTCACGACATCGAACAATCAACATCGATTTGGCACCGGTTTTATTGTTTACCTGTGTGGCTTCCCTAAGCCGGTAGCAGACATCTTCAGCCAACAATGCAGCCACATCGTCGCTGAGTTCTACTCCCGCACTCTCAGCCATGAGTTTGACAGACTCTCTGGGGACTTCAGCGAAGCGCCTCTCCTCCATGCTCACGGCAGCGTCCCGGTAGACCCGCAGATCTGAGGAGAGAGACCTGCAAAATAACCACACGTGTATCTTGCTGGTATAGTTAGCTTACTAGCTATCGAATATGATTTGTTAGCATTAGCTAGCCAATTTATCTTGATTCGTGCAGGCGACGATTAAAAGTTTATACGAAAACAATGCCAACAGTCTGTAGCTCAATGCGACACAATCACTTACCAACTGGTGCAACTGGACAGTATGAATTTGCAAGGTTATTGCTCTAAACCGCACACAGGAACCTCACTCGGGTGCGCCGACATTTTCCGGAAAGCCAGCCTTCCAAAGATTGGTCCAATTCGATGTCACTCAAATGTGCGTCACTCCCACAACCGCTACTTAATTCTTCTGTGGATTTTTTTTATTTTTAAATTATGGCGGTTGGCAGGCAATTTTAATGTATTACCTCCACCAACTGGACTGTACCCCTGCCAAACCCTAACGACGCAGGGCTAGGTCTGCATTGGCTGTGCAGTATTAAGGGTGATGTGGACTCTGCAGAAGTCAGGGCATTCACACTTCTTACGCGCCGCTGAGCAGCGCTGGTGTGAAGGAAGTTATCAAGAGGTGGGTGCGTTTGGTTGACAGGAGGTCTTGTATTATCCTATCAATACAGAGCCATCCACATCTTTACAAAAATAGAGGCGCACAGCGATAATGAGCTCAATTTGGCATCTGCGTATCCCGGGGCGCCGCAATTGCGTCCCATCATCCATACGGCGCCTAAAAACACATTTTCGAATCAAGCAGTCTGTTTGAATTGCCCAAATAGTCATTGTAAGTCCTATACTAGTCTTGATAGATGCGTGATCCAATGCAATTATACATTTACATTACATTTTCATTTAGATGTGCTTATCCAGAGAAACTTGTTTAATGCCAAATTTCAGAGGAAAACAAACGTTACTGCAAGTAGATCCTTAAATATGCGTCTGCAACAGCAGAGCCAGGAAGATAAAATAATGTCTTTAGTAAATATGCATCTGCAACAGCAGAGCCAGGAAGATAAAATAATGTATTTAGTAAATATGCATCTGCAACAGCAGAGCCAGGAAGATAAAATAATGTCTTTAGGAAAAGGAGTGCATTCGAATCCACACAGCCTGAAGGTTGCGTCCCAAAATGGTCAAGCACATTGATAGAAAAGTTGCCATTGGAGAACATGGTTTATGCAACAAATCTAAAGTAAAGCCTGATGGCCAAATAAACCCGAATAGGTAGAAAGCCTACGCAGACCAAAACAACAACAAAAAAGTAAGAGTTCATTGAGCAGTGAGAAGTTCCGGCTAGTTCAGTGACAGAACGTGCATTTATAAAAAAAAAAAGAAGCTGACTTTGCGGCAGAAGTACCACAATACATGTAAGTGAAAAACTTAGATTAGACATGACATTCATGAATCCAACATTGATAACTGATTCAAATAGTTAAAGATCAAATGTACATAAAGAGATGGGCGAGTCAAAAATCCATGGAGGCTATACAAATGTAGTGCAGGACAGTGCCAACATCTCATGGAAGATTAACACATGGAACACCAAAACCGACACTCAGCCCACCCCCCTCAATGAAAATACATAGCACACATGGCTTCCCAGCTCATAGGAAATCACTATATACACTATACTTTAAAACAGAAATACTGTGGTCTTGACTACAGGGACCATCCTGCATGGTGCAGGAAGCAGCCATGGTCTGGCTGTTCTCTAGCTGCTGGAGCTTGAGGGCCGAAGCCAGCAGGAGATCGTTCAACTGGCAGGATAAGGTGAATACATGATGGGCCACAGGTTCGTTCAGCAGGGTGGTCAGGGAAGACGACGAGTATGGCCAGACCGGGCAGGGTAGTCCAGGTGGGGGCGAGGGGGATTTGGATGAGCAGGAGGAAAACATGTCCGAGGCTGTGGACAGGGCTCTCCCACCGAACAGCTGAGTGTAGGCACCCCCCTGAATGGTGGAGTCAGAGCCTCTGATGTTGCTGGGAAGGTTGTGCTGGATGCGGCAGCGGGTGCCGTAGAGGCAGAAGCCAAAGGTGCAGCACAGGGCCCCACAGGGCCTCCAGTCCTGAGTGTGTGGGCCCGGCAATGGGGGCCTTATCCTCAGCCTGGAGACTCCGGTATACCAGGCCGCCATCACGGAGGCTGCCGCTACCATCACACTCAATGTCTTGTAGCGGGTGAAACACTTCCAGAGGATCAGGGGGAGAGACTGAGACTCTACTAGGTGCAGGGGGGCCTTAACCAGGGACAAGTCTTCCCCAACACCAGCTGAGCCCTGCTCCCCTGGGAACAGGTCATCTGTCCCCTCTTGGTAGTGGAACATGGGCAGGTTGTTACTGCTGGTCTGAGAAAAGCATATTTAATATCAGGGTTAAATTATTAATTTGGATGGTAGGCCTACACTATTTAGGCCCATGAAAAACAGGATATAGAGGCAAGGTAAAAATGCAACAGTACACTAGCATTTCTGGTCTCAATGTATTGTGTAGACAAAAAAAATCAGTGTCAAATCTAGAGTAGGTCGACAACGGTCATGCTAATCTGATCTATCCAAATGATAGCATCAAGATTGGCTTCATTTCCCTGTTAAGATCTGAATGGCAGGCTGCAATGATCAGGACACCGCGGAACCGGGGCGAGATATGTCTCTGATAATGTACCCCAATCCAGGGATAGGAGATGGCGCTGTAGTCCTAATTACCCAACATTTTATGTCGAGAAGATTGAAATACTGCCAGATGAGTAGATTTTCCCCAATGTTCAAGCCAAATTCTATGAATATTATTTCGGTATGCAATTCGTAGAAATAACAGGAAAGATCCGGAAAACGTATTTCAGTAAATACTTAGACAACATGCTACACTGATTGCTTTGTTAAGAAGTCACATGTACTATCTGTCGCTGTGTCCACTGTTTAATTTTTAAAATATCTTAATCTTGACCCAGTTCCCGCGTTCCCTTTAAAATGAGGCTCAGCTGTGCAACACTAAACGTCAGGGGGGGGGGCGTTCGAATCCAACCAACCAGATAAAATGTAGCTAGTATTCATTAGCTACCAGCCAATTGAGTTGAAGCTCTGCGACAACGTTGCAGTTTCAGCTCCGGATGAAACCGCCCCTTATCAAATTAGACATCATCAGAGGGGCAGCACACAGGCGCAATAAACCTTTGTCAATTATCAACGGTTCAGAAATCCATATTCCTCCCTAAAATCTCACCAGAAGGAACAGGTTGATGGTTTCAACCATGGTATTCTCATTTTCCTTATGTTGTTTACCTAACAAGCATCAGGTGACTGGAATACCTGACATGATGACTCCTTGCTGTCCCCAGTCCACCTGACTGTGCTGCTGCTCCAGTTTCAACTATTCTGCCTTATTATTATTCGACCATGCTGGTCATTTATGAACATTTGAACATCTTGACCATGTTTTGTTATAATCTCCACCCGGCACAGCCAGAAGAGGACTGGCCACCCCACATAGCCTGGTTCCTCTCTAGGTTTCTTCCTAGGTTTTGGCCTTTCTAGGGAGTTTTTCCTAGCCACCGTGCTTCTACACCTGCATTGCTTGCTGTTTGGGGTTTTAGGCTGGGTTTCTGTACAGCACTTTGAGATATCAGCTGATGTACGAAGGGCTATATAAATAAATTTGATTTGATTTGATTTGACTATTTTTCAGGAATACTCAGGTATTTCAATTTATTAGTTTGTTCTAGTATGACCAGAAGACCTATTTTGTTTACAAATTTACGAAGAAGATTGAAAGCTGTATTTCTTTTTTATGTATACAGTAACTAAGATACTGTTTTAAATGGCATACTGGTCTGCTCTGACGTTACACGGTTATTGCTCTATTTAGTTATTAATACTTATTTCCAAAAAAGGTCTTAGGAACGTTTATATGTAAAACATTTTTTATTCAATTATTTTATGATCAGTTTTCACATGTACTTAAAATAATAGTTACCCTTTTATTTAAATTATTATTTGTCGTTTTATTTCTCAGAATAGTTCCTGATTACACTAAAGAGGGTTTTTAGTCTCTCTTACTACAAGAACCCTTGGTTTGGTCTTGAACATAATTTTCAGTTGAGTTGAATTTCAAAGCCAGATAACATCTAGCTCAAAGGTTATGGAATAAGCTATTTTCACTTTAAATTGACTTAAATGGTGCAGATCTCGGTTCCTTATCGTTTACGTTCACTGCTCCCACGTCTTTGACTCATCCTACTACAGTTTATACTTTTATATAATCTTTGTTGTTTTGTCTTTGTCTATAGTTTCTCTTAACGCTTGGGGGTTTCAAAACAATGTGAAGCGCAAGGCCTTATTTTTATTTGCTAAACAATTTCGAACAGATTTTTGCTTTTTTCAAGTCTCACTCAATTTCGGCTGATGCCAACTTCTGGAGGTCACAGTGGGGCAACGATATTTGACTTTCCCATGGATCTGAACGCTCCGCTGGTGTCACTACAATGAAAAATACCTTTGGTGATAATATACTACACCTCGGAATGTGACCCCTTTGGTCACTTTATTTGTCTTGTGATCAGTTACAATGACATTACACTCATTACTGTAAACTTCTACAGGTACAACACCAAACATGAGAATGATCAGTTACAATGACATTATGCTCATTACTGTAAACTTCTACAGGTACAACACCAAACATGAGAATGATCCGTTACAATGACATTAAGCTCATTACTGTAAACTTCTACAACACCAAACATGAGAATGATGAGTTGCTTGAATCTATAGAGAAACATATACTTCATTGGTTATCTAAATTTCCCAATTCACTATTATTGATAGGAGGGGACTTTAACATTACAATAGATAATTCAACTGATAGATGGCCCCCAGGTAGGTCAACCAATCAGAATTTGGTTTTAATACTTTTTCTGGAAAAGTTTGATCTTACTGATATATGGAGAGAGAGGTTTCTGGCCGAAAGATCATTCACTTGGAGTAACAAAACAGGTTCCAGACAATCCAGAATAGATTTTTGGCTCATATCCAAATGTATTGATAGTGAGTGTGTTACTACAAATATTTGTACTACTCCCCTCACAGACCATAGGGCCATTTACATTGATATCAAAATATTTACCCCTGATCCTAACCTTGGTAGAGCATCCTACTGGAAGCTAAATAGCTCATTATTAAATAATGATATAGTTAAATTTGAGGTTAAAGATCTGCTCTCACACTTTTGGGAAAGGGCTTGTGAAGAAAAATCTTATTGCAAGAACTGGGAGCTCTTTAAATTTGAGGTGTCCAAATACCTTAGAAAATATGGTAGTAATCTTGCTAAGACCAGAAGAGCTGAGGAGGAAAAGGTGATCATTAAGATAACTCTCCTTTCTCAGAGGTCCCCAGCTGACCTCTTGGGGGAGGAGAAGATGGAACTAATTGAGTTGCAAAATAAACTGGATAATATATATAAATTAAAAGCAGAAGGAGCCTTTATTAGATCTAGGAAAAAATGGATTGAGGAGGGAGAACAGAATTCATCCTATTTCTTTAGACTTGAGAAATTTCACTCTAAAAATAACACTATCCATAAGTTAAACATTGATGGTGTTATTACAGATGACCAAAAATGAATAGCTAAATACTGTAGCAATTTTTACAGAATATTGTATAGCTCTACGTACTGTCAGGAATCCACAGATATGTTTTTTTAACTCACTGAATAATGTTCACTCTATCAGTGATATAGAATCTAAACAGTGTGATGAACCCATCAAAGTTGAAGAGATTATAGAGTCTATCAAACATCTAAAGAACAATAAATCACCAGGTTTTGATGGAATTACATCAGAATTTTACAAATTATTTTCTGAACAAGTAGCTCCCTTCCTATTTGAAGTCTTTTTTAGAGAGTATTAAAAACAATGTTCTCCCTCCTACAATGAGTCAGGGGTTAATACACTGACACCTAAGCCTAAAAAAGCCTAAAAAAAGAAGTGCTGCTCATCGATAACTGGCGCCCAATTTGTCTTCTTAATAATGACTATAAGATATTAGCCTTACTACTTGCAAAAATAATTAAAGAAGTCCTGGATGCAATCATTGATGAAACACAGTCTGGCTTCATGAGGAACAGACATATTTCAAACAATGTCAGACTAGTATTAGACATACTTGACTACTCAGACCTAATAACTGAGGAGAGCTTCATATTATTTTTAGATTTTTATAAAGCATTTGACACAGTAGAGCATCAGTTTCTCTTCCACTCCCTTGAGAGACTTGGCTTTGGGGATTTTTTTCTGTAAGGCTATTAAGACTCTCTATGCAAATGGTAACAGCTCTATCAAATTTAAATATGGCACCTCACCTAGATTTGAGTTAAAGAGAGGAATTAGGCAAGGTTGTCCTATCTCTCCGTACCTGTTTTTATTAATCACCCAACTTCTTGCAAATTCTTTAAATAATAGTCCTGTACAAGGTATTTCCATAGCTGGTAAAGAAATTATTATAAGTCAGCTGGCTGACGATACTACACTTTTTCTGAAAGACGCTAACCAATTCCCATATCGATCAATGTGATACAATCCTTTTCCAAAGCGTCTGGTCTATATCTTAACATTAATAAATGTGAACTCATAGCTGTCAAAGATTGTGTGATACCTTCATATTATGGTATTGCAGTAAAAGAAGAACTTACATATTTAGGCATAACCATTACAAAGGATCAGAAGTCTAGAGGCTTACTAAATTTTAACCCTCTTATTAAAAGAAACCAGAAGAAACTAAATCAATGGCTACAGAGGGACTTATCTTTAAAAGGTAGATTCCTAATAACCAAGGCTGAAGGTATCTCTAGACTAACATATGGTGCTCTATCTTTATATCTTGACAGTAAAATAAGCAAGGGGATAGACCAGATGCTTTTCAACTTTCTTTGGAGAAACCGTACCCATTACATTAGGAAAACTGTTGTAATGAACACTTATGAGAATGGCGGGACTGAATTTTCTGGACTTTACTACTTTAAATAATACTTTTAAGATCAATTGGATAAAACAATTCCTAAGAAGACCCACTTCTATGTGGAATTTTATTCCTCATCATGTCTTCTCTACTTTTGGTGGCCTTAACTTCATGTTGTTTTGCAATTATAATATTGACAAAGTTCCAGTGAAACTTTCTGCTTTTCATCGGCAGGTTTTCTTCTCATGGTCCTTAATTTATAAACACAATTTTTCTCCACACAGATATTATATATGGAATAATCGGGGTATATTGTATAAAAATACCTCTTTGTTTTTAGAATATTGGTTGATAAATAATATCCTATTGGTGAGCCAACTGGTAAATGCAGAGGGTCTTTTACTCAGTTATAAAGAATTCTTATCACTTTACAAGGTCCCTGTAACACCTAAAGATTTTGCAATTGTTTTAGATGCCATTCCCTCAGGTGTTGCTATGTTATTCAGGAACGTGTCAAGACCTGACCCTCAGAGCCTACCTTCTATTGACCCTGTTGACTCATCAGTAGGAAAGATTTGTTTCTCTTTTGGTCCATTCAACAACAGAGCGATACAATCCTTGTTTCAGCAGGATGTTGTACCTTATGTCATGCCTTATTGGAATGGATTTATTGATAATATCTGTTGGAAAAAAGTTTGGATGTTGCCACACACATACCTACCTACTTGTTAACAAAATTAAGGAAGTTTCCTTTAAAATTATTCATAAATATTATCCTGCCAACCATTATATGAAGAAGTTTAAGGAAAACATCAACTCAAATTGCTCCTTTTGTAATGACCACCCAGAAACAGTGTGGCATCTTTTTTGGCATTGTGTGCATGTAAGAAAATGGTGGCAAGACATCAGTAAGTTTATAATTGAACACATTTATGAAGATTTTATACTATTGTGGAGAGATGTACTGTTTGGATTCTTTACATACAATAGAAATAAGCTGAAACATTTTTATGTAATTAATTTCATTATTCTTTTGGCCAAATTTCATATACACAAATGTAAATTTACAAACAGAAAACCACATTTTCGTACCCTACAAAAAGAAATTGAACTGTATTTTAAGATGGTTAAATGCTCTACTAACAAAAAAGCTGTTAGAATTGTAAGTACAGTGGGGCAAAAAAGTATTTAGTCAGCCACCAATTGTGCAAGTTCTCCCACTTAAAGATAAGAGGCCTGTAATTTTCATCATAGGTACACTTCAACTATGACAGGCAAAATGAGAGAAAAAAAAAATCCAGAAAATCACATTGTAGGATTTTTAATTAATTTATTTGCAAATTATGGTGGAAAATAAGTATTTAGCCTTCCCAAATCAATACATGTGCTTTATGTATTGATAAAAAAAATTAAAAAAACGTTTGCCAATTACTTCCCTGACTACTAACGGCAAGCCCATTGAGAACAAACACCTATTCTGGCAATTTACACCACAGTTGGTCAACCTCGCACCCGTGTCATTTGTTTTTTAAATGCTGTCTGATGTAGGAAAATAGAAACCTTTGTGTGATCGTGATTGATAATGAATAAAATACACATTTCATGTTTGGGGGACTCATCTAACTTGGGTTAAAGTATTTATAGGAATACATTTAATGTGAGACACAAATGATTCGAATGGAATTACTTTGGTCACTGACAACTAGGGGACAATGCATTTCATACACACCCAGAAAAAGTACTCGCATGGAAGAGAAATGTGTATATGACCACAAAGAAAAAAAATCTTTATTTATTTTCTTATCAAGATACATTAAAAGGATACAGACACATTGGAATAAAAAACACTTGAGAAAAAAAATGTAATTGTAGCATAATTATCTCTCCAACATACAAAATTCTAACCCCCTCTCCATCCCTCCCAACTGTTTGATGGCCAACCATCCCAGTCTCCCATCCCAAACCCACTCAATGACAGAGAGCAATGTTCACATGTACAGTATTTTAACCTTCTCTAAAATATGAAGTAATTACAAGCTTTTTTTAAAAGGTTTTATATAAAAAAAAAAAAAAAAACTGACATTATCAATAGGTCAAGTTTTTTCTTCTTCAGATTAGTATTTTCACTAAGCATTTTAACACTTAAAATTTGTTTTAGAAACATTACAAAAGCCCACATTGGGACCAAACTTGCATATAAATCCTTCATTTCTACCCCAGTACTGGCTGTCAGTTCCCAATGCCTGAGGGAGCATGAGGAATTATAATATCCAATTAAGCATCGATTTAATCTAACGCACCCTTTCATCATAAAACACAAAAAGGTAAAATACAGATTCAAACCAAATCAATGCACAAGTAAAGACATCACTGGAGATTCCTCTCCCATCATATCATTAAAAACATGACTTCTGTACCCAAGTCAATACATATTGCTGCTTTAGTAATGACATTCTGACGACCAGCTCGTAACATAATTTGCCATGTCTGTTCAAAAGCAAGAGCGAAACAGTCCATTGTCATAAATGCTGTGACTTAATCTATGGGTGGGGGATCTGAATGCATGTTTTATACGTACAGGTGGCAACATGCACAGGGGCCATCTTAGAATGGAGTTTTACACACCTTGAATGTTTATGGCTTAATTCTGTCTCCTTCACTAAAAATAACCCATCTTTCTCACAATAAGGGCCTTAAAGACAACAGCATCTATTCCATATGTTTCAAACCACAGTAACCCATCAGCACCACATCCAGAACACACTTTTGAATATCTTCCAAACCTACATGAAATTAATGTCTTCTACCCTGTTACACCTTACACCTTTTCCTAAACCATTACTCTCTCCTACCATTGTATTGATGATCCAAGGCCGTTGTACTCGAGAGGTCGTTCTCGCAGGTCAAAACCAAAACGCACCCCAAAGGCTTTACAGAGACGGATCCAGAAAGTCTCGCTCTCCGAATGGGTAAAACGTGGCTGTAACAAGCATGACAATCAAGTGATAGGAGACAAGGCAGGACTCAAATGGATTGTGATGACAAACAAGAAAAACAGAGCTCAAACTACTAGGGGTCAACAGCATTTTTTCCCTCACTATCAAACCATCAAACGTAACTTCTGATAGGCTTGTGGAGAGATAGAGGGGGGATCAGTTCTTATTTGGGTGTGTGGAAAGGGGGCAGGGTGACAGTGCAAATTAAAGTCTAACAGAATGAGTGTCCAAAAGTAGAATATGATTATTTGACAAGTATGCTTGAATGATGAGTCATACAAAGTACTTCACCTCAACCTCCCAGACCTATGAAGGAACATGGTTTCATTAACATCTAACTAGACTTTCCCGGAAAAATAATCAAAAGAAACATGCTATAAACTCCTGTCCCATTTAGCCTTCCCAATAGAAATAGAATAACTAGAATGGACATGCAGTCAAATTGCAGTGGTTTGAGAGACTTTGTCCCTTCTAGTATTTATATTTCTTTCTATGGCTTTCCCACATCCCCAACCAAATTGGTGTCACCCCCTCAAAAAGCTGCAAATATTTACACAAATAAGACCCGGAGGAAAAAATAAAGTGTTTTAACACCATTATTTCAGGATGAGAAATATTTCAGAGTTTAAATTACACAGTTAAAAATATTTGCCATTAAAAAAGGGGAGCAAAATAATTAAGCAAAAAGAGCCGGAATAAAATACTACAAAGCCCAAAGCCTAGCGCGTGTATGTGGGTGTAAGTGTGTGTAGAGAAGTAATGTTGGCATGTGATTGTGTGAGCTCAATGTGGGTGTCAGTAAAGTGTGTGGTGAGCAGCACGTCAGCTTTTGGGAGGTAACAGAACAAAAAAAATATGACAACAGAAAACGACTACTGGACTGGTATGGCGTGCGCTGCTGCATTAGCAGGTGGACGTGCAGGGTGGTGACCCCCCCCCCCCTTAGTCCTCCAGGACGATGGGCTCGCTGGTGCTGGATGGCAGGGTGGGCAGAACCAGGGTCCGGGGACCTAGGGGCAGCTTGACCCTGACCGGGAGGTGAGGTTTTCTGGCTGCACGCCGCATCTCAGACTGAGTCAGGTGTTTTCTCAGAGCCCTTGAGAGGAGAGAAACACACAACACAGTGAATTAGCTATAGGACTGACAAGATACACATTTGCACACCTAGGAGTCTAATGTCAAAGTGCACAGGTGCAAAGAAGTGAATCCTTCTCGTCTTCAAACTAGTTGAATGCAATATTACGCATTAATCAACAAATGCAACCTTTTGGTAAAAAAAAAAAATTCTCCCATTGAATTTACTGCCAGAGACCTGATTGATACCTTTTATGTCAGGTATTCCATATACAACAAATGTATAAAACATTAGGAACACCTTCCTAATATTGAGATGCAGCCCTTGTGCTTTCAGAACAGCGTCAATTTGTCGGTGCATGGACTCCACAAGGTGTCAAAAGCGTTCCACAGGGATGCTGGCCCATGTTGAATCCAATGCTTCCCACAGTTGTGTCATGTTGGCTGGATGTCTTTTGAGTGGTGGACCATTTTTGATACAAATGGGAAACGGTTGAGTGTGAAAAACTCAGCAGTGTGGCAGTTCGACACATTCAAACCAGTGCGCCTGGCACCTACTACCCCATTCAAAAGGCACTGAAAAATGGTGTCTTACCCATTCATACACAATCCTTGTCTCAAAATCCTCCCCCTCATCTACACTGATTGAAGTGGATTTAACAAGTGACATCCATAAGGGATCATAGCTTTCACCCGGATTCACCTGGTCAGTCTGTGTCATGGAAAGAGCAGCGTTACTAATGTTTTGTACACTCAGGGTACAACACTGTATATTTCTCAACACAAAAAAAAGACAGAATCTAAATTAGTATCCTCAATTGCTGCTTGCTACTAGATACAGAAAGTACTCTGTACAAAAGGACAGTACCTGGTGTCTTTCGTGGCCACAAACACCACGGGGTTGGGTGCGTCTCCCTGGTTCACTTTCTGACGCTTGATCACCGACTGTGAAGTGGTCCTCATGCCCGATGCGAACGGCCTCCCATTGGTGGGGAACGGCAGCCCTGCCGCCTGTGACTAAATGAGAGAAGAACTGTGAGGGAAGAAGTGTGTGCGCTGGCGCGGTGTGCCACGCAAGTGAGTGTATGTGTGCGTGTAGCCATTTGGCCCAAGGTGTGGTGATGCCGCTTTGCGCAAAGGTGGAGGAGGGAGATGGACAGATGGTCAGTGGTAGAACCCGAATGATATGGATTTTTTGGGTCCGATACCAATTTTATGGAAGCAAAAGTGACCGATTACCAATACCCCTGCCCATATAGTTTTTATTTTTAGAGGTGGAATAAAAACATGTTTTACCCCAAATGTTTTTTGCACAAATTGTGCTCCAAAGGATAAGCAGACACTCTAAATTATGATTTCTTAACTAAATATTTAAAAATGTACATTTAAGAACATTTTCTGGTTTACAGAATATCCATCAAAACCAACTTTAACCTCTATAAATACGACAGTAAATACAAAACTGTTTTAGGCATATCTTTAAGTGGTAGCTAAAAAGGTAAACTATCTACAGCAGTGCTAAACTACCACAAAGGGTGGCTGGCTGAATTAAACTGTCTCAAAGTAAATCTGAAACTGCACCGTTCACAAATAAGCTTTGAAATGCAGTAACATGCCGTTTGTAATGTCACCACTAGGTGTCAGCATTTGTATTTAGTAGATATACTACAGGGTTTACAAGAACCAAGAAGGTCATGCAAACACTTAATGACAACCTAGCAATGCAAGTATGTTATGACAAGCAAAAGCTAGCTATTCATTACGACAATGTTTGCTTCATTACACTGTTATACAATACAATTTTTTATTTATTTAACCACTTACCAGCTAAGTTGACTGAGAACACATTCTCATGTACAGCAATGACCTGGTGAATAGTTAGAGGAGAGGGAATGAATGAGCCAATTGGAAGCTGGGAAAGATTAAGGGACAGATTGGGAATTTAGCCATGACACCGGGATTAACACCCTTACGATAAGTGCCATGGGATCTTTAGTGACCAGAGTCAGGACACCTGTTTAACGTCCCATTCGAAAGACAGCACCTTACACAGGGCAATGTCCCCAATCCCTGCCCTTGGGTATTGGGCTATTCTTTTTTTAAGACCAAAGGAAAGAGTGCCTCCTGCTGGCCCTCCTAGCAGCATCTGGTCTCCCATCCAGGGACCGGTCATGATTAACCCTGCTTAGCTTCCGAGACAAGCCAGCAGTGGGATGCAGGATGGTATACAAAATGTATTGGCTATACATTTCAACTGCAAATCGTGACTGAAAACATTTATGACTGAAAATATTTCTTTGATTTTTTTGTAATGTAGCAGATGTTCTTATCTAGAGCGACTAATAGTAGTGAGCGCATAGATTTTTCGCACTGGTCCCGTGGGACAAGAACCCACAACCCTGGCGTTGCAAGCGCCATGCTCTACCAACTGTGTCACAAGGGACATGCAGGCAAATGTTTTCCACACTGGTTTTAGTCGCACGTTCTAATTTAGCTAGCTAGCTGCAGGATAGCTAGCTAGCTAACATTAGCTACTCATCTCATAAAGAATGCAAACAGATGAATGATAGATCTGCAGCAAATGTCTTGCTTTTTTCAGATTGCATATTTGTGAAAACTAAATAAATAAATCCCATAGCTCACATAATAGGCCCAGACAGTAGGAGTTATTTTTGTATCTAGGGCAAGTGTTGACTCTTTGCACCAGTTCAGTGTCAGCACATACAGTGCCTTGCGAAAGTATTCGGCCCCCTTGAACTTTGCGACCTTTTGCCACATTTCAGGCTTCAAACATAAAGATATAAAACTGTATTTTTTTGTGAAGAATCAACAACAAGTGGGACACAATCATGAAGTGGAACGACATTTATTGGATATTTCAAACTTTTTTAACAAATCAAAAACTGACAAATTGGGCGTGCAAAATTATTCAGCCCCTTTACTTTCACTGCAGCAAACTCTCTCCAGAAGTTTAGTGAGGATCTCTGAATGATCCAATGTTGACCTAAATGACTAATGATGATAAATACAATCCACCTGTGTGTAATCAAGTCTCCGTATAAATGCACTTGCACTGTGATAGTCTCAGAGGTCCGTTAAAAGCGCAGAGAGCATCATGAAGAACAAGGAACACACCAGGCAGGTCCGAGATACTGTTGTGAAGAAGTTTAAAGCCGGATTTGGATACAAAAAGATTTCCCAAGCTTTAAACATCCCAAGGAGCACTGTGCAAGCGATAATATTGAAATGGAAGGAGTATCAGACCACTGCAAATCTACCAAGACCTGGCCGTCCCTCTAAACTTTCAGCTCATACAAGGAGAAGACTGATCAGAGATGCAGCCAAGAGGCCCATGATCACTCTGGATGACCTGCAGAGATCTACAGCTGAGGTGGGAGACTCTGTCCATAGGACAACAATCAGTAGTCGTATATTGCACAAATCTGGCCTTTATGGAAGAGTGGCAAGAAGAAAGCCATTTCTTAAAGATATCCATAAAAGTGTTGTTTAAAGTTTGCCACAAGCCACCTGGGAGACACACCAAACATGTGTAAGAAGGTGCTCTGGTCAGATGAAACCAAAATTGAACTTTTTGGCAACAATGCAAAACAACGTTATGTTTGGCGTAAAAGCAACACAGCTGAACACACCATCCCCACTGTCAAACATGGTGGTGGCAGCATCATGGTTTGGGCCTGCTTTTCTTCAGCAGGGACAGGGAAGATGGTTAAAATTGATGGGAAGATGGATGGAGCCAAATACAGGACCATTCTGGAAGAAAACCTGATGGAGTCTGCAAAAGACCTGAGACTGGGACGGAGATTTGTCTTCCAACAAGACAATGATCCAAAACATAAAGCAAAATCTACAATGGAATGGTTCAAAAATAAACAGACCTGACCTGAATCCAATCGAGAATCTGTGGAAAGAACTGAAAACTGCTGTTCACAAATGCTCTCCATCCAACCTCACTGAGCTCGAGCTGTTTTGCAAGGAGGAATGGGAAAAATTTCAGTCTCTCGATGTGCAAAACTGATAAAGACATACCCCAAGCGACTTACAGCTGTAATCGCAGCAAAAGGTGGCGCTTAAGTATTAACTTAAGGGGGCTGAATAATTTTGCACGCCCAATTTTGCCGTTTTTGATTTGTTAAAAAAGTTTGAAATATCCAATAAATGTCGTTCCACTTCATGATTGTGTCCCACTTGTTGTTGATTCTTCACAAAAAAATACAGTTTTATATCTTTATGTTTGAAGCCTGAAATGTGGCAAAAGGTCGCAAAGTTCAAGGGGGCCGAATACTTTCGCAAGGCACTGTAAGTAGAACAGATTGCTAGCTAGCTAAGCTAACTACCTTGCTTGATAGCTAAGCTAACCATGTTAACTAAGTGAGAATGTGATGAGGACAGGGCTGCTTGCTTGAAGTGTACTTTTGATGATTTACCTATTCAAATACACTGGCTGTAACAAGCTACTCACTGTCAAACCACCATGCCAACTCGTGCACATTGTGACCTAGGGCTGAACGATGTTCAATGAGCAGCTGGTAGAGAGCCCTCGTCAGGCAACCATTGAATATAAAATAAAAATGACCGCAAATGTGCAGACGTACATGTTTATTCTATGTATATAATATTGGCGCTTTATCTGTGGAATATTTTATATATATATATATATTTTTTTTTCTGTGAAAGGCTAATATCGGCCGACAATATTGGTCAACAGATTTATCGGTCGGGCTCTAGTCAGTGAATCTCCCATTGTAACAAAAGAACCAGAACCAGTTTGCTAGTCTCTCCCTCTCCACAGTCTGAGTAGCCTGGGACAAGAGACGCTATCCAAGGTTACATTAACAGAGGAAAGATAACAGGCCGTCTATACCAAACAAGAACCAGTCAGTGTCACATATGGTTTGACTGACATATCGGGGAAGTCAAAATGGTGGTTGTGGTGTGTTTGTGTGTGAGGACTGAGGAGTACTCACGCTACTGTCAAAGGGCCTCTTCCCGAGCAGGCCTGATCCCCCACGGGGCTGGTTGGCCTGGTTGCGGTTGATGGGTGTGGGAGCGCCTCTGGGGGCCTTCAGCTTGAGTGGAGCCTGGATGGCTAGGGAGAGGACAGGAGAGGCATAAATCACAAACCAAAATCAAGACACTTACAACAGGAAGGAGCCTAACTTTGCATTGAAGCTATAAAGAGTATTGAAAGAGAATTGACATAGAAGTACAAAAGAGGATTGTAGGGGAAAGCTACAGGCAAGTGTTTTGAGTCCCAATAGTTCACAATGCTATTTTGAGACGTAAAATAAATAAAAAGAGCTCTTAGGAGCTCTCTGGTGGTTGGTAGATTCTCACCCAGTTCCTTCACTATAGTGGCCAGCGGTGGTCGAGGGATAGAGCGGTTCTTTATAGGGGCCTTGGTTGCTTTAGGCAACCTTATCATACCTGAGGAAGAAAAGATGACGATAAGCAGTGCAAGTGTGAAAATCACATGTCTGAATGTGTGTGGGTGTCTACATATACACACCGTGTGTGTGTGTGTATAAAGTATCTCCTCTACTCACACTCTGCCTTGACGGCGTTTGCATTGATGGAGGCGTAGGGGCGGCGTGCCGCGCGGCGGGGCTGCAGGATGTCAGTGCAGACGCGGCGGGCAATACGCGTCAGCTTGGTGGTCTGCAGGATGAATGTCTGCCGGTTCTTGGCCAGCAGCTTGGCGCGCCCCCCGCTTGTCGTGAACGGGGACAGGCCTTGCACCTCCTGGCGGGTCATGTGACCGCGCGGAGTGGACTCCTGAGGAGGGGCCAAAAGAGTCAAGTTACCATGTTGCAATATCATGACTGGTCAGACTGACTGTTTAGGGTCCATTGCAATAGGGTCCGTGCTATCCGGTATCCTTGGGACATCCCTACCCCCCATTGAAGTTGAAATTTAAAATGGTTAACTAAGGGTTATGGTAAGATTAAGGGTTAGCGTAGGGATGTCCGAAGGATTCCGGCTAGCACAGCCATCTCACTAGTCTAGTCTACAGTGGCTTCCTCTCCTCGTCTCCTGCCGCTGTAATGATCTGATAACACAGGGTAGGTGAAAGCAACAAGGTGGATGGATGCCCACCAGGAATTATGAAATGAAAATATGAACGCACTCTTCCCTGTTCAATGTAGATAAAGGAAAGGAAATCACTTAAGGTTACGGAGATGAACCGAGGTTTAGGGAAGCTGGTTAGTGAAAGCAGACGTACCGAGACAGATCTTGCGGCGCCCTCTAGCTGTGTGGGGGTCTTCAGGCCTCCATACTTCTTCCAGTAGATCCAGCAGGAGGCACACAGTCTGCACTGCATGTTGGGAGGACCCCATGCGTACCACTGTGCTGACTGGGCAGCTGGAAGAGGCAAGGTGTTTGTATTAGCGCACAAGAAAAGTAACACTATTTGTTTGGTCTATGGAGCCCCTGGCTCTGGCAATTAGACAATCGAAAGAATTTACACCAATATCTCCATTCGACGGATCTCAATCCCCCCCAAAACACTTTGAAGATCATAGACAAATCCCGGTGGAGGACGCCAACAACAAAAATGTGTCACTGTCCCAAAACTTGGAGCTCACTCTATCCCTTAATGCAAACTACGCTTTGGTCCGATTATTGCTCACACAATTTTCTATTTGGCGCAAAATGTTAAAACAACGTAACTGGGAATCCGTACCCATGCCAATATCATGGACTGTAATGGTTTGAAAACATTCCTAGATTTGAAAAACATTACCAGGCAACTCCTTTTTTACAACTTAAGTCTAGTATGCTGGCCTATGGAGTTCCACGGAAAACCCAACTACCCAACCATCCAATGATTATCTGGGCTCCCAAAAGGACTTATCTCTATAATATATAAACTACTTTTGGAAAGCTCATATTCTGAGCAAGCTATTAAAAACAATTATGGTCCACAGATTTAAGTGAATATGAACAACCCTTTAACCACAGAAACAACCCTTAAACCACAGAAAATTGAAAATTATGACCATGGCATCCCGTAATCTGAACCATCAATTTACACATTTTAAGTTTGTTCAGACTATTTAACAGCAAGAAACATTTTGCAATGAAATTGGCCCCAACTCCCAACTGTTCACCGTGTCCCCTAACTCACACGATGTGAGAGTGCCCTGCAGTTAAATGCTTCTGGGACAAAATTACACCATTCATTCCCAAAGTGCATGAATGTAAATATTCAATACTTTGCATCTACTAATGCTACTTAACGATGATAGCTCCTTGAAAATCAATACATCAGAGACTATTACTGCTGGCAGGCAGCACTGCTGCAAAAAAGCAAAAATGATGTTGGCTCTTAGATGGCACTCACCTCACCAACTCCCAATTGCCAAGTGGATACAGTTAGTATTTGAAGTTATAACATACGAATTATCAAACAGTGCGAATGAATGGTGAGAGGCAACAAACAATTGAGGCCTGGACAAATATACTTGACTAAAGAATAATCTGAGCTAAAGCCCAACAAATAAACAATCTATTAAGGCCAAACATGAAAATATATATGACACACACAAAGTAAACTAATTTAAAATGTAACATGCAACATTTAATTTTTTTACTGAGATACAATTCATTTAAGGAATTCAGTCAATTTCAATGAATGAATTAGGTCCTAATCTATGGATTTCACATGACTGGGAATACAGATATGCATCTGTTGGTCACAGATACCTTAAAAAAAGTTTTGCTTGAGCGTCTTATTGCAAACAGGATGCATGTTTTGGAAACATTTTATTCTGTACAGGATTCCTTCTTTTCACTCTGTCAATTAGGTTAGTATTGTTGAATAACTACAATGTTGTTGATCCATCCTCAGTTTTATTCTTTCACAGCAATTAAACTCTGTAGATTTTAAAGTCGCCATTGACCTCATGGTGAAATTCCTGAGCTGTTTCTTTCCTCTCTGGCAACTGAGTTAGGAAGGAGAGCTGTATCTTTGCAGTGACTGGGTGTATTGATAAACCATCCAAAGTGCAATTAATAATATCCATTTGAAATTATGGGTGTATTGTGTGAAGGGCAGTAACAAAATTGAAATTCAATCCATTTTAAATTCAGAGTGTAAAAACAAAATACAGAAAAAGTCAAGGGGTGTGAATTCTTTCTGAGGATAGTGTAAATGTACACATTTTTATCTGTTTTACATTCTTTGCTTTCAGACCCACAGAGAAGGGGTGGTATGGGATGGTTGCTGGGGAGGGGTGGGAAGCATGGTTTCCAAGTGGTGGGGTGGGGTGGGAGGAGGCTCACCTATGTTTTCTTTCTCTCTTTACACATACTTTTTGGCTCTGTGATGCAAGCCAACTATTACATTATCTGAACGTGTGTATAGTGCGTGTAGCCCCGCCCAACAAGAAAATGAATAAAGATTTGTTAAAAAAAAAATTGCATGACGTTAAAAGGTACATACGCGCATTTATCAATACAGTGAGACAGAGAGACTTTCAAGACACACATGTACTCACTGTGGCAGCTCTCGCAGCTCAGTCCTTTCTGGAAGCCAGCGGCCCCGTTCATGCCAGGCTTGTTACCAGGAGCCATGATCTGGTTGGGGTTGGGTTTGGTGCTGGAGGGAGGGGAAAATGCGTCATAATGGTATTTGATGCAAGGATAGTAATATTGAGGAGAATGCAGTTCAGACCAATACTCACTAGGTGGGGATGTACACCTGTTTCAGCTTGCTGTCTGCTTCTGCTGCCTTTAGTCGTTTCTGAAAGGGTATAAACATTTGATACAATTAGCACAGGAATAGCAAGTAGGTTATTGGAGCGGGTTGAGAGCTTCAAGTTCCTTGTTGTCCACATCACCAACAACGTCCAAGCACACCAAGACAGCCGTGAAGAGGGCACGACAAAACCTATTCCCGCTCAGGAGACGGAAAACATTTTGTATGGGTCCTCAAATGCTTCTACAGCTGCACCATCGAGAGCACTGGTTGCATCACTGCCTGGTATGGCAACTGCTCGGCCTCCGACTGCAAGGAACTACAGAGGGTAGTACGTACGGCCAAGTACATCACTGGGGCCAAGCTTCCTGCCATCCAGGACCTCTAATACCACAGGCAGTGTCGGAGGAAGGCCCTAAAAATTGTCAAAGACTCCAGTCACCCTAGTCAGACTATTCCCTCTGTTACCGCATGGCAAGTGGTACCGGAGCACCAAGTCTAGGTCTAAGAGGCTTCTAAACAACTTCTACACCCAAGCCATAAGACTCCTGAACACCTAATCAATTTGCATTACCTGCGCTCCCCCCCCCTTCTTTAACACCACCGCTACTCTGTTGTTATCTACTTTAGTCACTTGAAGACCTACATGTACATATTACCTCAACTAACTGGTGCCCCCGCACATTGTACTGGTACCCCCCTGTATATAGTCTCGCTATTGTTATTTTACTGCTACTCATTAATTACTTGTTACTTTTATTTCTTATTCTTGTCCATATAATTTTTTTAAACTGCATTGTTGTTTAGGGGCTCGTAAATAAGCATTTCACTGTAAGGTCTACATCGGTTGTATTCAGCGCATGTGACTAATAACATTTGATAGGCGTGAATGAAACTACTATTTATACATCGGTGAAACAACTGACGAATACAAACCATGTCATATTGTCATTGAGAGGTGAGAGGAGGTGAATTACCTGTTGGATGTAGCGGTCAGTAGTCTTCCACATGTAGTAGAACTGGACCACACTGGCTAGTGACTTCCATGGTAACTAAAAAAAAAGGACAGGTATAAACACCACACAAATCAGAATCACCAATGCCATCTGTGACCAGTAGAACATACACCATAGGTGCATAGCATGACAACAAGGAAGGTGTTAAGATATCCCCCCCACCCCAAAAAAAAAGGTAGGGGCAAATGGAATCATTTTTGCTTTTCTTGGCTAAATGTTTTATAGCATTTTCCATTGTGTGCCCTAATGAACATGACCTTGGAGTCATGAATGAAGGACCGTAGGGGTGTCATTGAGATGAGTGTTCACTACTTACAAAGTCCTGGCGGATGTCGTTAAAGTCCTTGCCGTACTTCTCCAGGGCCTCCTCAAACAGCATGGCCTCCGAGGCACTCCACTCCTCCATCTCGTCACGGCAGAGGACCGGCCCGCCCTGCGGGACCAGCGTGGACATGGCCTTGGCTAGGTCGTAACCGTTCTTCTGCAGGGTGTCCATGGCATGGAACTAGAAGGGGGGGAGATTAGGTCGTGATGATTTTGGCACAGGTCGCATTATTCAAGTTTTTGTAAATATGTGATATTGCATATAGTATTAGATAAATATTACGATACAATGTCCATTTCTGCTACTAATTACGGCAAGGTAGATGTCCGTTAGTTTAGGGGGTAGTGGAGCACTCGTCACCATGGGACATGGATAAAGTGTGTGTGTCTCACCAGTGTGATGTCTCTGGAGGCTGCTGCAGCACTCATATGCAGGCTGGGTTGACGGATGGAGCTACTGCAGTCCAGGGCTCTGGCAAACGTCCCCACAGCACTGGAACACACACACACACACACACACAACCATCAAATATCATAATTAGAATCTATGACAAACCCAGTACTGAAACACACATTACAAACTTATTTTTGTCTGGGCATTTTGATACCCAATCAGATGGGGTTTAGTAAATGTGTCAATTTACATCATATGGC
This sequence comes from Oncorhynchus clarkii lewisi, assembly GCF_045791955.1. Taxonomy (NCBI): domain Eukaryota; kingdom Metazoa; phylum Chordata; class Actinopteri; order Salmoniformes; family Salmonidae; genus Oncorhynchus; species Oncorhynchus clarkii. The sequence continues at coordinate 28,426,692 of NC_092155.1, read as the reverse complement.
CACAAGATGGCACTCCAGCTTGATGTAATCATGGAGTCTTTCACTACAATGTCGATTCCCTCCACAAATAGGGACAAACATGCTGTGTGTTTGACTGGGGTCCTCCTGCTACTACACCGCTTAGGCAAGATCATTCAAAGATGTCTACAGGAAATGACTGTGCTACAATTAAACCAAAAGGTGGACTTTCGAAACTCAATTCACCAAGCTCACGAGACACCCTGACAACGTCCCGACGACAAGAACCTCCATAGAAACAGGGCCGGGTTGTAACGTAACCAGGGCAACCTGTGACAGATGAAGGGGGACAGGGGACACTCACCGAGCCACCACCAGGAACTGGTCAATCTGGGGGTCTTTGAGCTGGTTGTCAGGGTCCCAGACCTTGGTCTCCAGCTTTTCCTGGATACGGGTGTGTGTTTCACCTGTGAGGGACAATACCAATAGAACAACGATCAGACACGTTAACTAATGACGCAGCAGATAGTCAAAGATACTGGTTGTGTGGCCCACTATTTGGGTAGACACTGGTCGATGGCTATAACAAGATAGAGACTTGAGAGGAGAGGAAATGGTGAAAGAGGAATAGGAGAGGGGGATAAGCAGAAGAGAAAAAAAATATGAATGAGCAGAGGATGCGAGAGGAAGGGGACAGAAATTACAGCGTGTGCAGGCAGTCCAGACTACTCCTATGTAGTCTCCAGAGGATGAACAGCTATGTCCGTCTGACCAGAAAGAACCAGTGTCAGACACACAGGGGCTCGAACACCTTCCACAAAAAGTCAACCTTCAACTTAACACTGGCTACACTAGGGAACATAAAATAGGGCAGCAGCTTACCACACCACCTGCCTGAAGGGCCCTATCCATGGGCGTATTCAATGGGGAGCAAAATCTCCAATAAGAACAGTTACAGTTATGAATCTAACTACTGTTCCCTGAAGGAGGGAACGAGGTATAACATACTATGGGGGGGTCAAAGCCTGAAGCAAACGGAAATCACGCACAACGGGCAAATAGATGCAGAGTCCACCCTTGGAAGCCCCGGCATCGTTCTCTCCTTTTGGGAAGAGTAGTTGTATTCATAACTATACGTTCCCTTTGTCAGTCAGTATGTTATACCGAGTGACTACGGGGGACATACAATCATGCCCAAAGCTGGCTCAAAGGGTACCAAACTAGGAGGCCCACGGCAGCCCGAGCTGACATGTTTCACCGGCTCCAAAAAGGTGTTACAGAAAACACATTTTCCCCTTAATACTTAGCCGAGAAACCTGATCTGTCATAGCCCAACATAGGGAACCAGAACGAACGTGCTGCAACTTGGCTATGCGTACTGACACGCTGCCACCGCACCCCAAGTCCAGACCCCACGGGTCCTGGAACAATACTTAACTTGAGTGTCTGAAAATACAAAAAAGGAACCACAAGTCCAATACAACACTTGTCATGACTTGGTAAAGCGCACACGCTCGCTACATAGCATCGACCAGAGTCGATGAAACACGGCAGCAGAGGATCAAACCCACAGAAAACTTGCAGTAACCTGGAAACAGAGTACCCGCACACTGCCACAGCAGCCCAAGGTACAAACCCACAGGGAACTGTGGTAACCCTGATAAATGCACACTGTGTGCCACACATCAAGGCTCAACACCACAGGGAAACTGTGGTAACCCAGACAAAATGCTGTCTAACATCGACCAAGTCCATAGACCTAACCGGTTACAAAGGCCTCATACAGACACCAAAGGATTTCACGGAATCTGAAAAACTTGAAATCATGCGCAATGCAGGAAACCAAGGCAGCCCAAGGCTAAATCCCACCAGGGCAACTGTGGTAACCCGGATAAATATGCAACCTGCACGCTGATCAACAGCCACTCCCGGACCCAGCCATAAGAACACTATGAGCCACACTGGAAGCAGTTACAGCCAAGCAATAAAAAAACACATGGGTACAGTATGTGGGGAACCCCAACTCGCTGCAGCACAGATATCAACAATCAGCAAGTCCCTGAACAATGCCCAAGAAGCCACCACACCCCTAGTAGAGAGTGAGCAGGCACACCGCTAGGCAACCCTTGCCCTTTGCTATACGCCAGGGAGATAGCCTCGATAATCCAATTAGAAAGACACAGCTTATAAAGCACCCTACCCCAAGCTGGATTTGCGAAACGGACAAAAAAGCTGGTCACAAACACAGACATGCTTGTGCCTATCCATAGACAGTGCATTTGGAAAGTAGTACGACCCCTTGACTTTTCTACATTTTGTTACATTACAGCCTTATTCCAAAATGGATTAAAACATTCCCCTCCCCATCAACCTACACACAATACCCCATATCAAAGCAAAAACAGGATTTATTTCAGAATGTATTAAAGAAAATGTACTGAAATATCACATTTACTTAAGTATTCTGACCCTTTACTCAGTACTTTGTTGAAGCACTTTTGGCGGCGATTACAGCCTTGGGTATGACGCTACAAGCTTGCCACACCCATTCCACACACATTCTTCTCTGAATATCCTCTCACGCTCGGTCATGTTGGATGGGGTACATCTCTTCACAGCTATTTTCAGGTCTTTCCAGAGATGTTCAATCGGGTTTAAGTCCGGGCTCTGGCTGGGCCACTCAACAAAGCCACTCCTGCGTTCTCTTGGCTGTGTGCTTAGGGTCGTTGTCCTGTTGGAAAGTGAACCCTCACCCGAGATCCTGTGTGCTCTGGAGCAGGTTTTCATCAAGGATCTCTGTACCTTGCTCCATTCATCTTTCCCACAAACCTAGTATCCCAGGCCATGCCACTGAAAAACATCCCCACAGCATCAGACCAGAGAATCTTTTACTTACAGTCAGAGTTCTTTAACTATCTTTTGGCAAACTCCAAGTAGACTGTCATGTGCCTTTTACTGAGGAGTGGTTTCAGTCTGGCCTGATTGGTGGAGTGCTGCAGAGATGGTTTTCAATCTTGAAGGTTCTCTGTCCACAGAGGAACTCTGGAGCTCTGTCAGAGCGACCAACGGGCTCTTGGTCACCTCTCTGACCAAGGCCCTTCTCCCCCGTTGCTCAGTTTGGCCAGGCAGCTAGCTCTAGGAAAGAGTCTTGGTGGTTCCAAACGTCTTCCATTTAAGAATGATGGAGGCCACTGCGTTCTTGGGGACCTTCAATGCTGCAGATATTTTTTGGTACCTTCCCCAGATCTGTGCCTCGACACAATCCTGTCTCGAAGCTCTACGGACAATTCCTTCGACCTCATGGCTAAGTTTTTGCTCTGACATGCACTGTCAACTGTGGGACCTTATATAGACAGGTATGTGCCTTCCAAATCATGTCCAATCAATTGAATATACCACAGGTGGACTCCAATCAAGTTGCAGAAACATCTCAAGGAGGATCAATGGAAACTGGATGCACCTGAGCTCAATTTCAAGTCTCATAGCAAAGGGTTTGAATACTTTCAGAATGCACTGTACGTGCGTAAAGCGTGCACTGGACACAGGCCATGCAACCTCTGTTCTTCACTGGAAGCAAACGGTGGTGGTGAGAAAGGAAAATACCTGTAAGACATAGGCATAATGTTGGGCGCAAACTGCATTAGGACGTAACGTCACTTTGGAGTGCTTCCAACTTTGTGGCAACAGTTTGCGGAAGGCCCTTTCCTGTTTCAGCATGACAACGCCCCAATGCGCAATGCGAGGTCCATACAAAAAATGTTTGTTGAGATCGGTGTGGAAGAACTTGACTGGCCTGCACAGAGCCCTGACCTCAACCCCATCAAACACCTTTGGGATGTATTGGAACGCCGACTGCGAGCCAGGCCTAATCGCCCAACACCAGCGCCCGACCTCACTAGTGCTCTTGTGGCTGAATGGAAGCAAGTCCCTGCAGCAATGTTCCAACATCTAGTGGAAATCCTTGCCAGAAGAGTGGAGTCTGTTATAGCAGCAAAAGGGGGACAAACTCCATATTAATGACCATCATTTTGGAATGAGGATGTTTGACAAGCAGGTGTCCACATACTTTTGGCCATATAGTGTAAACCGGAAATGTGGAAGAAGAAAAGTCCTGCTCAAAGTGTCTATCAGAGCTCAGAATGAGAAAATCCTGCAACCTGACACCAACCCTCAAATGCGCACCACTTATGTACACAACTCTCTCTGTAAACCCCGTAGCCGTCAAATTCAGCCTTCAGGGGCCAAACACACAGAGCCGTTATCTGCGGTCGCGGGTGCCAAAACCTCCCGTGCGCCTGGGATAATAGATTCCGACTACATGCTGTCAGAGAGGCCGCGTCCCTCTCTGCCTGTTGATGTATGCCACCATCGTCCTGTTGTCAGACCTTACCAACATTGGAAGGAACCGTCTCAGCGCTAGCAAAACAGTCAGTAGCTCTAGATTGTTGATATGCAGAGCCCTTTGCACTCTTGACCAAATCCCTCTTTCAGAGTAGCCTACACACAGCGCTCCCCCATCCCAGTAAGGATGAGCCTGTCATGATTACCCTACGGGGACACTACCCGGCCCATGAGAACCCCCTGCAACAGCATTCGCCGGTCTCCCCAAGGATTCAACACCCTTAGGCACGACAGGGATACCTTGAGCAATCCATGACAGTGGCGAGAAGCGGACAGACACGTAGCAACCACCCCTGAAACAGATGCCTCAGACATACCAGCGGCAATACAGCAATCCGACCCAATAACCATAGGCACACGCGAAAAGCACGAGTGCCCCAGCTGAAAGCGTGCCAGACAGAGACGGAACGCGAACAAAGAGCATGATTCAGAAGTGAGTCCAGAACGAGACCCAGAAACAAAATGTGTTGAGCCGTAGACAAACTACTTTCTTGTGATTCACTGTCAAGCCCAGAGACTGAATATGGGAAACCAGCGGAGCTCCACTTGTTCTATAGACTCCGCTATGACCAGCCAATCATTCAGATAGGCCAATACTCTGATCCCCTGGCACCGCACCGGTGCCAAAGTCTCCTCCACCACCATAGAAAAGGTGAGGGGCGATAGGGAGAATGTATAGCATATGAAAATATGCGTCCTTCAGATCTTTATTTCAAATAATAACAGCATTTTCATTAGATTATGTTACTGTAGGCCAGGGGTAGTCAACAATTTATTTTTTGAACAAAAAAAAAAAAATTCAAGGGGTGGATCAGCTTTAAAATTGTATTACCCTACAAGGTCCAGAGCCTGCTGGTTTTCTGTTCTACCTGATAATTGCACACACCTGGTGTCCCAGGTCTTAAATCAGTCCCTGATTAGAGGGGACAATGACAAAATGAAGTGGCACTGACTACGAGGTCCAGAGTTGAGTTTGAGGGCTGTAGGCTAGATATAAAAACAAAAACACACTACAACCCCAAAAAAAAATAAAAAATAAAAAAAACACTCCAATTCAAGAGTTCAATCAATTATATTCATGGAGTGCCTTTGTTACAACTATGAAACAGAAAGGACGTGCTGGAACACGGTAAAATATTTTTATAACAACAAAATATAAATATACCCCAACCACCAAAATGTGCGGTCAAATTATGAAAACATCAGTAGCCTAAATACCATTATAAGCGCCAAGTGGCTTTGATAGATTGTGAAACTCAACACAAAAGCAATAATGCCATTTTAATTCATATACGTGTCGATAATACAGCATTCAAAAACACTCAATTGTCTTCAGCTCATGCTTACATAGTGTGCGTCTTCACGCAGCGGTATCAGTTGGATTTCATCTGGCTGTTTTCCCATGCCCTAACAGTTGCCTAACTTTTACCTGCATGACACACCTTTGTTTGTAGTGCATAATAGTCTCCGTTTGTTTCTTGATTGTGTTCCCGTTGTCATTATTTAGCACCATTGTGGAGCACAATGGCTGTGCAGGTGCCTTATTTTGTTCAGCGGGAGGGAGCTCCCATCTCACTTTGTTCATGGTGCCAACCAGACTGGTTCTTTGCAAGTAAATTGTTTGCTAATGTCCATGGTGACATTTCTCCCCTTGCCAATGTAAGGCTCCACAACACTCATCACCACATTCTCCAACACTCGCTCACCTGCTGCCCGGTGGATATATTCCCAGATATTGAAAGCCATTAGGCATGTACAACTAACTACGCACACTCTCACTGTGTAGCCTACCCCAAGTAGGTCAGAGTAGTCTGATAAGACTCCTTTGATTCGGTGGACTGATATAAGGTACATACCATTTTAAGATTAGAATGGAGCAATACAATAGAGTGGCCCGCCCTGTTCTTCATTCACATTTGGTGATTAATAACTATGCATCATTTGCCCCCCCCCCATCATACTTTACTTCATATTATTAATCTGTTGTTGTGCGTGTGTGAAATTAGTTTTGCATAGTTAAGGATCAGTTTCGAAGCAGTTATGTGATTATCAGCTGGGCACTGCACTTAACTGTCGGAAGAATGAGCGGAGCAGGCCTTACTGTTGGGAGACGGAGGCGCAACGTGGGAAAACCATTATTACGAGCCCTCCTAAAACTGGTTATGACTCCAGTTCTGTTTTGTCAAGGATGGAGGGGGACATGATAAAACTTTTTTTTTTTGACAGAGTAATAAATGACAGAGTAATAAATAACTGCTTTAACACACAAGTCCAGAATGGGACTCTCAGGGCTCTTGGGAACTATGAAGTACTGGCTGTAACAACCACTCTGTACTTCTGACACTGGGACCACCCGAATAGCCTTCTTTTGAAGTAGAGAGACGAAATCTCCTCTTAAGACAGTTGCTATGACCCCTGGGAACACTGACATAATGACACCACGAAAAGGAGGATGCACAGCGCACAGACCGTACCCCCTCGTCACTGTCCTCATCACCCATGGTGAAACTGTGCATGCCCGCCACCGGATGGAGCACGCTCAAAGTATCCCATATATTATCTCCTGAAGGGGCAGAGCTCCGGGATAATTCATTTTTTTTGTCACGCTTGTTTTCATATCCACCATTCCTGACAACCGTGCGTAACTCGCCACCCATCGGGGAAATCTTTGAAACAGGGGTAAGCAACGCTGCTGGACGAACTTCGCCACGGGGGAGAAAACACCAGTCGCATTCACCGCCAATGGTTCAGATCCTGTACTGATGTCATCCGATTCACACTCCAGAGCCAGTCAGTGATTGAATATCATCCCCGGAATCCGGACTTTGAACACTGCCAGAGAAACCGGAATGAGCCTCACTCGGGATGACACCCCTATCAACTCCCACCACCCAACCTTCCGCACAAAGTCAGCCCGACTTCCAATAGGAAGTTGAACCCAGCCGGAGACAATGGTCAAACAAACCGGTCCAAGCGGAGGCCTCCTGAGCGTGTTTCCACCCCAAGCAACAGGACAGCATTCGTGAGTATATTTATTTTTCATTGTGAAACAACGTGCCCTAGGGCACGGTCAGAGGTTCAAACTCAGCTGGCTAGCCTTTTTGAACTTTTACCACTGGCAATCAAACAAGGAAGCACTGGCGCCACAAGCAGAGCAGAAAGTTGTGGGTTTTTAATCAAACAAAAAACGATACCGAGATCCAAAATGTGCAACATCTAAGGGGACAAATACTCTCTCCCACTAACAGACACATATGACGGGGAAGAATCTCAGCCTTTATAATTCTTGAAAAGTTTGTAAATTGCGTGACGCATCCTTCCTTCAGGCGAGCTGAAAAGCAAAGAATTTGGGAAATGGATGCGAGCCCCGGTATTATAGCCAGGAAAAAGGGTCTTCCTAGGGCGGGCTCGGCATCCATTGGCCCTTTGGGCGTGATTTCAGTTTGCTTCAGGTGAATAGGATTGGTAATTGACTCCCCATAGTATGTTACGCCAAGTGATAGACTGAAAGGGAATACAAAATGTCCCTTTCCCCCCCCATTCCAAAACATTTTCCTGTGTGCCCTACTGAACATGACCCATGTCTCACTACTCACTCATACACCATCATTTAGACGTGATAAAAGACCTTTCAACCCAGTACCTTAAGAAGTGGGGTGCACTTAACCCCAAGAGTGTGTATTCAGAGCACTATGACAACCACAACAGGATACAACGTGATAGTCCATTCCAAAAGGTCAGAGTTAAACCAGCCCCCCCCACACACACCTTCGGCGAGCTTGTCAGGGATCTCGGCCTGGTACTTGGAGCCTACGCGGATCTCTCCCTGGTCCGCCAGGAGGGTCTTCTGAACCGGGTCAAACACCAGCGAGTAAAAGAAACACTCCTGGACAGAAAGATGAACAACAGACGTTAGGAATGGATTGAGTGGATACATTCTCAGCCAATAGACGCTATATTTCACTGCTTTATTGTATCAAAAAATATATTTTTGATACAATGGTCCTTACTCAAAAAAGGTAGTCCTAAAAAAAAATAGACCACTTTTAGCAGAACATGCACAACTCCTTTGCCATAAATTCCTTGACAGTGCAGTAGTCAATGTAATACGTGGGACAGGACAGACTTGCTGGTGATGAACAGTGACGCTTTGGAGAGAGACTGAAGCTCACCTCTTTCTCCAGGTACCCGGCCAGGACGTCCGTTTCGTTGAGGAGGGTGACGTTACATTTCCCTCTGGGGAGGGGAGAGAGGCGCCAGGAGGAGAGACAGAGTGAGGGTTATTCAGGAGGTCAAAACGGCACCCTGCATTAATCGGAACTGAGCTGCACCTAACCCTGCTGCTGTACCAAGCCTATATCCCCAATAAGGCACTGGAAAACAATAGAATGTCTGTGGAGATCCCGGGAAAGAACTTCAGAACAGGCAAGATCATTTCAACACAGTTAAATGATTGACAGTCAAAATACCTCCACTTACTGTATTTTAAAATCAGGAGCCTGAACAGTGGCGATTTTATAACATGAACAAAGGGACTGTTTGAACACAGTGGCTTAATGATTGTGAATGGGCCAGAGAGGATAACGTTCCAGGTTGAGGGTTAACTGTGCATATCAGTCCTGTCACATGACACCATATCCCGTCAGAGTTGAAAGGGTTGAACGGCAGCACCGTTGTCTGCAGCTACCGCTATGCGGTGAGACCACCTCAGGGGGACACACACACACGCTCTATCTTACCGTATGTGAGTTGCAGGTAGAGACTCAAACTGCCGAGAGAGGAAAAGCTCTCGGTGCTTCAGCTGGTGTTTCTGCTGTTCAGACACAGTGGGCTGCTTGGACTCCTCCTCAAAGTCTCCTATGAAACGCAGAACACAAAAAGACACATTAGCGACAAAGCACATTTCCCCAGTTAGATGGGTTCTAATAGTCGTGATCTGTTCAATCACACAATTCATATCAATATAACCAACTGAGAATTGTGGCTACGGGGAGAACGATCCCGCAGTGTATTGGTTTTGACATTTTCAAGTGTTAAATGACAGATATCGGTTAGAAATGAAGATGGGGAAACAGAAAGAGGGGGATAAAGCTCAGAAAGTGAGTCACGGAACAGGGGATCCAACCGCTGCCGCCATGGGAATGTGTGGTCCAGGGGTGGAAGCACTGCCAATAGACCAGCCCACGGCAGTATCTTTATTGAAATCAAACACGCTGAACAGCAAAGTGAAACTGACTATATACATTGCCCTTTTATCTACTGTGACAAGTGCAAGTCTATCATAACCTATGACCTGGAACTTTAACTTGTAACTGTACTTATGTGTAACCAATACCAGACAATGAAAACAATTCCCTACTCGGAAGGACAAACTCTTCTGGTCTATTCTAGTGACCTACTATAGCCCCACTGAAGCTTTATAGTCAATGTAAACAAAGGACTGCATATAGCCTATATGACCTGGCAGGCAAAAATTAGTCCGTGTAGATAAAGAAACATTCCTTTTCCCCGTATGGAAATTGTTTTTGTATTATATCTAGTTTTACACAACTAAAATTGCACATTCCTAATTTGGGGCGGGCAAGTCAGAAATGTGTGAGGTGGTGGTGGATTGAGCACTGAGGGGGGAGAGAACGAACTGGGCAGGACTATCGCTCCATCTCCACGGACTCCGCCCCTGCACTCAGCCACAGGAAACCCTGTCAGTAGAGGAGGGGGGGGGGGGGCAGGACCTCAGGCCACACCCCTCTGTTAACCCCTCCTGCCACCCCTCAACCCACGCCCCCCTTCACCCTCTTTCCCTCCCCTTGTCCGGCGAGTCCCTGCCAGACCAAGTGGGAAACCCTGTGCGTCAAACCTGAGGCGCCCATCCCCCCCATCATGTATACACCCCCCACCCACAAAAAAAAATACATAAAAAAGAAAAGAAAAAAAAGGCAGGCACTCAAGGCACACCCACGTGCAGTGGAGCTCCAGCAGAGCAGTGAACACGCTCTCTCCCTCCACACACACTTTCTTCCTTGACAAAGACACAAGGCAAGTCAGAGTTAACCCGTTGCGTGCCGTAGCCCTGTGGGACACACCAAGGGCCTTTTGTTCTGAGCAGCGTGCCTGGGCTGGGGACAAGCTAAGAGGAGGGTGGGCAATTGGGGGGGTGTGGTGGTAGAGGAAGAGAATAAAGGATTTGAATAAAGAAGGGGGGGGGGGCACTGTTGGAGGGAGAGAGAGAGAGACTGGGAGAGAAGCCCAGGTCTTGTGTAACAGGACAGTGCCAAAGCGGTGGCTCGTGCTGCCGAGTGGGAGGCGGGAGCGAGGCGTTTTTCGGGTGCCCGAGCCAAAACGCAGGAGAGGGACGTACAGTAGCGCAGCATAACCCAACAGCTGACAGTGTGTGTGTGTGTGTGTGTGTAGCGGGGAGTCAGATCAGAGTGAACCAGACAACTGGGCCAGGTCGCGAGGAGGGCTGGAGCTAGACTGGGCACTCGGGTCGCTACACCGGCCCAGTTGTGGCCGTTTGTTTGCAACCCATCCTCAGCCTTCCTCTCCCTCTCAACTGGTTGCAGCCAGTTTCAGGGCCATCTTTGTGTTTCTCCACTGACCCCCCCCAGGAGAGGTTAGATAGAATACCTCCGCAGCACACAGGGGCAGTTAACGCTAACACACCATGGTGACATTACAAATCAGCTAGCAGGGGCTCCAGGGCTGAGGGGGCAGGACAGGAGATCACCTACCTACCCAGCAACCCCCAGACATCCCTGCCTCCTACTGGAGACCCTATCTCCTATTGTCGCTAAAGGACCTTTTTGATGACATTTTAGTCATTCAGCAAATAGAAGAATAAGTAGGCTCTTTCATGAAACCAAACCGGAGGCACTGCACAGGCCTACAGGTAAAACATGGAATACAATTTACATCCAGAGTCAAACAAATTAACTTTGTCAGCTAGATATGTGTAGTAGTTAACATTCTAAAATGCATTACAGATTGCTGGTAAATGCATCCATTTTGGGATGTGGATCTGAATGTCTTGTCTGGAGCCCTGCCACTGCATGCAGCCCACTATGTTAGAGGACTGATTGTGTGTGTGTGTGTATAAATGAAGTCGATCAGGGCTCTAGGTAATTTGAGTATCATTAGCATCACAACACTACCTCGGCGGCCGCATCTCTTCCTCTGATCCCTGGGAATCTGCACAAATGCACCACTCAGGGCACTCTAGAGGGCGACCCCTTTAACTGGAAACGTGTGTGATAAACACTGACACTCAAACCAATAGCCAGCCACTATTACTCCTACAACAACCCACAAGTACAGCACTATTCATGATAGAAAAACAACACACAAAAAAAACAATTCCCCTCGTCCATTGTGAATGAATCCTACATTAGTATCAAACTCCTACTGGCAGCTGTAGTGGAACAGCACTACGCAGTAAGCACACACTTACACACGCTGTTCTGCTTCAGCTGGAGACAGACTGTCCGCCCCAAATGGCACCCTAGTCCCTATGTGGTGCACTCCCTATGGGTCCTGGTCAAAAGCAGCAAACTACATTGGGCTCCATTTGGGACGCAGGCAGAGCATCCCTCTGCTTAGAGCGAGAGCCAATTGCCTGCTGGTAGCGCAGAGGGAGATCCCAATCTGATTGGAACGCAACACAGTACTCATTCTGGATGGAGATAATAAACTGGTTTATACGAAAGAGACGTCTGCTCTAATAATGCTCTCCAATAACTTTACACAGACCGCACAGCATTAGAGTTTGGCATAGAGCAAAGAGTTGGCTCTCTCAAGTGGTTTGTGTAATAGGCCTCTTGATCTTTTTCTGAAAACGGTGAAGGAGCAGAGCACAGATGAACTGCGATGAGACTACACGGACATAAAGGATGTTGTACTCACTCGCGTTGCTGTCGGCCAGAGTGTTGAGGTTGCCCGAGATGTCCCGCCTCCGGAACAGACACACCACCTTGGCTTCCACGTTCCCATTGGCCGTCTGAGAGACATGTGCGACAAGAGTGGTCAGTCACTTCCGGCCAACACTTCGAATGATTGCCATACCACAATATTATTCTCTGAACGGCATGCCACATTCATAGATACGATTTCCCCATCTATGAATGGAAAAATCGGCCATTTTGAATTGAATCAAATGTATTGAATATATGCTAGAACTTAAACTGGGGCTGTAAGTGACGAGGGGGTGACGCGAGACTCTCCATCATTACCATTGGATTAACCATGATCTGAAGAGAGGGAGAGAGAAACCACAAAACTGAGGCCTCAATGTTGGGCTCCTCATCTAATTCACACTCAAGGTAATGTCCGAAACGGCGCCCTATTCCCCATGTAGGGCACTGCTTTCGGCCAGGGCTCTTTCCAAAAGCGGCGCACTACGTAGGGAAGGGAATTTTCAGACACAGCCTCAGTCATAATAATATCTATTATTGCCCCTCCTCCTCCTCCGCTTCCATTAGTGCTCAGAAGGACAGAGTTCTGCTAGTGGTGCTCGCCACAACCCCTTCCATTTAAGAGTGTTATATAAATGAGCTTAATCCTTTGACTGGGAAACAAGGCTGTGTCATACGCCACTATGCTACTGCTATAGCCAGCAGCATTACGTAATGGCTCTTGCACCAGCATCTTGTCACTACTGTAGTAGTCCTGGCTGGCTAACAAAAGCACAATACATCGGGAAGAGGGTGGCAGGGGGGGGGCAAGAAGATTGTGGTTAGAACCTGGGAGGTGTGTGTGAATCTCTCTCTCTGGGTGTGTGTGTGTGTTTTACCACCATCACCGCCCCAGTGTTGAAATGAGTTACAAACACACAGGCTCTCAGGTCAGATATGAAAAACTTTACATTTACCAAATGGGTCTGTCAATGTCAGCGAGTTTTTATGTAAACGCTCCGAATCAGAGGGTAGGTGTGAAGGACAGATTATTGTACCAACCTTGTTGAGCTCTTCTATTCTGCGGATTAGGTAGGGGTTGCTGGAGGAATTCTCAAAGTACACGTAATCTGAAAGGGAAAGAAAAGTCTGAGTCATATGAATCATAAAAAATCTGTAGCATTTCAATTCAGAGCATGACTTTGAACTTGACCTCTCCGGTTACTCTTAACACGTTCAGAGGAGAATCATTGTAATGCGTCTGTGTGGAGACTGGACTCTGTCGGAGTCTTGGTACAGTCACTTATTGATATGACTAAGGGGAACCCGCCACCACTAACGGCAGATGACATCAACCACCACTCAGACAGGCTTTCACCAGGCAAAATCAATCCATCAAAAAGCCTACAGGTGCTTGGTGGGGAGAGCTAATAGCCTTGCACAACACACCCAGTCTGTGTCTGCCATTTCAAGGACAAGTGAGCCAATATTCACTCAGCCATCCTAGGCTACGCCAGACCACTATAAGATGACTTCTGTTTGCATGTGACATCTCGGGAATTTCCCTCATATCTCATGACATTATTAGAGATGCTGGTGTTACCGAAAAGAGACACCCCCCCAACAAAAAAAATGGGACCTCAGTTAAAAGAACAAAGCCCAGCACCTTTGCCTACTCTGTCTTTGTCTACAGAGATGGTGGGCCTCAATCTCTTCCCCACAGCCCATTGATAGTAGCCTATGACTGAAGTAGAGAAGTCTAAATAATAGGCTAATCAATTAATCACCCAGAAGAGAAGTCAGTCTTGAAAGACACACCAAAATTGTTTTGGTATGCCCAGTATTATAGGCCTTGGCTACTCATACGGTTTAGGTTACAATATCAAAAACACACCTCGAAATTATTTCTCGCCAGTGATTAAGGCATGACGGGTGATATTTTGGCTCGCGTGGCCAATATTTTGGATCTAGCAGTGTTTTGGAAGGGGAACCCCACCAGTGTGTTTTAGGGGTCATTTGCAGGTCATTTGGCCAAAGCCAAAGGCCCTGTAACGTAACTCTCAGCAAAATAACTGTCCTGATGAATCAACAGCTCTCTTCAACATTAATCTAGGAAATACAAGCAAATTATGTGACAATATCTATAACTATCGTGGAGACTGGACATTGTCTACACCAAGACATAGCCAGTCAAACCTGGATAATACAGAAAACGTATTGAAAATGGGTGTCTACGGGCAATGCTGTCGCCTTGGATATGATCAGGGACACTAACCGTAAGACGGACACCAACATTGGAATGCATCAGCAATCATATCTATTCTATAGAAGGAGAGTTACAGGATGTAGCCCAGGGGCAATTCCACGCAAGCGGGAGCAAAGTAATATTTTCGGTATCTCAGAATGTTCTGGCAACCCTCACATAAAAAACTTCATTGGGTGAAAGGATGCTTTTTACATGTGTCTTATAAACCACTTTATTGAAAATCATGATGTGACTAAGGGGAACCCTCATGATGAAATTTGACATTTTAGGACAATTTTGATTTTTCCAATTTTTAGACAACAATCATCATCCCTACCAATTAAGTTTCTATGTGAGAATTGCCAGAACAATCAAGAGATACCAAAAATATTTTCCGCTCCTAGGTTAAAAGAACACGTCGTGGAAGACAGGAGAAATTCCCCCATTATGTAACCACCGACACTGGCTCAAGAGAAAAGAAAAGACCGCACACAGCACTGTCATCCTCTTCTTTCCCATCATCCATTCACCCCTCTTTCTTCATATTCATCTATGTTCTCGGCTCTCGGTCTTGCCCCAGCGGGACAAATGAAAACATGAAGCCCTCTCTCCACGCTATGGGGGCTCCGTGCCTGCCTGGATGAAAACGGTGAGAGACAGGGAGACAGCAGACTAAAGTGGTGCCTCACAGATCAAAGGACCAGGGGCTTTTTGAATGGGGATCACAATCTGCCCTTCTGAAAAGACAACCTCAGCTCAGACACTCAGAGTCAGTCAGCATTAACCAGATGCCTACGATGTTCAATTTGTAGGCTAAACATTTCAATATGACCAATTGTTGTTTGAAGGACAAATAATCGCAGGAAGCGTAATATGCTTCTCGTCTATTGCAGTTACTGTACGGTGGCAGTTGTGGCGCAGTGTGTTAGGTGCTTGTGGGTGGATTCAGAGTAGTGAGTGGAGGGAGCCCTTAAAACAAATCTGAAGAACTGCCTAATTAGGTCTATACATTTATAATGACTTGCGGTGCCGTTCGGATCTGCCCTTTCATGAAGCAATGGATGCTCTATCGTTTTAGGATCACAGTCTTACCAGGTCATCTATTGCTACTTACAAAACACCCGTGGCAAGCACTAACAACCTACAATCCATTAATAGCATGTTGCTGTTGAGACATTGGACTGAAACACGGGTGAGTGGATTTTCACCAATTCCATACACTTCCCATGTAACCAAGCAAATGTCACAAAACAGTCAATACTACACAAGGGTCCCGGGTCTCAATCTCACTGACCCTGCATTAGCCCCTTACACCATTGATGCATTCCCAGTAGCACTGATTCCTTCCATGAGCTATATACCCCGGACCACGCTGGGCCAATCACAGCCGCACTATAGGACTCCCAATCACAGCCGGATGTGATACAGCCTGGATTCGAACCAGGGACTGTAGTGACGCTTTTTGCACTGAGATGCAGTGCCTTAGACCGCTGCGCCACTATATCAACAGGACCCGTATCCAGCCTGCCACTGTCTAGTATCTATGGATAGTCACTTCACCCCTACCAACACGTACAAATTACCTCGACTAACCTGTACCCCCACATGTTATGGTCATTTTATTGTGTCGCTTCTTATTTTATACTCTAGTTATTTAGTAAATATTTTTTAAACTGCATTGTTGGTTAAGGGCTCGTAAGTAAACATTTCACGGTAAGGTCTACATCTGTTTTTCAGCCGCATGTGACAAATAAAATGTTGATTTCAATGGGCTCCTCTGGCTATAAAGCAGGACCTAGCCCGAGACCAAGGCATTCAATTCAACTAATGGAGACAAGTAACAGCTTAAAACACAATTCACCAGAAGGGACATCTGATCTTATATGAGGTAAAGGCATGTTTAAATACAGTAGCAAGCCTAAATCCAGCAGACTATCCAAGATCAGACGAGGTCCAGACAAAAATGGCAAAGCTATGACATGTGGGACCCTCAGAAATTACCGCAACTGAGCAAATATAACACAGCGCCCTCATATTCAAATGAATAATTAGAGCACAATTTCATAGCCAACACACAATTTGTCAAGAGTGACACGTCATTTCATTACAGAGCAGAAACTCTACCACAGACATGGAGCAACACAGTCAGTAGCTGTGAGTCATTCAACTATTGAGGGAAGTCGCATGAAAACATATTTTCAAGGACTCTTAGCAGCCAAAAGAAGAGAGCAATCGTGTATGGTCTGTCTCTACTGTTTGGGAAGATAACAGAATATGCTAAGCACACCATTTTGATTATACAATGAAATTCGACAAGAACAAGTTTCCTTGACACACCACTGCATACTAGACCAGTGGCCATATGTATAGCACGTCTCAGAATAGGAGTGCTGATAAAGGATAAGTTCAACCTATTAGTTCACAATTAATAAGATTGAATGGACAGGGGGGGGGGGGCTGATTCTAGATCAGTACACCTACTCGGAAACGCTGGCCCAGAGCTACCCAACTGGGTATTTATTCTGCTAGGCAGTGGTTCATGTGACCACCTTGACTGGAGCGAGAAAAATTGGCAAGAACATCACTTTCCTCAGCGGAGGAACAACAATAGATGTAATGGCTGCCTTGTGTGAGCGCTTTCTGGGAAGGTTCCCCCCAGGAGGGCGACGGTGCACGGGTTAATAAGCATTTTGTTGCGCTCTGAGGTGCTAGGATGCAGTGCTGTGAGGGATTAGGCAAGCAGGCCTTGCAGACAGACAGGCCGGAAGACACTACCATCTATGGGGCAGTGCCATCTCGGGCACAGTCTCAAGGCCAAGATGACCGTGGGGGGAGGGGCTCTACAGTGAGACCATTTTACTCGGATAAGCACCTAAATATTTTGGGGTGCAACTTCGACTTTTTATTTAGGAGCACCAGTGCACCTTGAAAAATTACAGATTCTATTTCCTCGAATATTTTTCAACTTGTAAAAAAAAGTCAGCATAGAGCACTGTAGGTGGGGGGTGGGATAAAAGGCTGAAATGCCAAACTGAAATTGTCATGTTAGTAGAGGTGAAATCAATGACTGCATAATCCTGCAACTAAAACAATGACATGGAAGAAATAATAGTCTCAGCAGTGTCATGTCTTTCAGACAGTCAGTAGTTAAATCCATCTATGCTGTTGCCTGTAAAACAGCCCAACGCAACATCAACATATATTGCAAGACGTCTGTATGTCTTTATCAATGATGTAGAATTCAATGCCTGCTGTAGGCTATTTTGTTCAAGTTATATTATGCACAGAAAGCAGACAGCACGGTTTAATCAACGTGACCTAAATACAGACCCTCTTGTTGAAACCTTACACATCGATAAAATAGCCAGAACGTATGGCTGGCTATATTTCACAGACACAGTAGCTGTGCATCCACCAAAACACTGACTCGAGCCAAGACATGAAAGGGAACGTGAATTACAACAACGTTGCACCAACCAAGTCAAGATCACTGATGTTGATCATCTTTCTCACCACCAATAATAGTATCGCATATCATTGCAATGTTGATGATCAAATTAAGCGGTCTACCCTAGGGATTGAGGAGCCGGCTTAACTCTGGCCATTTTGCGACCTAACGCAACGCACGCTTACCGGCTTTTTTAACATGCAGACCTCAGTGTTGTTATTTAGCTAAATGCACTATATTGACCTTGGCAGCTAAACAATGCAGCTAAATGATAGTAACTACAAAATATGTTACAAATTGCAGAGTAGTTTGAAGTGTAACAATACGTCTTCCCTAACGATAATACATTTCCTTGCCGTGCATGCTAACGTTCATTTACGCTAACTACGTAGCTAGCAAGCTGACTTGCGAGTTAAAAATATACAGCTAGCTAGCTAGCTAGCTAGCTAGCTAGATAACATAGGTAGCCTGACTGTAAAAATGTTGCTGGTCAAACCATGTTTGACTCAAGTTAACTTGCTGGGTTCAGCCAATGACATAAATCATTGGTTTCAACAAAGCAATTAGCGGCAGGCTATATTTCAAAACTTGGTTGACTATACTACACTACAAGTGGACTAACTAGTCGTAAAATACAACTGACGTTAGGTCGTTAGCCAACGAACGCGTTCTAATTTAACACGTCTCGCTATTAAGTTAGCTAGCACTAGCCTGCTAACTTGGTGGCCAGCATTCGCGGAAATAACAACCGTTCGCTAGATAGCTAGCGAATGCAAATCAGCCAGCTAATTACCCTAGCATAGGGTCATTCACCGTGAGGGCTCCTCAAAATAAAAAAATAAAAAATACTTACCTCCCACTCGGTACATGTTGGCCGCCATTCTCTCGTTACCCCCAACAAAACACTGTCCAAAGGGATTCCCCTCCTGCGTTAAAAATGTCGATCTGGAGCTATTTTATCCTTGCATTTATTAGAGACCTCACCCGCCGCGAAACAAAGCCGGGACCCGGCACAGTAGCCAAGCTCTGGCGGGTAAAAGTTTAAAGTTTCCGTTGCAATGTTTCGGGGTTCCAAAATGCGTCTTTTGTTTCAGTCCGATAACGACCTCCCTCTTCCACACTCACTCACGCATTCACACTTGCAGGCAGGCATGCATACACAGCCCTTGATAGCTAGCCTGTCTCTTACTCCACTCTTCCTCCCATCCTCAGCTCCCAGCTTCATCCTCTTCTTCTTCACCTCCGCTCAGTTTGCACACACACACACACACACTGCTCCCCCTCGTTTGTAAACGTCATCTCCGGAAAATGTAACTTCGAATCGGAAAACTCCGGCTACTTATTACACACACACACAATTCTCAGCAAGACAGAGTTGCTCCAACCATCACCAACACCAACATTACTGTGTCAGCCCATAGATATAAGTCAAGTAATACTGAAGGCAGAAAATCTGATTCGCATATTTCGCATGAAGAGTATGCAGATGAGCACTTTGAGAAACAGCCTTCCATCAGACTTCCTCTAAAATCTACATTGATGCAGGAAGCAAAATGACAACTCAAAGGTCATCATTTGAACAACACTCCCCTCTAGCGTTCATTTCGATAGCATACAGTTTTTAGCGCCACAGTGTAACTGGAAATGCAGGCATGCTTTTATAATGAAGGATGCTATGAATTCATAAGCACTAGTTTGTCATAGTTTATTGATCGAAATATCTGGAGACAAAGAAAACCACGCCCCTTTCAAAAGTACTTTTAAATAAACATAGAAGAAATCCAATACAAAAGCAAAGTGTACAATGAAGGTAAACATTTCGGAATTTGTCTAATACTCAGGAGATTAGTTTAAACTACAATGAGTAAAGCAAATATTTTTGTTATTCAATTCTAAGGCACTTGAGTGATTGTCAACATGTAGAAAAATGCTAAATTTGTCAGAAGCACATAAGTTAATATTCATAGATCGCAACAGCACAAGATATGTATGATTTTATATGACATTTATGAGAAGACAACCATAAAACACCAATAGGGTAAGTTGGCATGGTAAACAATTTAGTAAACAAAATAGGATATTTTGGAATGTTTTCAACAATTGATGGCAGTCCCAACAGTCAGTTGTTAACAGTTTGACCTTTTTCAATTGCATCAATCTAGGAAATTCACAAAGATGCAACAGCATTTCACTCATTCTGAGAAGTAAATTGTGCCCAGATGTATTAAATGTTTTCATTACGTCATGTGTGGCTCATATCTGCATTACAAAACTCCATTGTGTTTGAACAGAGAATCCTGTGGACATCAGGGATGTGATTCCTAAACCTGCTTCGATTTAAAAGCCAGAGACAAACACTACGCCACAGGTCCAGAAGCCACTCTTTCAACGTTGCTCCCTCCCTCTCGCTCTCCCTCTGTAAACGTTCTCTCCCCTTTGTCTCTCTATCAGCCTCTCTCTGATTCTCTCAGTCTCTGTCTTTCTCTCCATGTCTCCTTCTCTCCCTTAAGGTTCTGGGGAGCTGGTTGAGGTGGAAGAGGAGGAGTGTAGGCGGTCTCCACCGCTGTCCGCCGTCCCTCCTCTCTTGACCCTCCACTGGAGGATACAGGTGTCCTTGCCGCCCATGGAGAGCACGTGACTGTCACAGTGGGTGAAGCGCACGTTGGTCACGTGACTGCCGTGGCCCTCATAGCTGTGGTTTGGAGCCTGATGGGTCAAATAAGACATTTGATATGTGGTGAGCTGTCTGGTGGAAGGAGTAAAAATGATTGAAATCAATTGAAAAATGTGGCACTGAATTATTACTGACTTTGGGTTTAGGGCAGGGGTACTGGAAGAGGTGGACTTTACAGAAGTCGTCGGCCACCGCCACCATTCTCTCATTGTGGGAGCGACAGAGGGCGTTGATGTCTGTACCGTCTGAACCCTCCAACCACACACCTGTGGGACGACACACAATAACACACAACACGTCAGCCCCTCAGCCACAGGTAAAGGGTTGAGTGATATTGAGAGGCTCGTGATAGTTTGAATGCTGGTTCTTCTCACCCATGACGTGGAAGCCCAGTACGCAGGTGTAGGACGCCCATTCTCTGTCTTTGCTCTCATAGCGGTTCCTCAACAGTTTGCAGCCTCCAGCGATGTCCCCTGTTTGAGTAAAATAGTCCTTAGGATAATTGACTTAGGGGAAATTAGACATGTTGTCATATAAAAAATATACACGTGTTCAAATGAGACACAAATGCACAAATAAAAAAATGTAGATGTTTGCACAGTCACTCACAGTAAAGGATTTCGTAATCGCCTGAGTTGGACATAATGTACTTCCCGTCTTTGGACCAATCAAGGTGAGTGATGAAGCTGGAGTGACCCTAAAAGTGACAGACATGACAAAGTGACACAACGTGACGAATTTGTCCCGCGTCTGACTGAACAACAGGGCCACTGTGCTCCAAACTGTAACCCACAATGGATCATTCATTCATGACATAAATAATCCACAACCATCCGCAACATCCCAGGACGGCACTGCAACTTACGTTACACTTTCCGTAGCGGGAGTAGCGCCGTCCACTCTCTGTGACGTTATAGATGTAGATGAAGTTGTCATGGGAACCCACTGCCAGGAAGCTACCATCTGAAAGGGTAAAAACAACAAAAAAAAAAAAAACATGTTCCAAATAGAGAAATACAAACAACAGAGGTCAAACCTAGTGGTGAGTCAGCACGTATTGCTGAAGCATGATTGACGTTCGCTCCATTGTGACACACTGAAGGAGCTTGACCTCTGACCTGTTGAGTATCTCATTACGGACAGCTGTTCATTCCCGTCGGTGTAGTCTGAGACTATGTCTTTGGTCTGCAGGTCAAGGACCAGCCACCTGTTACAGGGAGAGAGAGGAACACAACCAGCGTGAAGGTTCGATCCTCCAGGCAAACGAGTCTGCTTTATCGTCCCGGAGTTTGGGGTAAATATCTAGCGTCGACATCGTGGCAAACAGGAACGCATTGACACTGATTAACGCAGTAGATTAGCAGATAACGAATGAAATACTTCTATTGCCTGCTCTCGTCTTCGCGTTTGATGCGGTTGTATTTCAGAGTGGAGTGTCTCACCTGCCTGTGCTGAGCCCAACAGACACCACAGCCCCATTGGGACAGAAATCAGCACACAGTCCATACTCCTGAAAAATATGAGGATAAGTATTTAAGAATATGTTTCACCGTGTGTGTGTGTAGGTGTGTGCATTTATGCCCGCTCACCTCTAGCGTGGTGCACCAGTCCAGTTTGTGCTCCTCTGTGTTCCACACGCACACCTGTCTGTCATGTCCACAGGTGAGGAAGACATCCTGGGAGGGGTGTGTGGCCAAGCCCCACATCTCATCCACATGGCCCTGCACGGAGGAGAGCAACACACACTATCACACACACGCTGGCTTAAGGTTTCTATTCTCTAAGCCTCAATGTTCACTCCTCGACACTGATTGGACTGGAGTAAGACATGGTTGACACCTCCAGTAGTTTGGCCCATGGATACAATGGAACAATCTAATGCTTTTAAATCCACAACGGGGAGCGAGAAAGTGCGCTGTGCACGTCGGGGAGACGTGTAGGGAATCGGAACGCAGAACATGTGCAGACCAGGTGTGTAACCGCAAACCATTCCACATATCACTCGACATATACTCCATCATGCTAATGTTTACATACCTGTACTATGGCCACAAAGCCGTCAGAGAAAGTGCCCCTCAGGATGGCATTTCGGGTGGTACCAACCAACAACTCTTCCCCGTCTACATCCGCAATGCAACGGACCGCCCCAAACTTTTCTGGAATCTATAACAAATACATAAAAACGTAGGTATTATTCTGAAATAATACATAAATAGCCACAAAAAGGGGTTGTAACACGCTCAGTTTGGTTATTAAGAGCGACAATGCACACACACGCGTCTTTCACCTCACACTCTCTCTCGGGTGCAAGGTCAGCGCTCCAGCGGATGATCTTACGGTCTTTGCCCCCGCCGCTGAGGAGAGCACCCCCCTGCAGCATACACAGAGTAAACACACTGCCGTCGTGGGCCCGCGTCTGACGCATGATCTGGAATGTCTCTGCAAAAGGAGGAAGTGAGAAGATTACTTTGTCTATTGTCACAGGCCCTGCGATAGACGAGCGTCCTGTCCAGGGGGTGTAACTTGTACATCATGCTGCCTCACTCTACAGAAACAGGAGATGGGCTCCTGCTCCTATGAGCCGTTCCGGCTCACACAAGCCAAGGCTACTTACTTACTATTGTCACAGGTCTCACACATTTGGAGAGCAAGGGGAAAAAAAGAGTCACAGCTATGGAGTCTGGTAGCATAGTTGGTTGAGGAGGTACTAAATCAAATGAAACAATATTTTGTCCATGAAAAAAAAAAAAAAAAAAAAAAAATGTATTACATTTATTTCATATGGAGAACCTAGTTGTAATTTGGAACAGACCTTTGGCCCCTTTCCCCAGTGTCTTGACGTCGCCGGGTGATTTGCCCCATGTCAGGATGTTCCCCTCTGAGTCTCCAGTCAGCACGTCTCCCGTCAGGCTGAACACAAAGCACTGGATGAACTTGGGCTTCTTGTATTTCTAAAAGAGAAGAGAGAGGAAACATCACAAACAAGTTTGAATGACTATATTTATTGGGATCTTTGTATTTCTGACAGTAGATAAAGACAAACATTTATACAACAAAAGAGTATGAATGACTATATGTAGTGGAGGTGGTTCAGTGATAAATAGCCTTGCCTGAGACCTGCAGACTAGTCTAGGCTTTAGCTCAGTGGGCTTTAATAGTCTTTCTTGAGGCATTCAAATAAGCCGGGTTTGATATACCCAGTCGGTCATATTTACAGGGTGCTGTTAACCTTTTGACAATGTGAAAAAGGCTGTCAATGTACTTGTAGGGGCTTATCATGGATTACACTCACCCCAAAGATGCCCTGTTTCTTGGTGAGTGAGCCAGCACTTAGCGTCCAGAAGTAGACGTGAGACTTCCCACAGGTGATGATGTTGGTGCTGTCGTTGGGGTTGAACTCTACTGTAAACACTGCCTCGTTGGTGCTCTGGATTAACACACACCAGGAGAAGAGTTCAAGTCATGAAATAATTGATTCAAATGCTAAATATCAATTGAAACGGTGAATCCCAATATCTCAGAACTGCATTTCTATGATTTTGCCACCCTTGGAATTAACTTGAGGACAATGTTGTATAAGAGGGTATAATGCCTAACACTCCTGCACCAAAGTCTCAATGGGCAGCAGCTGCACTATATGAAACAAAGCATTGAACCATTACATTACAGTCCAGTGGGGGATGGGCATATGTTACATACTGTACATTGAACCAACTGCTATATTTATGTGGGCTGCTAACCCCCCCTCCCGCCCGACCATGTGACCACTCCCAATTTTTGCTGGAGATCCAAAAACTGTACTCTTGAATCTATGGCACTCTCATGACAAATTATGCTTATGCAAAATCAATTTGGCGATTCATACATGTGTGCTACAAGAAACTGAGGACCAAAGACAGGAAATTAGCTCATATAAACACCCACCTAATATCCAAACCACCCACCAACACACACGCACAGTCACACACGCGCACACACTGACAAATTCACTGTCTAAAATATTTACACAGTTGCCGTGGCAACGTTGCTGAACTTACTCTCAGGGAAGTTGAGAAATTTGGGACAGAAGTCTGCGACAGAACGAGATGACGTGGACGCCATATTTTTTTCTTAATCTACGCAAACAGTCCTCTTTTTTCAGGCATCTACAGATTCTCACTCTAAGGAATGCTGGCTTTAACAAAGCCTACGCACACAAATGACAGGCTTGGCTCCCAGCAAAAAGGCTACACTAGAGGCTTATTTCATGTACATGGGCAGGTTTGTTATAGCACAAGGAAGCAGATGTATACTGTAAATGATATTGATTATTACTATTTTACTGCAATAAACCTACTGTGCAATATGAATAGGACTCTCTATGAGTGTGTGTGTGTGTGTTCGTGTGTGCATGCATGTAGGTGTGTCCGTGCCTGTGTGCTTGCATGAATGCCAAGTGTGCATGTGTGTGTGTCTTGGTGCATTGCTTTACCTTAACCTCTGCGTGCTTGGTTCCTTTGGCGCAGTCCCACACAGACAGCATGTGTTCATTGGAGTCATCAATCACACAGAGGAAGGCTCCAGAGTCCTGCAAGCGGAGGAGACGTAAGTATGAGCGAGAGAAGGAACCAGTGAGGCCATTTGGCAGATGGAGAGGTGATGCAGAGTCACAAGGACAGGGAAACGGAGATCAATAGCTAATGTGAAACCGTCTGAAGGGTCGCGGGTTCATTCCACTGAGGCTACCCATAGCAAAATATATGTACACATGACGGTAAGTCGCTTTGGATAAAAGCATCTGCTAAAACGGCATATCAAACTGATCAAACAAATAAAGGGAACATTAAAATAACACATCCTAGATCTGAATTAATAAAATATTCTTATTAAATACATTTTTCTTTACATAGTTGAATGTGCTGACAACAAAATCACACAAAAATTATCAATGGAAATCAAATTTATCAACCCATGGAGGTCTGGATTTGGAGTCACACTCAAAATTAAAGTGGAAAACCACACTACAGGCTGATCCAACTTTGATGTAATGTCCTTAAAACAAGTCAAAATGAGGCTCAGTAGTGTGTGTGGCCTCCACGTGCCTGTATGACCTCCCTACAATGCCTGGGCATGCTCCTGATGAGGTGGCGTATGGTCTCCTGAGGGATCTCCTCCCAGACCTGGACTAAAGCATCCGCCAACTCCTGGACAGTCTGTGGTGCAACGTGGCGTTGGTGGATGGAGCGAGACATGATGTCCCAGATGTGCTCAATTGGATTCAGGTCTGGGGAACGGGCGGGCCAGTCCATAGCATCAATGCCTTCCTCTTGCAGAAACTGCTGACACACTCCAGCCACATGAGGTCTAGCATTGTCTTGCATTAGGAGAAACCCAGGGCCAACCGCACCAGTATATGGTCTCACAAGGGGTCTGAGGATCTCATCTCGGTACCTAATGGCAGTCAGGCTACCTCTGGCGAGCACATGGAGGGCTGTGCGGCCCCCCAAAGAAATGCCACCCCACACCATGACTGACCCACCGCCAAACCGGTCATGCTGGAGGATGTTGCAGGCAGCAGAACGTTCTCCACGGCGTCTCCAGACTGTCACGTCTGTCACATGTGCTCAGTGTGAACCTGCTTTCATCTGTGAAGAGCACAGGGCACCAGTGGCGAATTTGCCAATCTTGGTGTTCTCTGGCAAATGCCAAACGTCCTGCACAGTGTTGGGCTGTAAGCACAACCCCCACCTGTGGACGACGGGCCTACCTACCACCCTCATGGAGTCTGTGTCTGACCGTTTGAGCAGACACATGCACATTTGTGGCCTGCCGGAGGTCATTTTGCAGGGCTCTGGCAGTGCTGCTCCTGCTCCTCCTTGCACAAAGGTGGAGGTAGCGGTCCTGCTGCTGGGTTGTTGCCCTCCTACGGCCTCCTCCACGTCTCCTGATGTACTGGCCTGTCTCCTGGTAGCGCCTCCATGCTCTGGACACTACGCTGACAGACACAACAAACCTTCTTGCCACAGCTCGCATTGATGTGCCATCCTGGATGAGCTGCACTACCTGAGCCACTTGTGTGGGTTGTAGACTCCGTCTCATGCTACCACTAGAGTGAAAGCACCGGCAGCATTCAAAAGTGACCAAAACATCAGCCAGGAAGCATAGGAACTGAGAAGTGGTCTGTGGTCACCACCTGCAGAACCACTCCTTTATTGGGGGTGTCTTGCTAATTGCCTATAATTTCCACCTGTTGTCTATTCCATTTGCACAACAGCATGTGAAATTTATTGTCAATCAGTGTTGCTTCCTAAGTGGACAGTTTGATTTCACAGAAGTGTGATTGACTTGGAGTTACATTGTGTTGTTTAAGTGTTCCCTTTATTTTTTTGAGCAGTGTATATATATATTTAACTCAGCAAAAAAAAAGAAAACGTCCTCTCACTGTCAACTGCGTTTATTTTCGGCAAACTTAACATGTGTACATATTTGTATGAACATAACAAGACTCAACAACTGAGATATAAACTGAACAAGTTCCACAGACATGTGACTAACAGAAATTAAATTATGTGTCCCTGAACAAAGGGGGGGGGGGTAAAAATCAAAAGTAACAGTCAGTATCTGGTGAGGCCACCAGCTGCATTAAGTACTGCAGTGCATCTCCTCCTCATGGACTGCACCAGATTTGACAGTTCTTGCTATGATTTGTTACCCTACTCTTCCACCAAGACACCTGCAAGTTCCCGAACATTTCTGGGGAGAATGGCCCTAGCCCTCACCCTCCAATCCAACTGGTCCCAGACATGCGCAAGGCCTTGGTGTAACGCTCATTCCTTCGACGATAAATGCGAATCCGACCATCACCCCTGGTGAGACAAAACCGCGACTCGTCAGTGAAGAGCCCTTTTTGCCAGTCCTGTCTGGTCCAGCGAAGGTGGGTTGTTGCCGGTGATGTCTGGTGAGGACCTGCCTTACAACAGGCCTACAAGCCCTCAGTCCAGCCTCTCTCAGCCTATTGTGGACAGTCTGAGCACTGATGAAGGGATTGTGCGTTCCTGGTGTGCCAGGTTGTGCGTTCCTGGTTGTGCCATGTCCAGTTGTTGTTGTACCTGTCCCGCAGGTGTGATGTTCGGATGTACCGATCCTGTGCAGGTGTTGTTAGACGTGGTCTGCCACTGCGAGGACGATCAGCTGTCCATCCTGTCTCCCTGTAACACCGTCTTAGGCGTCTCACAGTACGGACAATTTATTTCCCTGGCCACATCTGCAGTCCTCATGCTTCCTTGCAGCATGCCTAAGTCACGTTCACACAGATGAGCAGGTACCCTGGACATCTTTCTTTTGGTGATTTCATAGTCAGTAGAAAGGCCTCTTTAGTGTCCTAAGTTTTTATAACTGTGACCTTAATTGCCTACCATCTGTAAGCGTTTAGTGTTTTAAGGACCATTCCAGAGGTGCATGTTCATTAATTGTTTATGGTTCATTGAACCATGAAACATGGGAAACAGTGTTTAAACCCTTTACAATGAAGATCGGGGAAGTTATTTTGATTATTACGAATGATCTTTGAAAGACAGGGTCCTGAAAAAGTGACGTTTCTTTTTTGTTGTTGCTGAGTTTATCCATCTCTCTCAATGTAAGCCTGCATTGGTTGTTTGTGAGTGTTGCATGGAGATTTAGTGTCAGGAGTTCTTCAAAAGCCTTAGTGAGTTGACAAAGGACAAGGTACTTAAAACATATAGACCGTTAAACTCAGTCACATCTAGTGTGTGGGAGGAGGGGTGTTTTGTAGAAAGGATGATCACTTACTGCAAAGGAGAAGGCTACAGATCCTACACCTCGCTCAAACGTGCCAAGTCCTATCTGTTGTAGGGTGATCAGTGTGGAGGAATCCCATATGTGGACATAAGGCTGCAGGGGCTGAGAGACACAATTAGACGTATAGGACTTGATGATAAGTGTGACCATTTACAGTACATAGATTTAGTAAACATTTTTCATTCATAAATTGCCTCACCTTGCCATCCTTATCCACCCCAGCCGTCTGTCCCGACGCCACCCGCACCTTGTCTGGATGGATGGTTAGACTGAAGGACAGACAAATTGTCATTTTTACACAGCATCACTTTCTTTTCACTTGACAATCAATTCTCGCATTTTGCTTGCTCAACAACAATTTGTGTTGATTTTGTACAGTTTGTTGTATTTTGTACACATGCCAAACAAACTTGAATTATGATATGAGAGGTCATGGTTCAATGTGAGCCACTCACCAGCGGACACAGTCTGTGTGTTTGCTGTAGTGGCGTTGAGTGCGGTTGTTGATGTGGTACAGCACCACCACACACGCGATGAAGTATACTGCCTCCCCCGACGCCAGCAGGTACAGGTTGGCTCGGCAGTCGCGCCCCCGGTAACCGTAACTATGCGGCTCCAGTCAAGGTGACATCACTGAAACGTCTCATTGGCTGATCAGTCTAAAATCATTAATTCAGCCTAAAGCAATTTCACCCACAGCTACACCCATAATAATTGTTGATTTATGGGTGACACAACTTCCACTGACCTGAGGAGCGGATGGCTTGGCTCAAGGACATTAGGGAATTTACATACATTTCTCTATCTGACTCATGGGCAAAATGGACTTAATGGCTTTCATCCAATAAACTTTGCACTATAGGATATCAAATATTCTAAACAACCATGACTGGGATTTAAAAACACACAGTATGTTGCTAGATCAAAGCCCCATTGGTCGTGACTTGTGGGAGGGACTTAGGAAGGATACACCCAATCGAGTTCCAGTTTCTCTACAGGTGGCTCCATCCTCAGGTCATCGTAGTTCTGGATGTTGGAGGGGACGTACATGGTGATTGGTCGGCCGCGGATGAACATCTTGATTGATTGACCTGTCAGCCAATGACAGATGAAGAAACATGTATGACAAGACTGGACCATGGATACATATTTGTACATCTCCAATTGCTACCATGATTCAATATGAAGTTTCGCAAACCTATCCTCAACCAAAGCCTTGGTGATGCTACAATATCTACACCACAAATCACATTTAGATCCTAATTCATTCAATAATGTTAAGTCAACAGTGCAGTGCCATTAACCTGTATGAATCCCAAGCCCAAGTCTCAGACCTGCATGTAGTTGAATGACATAACAGTTAACACATAACATCCCCTATGATGTCTCGTACCTTGGGTTCCTCGTCTCGATCCGGGAGAACCTATGAGAGGAGAGGAAGAGACAAATAAACACAGGGATCCGAGCAGAACTAGAATCACAGCCGATTGCAGCAGAGCAGATCCTGCTCTGACATTACGGATCCACTGGGACCAGTTTCAGAGCCGCTCGAATGTGATCTATGAGCAAACCAGTGGGTTGGTTTTCCAACATCAGGCCTGGTCACCTAAACCAGTGGTTCCCAAACTGTGGGACGCGCAATTGTTGGTCAAATCCCCAAAAATAAACATCAGAGCCTGACAAAATGTTCAACAGAGAACATAACATACTGTTTTAGGGAGGTGGAAGAAGAGGGATTGTCTGAGTCGTGTCCTAGCTTAAAGCATCCTGGGTATACATTATAGCTCAATAACCAGGTGAATCTCCTCTTGAAACGGACTGCAATCTGGGACCAATAACGTCTCACACTCCAATTTAAAAAGGTTGTGGAGTGGAAAGGTTGTTGTTTTTGTTTTTTTACACGTGTTGTGGAAGGTTCTGGTTTGGGATGTTTCTGGTGAGAAAAGGGGCTTGACCCATCTCCATGTCTCACTATGAAAAGGTTGTTAGTTGTTAAAACTAAAAAAGGCAGGGCCCACGCCACAGGTTGAAGGAGCATGGGAGGGAAAGTCGGTACAGTTGAACTACTGGAACTACTAACTAAGTTATTATCTAGCTCTTGTATTAGTCATTGGTGACAGTACATGGAATTTTCCCATAGGCCTGCTTCATACTGTTCCTGGACCCTGTCGAATCAAATCAATGACAGACTTTGATTGGTTTAAAATGTAGAGGTATTTCCACACTATTGCCATTCACATTTCCAAGTATGGACATTCAGTTAGGATATAGTGAGTTAAAAACATTTTAAAGACCTGGTTACACTTTTACAACCCTCTCACGATGCAGAAGAGACAGTTGCAGAAATGACCTAACTCGTGTTGAATTCAGGCAGACCTGTCCCGGGCCAGCTCGGAGAGACAGTGAAAAAACGGGAATACATCTAGCCCTGGCAAGCTCACAGAAAGAGAAAAAATCTATATATATTTTTTTGAAAACTGTCCTTCTCGGGTAAAACAGTCATCCATCATCCCGTCAGGAGTCTCGGAGTGCTGCGGCAACATGGTTAACCACAATGGATGGCTTTCCAGGGAGAGTCCAATGGGAGCGTCCCAACCCAGAACGGAGTGGCGGGGCACTAAACAGACACTCTGTGTTTAACATCAGGAATGGCTGCCGCGCTGCCTCATAAACACGCAAGTGTAAAAAAGTTTCTCTGTGATCACAGTATGATGAGGGATATTTCTGACCAGGCTTATTTTAGTTTGTGGCAGAGGGATGGACTGTGGTGGACTCTGAGTGACCTTCGAGCCTAGAGACAACTAGAGGATGGGATGCAACGTCCAGTGGCCAGTCACTTTTTACGACTGTCATTATTATAATGTGTAGAGTATTAGTAGTAGTAATATTGTTGTTGTTGTAGTTGCAGTACGCTCCTAGTATATACAGACATAAGCTCCTTTGAGGCTCACTCCATGCACCCTTTGTCTAGTAGAAACCCCTTGTCTTGTGGCTCACTGATCAAATTTACAGACTATTATGCTAATCGGATGGGCGCATCAAACTGATTTTCCGCCAATTGAATCCCCATTAGGTCCAACTGGTAAAAACACAGAAACAATCAAAGAGGGAATGTCCTCTTAACTCGCTCTGGTTTAGGAATGAGTCCCCATTATAAAGCTAAACCAGACTTCAAGCCAACGCTCATAAAAGCTACTATCTTTGACATCTAGTATGCAGTTTCGTGTCCCCAACTAAAGAATGGGAAGTTAACACATCAAAAATGAGATAGCCTTTCAGCCTATAACTATGTTTAAGCATTTACAGGCCCCCTAAATGGAGGCTATGGACACATTTAATAATAGGTAGAATAAAACACAGGTTAGCTGGAGCTGTTATGTACGTATGGGCTATTCATCCTATCCAGATCTGGCCTGCAGTCTGTCTGTGAGTCATTTAAGCCAATATAGAGACTATGGTTGGATAATACTTTGTAGAGAGTCTGGAGAGAGTAGTGTTGTTGGATATACATTACCTGCACTGGCGATGAGATCTTTGGTCCGGCTGTGAGAAAAGAAAAACAACCATAACTGTAAAGACATTATATCCAAGAGACTCTTTCAGACACTTGGACCAACCGTTATATTATACAGTCTTTGGGCCCAGCTTACGCAACTTGGGAAATCCTAAGACTTTTCAAAAGGAAAGGAATTTTATTATACTAGAATAAAAGGGCACTTGTTTTCCAATGAGTGACTATTTAGTGAACTATGTTTCTGCGGCCGTAGGAAAATGAGATGTGGCGATGAGTTTGAAAGCAGCTCTTGCTAATGGATCAGATGGGCCTTCTCTCACCTCTCCAGACTGGGGGATCGGGTGAGGAGGTTGGCCGAAGAAGCTGCCTTTTTGTCCAACCGCTTCTTGGTCTTCTCCTGGGGGTCCTTTGCCAGTTTCTCACTGTTCCTGCGAACTCTGGACAATGAGGATAGGGAGTCTGTGTAAGAGGATTTATGTGCAGGGTTTGAGACAGACAACCACACTTGTGAACACAAACACATACTTGCGCAGAGACATGCACACACACGCGCTCAGATGAACTATGAATGTGTGTGTTTCAACGTGTATTCTATGTGTATTCTATGTGTATTCTATGACGGGCCAGAATTGTCCTGTAAACCACAACCATTTTCCTGACGATGTGCTCAATAATCAGAGGAAATTGCCCTCGTCATGTGACAGGGATGTTCGAGGTATGTAACAGGAAGTAGAACTAGGAAGTGAAACCCAGCTGACTCCCTTCCCCTGAAGCCTGTGGCTCCTACTGATTATACACACACTAGGTACATTATGTAGACAGCAAGTATGTAATGTAACTGAATAGCCTAGTTCATATTAATAGTTTGGATCTGGATAAAAGTACTTCATAACTTAAGACTTCCTATCCATAGCACCGCTGGCTCTCATGGTGTGTGGCATGATAGAGCTACCTAAAACATATGCTATTAATCAGCAATAGGCCTCTTCCAAGTCATAACTAGCAAACAAAACATCAACACACACACAGAACACAAATCAGAGGAATAATGTAGCAATTATTTTGTGATTATGGCGCGGCATGCAGCAACAACAACAAATCTACCAATGAAAAGCCCCCATTGAAATGTCCACATGCAGGAAATCATGCTGAATCAATCCATGCTTGAAGGAGGAGAACTTTGTTAAAGGGTGACGCTCAGGTTTGATCATCAGGTTAGTGTGGATTCATGAACACAACCCCAGTGTTATTGTTACACAGTGTGAACTACTCAACGTGTGTTTAACGGCAAACCCCAGTTGTTCTGAGCGCAACCCTTAACACTGATTCAATGTCTTATCTGTAGGGCATGGAGTTTAACTATGGTCCAGAGTTTTTCCTGATCAGATCATATTGACGGGAGAAAAAAAAAAAGAAACTACTCATCTGACACGCATAACTAGGCTTCCACTTCTTTGGGCTAAGATCAAGTTTTAGTTCTAGACATAACTAGACTGTGTTTTATTCATTTTTATAGATATGCGCTGAAACGGCTGCTGCTTGGACAACGCGGCCATTTTGAAACGCTGTATTCTAGATCCCCACATCAAAGAGGTGTTGACATGGCCCCCCCAGCTTATCCCAGCATTCACTGCTATTGTATACACAGGGCTGAGCCGCATGACCCTTAACACCTTTTCCACTGTGCTTGATTCTGTGTGTGTGTGTGTTGCCTCTCAAGGACGTGTCACTCAGCATACGATGAGCGCTGTCATTATGAGGGCACAGAGCCTTATGTTCCCAATCACCCTTATTTAGCCCCCGGCTCAAACACATGGAAAAATAACACCGCAGCCGGATCCAGCGGGAGAGAGAACGTAATGTATACTCCCCAGTCAACAGTCTACCACAAACTGATTCATAGATTAGAGTTTTGACACTGGGGGTCTGTAGAAGCACAAGCATAGAGAATAGGAGATTTATCCCCAAAAGCCATGCAATCAGGCAGGAATAGAGAAGAGGAGAAGGAGACGATAACGCACAAGGGTTTATTCTGGCCCTCCAGGATAGTGGAGAGAGGTCCGCTCCGGGGGCTGGGGGGCAGGTCCTTAGGGGGGACTGGGGACCCCGAGATTGGGGTCTGGCGGGCTGAACTCAGGCTCTCCGTGGAGCCATTGGGGTCCTGGAGGTCCTCTCTCTGGAGGCTCCTGATGGTGGTGGGATGGATGGGCTCCTCTACAGAAGACGTCCTGCTCAGGTCCTTTTCCTTCTCCACTTCCTCATCATCCTCTTCAAGCCCCTGGATGAGGTGGAGCTTGGCCTGGGACCCCTCAGTCAGAGAGATACCCTTGGGGAGGGCATCTTCCAGGGAGAGGCTCTGGATGTCACTGGTGAGAGCCAGGGGGACCCCGTCTAGCCCCTGGTCCTGCCCCAGCGGGGTGAGCTCTGTTTGGGTAGCCCGATCATATGTAGGGGCCTTACACATAGGGGCTAGGGATCCATTGTCCCCATAGTGACCATTCTCACCTTCAATGTTGTTTCCCACTTGGCTAGAGACACACACAGTGTAGAGTTGAGAACAACAAGTAGAAAACATCATACAATATCAAAATGAATCCAATAAGACTTGACCATTCAAGTTGACAGCTAGAAATCCACATTCTGGTCACTAAGTCCAATGTCTTGACTGAACAAACGATGCCCTATTTACACACGTTGATAATCTAAGAGCACTATCTTTATATAGGTCTCTCCTACCCACACAGTCCCTCTGTGCTGGTACAGTACCTGGTGGCAGGGTGGCGGGTGCCATCAAGGGCCGAGCTGGACGACAGTTTACGAGAGCTGGAGAAACCATCAGAGCAGAAGACTTGGTTCAGGACACGGGCCACTGCAGGGTTCACTGAGGTCACATACAATAAGACACAATCACACACATTGAGGATGGACATGGCATTGAAGCACAAGACAATGGTCATAGGGATGGGATAACATTCCATTTTATTAGATTCTATTCGATTGGCTTCGGGTACTGTAGACTGTTTGACATTAGTCAAACCAAGTCGTTTAAGACCGCGATCTGATCTAAGGTGTGATGGTTGGCCACCCACCTGCGATGAGCTGCTGTTTGAGCAGGGGGATCAGCTGGTCGTGGAGGCGGAGCCTGCGCAGCGCGTCGGCCAGTGACGACTTGAGCAGAGTGATCTCGTTCTCCTGCAACTGAAGGCGCCCTTCCATCACTGACAACCGGTCTGGGTACTCAGCGCTGCTGCCTGCCGACACATCATCTGTGCAGGTGGACCAAGACAACCAATCAGGAGATGGTATGGAACTAGATAGAACTAGACAGTCTGGAACTAGATGAACCATTGGTAAATGCTAAGTACGGACTAGGACAACCAATGAGGAGCCTATATCCAACTCCATGATGTCATGCCATTGTAACTCCCACAGAAGTGGTATAAACCAAGCAGTAGCAATGCGTACGCGGAATACCGTGAAAGAACTGTAGAGAAGGGAGAACTTCAAAAGATGGGCACACTTAGACATGACCGCAGTGAGTGTTGTAAATACTGCTAACAGCCCACATATCTTCCTCAAAAGAGACAGGACACACATTGTCCATGAAGGTGGGCCTGTAAAGCCAACATTAACGTGCCCATCCAGCACTGTTTATAACTTAAAAAGGAGAAGATGAAAGTGTCGATGAGTTTGGACAGAAATGGTTTATTCACTTCAATATCACAAGGCTTTGATGCTGCTTACTGACTGAATCAAGTCCCATTTTTTTATCAAAAATAAAGAAGGCAGGAGACCATTGCCATTATTAGGAGAAAAGGAGCTAAGCGCATGTGTTTCTGGTTCTCTCGACCGTTTGCAATTTCCAGGGGCAGCCTCGCAAAAAGGAGTGGAATGTTCTAATTGTTTATCATCAGGTTGTGTTTAGGGAACAAGGTTTAGCTCAAACGGTTGTTAAGTGTCCGCAGACTTACTTTCTCTAAAGTAAGAGCGTCTCGGGCCTTTTCCATTATAATTCTGTCTATGTCCACGTTTCCTGCGAATTTCCTGAGACATGGCAGTCGGAAGACTTGTTTATCATCAGGTTGTGTTGAATGAATAGATTTTAATCTGTTGGGCTATTAATCAATCACCACAGATTTACACTTTCTCTGTGTGTACAACATGTTGGGATTAGATCTATTCTATCATTCTGTATGTTTACATTTCCAACTGATTTCCTCAGAGGTGAAAGGGAGACAGAAGGCATTCCAGGGTGTCGCAATCCATGTCATGTGACTAATGATCAGACCCTGAGCCAACTGCAGCTTTTTTTCATTTTTTTTCTTCTTTGCAGCCTATACAACTTCCTGCTTTGGTTGGCAACATTTGTTCTATTGTGTGTCAGTATGTATGTGTGTGTGTTTGTTTTTACTATCCTTGCGAGGACCAGAAGTCCTCACAAGAATAGTAAAACAAGGACAATTTGTGGGGACATTTTGCCAGTCCCCACAATTTCACTGGTTCCCACAAGAAGAAAAATGCTATTTTAGGTTTAGGGATTAGGTTTAGGGTTAGGGAGTTAGGGAAAATAGGATTTTGAATGGGCATCAATTGTAAAACAAACGTTTGTGTGTGTGTGTGTGTGTGTGTGTGTGCGTGCGTGTGTCTACAGTTCCCGGTTGGAAAATCCCCTGCTTCTTCTATCACTTTATGAAATACTTCCTCCTCCCTAAATTGGACACATGTTGCTATGGTAACCATACCGACCAATGACCACGCAGTCCAATAAAACTGTCATGTCTCCCTGGGTCGGGGGAAAGATTAAGTCGTCTGATTGATTAAGAACCTGATCATGGATAAATAGACTGATTCTCCGGGTCTACTTTTGTAAAACGTTCTATGACAATAACGTTTGAATTGATTTAACAAGTACACAGTCATCTATAGGTCACCTGACATGTCAAAGTGCATGGTGGTTTGAATTACAATTACGTATTCTGTGTCATGCATATGGATCTGTAAGAATCTCGATGATGCACTTAAAAAACAGTGTTTCTGTGGGATGAAATGAAAACCGACCACGTGGGTGTATCACCATGAATCATGTTCCAAACATGCCTTAACAGCTCTGCGATCTACTGGGTTGAAGAGGCTTATATACCTTGAGAATCTGGCACAGCGGGTTCATGTGATGCAATGACTGATACCAGGCCAAACTGGCATCCAGTGGGTGTGGCTTCCGTTCTCCAAAGTCCATTCCAAGAGGACGCACACGACTGTCAGTTAACGTCAACTAGGAATATTGCCACATTCTTCCTCTCTTTCTCCACCTCCTATTCCTCCTCCCCCAGGCCTTCCCATGCATCATATCCAAGTTGGGGAGCTTATCGTTTCCTTTATTGTGTGAAAGTGACTCACAGATTGTTACTTTCCCTTCCTCCTTAAAACCCTTTACCTACTGTCACTGCAGGTGATATAGCCTATGCTACTACTCAACCCTCATGCTGACACAAGCACTGTAGCAGTCAAGCGATCGTCTAACAGTCATTGTTGTTGATAATAAGTATTTATAATGCAAGTGGGCTTATTCCCTTTTGAGGATTGAGGAGAGGAGTGGTTCTGACTGAGTGCCTCTCACCCACTTACTACTGAGCACTCGGCGAGGCGTTTCTTAAGAACGTCTAAAGCCACTTGACTGTTTCGCCTTGCTTAGCTCGTAAGGCAAAAACAACACTTTAAACGGTTGGGTAAGAATGCAGTGGCCAAGCAAACATGCAAGTCCTCCCAAGAGGAGAACCAGTTTGGCTTATCGGCTTGAAAGTACGAATATATCCCTCGCCTTAAGGCCCGACAAGACTGTTTCGCTTTTCAGAGACAGACGGATTCCAGTGATGCCTTCATTCGATACACCCACACACTCAATCTCTGGACCAGAACCATGGCTCCACTCCACACACACAATGGGGTCTTTGAGGCTTGCTGGGAGGGAGTCTCTGTCTGCTGTCTGTGTTCAGACGGACTTGGCCAACCGTGTGCAGAGCCAGGCCTCTCACTACACACACACACACACCACAGAGACAGAACAACAACAGCAATGGAAGAATACAGTGACATTTCACCCAGTATAATATTAAGGAAATGAGAGAATGACGCTAAAGAGATATCTTCCAGTTATATTAACATGACAGTAGTAGAAGTTTTTTGGATTCATTTAGGTCTATACTTTAGAACCATAGCTATATACTGTATATCTAAGGCTCTGGTTAAAAACGGCGTGTTAGACACTATGCCATGGTTTTGATACATTACCTACAGTACACATATTCTCGCCAGTTGAAATTCCACACTTTCAATGTAAAATCAGAGGCAAACTTTTTTTTTTTCATTCTCTCAACTCCATGAACTTGGTCATGATGACATACACAGGCAAACATGACTTCACACACACTTGTTTGAAGAGGTCTTAGAATTTAGCGAGGAGAGTAAGACTACTGTACTCTAATTAAGGATAGGAAACACCTGACTCAAAAGTGGGTGAGGTAGGGCACAATGTCCACTAAGGAATGTTGATATTCACCAGCATTGTGAAGAGTAGATGCTCCGCAGCCTACAGATAATAGGGTCCTTAAGCAACGAGGAAGTCTAATCTCAGAGTCTTGATTAAACAATGTGGTTGTGAGGCTCTATGGCCGAGTTTAGACAGGCAGCCTAATTCTGATTTTTTTTAACAATTGATCTTTTGCCCAATCAGATCAGTTCTGAAAAAGATCAGCTCGTTTCACATTAGATGTGATTGGTCAAAAGACCAATTAGTGGGAAAAAAAATATCAGAATTGGGCTTACGTGTCTAAACACGGTTTATGGGACTCAGTTGTATCGTAACACAATAATTAGGATCTGCTCCAATCCGCTGGCTTTAAACCAGAATCAAAAGCCAGCCTTCCAACTCTCTCGTTTGGCAAATCACAGCTGACTTGATCAACTGTGCGTGAAGCATTAAGCAAAACAAAACCAAAAAAAAAAAAACTTGTGGCCAAAAATGTAACCAAGTAATTAAAAACGTACGGGAGAGACAATGCAATGGACTGTGTACAGGAGCAATGAAACATGATCTATTCACTTGTCGATACACTCTTCCATGCAGTATTGTTTGATCACTCGCTTTCTCCCAGGCTCGTTCTCGCTCACACGCGCTGTTATAGTCACAGGGCAGGAGGGTTTAGGGTCATTCGATTTTGTGTGGATGAAGGGCGAGTGGGTGGCGGATTGAATAAAAATGTCCATAAATGTCTCATTCGTGTGCAATTTATATCTGTAGGCTTTTTATTTCATTATTTTAGACTATCTGGTATTAGTGCGTAAACCTAAGCTTTGGGGCATAACTGTCAGGCGCCAGATAGCCTACGCGTCAATAACTTTTGGGAACGAGCAGAAAAATGTCAGGTCGAACCACGGAGGCACAAAGGTCAATGTCAGAGTTGAATTAAATAAGAGAAAAGCTGCGAAAGGAGAGTTGAAAATAAAGAGAAAGACCGGAAAATTAATGTTTGGGAACGATTTGGCTAAGTGGTAAAAGATGATGATAGGAGTGCAGGCTTTGTTAAGTGTGAAGATTGTGAGGCGCCATACAAATTTGACAGTCACAAGACGGGGACTTCAAATAGGCCTATGGCATGTCAAGGGAACTGTAGCCTACTGGGTTAAATGGAAACTGAGCCTATATATTAACTCCTGCAAAATTAAGAATTTCTTGCAGTACAATGATACACAAAATGTAGGCTAAACTTGGACTCAGGAACAGGAGTGGAGATATATTATTTATTTCAGCATCTTGAGAGAATGCGAATGTGCCGTTAAATACCGTCTGTATCAGTAGAGACTGGAGGGTAGGACAGCTCATAATCATGGCTGGAACAAAGCAAATGAAATGGCATCAAAGCACATGTTTGAAACCATTCCACTGATTCTGCTCCAGCCATAACCACGAGCCTGTCCTCCCCAAGTAAAGTGGCACTAACCCTCTGTTCATATAGAGGTGCTATCTCTATTAGTATCATGAAAGTTGATAGTATTTCAACCACATAAAATATACATCCAAGCCAAACTGAAATGCTATCAGAAACATGTTGGGTCTGGGTCGTTTTCAAATGTTTCTATTTACAACCGGTCAAATTGATGTCATATGGACATTTTGCACAGAAAATGTTTACAGTTTAATTTTTTTTTAGAGTTAACCTACTGCATTTTCACCCCGGTCCCTAAATCTCTTCACTCTGCAGAGACGACAGAAAACTTCACCGATGTCAACTAAATTGAAGCATTCATTCCATCAATTTATGACATTACTTTGGTGAGCAAGAGTTTATTTAGTCTTCTAGGGTAACATATAATGACAGAAGAGAAGCTACATGCATCTAAATTATACACAAGCTGACAACAACAAACAAATTGCCTACCAAAATGTCTGAAATTATAAGCAGAAACATCTAAATCAGGCAAAAGAAATCCGGCACCCCCTGTCAAAAACCCGTTCCGCTGTCTCTGACTGTGGCCCGCAGCGTATTTTCTATATTACTGGGTTAGGGTCGGGTCACAGATTTTCACTTTAGCCTATCACAAACGGTGCATTCAGAAAGTATTCACAAGCCTTCTCTTTCCCACATTTTGTTACGTTACAGCTTTATTCTAAAATGGACGGAATAAAACCAATTCTTTAATCCATCTACACACAATACTCCTCTAAAAACATGTTTTTGGAAATGTTTTCAAATGTATAAAAGAAAAGAAACAGATATACCTTATTTACACATATTCAGTGGAAACATATCCTGTTTCCATTGATCATCCTTGAGATGTTTTCTACAACTGGATGGCCTCCATCATTCTTAAATGAAAGAAGTTTGGAACCACACACTAGAGCTTCCTAGAGCTGGCCGCCCGGCCAAACTGAGCAATTGGGGGTAGAAGGGCCTTGGTCAGGGAGGTGACCAAGAATCCGATGGTCACTCTGACAGAGTTCCTCTGTGGAGATGGGAGAACCTTCCAGAAGGACAAACCATCTCTGCAGCACTCCACCAATCACATCTTTATGGTAGAGTGACCAGACAGAAGCCACTCCTCGGTAAAAAGCACATGACAGCCCGGACTTGAACCTGATCGAACATCTCTGGAGAGACCTAAAAATACCTGTGCAGCGAATCTCCCCATCCAACCTGACAGAGCCTGAGAGGATCTGCTGAGTAGAATGGGGAAAACTCCCCAAATACAGGTGTGCCAAGCTTGTAGGGTCATACCCAAGAAGACTCGAGGCTGTAATTGCTGCCGAAGGTGATTCAACAAAGTACTGAGTGAAGGGTCTGAATACTAATGTAAATGTGATATTTCAGTTTATTTTTTAAAACGTTTGCAAAAATGTCTAAAAACCTGTTTTTGCTTTGTCATTATGGGGTGGGGGGGGACTATTTAATCCATTTTAGAATAAGGCTGTAACGTAACAAAATGTGGAGAAAGTCAAGGGGTCTGAACCCCTTCCGAATCCACGGTATAGGTCGGGCGGTTGCGGATGGGTTATCAGCTATTGCAGGGCGGATGAAGAAAAAAATATATATATAAAAACTTTTTTTTTTTTTTAAACAGCTGACCCACGCACCATTAACACACACACAGAGAATGACTATCACATCCTAACTTCAGGCAAACACATGTACAGAAACAATCTCATGAGGCAACAACACTCCCACAACCCCAGTGTTT
This sequence comes from Oncorhynchus clarkii lewisi, assembly GCF_045791955.1. Classification (NCBI taxonomy): domain Eukaryota; kingdom Metazoa; phylum Chordata; class Actinopteri; order Salmoniformes; family Salmonidae; genus Oncorhynchus; species Oncorhynchus clarkii. The sequence goes on along the minus strand of NC_092155.1, from coordinate 28,385,037 downwards.
CTGCAGGAAAGGGGCTTAACTTCATACACAAATGAATGACGTAAACTTTGCACAGGACAAACATTGTATGACAGTGTGTGTATAAGGTAGAGTGTGTCTTGATTAACCTCAGATTGTGTGGGCCTGCACCTCTGAATCAAAGGGCTTTGAACATTAGCGTTAATCTATCTTAATGAACACAGATATTAAAGATAATGATAGTGCACTATCTGTTGTGAAAGGAGCCTTACTAGTATTTCATGCCAATAATCACAGGTCTGATCTAAGCAAACATGGCTTCTGAGTCATAGGGGGTTATGAAAGATGTAGCCAAGAACGTGGGCAGAATCTTTGAGCAATTGCATGAATGCCAATATACTGTATGTAAGGTTAGCCTAGCAATATTAGCCCTCTCCTGGTAGCCCTACAGCTGCTGTTGCTAATTAAAACTGCCACCACTAATGAAACCGATAATAAAGAGCTCCATTTCAATACATGTACCTATAAAAGCTAGTGTTCGGAGTACATTTTTCATGGAAAACAGTCTCTGCCATAACACTCCTACAGCAACCAGTGGGTGTGCCGGTGTGGTACCTATAACATCTTCACCATAACAAATTGGGTGAGAGACCTTAGCCATTTTTTAAAGGATACAGTTGGGCCTGGTTGGGCACTTGCATGTACAGTTGGCATGTACAAAAGGTACAGTTGGGCACTTGCAGTCCCAGATTGCATTGCTCTAGGTAGGTCTGCACTCGCAAAGGAGAGTTACTGTAAGATATACTACATGACCAAAAGTATGTGGAGACCTGCACGTCGAACATCTCATTCCAAAATCATGGGCATTAACATGGAGTTGGTCCCCCTTTAGTGCTATAACAACCTCCCTCCACTCTTCTGTGAAGGCATTAGTGACATTGGGTACTGATATTGGGCGAATAGGCCTGGCTTGCAGTTGGAGTTACAGTTCATCCCAAATGTGTTCGATGGGGTTGAGGTCAGGGCTCTGTGCAGCCCAAACCATGAAAACAGCCCCAGACCATTATTCCTCCTCCACCAAACTTTACAGTTGGCACTATGCATTGGGGCAAGTAGCATTCTCCTGGCATCTGCCAAACCCAGATTCGTCTCTCAAACTGCCAGATGGTGAAGCGTGATTCATCACTCCAGAGAACGAGTTTCCACTGCTCCAGAGTCCAATGGCGGCGAGCTTTACACCACTCCAGCCGACGCTTGGCATTGCGCACGGTGATCTTAGGCTTGTGTGTAGCTGCTCGGCCATGGAAACCCATTTCATGAAGCTCCAACAGTTATTGCTCTGACGTTGGTTCCAGAGGCAGTTTGGAACTCGGTAGTAGTGTTGGAACTGAGGACAGGCACTCAGTGTTCCCGTTCTGTGAGCTTGTGTGGCCTACCGCTTCGTGGCTAAGCCATTGTTGCGCCTAGACATTTCCACTTCACAATAACAGCACTTACAGTTGACCGGGGCAGCTCTAGCAAGGCAGAAATGTGATAAACTGACTTGTTGGAACGGTGGCATCCTATGCCACGTAGAAAGTCACTGAGCTCTTCAGTAAGGCCATTCTAGTGCCAATGTTATTTCATATGGAGATTGCATGGCTCTGTGCTCAATTGTATACACCTGTCAGCAATAGGTGTGGCTGAAATAGCCGAATCCACTCATTTGAAGGGGTGTCCACATACTTTTGTATATATTGTGTACCTTGTAACTATGCATTTATTCATGATGAGGCTTTGACTTTCAGGGGGATGTTCAAGAACGTAGCCAATAGCACTCCTGAACACATCGGGAAGTAATTAGAGGTTTGTGTTCTTGGCCCGTTTTTAGGGGAGGTATGGTATTTATAGTTGTGAACGGGAGCAACAGATGGGAATAGGATGTCCAGGAGGTGAAAGGGAAGAGGGGGACATATTTCCTTTCTTCCAGTGCAATAATGCTGTACTTTGTTAAAGAGAACCAGCGAGGGTTGTTTGCTTACACACACACACACACACACACACACACGGTCACATGCACAAGTGTACAGGCAGCCCAACTCTAATCTTTCAGCTCTTTTGCCAATAATTGGGCTTCCCGTGTAAACGTAGCCCAACAAGCATGCACACCACACACAGCTATTACACATTTCCCTGCTTCTTGTTTTTTTTGTCGTTACAACTGGCCTGAGGGTGAGTCACAGTCGTTTAGAAGAAGCTGGAGAGGAGAGATTCACAATGGCTGACTGGACGGGGCTGGAAGCAATCGAGAGTTGGCCACAGCTAAAGAGCTGAATTGGAGTGTGGTCTCTGGTCTGATTGGAGTGAGTGAGTGAGTGAGTGAGTGAGTGAGTGAGTGAGTGAGTGAGTGAGTGACACCCTCTCCCTCCCCCGCGCTCCCTCGATGACAGTGAGAAGCTCATACTTCAAATTGTTACTCAAGCACTCAGTCAAAGCCAATGTTTGTCCAGGGTTGAACGACATATCACAAAGACAGATCAGAAGCATCACAAAGACGATACGCTGACAAACGACAATACTGGTAGGAAATTAAAACAACATTCCCTGCTGGCTTTATACGGACCTGATGGCAGTGACTGAAAGACCGTGATTGAGTGAGAAACTAACAACGCCTCAACACCTCAAACTGCAAAATTGTCATTCGAGGGCTCAGTTTAAGCCAATGTTTTTCCAGAGATTGACGCCTTATCACAAAGACGGATCAGAACCGTCACTGATTATTGGCTGATAAAAACAACAATACTAGCAGGAAAAGAAAACGACACAATTGCGACTGAATCTTGGGTGAGGCCAGGTTTGGATAGGTTTCTAGCTAGTTTATAACCTTGCAGGATGTTGCTCTAGTAGTCAATTTCACGATAAATTACTGTATATGCTAAGTGGCCTGGGTCATCTAAGGTCTTATTGATGAGGAGCCAAGCGGGTTTGGACAGAGAAAACGGACTCTTTGTTCAGACTGCATTTGCCCAAGCCGCTACCTTTCTCATCCAATTTGGAGAAAGTTTCAATCAATTTGCTCAGCTCCCTCTCAAAAAGACACTATTGCCCAGGCTGACTTTTTGAAGAACGGTAGTTTCATTCAAGGAAAAAGTACTTTTTAAAACAAGGTAGTGGTTTAACGGTTATGGGGACGCTATCGTCTCAATCTTTGTTTTTTAGATGTTCACTCTTCTCCAATTCCACTTTATTCTTATGTTGCTGTATCAAAGTCAATTTCCTATATATCTAGAAGGTCACCTTCATATTTTGGGCCTATTTGAGTGATTTATCATAATCTCCACCTGGCACGGCCAGAAGAGGACCTCCCCCCGGAGCCTGGTTCCTCTCTAGGTCCTTTCTAGGGAGTTTTTCCTAGCCACTTTTCTTCAACATCTGCATTGCTTGCTCGTTGGTGTTTTAGACCGGGCGTCTTTATAAGCACATTGTGACAACTGCTGATGGTAGAAAGGGATGTGTCAAATAAATGGGACTGATTGATCATTGTTATTTCATTGTCGTTTCAAAAAGAGTCTAAATTGAAAAGTGGCTATTCTTCCAACCCAGACTCTCGGGAAGAGTCTGCAGTGACAGCTGGTTGAGTCTCTCTCTCACATACACAGACACACAGCGTCTTCCCACAGTTCGCCCACCCTGTCAGCTCCTTCCTGTGAACACCACCACCCTGGCAGCGTCACCACCGACAGAGAGCGTCCGTCCCCGTCACTCGTCCCCGGGATCCGTGTGATCACGAGCACGTCGCCACCACAGCACATCCCTGTGCCGTACTGTACTCCCCTGCACGGGCGGTGGGCGATGCGGTCTTCAGTCTAACTCGTCACTCTGAACCCGAAAACAGACAGACATATCACAGTCGAACACTCACGGTCTCACCCTCACTGCCTGCTGGTATACCTCCCTGTCCAAATATTTTTTTTTATTTTTTATTATCGTGTGAGAGAATTCAGAGTAGAATTGTCTGATTGAATGGCGGTAACTGTGGACTTTCATCTTCATCAATCCATAACACACCCTCACCAAAGCCTACCATATAATACTATGTACTTGATGCCGGCTAAAGATTAAACATTGGCCGCAAATATTGAGGCTAAACACAAGATGAAGAGGATCTAAGCAATCTAAAAATAAACATTTTTAAAAAAGCACAAGGAAATTTCTCTTGAGCTGTTTGGGGTCAACACTGTCACTGAGCTGATTGTGATGCCAAGTCTAAATCAGAGGGAAATTATGCAAGACCAGACTTGCTTTGCTTGCAGATAACAAAGCTATGAAGTATTCTGTTGAACTGCTTGTACAGGCAGCATAAATCTTACAGAAATACAGGTATGATCTCACACACACACACACACACAGAGAGGATGGTAGTGCAAAGAGCTTCTGGATATAGTCAACTGTTAAAAGCCCCTACCTTTTTCTCTCTCAACTTAAAACATATCTGAAGTTAAGTTTCAAAAATATATATGTTTACGGTAGATTTCGGCTTTATATGGGTGATTAATGTAACAGCTCAGGGTACTCGAGGAACTGGGACACAGATCTTGTCAGAACAATGAACCGATTTGCAATTTGTAAGAAACACAATTATAAACTGCAATGAAAATGCAGTATTGAATGAAGTTATCGGACATTGACAAGTTCTTAGACCCTCGTCAGCATTGATTTGTGATTGGTGACTGAGCAGCATGGTAGTGTCAGCTTGCCGTGGAGAGAGACACAGAGACGAAGGTGATTTGATGGACAGTTCAGCCTAACACCCACAGAGGCAGACAATGACCCCTGAATGTAAACTTGCGGACTCACACCGACACCCCAATCCTTCTTACTGAATAACACATAGCGCTGATCTGAGGGCAGTTTTGTTTCTTAAGCCCTCAAATGGTTGAGTGTAGGATTGCTGTCGGGTGAGCTGATCCTAGATCTGTGCTGTGTGTTCCCCTGTGTGCCTAACCGCCCACTATTTTACAAGACTGTAAACGAAACATCAGCACATGAGTTGGGACAGCAACAGATGTGGCACAATGGCACATTGTACTTCCGTCATTATAGAAGCAGTAAAAGTTCCATTGTCAAAGGCGCAAAAAAAAGGAGGCATAAACAATTAGCATAACAGCCACAGACTTGTTGTCGAGAGCCATGCGTCCTCCAACCAAGCCGCACTGCTTCTTAACACAGCGCTCATCCAACCCGGAAGCCAGCCGCACCAATGTGTCGGAGGAAACACCGTGCACCTGGCAACCTTGGTTAGCACGCAGCCCGCCACAGGAGACGCTGGCGCGCGATGAGACAAGGATATCCCTACCGGCCAAACCCTCCCTAACCCGGACAACGCTAGGCCAATTGTGCGTCCTTGTGCGCTAGGCCAATTGTGCGTCCTCCAACCAAGCCGCACTGCTTCTTAACACAGCGCTCATCCAACCCGGAAGCCAGCCGCACCAATGTGTCGGAGGAAACACCGTGCACCTGGCAACCTTGGTTAGCGCGCAGCCCGCCACAGCCTCGCCCCACGGACCTCCCGGTCGCGGCCGGTTACGACAGAGCCTGGGCGCGAACTCAGAGTCTCTGGTGGCACAGCTGGCGCTGCAGTACAGCGCCCTTAACCACTGCGCCACCCGGGAGGGCCTGCAAATGACTTTTTAATGAGCTCCTCTCTTGCTCAACCTAGGAACATCTGAAGTTGCTCTGGTGCAGCTGGAGGTCCAACAACGACAGTAACTGTAGAGAGACAGACACAGAACCAAGGGGAAAATCTGGCATCCGGGTAATTCGTTGGCATCGAAAATGGAACTTGATACTTTGTGGCCTCCTATCCATTTGGGTGAGAAACAAAGTAACATTCAAGATAACATTCAGTTCCCACGCCTGCCATTCCATTCACTTGAACTTCACACACCCGATCTCCGGAGAGACTATGGGGGGGATCGAGGTTACTTGGTTTCCCACCTGTCTATAGGATACAACAAAGTGCAATTTCGTGATTGAAAACAGTGAGCAAGAACATGTTGTACTATCAAGAGTGTTTTTGCAATAAAAAATCCCTGGCCTTAGGTTATCATCAAATGGATGTTGCTCATTTATAACAATTGCAAACATATGTTTTCCGTTTTGCAATTGCATGTTATGCACATGAAGTTTACATGCTGTTTTGTAATTTGCAAACTGATAAACCCCCAGACGTAACTGTTCTATGGAGTGGGCTTGACAGGTGAAAAAGCACACAGCAAATTCTCAAGTGTTAAATCAACGCAAACTGTTTAATGTCACACTGTTCCAGTGTCTATATGGGGCCACACTTTTCAGTGTTAAATTAACACTTTGCTTCGTGTAAAGCCTTATTTGCATATTTCTCAGTGTGCCTTGCCTTGCGAGTGAATTGCGAGTGAGTTACCATCCATGACTGTGTTTGTCAGTGACAGAGAAATGGTTGTTGCATTCATTCATTTTCAGACCTGTGGCCTTCACCTAGTGAAATCCTAAGTGAATATGTAATCATTAAAATAAATGTATTTAAGACAATAGAATATGTATTTCATAAGGCTGTATTTTAAGGGCCTAGTTTAACCTTAATTCAGTGGCCTGAAACTCATGGTTTACAGGCCACATCAGGCCTGTAACTCACATTATGCTGGCTTGAAAAGTGACTTAATTCCTATTGGAATCCAGCCAGAGTGGGGATATCCAACGTTTTACATGTTTTATTCAGCCGCAACCTGCATTCAGAAAGACTGGCCGGGATTAGGAAAACCAAGATACACTACACGACCCAAAGTACGAGGACACCCCTTCAAATTAGTGGATTTGCCTATTTCAGCCACACTAGTTGCTGACAGGTGTATACAATTTAGCACATAGTCATGCAATCTCCATAGACAAACATTGGTAGTAGAATGGCCCATACTGAAGAGCTCAGACACATCATGGTAGGCCATACAAGATCACAGAACGGGACCGCTGAGTGCTAAAGCAAGTAAGAATCATGTGTCCTCGGTTGCAACACTCACTACAGAGTTCCAAACTGCCTCTGGAACCAACGTCAGCACAATTACGGTTGGTCAGGAGATTCATGCCAGGAGAACTCAACCTACCCCACTTCATAGTGCCAACTGTAAAATATGGTAGAGGAGGAATAATGGTCTGGGGCTGTTTTTCATGGTCGAGCAGCCGCACACAAGCCTAAGATCACCATGCGCAATGCCAAGCGTTGGCTGGAGTGGTGTAAAGCTCCAACCCCATTGGACTCTGGAGCAGTGGAAACCTGTTCTCTGGATTGATGAATCACGCTTCACGCTTCGCAGTCCGACTGATGAATTTGGGTTTGGCGGATGCCAGGAGAACACTACCTACCCCACTGTATAATGCCAACTGTAAAATATGGAGAGGAGGAATAATTGTCTGGGGCAGTTTTTCATGGTTCGGGCTGGGCCCCTTAGTTCCAGCAAAGTGAAATATTAACGCTACACCATACAATGACATTTTAGACGATTCTGTGCTTACAACTTTGAGGCCACAGTTTGTGGAAGGTCCTTTCCTGTTTCCGCATGACAATGCCCCAATGCGAGGTCCATACAAAAATTGTTTGTTGAGATCAGTGTGGAAGAACTTGACTGGCCTGCACAGTGCCCTGACCTCAACCCCATTGAACATCTTTGGGATGAATTGGAATGCAGACTGCAATGAGCGGTTTGACAATCAAGTATTCACGTGGTGTATTAGACTACCTAAATCATCTAAATAATTTCAGTAAGGGGTGCAATAAGACCTAGTAACAGATAGGATTAGTTTAGAAAAATGTGTTATTTATAATTGATTAGCATAAGATTAATGAATCAATGTGCATGCAAAAACATTGAAACAACCCCCCCCCCCCCCCTCCCCCCAAAAAAATGTTTTACAAAATCAACCTGCAATTGAGCATGCTGGGAAATTTGATAAAATATAGCTGTGGTTTTGGTTCAACTCTGATTATTAAAGGGGCAGAGGAGTCAAAAACGATTTTTTTTCTGTGTTTTACATACATTTCCACATGAGGTTGAAATACTGTTTTATTATGAAAATTATGATAATACACTTTTCCTGTTGGATGTGTTTAAAAATACTGCATGAAATTTTAGCTTGTTTTGCAGGGTGGGTTTTTTGGACTGCCTGTATAAATTCAGAGAGTTTGCCCTCCTCTCTGCCAATCATAATAGCTAGTTCAGGTTACACATCCCTCCCGTTCAGTTCCGCCAATTAGGCCCCTCTCTCAGACCATGCCCAGGAAGTCCTAGCAACATTTTTGCTTGAGAAATATAATCTATTTTTGTTTATTTTTGACAATTTTAATTGAAAACTATCACATCAAGGTACTTAAATTGTTACCCAGAAATGATTTGATAGAGATAAAAAACAGCTGCATTGGGATTACACTGAGGTTATTTTAATTTACACCATCAACACTAGAAATGTTACAATGAAAAATCTAAACTAGGTAACACAGGCCAATTTACTGTGTAGTCTATTTAAAATTAAATAAATATAAAGTTACCTAAAAATACATTTTAAATGCTGGACTTACCTAGACTATTCGTAGAACCATCCATGATTGATTGTCCAGGAGTTATTTACTGTTTTCTAGTAGTGAAGTTTGTTTTTTGGTGTATTTTCCATACTGTATGCCGCTGCTTTACCTGAGGGTGTCAGAAGTCGTTCTTGAGAAAAGAGAGGAGGCACGCATGGCAACGAACGTACGCAGTTGCCGGAGAGGATTGACCTAAAAAAATTCACTCAAATACTTACTGTACATAAATCCAGGAAATGAGCTGAGCATCTGGTGGGCAAATGCACAATCGCCCAATAGATTCACATGCACACCGCACTAGAATTGCCAAAAATATTCTCCTGGAGACAATGATAGGTTAACTATCGCCTCCTTTTTATATGACTACACGTGCATGCAATAATATGCTCCTTACTGAAACTTGTAACACAACTTTTTGGGTTACATACACATCATGATGTATATAAACACTGGATTGCTAACGCTATGTATTGGTCATTGAAAGGCTCTGAAGAAACTGGTCGGCCATATTGGCACTCCCCAGTAGGAGCAGTCCTCCATAGGAATTAATGTGATTCTACATTATTTCAATTAAATGTTTCATAGACAAAATTACATGTATTTAAGTATTTTGTTGTTGTAGTGGGGACAGTAACAGTAATCTAAAAAAATGATACTGTTTGTAAATATTTGTCTTTCATTTTTTATTTGTGTTTAGCTCACATAATATAATGTTAAAGTGTCTGTAATAGAATAAACATGGCAGAAACGAATGTAGACATTAATAAGTGCATTTCTATAGTTTCCCCCAAAAAAATACACGGTAAGGGAGTGCCAGTATGGAGGTGAGGTGGCTTCAACACAGTGCCCCCAAAATAAGTCATCTAGTGTATATATAAATCATTGGTTACACCCCCCAGTCGTCCAAAAGTTCAGTTCAACTGATTAGATTTTCATAGATTTCCTGCCGCCTGGTGGCGTGTTTGTGTACCGCATGTACATATGATGGCGGAATGGAAGTCGGCGTCCTTGTTTCTGTTATTATGGGGGAATGAAAACGTGGTTGAAACAGGAAATGCACCCGGCATTCTTACAGAAACACTTTTGAGGAGATGGAAAACTCGTAATAACGAGTATTGTGTACGTTGCCCATGCGTCGTCAATGTGCCACCTTGTATTCTGGGCGATTATGGGACAATGAGAGCTCTCCTTCAAGATGTGAATGGGAGTCAATTGGGCGTTTGCTCAAAAAGTACAACATTACAACTATTTTCCGAGATGTGAGATAATTAACTTGTTCTCTATAAAATCGTATAGCTTTTGAATCATGACATCATATACTTTAAAGAAAAATAGGCAGGTTTCTCGACTCATACCCTGACTATTCTGCACATCTATAACTCCAGTGTTAAATTGCTATATTGTAATTATTTCGCCACTATTGTCTATTATTGCCTTACTTCCCTTATCCTACCTCATTTGCACACACTGGATATAGTCTTTTTCTATTGTATTATTGACTGTACTTTTGTTTATTCCATGTGTAACTCTGTGTTGTTGTTTGTGTCGCACCTGCTTTGCTTTATCTTGGCCAGTTGTAAATGAGAACTTGTTCTCAACTAGCCTACCTGGTTAAATAAAGATGAAAAAAAAATATTAAAAAAATTACGCGATTAGTCGGCAGTCTGCTGGGTGGGGTGTTATACGTTCCTCCATTCATTACCAAATGGGATTCCTATCTCATGCATTCTGTAATATCTCTGGTCCTTTATACCACAGCGGTTTCAACATGGAGGTGCCCATGGAGAGACATGTCTGAAGGAGACTTGATACAAAGGAGATTAACCTCACCCTTTCACGTCCCCGTGTAAGTATCGGGCTTCTTTCACACACAAGTTGATAACTTGAACACTTATAGCTAGCGTGAAGATAAGTACTTAGTCAACTAGCGTTCCACAGTGCGTTACAGTATGTCGGTTGTCTCTTACTGTCAATGATTGTGTCATGCAACCCTCAAAACCACAGAGGTTGATCAGCAGACTGCACTTATGTGCTTGCAATTTGTAACAATAATCATGCGGATGCAGATGTATAATAGTGTACATGTGCTATTTGTCCCATCTGCTTATCTTATTCATCATGTCACTGTTTTCTCTTAGGATCCACATGATGCATGTACCATGAACTGTGCCCGCTGTCTACTACGGCTCCAGAGTGTAGGGTTCCTGGCCCCCTCTGTCAGAGCAGCTGTCCAGCATGCTGCCCTGCTTCAGCCAGCCACAGCACTGTCCCAAATAACAGTACACAACACACGTGGTCAGGTAGGGGGGGTGGGGGGGTCAAATATAGTCATCTTTAAAGTAAACTCCGGGGTAAGAAAAATAAGAAGCTTAAGATCTCAGGTCTCTTTTTATTCACACTGCCCTTGCCTTTAAACGAGGAACTCAACTCTTGCCAGTTCACTTAACCTATTTTGTGGTTCGAGTCCTCTTTTGAATTCACATTGCTATGTTTAGGGAAGGTTTTTACAAAGTGCAGGACAATGTAGGCTACTGCGCCTTTAAGAGCTAGAATTGATGTTGTACGGTTATGATTCTCACCGCGTATGTTGTCTTCTCTCGCATTATTATAACCCCACAATTAATGAACAGTTTATGAAGCTCTCATCGTCTATACAAAAGATCACATATTGCAAACAAATAATCTTGCACTAAAAACACCACACATTTTTTGTCTTTATTTTTCAATGTCGAAAAACGGCACACGTTTTTTCCGCAAGCCTGCACAACATCATTTTCTCTCTTTTGTGGCACCAATGTGAGGGTTTAAGGCAGGGGAAACGGTGTTGAAGTAGTCTAGTGTGTGGTGCGGGAATAATCACAAGCGAACCTGGGGTGCTTTGTGTTCACATTGGCCTAAAAAAGGGAACCGGACCGCGAAATTCAAGCAAACCGAACGTTCCAGATGCTCTCAGTTTGGTTCGCTTCGGGGGATATTTTTGAGGGTTCTGAGTCCCTTTGGAGTGTTAACAATGCACACAAAAACATCTCAAGGGGACCAAGGGTGAAACCTTTAGGAAGTTTCCCAGTTAATTACATCATGGTAGTCTGTTTTTGAGTTGATAATGATCATTATGCTCAATTGTAGGGTTAGGATGACGAAAATATCAAGTTAACCTTTTATGCATTTTGTTGGAACTATGTCGACTGCTTGTATCTCCTCGTCAATGTATTTCTTCATTATCAACAGGCACTCAGGCGTTTCCATGGCAGCCCTGGATGTTATAAGAGCCAGCCTGTACCCACAGACCCTGGTGAAGAGCATGAGGATAGAATAAAGAAGGACAAGTCACTGATCACTCACGATGACCTGTTTGAGAGGGTGGCCAGGGAGGCCAAGACTAAGGCTACCTTCAACAGAGTGGTGGATGTCTTCAGTAAGAGGGACATACGGCGTCGGGGTCACGTAGAGTTCATATACGCTGCCTTGAAGAAGATGCCAGAGTTTGGTGTGGAACGGGACCTTACAGTCTACAACAAGCTGTTGGATGTCTTTCCCAAGGAGGTGTTTGTCCCCAGGAATTTTATCCAGCGCATGTTCAACCACTACCCCCGACAGCAGGAGTGTGGGGTGCAACTGCTGGAACAGATGGAGAACTATGGTGGGTGGGGAGGGGACGTGTGAGTGAGAGATTGGGCCAACAATTGTTTTTCAGAACAGTGTCTTTTTAAACCATTAAAATAAGGAGCTAGTGTCTTTTTATTGACAGACCCCTTTTTGTCATACATTAATTTTATTGTGTCATCAGGTATCATGCCAAATGTCGAAAGTAAGGTCCTGATCGTCCAGATCTTCGGGAACAAGAGCCACCCAATGAGGAAGTACCAGCGCATCATGTACTGGTTCCCCAAGTTCAAGCACGCCAACCCCTTCCCTGTCCCCCTGCAACTCCCCGAGGATCCTGTAGATCTGGCCCGGCTCAGTCTCAACCGCATCGCCAACGACCTGGACGCTAAGGTCACCGTCTACCAGATGCCCTGTACCGACATCTCTGAGTCAGGAGAGGAGATCACCTTCCCACATGTCGTAGGTAGATAATCAAAGTTCCCTCTCCTTTTACATACAAACTCTGATCTGAATCCCAAGGTTTTTTTTTCAACGGTATTAGAGCATGTGTCAAACTCATTCCACGTCCTCATTCCACGTAGCTGGTCAGTTGTACAACTGAATGCATTTAACCCAACCCCTCTGAGTCAGAGGGGGGGCAGCCTTAATCGACATCCACGTCTTCAGTGCCTAGGGAGCAGTTATGAATTAAGGTCACTGATTAGTCAGGAACTCTCCTCACCTGGTTGTCTAGAGCTCAATTGAAAGGAAAAACCAGCAGACACTAGACCCTCCGTGGAATAAGTTTGACACCCCTGTATTGGGGGTTGCAAACAAATGATAAACGTTGTTTCTGTCTTCTCAATGTAATTCCTACCTCTCTGCCCTTTCCCCCTGTGTTAGGGATCCAGAGCCCAGACCAGATGGAGCTGCTGGCTAAACATAACCCCAACAGGCCTGTGTTTGTGGAGGGCCCCTTCCCCCTGTGGCTGAGGAAGATCTGTGTCTACTACTACATACTCAGGGCTGACCCACTGCCCCCTGAGGAGAAGGTGGGAGACCCTGTGCAACTCTGTTAAAGCGAAAGGAATGATAACATTGTGTATTTGTAATAAATGGTGTATATTTTAACAGTAGCATTTGCAATGTCATCATTTTGATGATGAATATTGCCTCAGTAGTATCTGTCCCGTACTATTTATTACAATAGTGCTATTGTATGTTTTTGCTTGAGCAGTAACAGTTGATTTGTTTTCACCCTGTCAGGTGGAGGAGTCTTACGACCCTGAGAGGTGTTTCGACTACCCTCTCCAGCTGGACCTGGACTTGGACCGGGACATGGGGGACGACGACAGCTTCGACGTGGAAGACGGTAAGATGAAACACCTAGGACCTAATCAGTTCAATTCGGCAACGCTTTAGATATCTCGCCAACTAAAGTGATGCTGGGCACAGCTGCAGGAATCCGCACGGGACTTTGAGGTTGCAGGGGCGTGTAGTAAAGGATATACGTCTTGTTTTCTGCAGTGGACGAAGGGCCGGTGTTCGCCATGTGTATGACGAGCCAGGGGGATCAGGCCACCCTGAACCAATGGATCTCAGGCCTGCAGGAGACCAACCCCACCCTGGGCCGCGTCCCTACCCTGTTCCGCCTGGAGGCCGGACCCAGGGAGCTCCAGGGAGTGGCAGACCCAGGACCCGGGTACAGGGAGGAGGGCGAAGAGGAGGCAGAGACGGATATTGTCGTGGAGGAGGAGCATCAGCGTAGCCAGGGAGTGAAGCAGTGACAGGACTATGATACAGCTCACTTCACTACCAGAGATTACCCGGAGAGCTAGCTTTCTGTCACAGCGCATTTGTCAGAACACAGGAGTTCTTCTTGTCAGGTCACTTCTGGCCCTCATCATAACATCTGGTAATCATAGGATGTCTTCAAGTTAGTGGGTTTAATACCTAATTATAATGTACCCACCTATAGTCAACTCATTTAGGATCTTTCAAGAAACCAAGCTTAAGTTAGCGATTGAGAAAATACTGTAGATAATATGTACGGCTGTAACCCGATGCCCTCAACTCATTTGATGTTTCTGTTAGAATGCCTTTGATAAGACTCTTGTAGGAACTTTGCATTTGCACCGTGTCAAGACATGCTCAAATCAACACAAAACAATAAATGCATTTATTTCTATAGACGTTTCTTTCGTATGGCATGTAAGATGGATGTTTTCACAGGCCTCTCCCAGCCCCCCCCCCACCCACCCCCCCCCCCCCCCCATTAAATCATAGAACCACTTTAAAAAAGTTACCAAAAGGGTTTATTAGTACCTTAAAAAAAATGGCATTTGAACAAACAAGGTAGGAACCAATTGAAAGTGGTACATTCTCAACAGGTAAATAGTACAGCACGGTCAGTGTCCCCTGTACATTTTAAAGTTCGTCACAGCTGTACAAGAAAAAATAAACAGTACTTTCTGTTTTCAATGCATTTTCAGACTGTGCTCTTGGACATTATTTTCAGCATATTGGTGAACCAAAAACACTGCAAATGAAAATCTCTTCCACATGATTTCTTATACTTCCTATACGTATATACATGTCCAACACTCCACATCCAAGCAGCAGGCCATTGGATCGTAATTTTGACTGGGGGGAAAAAAAATGCTCATTTGTTGATCGTTTAATCAAAGATATTAAATACAAATGAAATAGTCATGTGTCACTGACTGATTGTTCAGACCAAATAAATACATTGAAAGAGTTAAATGTACACAGTATGTATAGAGACAAGGAAATATTAACAAAATCAGAAGCAGTATGAGTACCACTAACCATAAAGGGTTAGGTTTATTTTCATAGGAAATCAAATAATACATTAAGGGTATTGACATTTAACCACCCCTTTAAACATTAATGTTGTATTTACAGTGCAGGCATACATGTGTCAAATCACCATTACAAAAACTGAAATGTTCTTAAAGGAATAATTATTTTACATTTCAGAAAAACGTTATACGAAAACAGTTTAAAAAAAAAGTATTTTGAAGATTCAGTGTTGTAAAGTATGGTGCATTAATATCTAGAAAAATCGGTCCCACTTTGAACAAAGTGCAACCTGTATAGCATGCACAAAGGCTTCATAAATCATCAATAAGCGTATGTCATACTCTCCAAAGGGTGACAATTCCCACTGTAGGGTAAATTGCCAAATGTGACGACATGCACTGTTTGTACACCATTCATAGAGTATCACATACGCTTACAGATGACTTGAACCTTGTTTGCATTTGTATACGATCGCATCTCTCTTCTGCTTGGGAATACTTTGGAACAGATCTCCAAAATTAAAATCTCAGAGATGATTTGCTGGTGTTCACAGTCTTATTTTTTGGCTCAGAGAACTTGGGGGGGGCAAATAAAACCAAACTGGCGTGACGCCAGTTGGAGGACCCTGCTTTATAAGTTGCTCTCCGTTTTAAAGTGGGACCGAAAAAAAAATCAACTTTTTTACGGAATATTTAAAATAACCCCATGCAAGGACATCCCTTGGATCTGAATAACAAAACTGATAGGAATTGTGAAAAAATATAAAATGAAATTATAAAATGTCAAAAGCTTGGATACACCTACTCATTCCAGGGTTTTTCTTTATTTTTTACTATTTTCTACATTGTAGAACAATAGTGAATACGTCAAAACTATGAAAAAACATATACGGAATCATGTAGTAGCCAAAAAGGTGTTAAACAAATCAAAATAGATTTTATATTTTTAAAAGTAGCCACCCTGTGTCTTGATGACAGCTTAGCACACTGTTGGCATTCTCTCCACCAGCTTCATGAGGTAGTCACCTGGAATGGATTTCAATTAACAGGTGTGCCTTGTTAAAAGTTAATTTGTGGAATTTCTTTGCTTAATGCGTTTGAGCCAATGAGTTGTGTTGTGACAAGGTAGGGGTGGTATACAGAAGATAGACATATTTGGTAAAAGACCAAGTCCAAATTATGGCAAGAACAGCCATCATTACTTTAAGACATGAAGGTCAGTCAATCGAACATTTCAAGAAGTTTGAAAGTTTCTTCAAGTGCAGTCGCAAAAACCACCAAGCGCTACAATGAAACTGCCTCTCATGAGGACCGCCACAGGAAAGGAAGACCCAGAGTTACCACTGCTGCAGAGGATAAGTTCATTAGAGTTACTAGCCTCAGAAATGGCAGCCCAAATAAATGCTTCACAGAGTTCAAGTAACAGACATCTCAACATCAACTGTTCAGAGGAGACTGCGTGAATCAGGCCTTCATGGTCGAATTGATGCAAAGAAACCACTACTAAAGGACACCAATAAGAAGAAGAGAGTTGCTTGGGCCAAGAAACAGAGCAATGGACATTAGACCGGTGGTAATCTGTCGTTTGGTCTGATGAGTCTAATTTTGAGATTTTTGGTTCCAACCGCTGTGTTTTTGTGAGACGCAGAGTAGGTGAACGGATGATCTCCGAGTGTGTGGTTCCCACCGTAAAGCATGGAGGTGTGATGGTGTGTGGGTCTGTCTGTGATTTATTTAGAATTCAAGGCACACTTAACCAGCATGGCTACCACAGCATTCTGCAACGATACGCCGTCCCATCTGGTTTGAGCTTAGTGGGACTATCATTTATTTTTCAACAGGACAATGACCCAATACACCTCCAGGCTGTGTAAGGGCTATTTGACCAAGAAGAAGAGCGCTGCATCAGATGACCTGGCCTCCACAATCACCCAACCTCAACCCAACTGAGATGGTTTGGGATGAGTTGGACCACAGAGTGAAGGAAAAGCAGCCAACAAGTGCTCAGCAAGTGCTCATGAAGCTGGTTGAGAGAATGCCAACAGTGTGCAAAGGCAAATGTTGGCTACTTTGAAGAATCTAAAATAGAAAATGCATTTTGATTTGTTAAATCCTTTTTATATTTACTACATGATTCCATGTGTGTTATTTCGTAGTTTTGATGTCTTCACTATTATTATACAATGTAGAAAATAGTACAAATAAAGAAAAACCCTGGAATGAGTAGGTGTGTCCAAACCTTTGACTGGTACTGTATGTACAGACGAATATCAAACAGCTGATCACCCGTAGACAATTTCAAATGACGCATGGTCTCGAGTCAAATTTACACGTCTGCAATTTGCCCTTAACCTGCATCATATCATATCTGATACATTGAGTCAGACCAAGGACATGTCATTCATTCAGATTGAAGAAGATAACTGACCTGTTCGTCATGGATGCATTAAAACAGGGATGTTAACCCATTCAGTTGACGAGGAGAGCCCTCCTGTCTGCTTAAGTGTGTTTCATAAAGCACAATGACATTATTGAACCCAGTGACGACATAAATATCAACTGTTTCCTTCGGGCATAGGAGACTTGGTTTTGTAGTAGAGAATGACAATCGCTACAAAACTGCGCTTTCAAAAACAGCGAATGTGTGTGTGTGTATCCCAAAGTTAATGAGGTAAAGCTTGTCTCTTGTGGTTCAATGTCACCTATGTATGCAGTTCAAGTTTAGTTTATCTTTTATAGAGGTGAACTGCTCTAAAAAAAAATAAACAGACATTAAAAGAAACCAGCAGTAACGTTTTTCTTTTCCTCCTCCATTTCTGAACAATGTTGTTTTACGCTGTCTGGCATTTAGTGATTTGTGTTTCTTCTGCAAATCCAAGACAAATAAGTAGGTGTATGTCAAGAAAATATGTGCAATGTCAGAAATATGTTTCATGAAAATGTGTTCTTACAGATAAGAATACCCCCCCTTGGTACAGAGAGCTGTGGTGAACGTGGTGATATTTAAACATGGATGGTGTCAGTTCAATGTACTGTTTAAGAAGGCTCAAATGCTCACCTTGGCTCTCAGAGTCTGTTGGTGGTTTTGGAGCTCTTGCTGTTCTTCAGGTATGACGAGTCCTCTGTATCAACCATTACTTCTACTTCTGCTGGGAGGTTGGCACTGTCCCCTGAAACAAAATGTGCATGGATAGATATGTCAGAAACCCTCAATCCCAAATGTCCCCCATTGCAAGGGACCGGAGACTTTCTTTACCAGGAAGAACTCTGTGCCCTCTAATATATAATAGGTCCTTATTACCTCCCATCCCACCGCTGTGCTGCTGCAGCTGGCTGGTGAAGAAAAGTTCTCTCCTGGACACCTGCTCGTCCCAGGCCTCCAGGATGTGCCGGCGCTCCGGGGGCACCAGGCTCAGGGTGTCCGGGTGGGCCTCCTCGATGTGGGCCCTCACCCCCTCCAGGCTGTGGGAGTACTGGAGCTCCCCGCACACCATGCACACCAGCAGCTGGTTCAGGGGGTCGTAGTCCATGAGGTAGCAGTTCCTCCATACAGCATCTGAGATGGGGCCGTTGTAGTTGTCGTTATGATCATCGTCTGGGAAAAGGAGCTCTGATTCCTCTGGGGGGGCAAGAGAGTGGTATTGTAAGACAGGGGTTCCCAAACTTTTTCAATCAGGCCCCGCTTCTAGCATTGGGGAACATGGCTCTCTACAGTACGCAATGACTGACATGACAATAAGAGAAACTGATGATGCACTACCCAATTTCGAAATTGCACCTTGTGCATTCTACTATTACAGCTTTGATGAGTAAGTTGAAAGCCGAACCGAGTTCAAAATAGTAAAACTGCCCATCCACAGTTTTTGGGCACTAGCCAGTCACAGTAGCCCATGAAAACATTCTACTAGCCAAGGGCTGAAAATATTTATAGAAATATTTGGGCTAATTTGCAACAAGATTACTCTAAGAAAAGCCTATAGCTGTATCTAGATTTACGCCTAATAGATCTATAACAGGGGTATTCACTCTGACCCTACGAGGTCCGGAGTCTGCTGGTTTTCTGTTCTACCTGATAATTCATTGCACCCACCTGGTGTCCCAGGTCTAAATCAGTCCCTGATTAGAGGGTCACAATCAAAACAACGCAGTGGAACTGGCTTCGAGGACCAGAGTTGAGTGTGAGAC
Organism: Oncorhynchus clarkii lewisi; assembly: GCF_045791955.1. NCBI lineage: Eukaryota > Metazoa > Chordata > Actinopteri > Salmoniformes > Salmonidae > Oncorhynchus > Oncorhynchus clarkii. Next base: position 28,365,897 of record NC_092155.1, on the reverse strand, counting down.
ATCTATACGTTTCAAATGTATTACCTTCTGTAGGTTCCGTATGGCTTTGGTCAGGAAAGTAGCCCATGTCTGTCTCTGTGGAAGTACTATGGAAAAAGACACCACAGTACTGGTTACTACCAACATACACATTGAGATAAGAGAAACGTCAGAGAGATCCTGAAAACGACTCTTTCACCTTAGATGTAGTTCAGAGCCCTCCGAGGTGTTGACCCACTGGTCAGGATCCTGTTCCTTTGGTTGAGAAAAATGACGGTCAGACCTAATGGAAATTAACTGACCAAGAGGAACCAAAGTTACCCAAGGCTGAATCCTCACCCCTTGGTACACCAATACCTGATTTACCATATAGTTCGGACTTAAAATATGATATGGTGTTTTCTTTGAAACATTCACCATTGTAAAAAATTACCTGTGTATCCAGCCCCTGGAGCAGGTGTTGAGGCTGACTGCTGGGGAGGATGGGCCTCCAGTTGACCGAAGCCCTCTTCTCAGTCAGCTCCCTGTCCCTCATGGCCTTCCTAGCTCTCTGTTCCTTCTTCTTCACTCTCCAGTACTCCCTCTTCTTCCTCAGAGTCTCCTCTTCAGACTCCCCCGGCACTGGCTTGGGTGGACCCATGGAGCTTATGTAGATGGGGCTTCTGGTCAGCCCCTGCATTGTAGGCAATCCTACATTTTGTAAATTCCCACTTTGAGGAATCTGAGCACCTTGACATTTGAAAGGAGTCTGTGTTGGTGTGAACGTGGACGTTTGACTGGGAGGATGAATTGGTAAGAGCTTGATGCTAGTCAGAGGGTTGGGCGGAGGTGTGAGAGTAGCGATGGGTGAGGCGTCTGCGTCTGAGATTTCCTGCACTTGCAATCGCCATTTTCTAACACGTGGCGAGTCAGGGCTGGACCCCGGGGCCGCTTCCTGTTGGCTCTCCACCAATAGCAGCCCGCCTTTCTTCCCCTCACCCAATGGAGGGACAGTGACACCGCCTCCTACAGGGAGAAATGCGGTACTGAAGCTGTTAGATGTCTGGGGGGACCCTGGGTGGCCAATGGATGAATTGGAAATACTGGTACAGTTGACCGGAGGTCTGAGCTGTAGTGTATCAGATGGCTGTCCCATGTTGGAGGTGGTGGGGCTCACAACCAGAAGTGTAGGGATGTTGGTGACCATGCTGAGGCTTGCCTGAGGTCCAGAGTCAGGGGGAGATATAGGCTGGAGAAGGGGGGAGGGCTGGGGTTTGAGCAATGGTGCGGCTTGTAGACTGAAGCTCCCGCCTCTCTGCACTGGCCTCTGTGTCGGAGTCTTGACAATATGGAGATTCGGAGCCTAAAAGACAACAACACAATCAATGGACAGCTTTACATTCGTTTTATGTCTCAATATATAATTTAGAACCAGGGTTATTTGATCAATTTGTTTATCTTTACAAACATTTACTTGTTTATGTTTGTTTATGTTCAGTTCTCAGAATCCATATACCTCCTCCCCCTCTCCCTCTATTTTCGCTGCTTGTGTCAAATGCCAGAGAGAGATTTGTGGCTTTTCAGTTAGACTGGACAGTGGCCTTGTGTACAGTATTGCATTGAAAAAGACAGAATAGTTCCACATTCCAATTAACATAACCACAAAATGTACTTTTACCTCAAATTAAATTGAAATGATAGGTATTGGCCTACCATGTGAGTCATGAAATCTGCACTATGATGAAATCTAATAGCATGGATTACAAATTATATCCACCCACCTGTGCTGCTTTGAGGGCTAGTCGTCTGCTGTAGTCCCCCTGCCTCAGCCCCCCTCCTCCCTGCCGAGCCTTCCTGGCTCTCTGCTGCCTCTTCATCATCCTCCAGTACTCCCTCTTCTTCTGCAGAGTCACATTCTGGTCTGTCACCGCCGGGGCGTGGTGATGTTGCTGACGCTGCTGCTGCTGTTGTTGGGGGTGTTTTTGATGTTGTTGACGCTGGTGTTGATTTTGAAGTTGGCAAGGTGGTTGTTGTTGTGGTGGCTGGTGATGTAGCTTCGGAGGTTCTGGGGAGCAGCAGTGGTGGTGGCCTGCTTTTTTGGCACGCAACCTCTGGGCTCTACGAGGGACAGGGAGGGGTGGTTCTCCGGAAGCTGCCTTGTGGGAGCAAGATTGTGTGGGTGTGTGAGAGGGGGGTTCGGACCGATTGAGAGGGGAAGCTGAGAAAGAGAGTGTGTTAGCACAAGGACTGGATAGGGGAGAGTCCTTAGGATGAGGACTCAGTGGACGAATGGTCACCTGACATGGTGGCGGGGCGTCAGCATCCACCTGCCACCCTTTGACCTCCAACAATAGGTCACCAGATATGGAGGCTTTCTCCTCGTCTCCCAGGGTGAGCAGAGGTAGATTTGGCTTGACCTCAATCTGGATGGCATTCTCCTCGGAGGAACAAGCCTGGGGTTCACTTTTACAAAGCAGCTGTTCTGTAATACAGTCAGGCTGTTCCGTTTTACAGTCAGCCACAGTGCTGAGAGATTCCTCCAGCAGCTTCTTCATAGAGGCCACTGCCAGGAGAGTGGTGGCCTGGCTGTCAGCACTCAAGGCTAGGTCTAGTGGCTCTGGATGTGGTGGAGACTGGGACAGTTTGATATCAACACAGAGGGGTTGTTCCAGTGGAGGACATGGAGCATGTGTTGAGATTGATTCTCTTTCTTTTTTAATTTGGTTTCCCTGTGGAGGCATGGGCAGACTGGTGTTTGAGAGAGGCTTGATAGTGTGTGTGTGGCTGACAGAGGTGTTGACATTGGGATTGGCTAATCGTGCTAACCTTTGGTTCCGCCTCTTCTGTGAGGCAGCATTTCCCCGAGCTTGAACTCCTTGCCTTAGGCGGATGGCGCGGGCTGCCCTCTGCTCTCGTTTCTTTACCCTCCAGTACTCCCTCTTCTTAGCCATACTTTCCTCCTCTGTTAGCTTTGGGTCCAAGTTAAGCACTGCTGATGCTGTAGAAGCTTTGACAGCCATCTGCATGACACAGCTAGCCGGCTTTGGCATTGCTGTAGGCACACCAGGAAAGGTGTTTTGGATGTTTTGAGGGTGTGTGAGGGTGATATGACTCTGGGGCTGGAAGACTGTGTGTAAATTCAAGAGGTTTTTCGGTGTGCTGCGAAATTCAGTCCTCGGTCTGATTGAAACCAACCTGGGAGGATTCATGATCGACAGGCCGACGGGAGGACAAGAGACTTGAAACTGAGCAGAACGGATTAGAGGAGGTGGTGGGTTGTCCTGTGTTTGATGACTTAACACCACATTACTAAAGGCATCACCAGTAGGTTTGGGAAGCAGTTGGTGTTGGCGGTGTGTGTTGGTAAATAAATTATTAACAGGCATCCCACTACTGTTACCAATTTCATCCCCAGTCTCTTTTGCTTCTGTAGTGAGATCAATTTGAGGAATGTTATTGGTCACTGTGCCATCCTCCATGATGAAACCTCCAATGATCTCTGAGGCGCTGGTGTGAGTAGGCCTATTTTCTGTTGGTTGTGGCAGCGTGTTGCAGCCCGCTGCTCTGTCCTTCCTCATATCCTCCAGGATGCTCTGGTAACGCTTGACTCTTTGCATCAGAGCATCCCTCTCCTTCATCTTAGCTCGGACTTCGCCAGAAAGCTTAGCTCGCTGCTCCCGCTTCTTGACGCGCCAGTATTCCCGCATCTGGGCCGCCCTCTGCTCGGGGGTCTCCTTTGAGTCATCTCGTGGTGCGTTGTAGGTTGTTAAGGCTTTGGCATGATAGGGGGACTTCCTCATCTTTCTCTGACCCAGGAAATTCCTTTGGGTTTCAATGAACCTCTGTCTCGGAGTCCTACAACGGACCATAACTCGGTTAACGTTGGCAAACTGCACTGGACCAGGGAGCCTTCTGCTTGGTTCCCCTGCTGGTTTATAACCAATGATATTAGATGTGATACCAGTCTGCATTGTTGCTTTAGCCTCCTGCAGATTCTCTGCTCTTAGCTGAACGGTCTGTTCATTAGCGTCGACTGTGGTTAGCTTAGCCAGGATTGAATCGTCAGACTCCCTTTTGACAGCAAAGCTAGCCACTGCTCTGGCGTTCTTCAGCAGCCGTCCGGCTGAGATGAACGGGGCACTGACCCTACTAACACACTGCCTCTGGCCCTGTCCACTCAAAGCGGACTGGGGACGTTCAGCGTCCACGTTTGGTAACAGTTCTACTTTCTGCAACGATACCTCCATGTTAGTGATTCTTTTGCTGACCTTGCTTAACCTAGCCGCTTGCTTCGCTCGCTGTTCTCTTTTCTTGATGCGCCAATTCTCTCTGCGCTTGGCGGCTCGCTCCTCCTCAGTCTCCAGTGTAGCTGATGTGTCGTTGATGCTTCTAACTTCTTGGGCCGCGACCACTGCACTCTTTTTCCCGCCTAGCGGTGTTACTTTCATCCCTCTAGGCCTAACCCCTGGTTTGTGAACGAGCATAGGGGCAGATTGAGTGGTCACGATGGCCATCCCTGTGGTAATGTTAGTGGTTAGCGATCTAGGCTGAACAGACACTGTAACTTGCGTCTTTGTCATTGCATCAGGCCTTGATACACTCTGGGTGGTCAGATGCTGCTCAGATGACACTACAGGAGAGCTGCCATTGAGAATAGTCATTCCGCTCTGTGGTTGGCGAGGTGCAGAGCCTGAGGCTCTCACCGCCACTCTTACCGGAGGCACAAAGGAGCCACTGTTGAGAAGCACTCCATTGGGTTTGGCTGAGGTAACTGTTCCAATCACAGCGCCCCCTGTTGGATAACTTTTCACTGCCATCTTGCAGACCATTGCACCTTTTCCTGGGCCTGCACTGGACGTTGGGAACTGAGGCAAGACTTTGTTGAGTTTTATCCTCTGGAACCAACTCTCCTTTTGGTTTGCTGAGTAATAGTTTTGGCCCCCTTCCCCAACACTATGGTTCTGATTATAGGAGACAGCAGAGCCCTTTCCCTTCAATAAGACTACAGGTGCACCGCCGACATAAGTTTGGTAGGAACCATCACTATTCAACAAAGGGGGGGCAGACCCTGCTATTGAACAAGAGGCACCAGAATTCAACCCCATTGAGGTTATGGTTTTATGGACTGCATTACTGTCCAAGGATTTACTTCCTCTGTTTGTTGCTTTTGACCTCTCCTTCTTGACCTCTGACAGCTTAGCCCTCTGCTCTCGTTTCTTAGTCCTCCAGTACTCTCTCTTCTGGGCGAGGGTGGCGTTGTCAAACTCCGAGGCCGGACGGTAGCGCTGAACCCGTGGGCTGCCAGCCCCTCCGGTTCCCTGGGTGGTTGGCATGATGGTCGTGTTGAGGCTTGGTCACCGTTCCTTCTCTTCACCAAACTGTGCTGGCAGCGAAATCCTCACTCATCCTACTATTTATCGTCCGATGTCCTCCAGATATAGATATCGTCAGCCTTTAGCTATTGAGTAGCATCCTATATGTCCTGTTATGTCCATCTCCCATCTCGGGTGGTCACCCGCCACGTCTGGACATTAACAGACGCCAGATGGTAAAGTCCTAAAAGTATGAAAATAAACAACACGTGAATAAACAACTGAAGGTCACATTCCGATATTAATCATAACAGGGCTTGCGATTGGATTGTTAGCTGACTTATCACTTCTTGAAATAGTTTGTTGGGTAGTTGATAAAACAAAAAATGAAAGGTACTTCTTCAAGACACATATCATCAGTGTTCGCAAAACCCCATTTACAGGGCCTTCAGAAAATATTCACACCCAATGACTTTTTTCACATTTTGTTGGGTTACCGCTTGAATTTAAAAAATGGTTCATTTAAGATTGTGTCATTGGCCTACACACAATACCCAATAATGTCAAAGTGGAATTATGTTTAAATTCTTTAAAAGTGGAAAGCTGAAATGTCTAGAATCAGTAAGTATTTAACTCCTTTGTTATTGCTAGTCTAAATAAGTTGAGGAGTAGTAATGTGCTCAACAAGTCACACAATAAGTTTCATGGACTCACCCTGTGTGCAATAATAGTGTTTAACATGATTTTTGAATGACTACATCAGCTCTGAACCCCACACATACAATTATCTGTAAGGTCCCTCAGTTGAGCAGTGAATTTCAAACCCAGATTCAACCACAGACGTCCTTCCCGGTGGTGTAAAGTACTTTAGTATTTTTGGGTATCTGTACTTCACTATTTATATTTTTGACAACTTTTACTTCACTACATTCCTAAAGAAAATAATGTACTTTTTACTCCATACATTTTCCCTGATACCCAAAAGTACATTGTAATTGCTTAACAGGACAGGAAAATGGTCGAATTCACACACTTATCAAGAGAACATCCCTGGTCATTCCTACAGCCTCTGATCTGGCAGACTCAATAAACCCAAATGCTTTGTTTGTAAATGATGTCTGAGTGTGGGAGCGTGGCCCTGGCTATCCGTAAATGGGGGGGAAACCAGACAGCACCATTTTCTTGTTTTCTTAATAAACGGAATGTGAAATGATTTATACTTATACTTTTGAACCTTAAGTATATTTTAGCAATTACATTTACTTTTGATACTTAATAAGTATATTTAAAACCCAAATACTGTCCTACTTTTACTAGGTGACTTTCACTTTTACCACCACTGGTCCTTCCTAACTCAGTTGCTGGAGAGGAAGGAAACCGACTCTGGGATTTCACCAATGATGGCCAATGGTGACTTTAAAACCTTTACAGAGTTTAATGGCTGTGATAGGAGAAAACTGAGGATGGATCAACATTGTAGTTACTCTATAATACTCATCCTACTCTCAACGACAGTGAAAAGAAGGAAGCCTGTACATAATACAAATATTCCAAAACATGCATCCTGTTTGCAATAAGGCACTAAAGACTGCAAAAAATGTGGCAAAGAAATTGACTTTGTGTCCTGAATAGAAAAGCATTATGTTTGAGGCAAACCCAACAACACTGAGTACCACTATTCATATTCTCACGCATGGTGGTGGCTGCATCCTGTTATGGGTATGCTTATCATCGGCAAGAACTAGGGAATTTTTTAATGATAAAAATAAACGGAATAGAGCTAAGCACAGGCAAAATCCTAGAAGTAAACATGGTTCAGTCAGCTTTCCAACAGACACTGGGAGACAAATTCACCTTTCAGCAGGACAATAACCTAAAACACAAGGCCAAATATACACTGGAGTTGCTAACCATGTCAACATTGAATGTTCCTGAGTGACCTACTTACAGTTTGGGCTTAAAAATCTATGGCAAGACGAGAAAATGGCTGTCTAGCAATGATCAACAACCAACTTGAAGAACATATTTACTATACTAACAGCTCTGAGCTATCTGTGGACATTTTCATTGATTTGTTCTACCATAGGACAGATTTTCAGAGTAGCCTTCATGCAACCTAAAGGAGACAGTGTTGCAAAACACATTTTCTTTGAAGACAACATGATCTTTGGCAAATGAAATCTGAAACGCTTCCAAAATGCAGGCTGTGTTCCTAGCAGCATGCACTACAACCAGGAAGAGAAAAATGGCACTGTCTCTTTAAGTCATGTCCCTCGTCTATCACAAAATATGTCTGTCGTGTGCCGTTTTTTATTCTTTATTTATTCTCATGTGCATACCAAACGCAGTGTGCTGACGAGTGTCCTAGTATCGCCACCAATTCCAAAGAAAAGCGTCCGGAAGATTGGACAAATTTGGTGATATTCATGCCGTTACCAGCGCTGTCTCTACCAGCGTACAATGGACAATATCTTCCTCCTCCCCTGTCCACACGGACTGGCGCCTGTCTGCGTGTGTGTTCCTTGTCGAAATGAAACGAAAAGCATAAAACCCAAGCCAGCGGTGAAAGACCAGGATGTTTGGAAACGTGTGGAAAAAAAACATGCATATGCATTACCTGGTAGTTACACCTAACTTTCCGGGACAGTTTGTTAACGTTTGGACAGATATACTGTCAGGACACTGCAGATACTTTCCGCGAGCCAGCCTTTCTCTCTATCGCTGCCTTGACAACGGTGAAAAGTACCAGGATGTGGGACCTTGCTGCTTGTGTGTAAACTGCGTCGCGTGGACAGATACAAGCCTCTTAAAGCAATACTTACCACAACAGGGGACATTATTGTTTATCTGGACAGCAACATGTATTTGAAATAGATGGACAACGGAATTGAGCCATTTCTATCCATATCCACGATGCCAAACATTTCCACTCTATAACACCATTTTATTTTAGGCTATTGGTTACATCATTTTTGACCATGCTGAAAATGTTGTTGAGATGTACAACTGGGACTGCACCCAATCAAATCAATTCATCCATTAGAATCCAATCAATTAAGTTATTTGTAATTGAATATACACCTCCCTAATATTGGAGTTGCGCCCCCTTTTGCCCTCAGAACAGCCTCAATTTGTTGAGTCATGGACTCTTCAAGGTGTCAAGCGTTCCACAGGGATGCTGGCCTATGTTGACTCCAATGCTTCCAGAGTTGTGTCATGTTGGCTGGATGTCCTTTGGGTGATGGACCATTCTTGATACACAAGGGGAAACTGTTGAGCGTGGAAAAACCCATCAGGTTGCAGTTCTTGACACACAAACCAGTACCTGGCACCCACTACCATACCCCATTGAAAGGCACTTGCATATTTGTCTTGCCCATTCACCCTCTGAATGGCACACATACACGATCCATGACTCAAGGCTTAAAAATCATTCCTTAATTAACCTGTCTCCCCCCTTCATCTACACTGATTGAAGTGAATTTAACAAGTGATATCAATAAGGGATCAGCTTTCACCTGGATTCACCTGGTCAGTCTGTCATGGAAAGAGCATGTGTTCCTGATGTTTTGTACACTCAGTATATTCTAGCACATTTGACTTATGCAAAATTGACCATGGATTTTCACAAAATTACAGGGTTTCTTATGTGGGGACAAAATAATAGACAATGTTGCCACGCCCGTTGTATTAATTCATGGTTGCGAATTTGAGCATTTTGGCAAGTATTTCTCTCAGTATCTCACTAAAAAGAACGTGAAGCAATGACAGTGCAAGACACATTGTTATGATATCCCGAGATTATGCAAAGTCACTGTCCAGAAGGAATTGTTCATAAATAGTGAAAATGTATGTCGTCTTTAGACAGCAATTTCAAAGACAGTAGATCCCGCCCCTCCACCCCATATTCATGTCATAAACGTCTCTGTAACAAAACAAGTAACATAACAACCCCATTGGCAAACTGTCACATTTGTCCAATTGATTTTGCAGTAGAATTTAACCTACACACTACAATACTTGGAAAGTATTCAGACCCCTTGACATTTTCCACATTTTGTTATGTTACAGCCTTATTCTAAAATGGATTAAATAAAATTAAGTCTTCGTCAATCTACACACAATAACCCATAATGACAAAGCAAAAACAGCTTTTTAGAAATGTTAGCAAATGTATTAAAAATAAACTGAAATACCTTATTTACATAAGGATTCCGACTCGAAATTGAGCTCAGGTGCATCCTGGCACATTGATCATGCTTAAGATGTTTCTGCAACTTGATTGGAGATTACCTGTGATAAATTCAATTGAATGGACGTGATTTGGAAAGTCACACACTTGTCTATATAAGGTCCAACAGCTGACAGTGCATGTAAGACCAAAAACCAAGCCATGGGGTCAAAGGAATTGTCCGTAGAGCTCCGAGATCTGGGGAAGGGTACCAAAATATTTCTGCAGCATTGAAGGTCCCCAAAAACACAAAGGCCTCCATCATTCTTAAATGGAAGAAGTTTGGAACCACCAAGGCTCTTACTAGAGCTGGCCTCCTGGCCAAACTGAGATTTCGGGGGAGAAGGGCCTTGGTCAGGGAGGTGACCAAGAACCTGATGGTAACTCTGACAGGGCTCTAGAGTTCCTCTGTGGAGATGGGAAAACATCCAGAAGGACAACCATCTCTGCAGCACTCCACCAATCAGGCCTTTATGGTAGAGTGGCCAGACAGAAGCCACTCCTCAGTAAAAGGCACATGACAGCCCACTTGGAGTTTGCCAAAAGGCACCTAAAGACTCACAGACCATGAAAAAACAGATTCTCTGGTCTGATGAAACCAAGATTGAACTCTTTGCCCTGAATGCTAATCGTCACGTCTGGAGGAAACCTGGCACCATCTCTACGGTGAAGCATGGTGGTGGCAACAGCATCATGCTGTGAGGATGTTTTTCAGCGACAGGGACTTGGAGACTAGTCAGGATCGTGGGAAAGATGAGCAGAGCAAAGTACAGAGAGATCCATGATTAAAACCTGCTCCAGAGCGCTCAGGACCACAGACTGGGCCGAAGGTTCACCTTCCAACAGGACAACGACCCTAAGCACACAGCCAAGACAACGCAGGACGCACTGAATGTCCTTGAGTGGCCCAGCCAGAGCCCGGACTTGAATCTGATCAAACATCTCTGGAGAGACCTGAAAATAGCTGTGCAGCAACGCTCCCCATCCAAACTGACAGAGCTTGAGAGGATCTGCAGAGAAGAATGGGAGAAACTCCCCAAATACAGGTGTGCCAAGCTTGTAGTGTCATACCCAAGAAGACTCGATGGTGTAATCGCTGCCAAAGGTGCTTCAACAAAGTACTGAGTGAAGGGTCTGAATACTTATATAAATGTGATTTTTCAGTTTCTTATTTGTAATACATTTGCAAAAATGTATTTTTGCTTTGTCATGATGTGGTATTGTGTGTAGATTGATGAGGGGAAAAAAATTATTTAATACATTTTAGAATAAGGCTGTAATGTAACAAAATGTGGAAAAAGTCAAGGGGTCTGAATACTTTCCAAAGGCAAATGCCTATAGAGTGCCTATAGAAAGTCTACATCCCCTTGACCTCAAATTTTGTTGCTTTAAAAAAGTGGGATTGATATAGTTAATATATTTTTTTTGTCATTGATCTACACAAAATTCTCCATAATGTCAAAGTGAAAAGAAAATTCTTCAAATTGTACAAATTAATAACAATTAAATAACTACAATATAGTAGTGTCATAAGTATTCACCCACTTTATTTAGGCAAGCCTAAATTAGTTCTTAACAAATCACATGATAAATTACAATGAAAAAAAATATAAACGCAACATGTAAAGTGTTGGTCCCGTGTTTCATGAGCTGAAATAAAAGTTCCCAGAAATGCTCCATATGCACAAAAAGCTTTTCTCTCAAATGGTGCACAAATTTGTTTACATCCCTGTTAGTGAGTATTTCTCATTTTTCAAAGATAATCCATCCACCTGACAGGACTGGTATATCAAGAAGCTGATTAAACAGCATGATCATTACACAGGTGTTTGGGACAATAAAAGGCCACTCTCAAATGTGCAGTTTTGTCACACAACACAATGCTACAGATGTCTCAAGTTTTGAGGGAGCGCGCAATTGACATGCTGACCGCAGGAATGTCCACCAGAGCTGTAGCCAGAGAATTGAATGTTAATTTCTATACCATAAACTGCCTCCAACATCGTTTTAGAGAATTTGGAATGCAGTACATCTAACCGGCATCACAACCGCAGACCACACGTAACCATGCCAGCCCAGCACCTCCACATCTGGCTTCTTCTCCTGCGGGATTGTCTGAGACCAGCCACCCGGACAGCTGATGAAACTGTGTGTTTGCACAACCTAAGAGTTTCTGCACAAACTGTCAGAAACCGTCTCAGGGAAGCTCATCTGCGTGCTTGTCATCCTCACCAGGGTCTTGACCTGACTGCAGTTCGGCATCATAACCAACATCAGTGGGAAAATGATCACCTTCAGTGGCCACTTGCACCCTGGAGAAGTGTGTTCTTCACTTGGATAATCTCAGTTTCAACTGTACCGGGCAGATGGCAGACAGCGTGTATTGCGTCATGTTTGCTGATGTCAACATTGTGAACAGAGTGCCCCATGATGGCAGTGGGGTTATGTTATGGGCAGGCAGGAGCGACGGACAATGAACACAATTGCATTTTATTGATTGCAATTTGAATGAACAGAGACACCGTGACGAGATCCTGAGGCCCATTGTCGTGCCATTCATCCGCCACCATCACCTCATGTTTCAGCATGATAATGCACGGATCGCAAGGGTCTGTGCACAATTCCTGGAAGCTGAAAATGTCCCAGTTCTTCCGTGGTCTGCATACTCACCAGACATGTTTGGGATCCTCTGGATCAATGTGTACGACAGCATGTTCCATTTCCCGCCAATATCCAGCAACTTCGCACAGCCATTGAAGAGGAGTGGGACAACATTCCACAGGCCACAATCAACAGCCTGATCAACTCTATGCAAAGGAGATGTGTCATGCTGCTTGAGGCAAATGGTGGTCACACCAGATACTGACTGGGTTTCTGATCTACGCCCTTACCTTTTTTTGAAGGTATCTGTGACCAACAGATGCATATCTGTACTCCCAGTCATGTGAAATCAATAGATTAAGGCCTAATTCATTTATTTCAATTGATAGATTTTCTTATGAACTGTAACTCAGTAAAATCTTTGAAATTGTAGCATGTTGTGTTCATGTTTTTTTTTGTGTATATGGACTCACTCTGTGTGAACTAATAGGGGTTGACATGATTTGTGAATGACTACCCCTTCCTCTGTCCCCCATTACATACAACATATGTAAGGTCCCTCGGTCAAGTATTGAATTTCAATCACAGATTCAACTACAAAGACCGTTGAGCTTTTCAAAAGCCTCAAAGAAGGGCAGTGATTCGTAGATGGGTAACAATAACAAATCAGATATTGAATATATCTTTAAGCACTGTCAAGTTAATAATTGTGCTGTGGATGATGTATTAAACCACCCAGACACATCAAAGATGCAGTCGTCCATCTGAACTGTACGACAGGAAGGAAATTGCCTAGGGATGTCGCCATGAAGACATTGGGGATTTTAAAACAGAGTTTAATAGCTGTGATTGAAAAGAACTGAGGATGGATCAACAATATTGTAGTGACTACACAATCCAGACCTAAATGACAGAGTGAAAAGAAGAATACAAATATACAGCATATGTATGCAACAAGGCACTAAACTAATACTGCAAAAAACATGGCAAAGGGATACACTTTTTGTCCTAAATGCAAAGCCTTATGTCTGGGGCAAATCCAACACAACACATCCTTATTTTCAAGCATGGTGGTGGCTGCATCATGGTATGGGTATGCTTGACATCGGCAAAGACTGGGGAGTTTTTCAGGATGAAAATAAATGGGATGGAGCTAAGCACAGGCACAATCTTAGAGAAAAACATGGTTCGGTCTGCTTTGTACCAGACACTGGGAGAGGAATTCACCTTTCAGCAGGACAATAACCTACAACACAAAGCCAAATCTACACCGGAGTTGCTTACTAAGAATACAGTGAATGTTCCTGAGTGGCAAAGTTATAGTTTTAACTTACTGTTGAAGTTGGAAGTTTACATACACCTTAGCCAAATACATTTCAACTCAGTTTTTCACAATTCCTGACATTTAATCCCAGTAAAAATTCTCAGTTTTAGGTCAGTTAGGATCAGCACTTTATTTTAAGAATGTGACATTTCAGAATAAGAGTAGAGAGAATTATTTATTTCAGCTTTTAATTCTTTCATTACATTCCCAGTGGGTCAGAAGTGCACATACACTCAATTAGTATTTGACTGCATTGCCTTTAAATGGTTTAACTTGGGTCAAATGTTTCAGGGTAGCCTTCCACAAGCTTCCCACAATAAGATGGGTGAATTTTGGCCACTTCCTCCTGACAGAGCTGGTGTAACTGAGTCAGGTTTGTAGGCCTCCTTGCTCACACACACAATTTCAGTTCTGCCCACACATTTTCTATGGGATTGAGGTCAGGGCTTTGTTTTGGCCACTCCAATAACTTGACTTTGTTGTCCTTAAGCCATTTTGCCACAACTTTGGAAGTATGCTTGGAGTCATTGTCCATTTGGAAGACCCATTTGCGACCAAGCTTTAACTTCCTGACTGATGTCTTGAGATGTTGCTTCAATATATCTACATTATTTTCCAGCCTCATGATGCCATCTATTTTGTGAAATGCACCAGTCCCTCCTGCAGCAAAGCACCCCCACAACATGAGGCTGCCACCCCAGTGCTTCACTGTTGGGATGGTGTTCTTCGGCTTGCAAGTCTCCTCCTTTTTCCTCCAAACATAACGATGGTCATTATGGCCAAACAGTTGTATTTTTGTTTCATCCGACCAGTGGACATGTCTCCAAAAAGTACGATATTTGTCCCCATGTGCAGTTGCAAACCGTAGTCTGGCTTTTTAATGGCGGTTTTGGAGCAGTGGCTTCTTCCATGCTGAGCGGCCTTTCAGGTTATGTCGATATGGAACTCGTTTTACTGTGGATATAGATTTATTTTGTACCTATTTCCTCTAGCATCTTCACAAGGTCCTTTGCTGTTGTTCTGGGATTGATTTGCACTTTCCGCACCAAAATATGTTCATCTCTAGGAGACAGAACGTGTCTCCTTTCTGAGCGTTATGACGGCTGCGTGGTCCCATGGTGTTTATACTTGCGTACTATTGTTTGTACAGATGAACGTGGTACCTTCAGGCGTTTGGAAATTGCTCCCAAGGATGAACCAGACTTGTGGAGGTGTACCATTTTTTTCTGCGGTCTTGGCTGATTTCTTTGATTTTTTCATGATGTCAAGCAAAGAAGCATTGAGTTTGAAGGTATGCCTTGAAATACATCCATAGGTACACCTCCAATTGACCCAAATGATGTCAATTAGCCTATCAGAAGCTTCTACAGCCATGACATAATTTTCTGGAATTTTCCAAGCTGTTTAAAGGCACAGTCAATTTAGTGTATCTAAACTTTTGGCCCACTGGAATTGTGATAGAGTGAATTATAAGTGAAATAATCTGTCTGTAAACAATTGTTGGGAAAATTATTTGTGTCATGCACAAAGTAGGTGTCCTAACCGATTTGCCAAAACTATAGTTTGTTAACAAGAAATTTGTGGAGTGGTTGAAAAACGAGTTTTAATAAACCTCCGACTTCAAATGTAAATCTGTTTGAAAAACTATGGCAAGACTTGAAAATTGCTGTCTAGCCATGATCCCCAACACCTTGACAGAGCGTGAAGAATTTTGAAAAGAATCTGCAAATATTGTGCAACCCAGGTGTGCAAAACTCTTATGAAGACTCACAGCTGTAATCCCTGCCAAAAAAGTGTAACATGTCATGGACTCAGGGTGTGAATATGTATATATTTTTTCTTCATTAATCACTTCTTTTTTTAAACATTTTTCTTCTACTTTGACATTATGCTATTTTTTGTAGATTGTAGACAAAAAAATGACAATTAAATCCATTTGAATCCCACTTTGTAACACAATAAAATGTGAAGAAATCCAAGGGGGGGGGGGGGGGGGGGGGGGGGTATGGACTTTCTATAAACACTGTAAATCATTGATCTGGCCCCCGGGTCTGCGTGTCGCTGCGTGAATGCCGCTACTGTCTCTTTAAATTTACCCAGGAGCCCCTTAAGGAGCCCCAGGGGCCCCAAGCTCGGCTCCCTACCCCGAAGACAAGCAGAGCCTTAAAATACATACAGGAGGCCGCTATAGCTTACCATACACAAGAGATACTCACACCCGCAGACTCGAAGAAGGATATGACCGACCAAATGTCGAGCTGATATATGAAAAGTTAACTTGGCTCCAGAGCTGAGCGCGTGGGGGGACGAGGGGCACATTATAAAGACAGCACCCTAAAATCGATGGGTCCGAACGTGTTATAGATAGCTTACAAAACGCGTGCCGAATGATTCTCCAAAAATACCGTGCCTCCCTGGTTTATCAAGGCGAATTGAAGGCAATCGTAAATAGTGTAACGTTGCAGAGTAATGGAAGAGAAAGAGACGGGGGAGAGCGAGCCCGTGGTCCACCCGTGTGCTGAGCAGACAGATTCTCTCTCATTAATAATAAGCGGAGAGGAGGAAGCAACACGAGAGCCCAGTGACTTGGGACACTATTCAAGAGGTAAATATTGTCATGTTTTTGTTTCGAGATTATGGACACTCGACCCCTCATCCGCCCGCCACCATTAGACACAGTTAATCCGTGTGACGGACAATGCCATCTAGCAGCATGCCCTCTTGTGTCAGTGGATCCACTATAAACAAAGGCAAAATAGCATGCTGGCTGCATGCTGTGATGCACAGTCGCCACCCAGCGGAAACCAGCGGCTGGCTAAATCGGCTAAATGGAGTCGCTTCCCCCTCTCCGATGGCTGTGGTGCTGTGCGCAATATTATCCACAGATTAACGATATTATTATGAATCCCTATTTTTGTCTCATCATATTTCTAGCGGAATGAATATCTGGAATGTCAGGCAGAGTATGTGCCACCAGCCATCTGAGAAATAGGCCTTGAATTGTAGGCTATAAAGCTTTGAAATGTGCAGTTTCATTATATAACCTATACCTACTGTAAGTGCATCTCCTAACACTCTCCCTCCTAGAGGAAGACGGTCTAACCAATGGCCACGTGGACAATGACGGCGATGAGGAGATGGTTACCCCACTCTGCTCCCCGGGCACCAGCTACTGGAGTGTCACAGAGGGTCCCGACTCCCCCTTTCTCCTGTCCCCCGTCCCGGGCCCCTCGGGGATCAAGGAGAGGGTCCAACGCGCCTCCCGTCCTGGCTTCAGCCGCATCCCGGGCCGGGACCACCGGCGCTACTACCACGAGTACTGGCGCAGCGAGTTCCTGATGGACTTTGACCCCCGTCGCCACGGCATGATCTGCATGGTGTGTGGGAGCTCGCTGGCCACTCTCAAACTCAGCACCATCAAGAGGCATATTCGACAGAAGCACCCAGATTCCCTGCTGTGGAGTGTGTCCGACAAGGAGGTGATTCGCTCGGGCTGGGAGAGCCACCTGAGTCTGGAGGGGGGCCAGAGGTTGTACTGTCCGGCCGGAGGGGTGGTCGCCGTCTCGCAGGGTCAGGAGGAGCAGCTGCTGGACTGCGCACACCGCTCCACCGGTGGGTTGGGGTTTCTGGAGACTGGGGGGGATGGAACGAAATGACATTGGCCTAGTTTTATGATAAGATTATTGAGTTTCAGGATTTTGCGCTTGGTGGCAGTATGAGCATGTCTGATAAGAAGTGTGTATGTTGTACAGTCATGCCCATGCTGCCAACATCCACTTTTACAGTAATGTAAGATGGTGATGTCTTTGTGCAGTAGCTTGCTGTAGTGGTAAAGCATTCCCTTGGTTGCCTATTTTGTGATTCACATTAGCATACATTTCAATTGCATATCCCCTCTCCATCTCTTCCCGCAGGGAAACCCGATGGTATGGTGACCCCCAAACTCCAGCCCCGGTCCACCACCCCATCTCCCCATACACCGGCCCCCCTCCAGCAGCAGGAGGAGCTCCCCGGGCCCTCGGCCCGGACCCTGGAGCGCTACCTGAACGACTCGCTCCACGCCTGGTTCCGACAGGAGTTCCTCATGGAGTACCAGGCGGAGGCGGGCAGGCTGGTGTGCATGGTGTGCGGCCGCCCGCTACCCTCGCTCCACCTGGACCACATCAAGAGCCACGTGCTGGACATCCACCCTCAGTCGCTGGTCTACAGTTCGGAGGAGAAGCACGGCATCCTGCAGACCTGGGCTCAGACGCATGGTGAGACAGGGGAGGAGGGCGTAGTTGAGTAACAGTACAGGGAAAGAGACATTCTGTCACTGCGGCACTAGTTTTTTTATATGCAATATGTCTTGTGTCTTGTATGATGCTAGAAAGAGTTAAGTGGAATCTTTTCAGCGCCGAATTGAAAAGCTTTTGTTGAAAAAGCGCTTGACGTTCTGTTATACTCTCCCCCCACCCCCACCACATGCTTCAGAATCTGACCCCCTGAACGACTTCATCAAGTCGGAGCCCAACACCAAAGACGAGAGAGAGGCTGGGGTGGACTTCTTCCATGATGACCTGGAGACCATCCAGATTGGCGCGGACAGCGATGAGGCATTGTCCCAGATACACGACATGGTTGGTAGCAGGGAAGGAGGTGGTGTTGGAGCTCCAGAGGTGACCAGCCCCATACCCCCTCTCCCTTTCCGCCAGCCCAGGAAGAGGCGTCTCCTCGGGGGCTTCCCCTGGCGCCTGCGCCTGGACTACCTGGTGGCCTATGGGCCTCAGGGTCGTGACACCTTCTGCATGGTGTGCTCCCAGGCCCTGCCCGTGGCCAAGGTGAGCAGCTTCCGGCGCCACATTCAGGAGTGCCACCCTGAGACCACCAGCCTGGCCCGGGAGGAGAGAGAGGCCATGGCCGAGGCCTGGACCAAAGAGGCCCCCACGGAAGACCACCTGGCCGTGCAGATGAAAGAAGGTAAAACTTACAAGTTCCAAAAAAATGTAAAAGACAGACTGTAGCTACTCTTAGAGAAAATATTAAATACTAAGTGATTCACCAAGTGGTTTTTGTCATCCCCCGACAGAAGTGGACCCCGGTGACATCATCAGCGTCCATGTGTCAGGAGAGATGGGTGAAAAGGCAGCACCGGACAACAACAACAACCACCGGACCCCCAAGATGTCCGCCATTCAGACAGTGAAGAAGGAGGAGGGGGTCGTCACCATACCTGCCACTCTGGGACGCCATGGACACTACCCGGGCAAGGACCAGCGGCGGAACTACCAGGTGCGCTGGCGGATGGAGTTCCTGATGGACTATGACTGCCGGCGACACGGGCTGATCTGTATGGTGTGCGGGGCGACGTTAGCCACTCTTAAAGTCAGCACCATCAAGAGACACATCCAGCAGGTCCACCCTCATTCTCTGGAGTACAGCTCTGACGAGAGACAGCAAGCCCTGCTCAGCTACAACCAGACAGCCCTGCACTTCGTCCACTCGGACAACTGTTTTTCCTCCCTGGACCACGGACACTCGGCAGTCGGAGAGACGGCCGCCAGCCTCTTCGTCAGTTAAGACGAGGGGCGACAGGCCCACGTTCTCCTCGCTTCAACCCCAAGTCTTTCTTTCTCAGGAAGTTAGAAACATGAGGCATGGTAGAGCCCTGTCGCGAGTGGTGTCTGACACAGTCGGTGATTGATGGTGTGAGGGAGCGTACAATATAGCACTTTTTGTCCCAAAAATGTACTTAAACCTAGCTTTGGGTGTGTAGGTGATTGAATGAGAGGGTGTTTGAGGTTTATTGCTTAAGACAATGAACGGCACTTAAAGATGCGATTATCTTTATTCACTTACGTCAAATACATCAAGTTATTTCAGAAATTCCTTGTTTACAATGAGGTAAACTTCCTCCATACATTTTTCTCATTCTTGAATGAGATCTTACATCTTGCATGTCTTTTCCAGTGTCATAGTACTATTGTTGCACCGGCCAGGAACTATTTTTGCTTCTCATGAGTCTTCTTAGCAAAAAGTTTCACACACACACAAAAAAAAATCTATTTTATAAGTGTTGAATATTTGCATTTTTTTTTTTTTTTTAACAAGCACTTTTAGACATGTTTTTTTTACAAAAAAGGTTTGTAATTGCGGCCATTTTGTCTACTTCATTGATCAAAGTTAACGATGCCACGTAAATTTCATTTTGTATGGCAATTCTGAAGTCATGCATGATTGTGGAGGGATTGCCTGGAATGGCTTGGGCGTTTTATAAGAGAGCATATTTATACAAGATTTCAAATGCAAGATTTCCATTTCAGTAACTCACCTATTACAAGGTTTATGCAACAAAGTGATAAAAAAAAGTATAATATTACAACAGCGTCAGGAAATAAATTGCCAAGTTGACCACCTATGAAATGAGCACCTCGGTTGCCCTTATTTCAGTGATCTTTAAAATATCACCAGGAAAAGCACAACTCAGGGATTGTCCATTTTCCATCTGTGCTCGCTCTTTCGCTCGCTTGTTATAGCGCATCAAAATTACTACACTCTTAACATAACAATAATTTACAACCCATGGACTAATTGATTTGCTCAAAGAACCAGATGGCAGCATTTCTCCAGTTACGTGGAGAGGAGGGACGTGAGTGTTGAATTACCACTCTCTTTCTCTAACCTAACCTAAACTTAATTGGTGACTCGGGCTGGATCTCAAATTGTTACCAGTCAAACCTGTGCTTTCTCCGTCCTTGTTTCATGAATTCCTCTCAAAGGCATTGCAGGGCCAGAGGAGGGACCCTGAATCCTCTCCTCTAATGCACTTCAATAGGAATTGAGGAAACAAGGAGAGAGGAAGCAAGGATTTGACAGCCAGTAATGTTTTCAGACACATCCCTAGTTTGTGCAGTGGTCTTTTTAGCATGCAGGGAATGGGCAAGGAGTGATGAAATACTTATTACATCTGGGCTTTGAGCCACGTTGGCCACAGAAAGGTTAAAAGCTTTGTGACTCAGCACTTATTATTTAAATATGAATAGAATATAAATATGTGATTGAATAAATAAGAATAAACCTTGTTTGTTGCAATGATTTACGTGTATGTTTGTGTCGGTGTGCATGAGGGGCACGTTAAAATGACCCTTTGGTGGTACTTAGTTGGCTTGGGCGAGGACACGAGCAATGATCTTCAGTTTTATTTCGGGACCGAGTCCCTCATCTTTCTTCAATTTCATCTGTTTCAAGTATCCGCTCTGCATTTCGTCTGTACATGGCGAAAGGTTGTTGAGACATGCATTCTGTCATCAATGATACTTGTAATAAAAAAAGTGTCCGAATAATTTTGTCTGACTGGTTCTCTGGTAAATTATGGCTAAAATTGACTCGACTCAGCTGTCATTTGCAGACAGCTGGTAATAACGTATAAAGCAACACATTCGCTGATTGGGTTTACCATGTCTGTTATCTCAACACGCAGACCTGGTCTAAAATGAGTAGCTACAGTGTTATCCTCTTATCAAAACCACTCATATCACCATCCCATATCCTCTGTCCAGGCGGGAGCGCGAATGCTGGACTCAGTCTCGTTTTCAATCTTGACACAAATGTATTTCCCCGTGGTTCAAACATGCTGTCATGTTTAGTGTTTAAATGTTGTTGAGCAGACCACAGATGGACAAAACAAATCAGGGTGTCCTTTGACATATGTTTATTACCTCCACTTTAACATCACTACAGGGGCCACAGTTATTATTTTTTTTCTGCAAATTTTCTTCACCCCCCCCCCCCCCCAAAAGCTCCAAAATGTGATCAAAAGTCATTGCTAACAGACAGAGCTGGAGATGTTAGTCAATACACCTAGTTACCAATATAGTCAAAAGCTAAACAAAGAATGCCAAAGAAGAAATAAACTCCTGCCAACCCCCTCCAAGAAAGGAAAAAGACAGGAAGCAGGAAAAATAAGAAAACAAATACATGCTTCAAGGAAACCAGTTTAAAATGTAGAATTATATCATAATTGACAAAGGAAGAATAAAGACACTAAAGTGAGAGGTTTGTATTATAATCTATTGAAAACACAGGTAGCATTGCCTTCAATGAAAAGGTTGAGCTGGAGCGCCCATGAAAAGCCTGACTGTCTGGAACACCTCGTCATCATGGGGTCATCATGGCAACCGAATGTATAATTAGTCCAGCATCACAAAGACACAGTGGTTTACAGACATTGGATACGTTTGACTGTGGGTGAGCGTGTATGTGTGCACGTGTGAAAAACAAAAACATCCAGAACAAACATGTCCAATAGCTTGAGTCGATGAATTGAGGGTAGAGTTAGACCTTACCCTAGCGAAGCAAGTAGAGTATGTGTCCATTGGCTTGAATGAACTGCCACAGAGTTGGATACAGAGACACATGTATGCACAAAGGGAACCAATAAGCATTGTTGCACCACATCTCTGTGAGGTGGTGTGTACGCGGACAACATCAGGGCCACTGTGAAACAATGCGTTTTCATGCACGGGGAGGAATGTTATATTAATGTGGTAGGGTAACATTCAGCAGTTAACATACATTTGAGTAGTAGTAGTAGTAGTAGTAGTAGTAGATGCATTGAGGCAATGCTAAACGGTCATTGTATAATTTATGTTACAACATTAGTGTTTCATCTTTAGTGACTATCCAATGTAGAGGGATTTCCTCCCAAAAATTACAACGGAGGTGCAAACCTACTTTGAGCACATTGTCACGGAGTATGGACGATGAGAATAGGAACAGTCGTTTAATATTTTTCAAAAATCTATTTCTAAAACCCCTTTCGAAGACACGAGGCCATTGCAGAGAAGTAGCCCTAAAAATAGATGACTATGGTTTTTATTGTAACCAAAACACAATTTAAGCAATCACAAATAATGATCATCTTATAAACAAAAACATTAACAGTTAAGAAAATGATACAGCCTATATATATATATATATATTAAAAAAAAGTGTGCAAATGTTTCCAGCTCATGCAATGACATGCACTACATGGCATTCAAAGAAAAAAATTAACTAAAGCCCATTACAAACACCCACCAAATATTTTCTTGCATCTATCGTTCCGTTATAGATATACGTTGAGCTACTGTCAAAAAAGTGGCCGCTCTTTGAGCCCATATCCAAGAGGTCTCCCTGGAGAAGTCAAGCGGTTATGAAGCTTCAAGAAAGCAACTACGAAGCTTCATGGAGCCTTTACGAGGCTGAAAGGGAGTCGAAAGCGGCAATCCTATGCGCAATAAGAACCATATCAATAATAGTAATAATATACATTTTACAGGTGACCGTGAAACATTGGATGTCGACTTGAACAGGTGCGACAACAAAACGAGTTATGACCGCTGTAAGAGGGAGTTGTTCTTTTATAAACAAGCCAGGCTAACTCGTTTCATTACAGCACAGAAAGGGGGAGCCCGTTGTCGTGTATATACAGAAACATTACACCAAATGCGTTCAAATCAAACAGGGTGAACTTGACCAAAAGTATCACAGCTGGTTCAGTGTTCCAAATCCTTTTATTTCAACCTGCTCGTGGGATTAAAATAAAAAATCAAATAAATGTTCGGTACATTGCAGAAACGTTATACATACATAAGTGCCTTTAAGGTGAGCAAAACACAATTGACACCAAAACCGTAACAGTGAAATCCCAGTACCACGTTCCAAACACAAACTTTATATATTTTTTTGTTTATCCATACAAACTGCCACAGAGCGAGAGAGCAGGAAAAAGACAAGCCACAATTGACACCCAAAGGGTACGTTTTT
Source organism: Oncorhynchus clarkii lewisi (assembly GCF_045791955.1). NCBI lineage: Eukaryota > Metazoa > Chordata > Actinopteri > Salmoniformes > Salmonidae > Oncorhynchus > Oncorhynchus clarkii. The sequence goes on along the minus strand of NC_092155.1, from coordinate 28,342,685 downwards.
CTAAAATCATTTTGCTCTTTTTATGCGTTTTACTCTTCTACTTGTTCGGTTTACTTTCAGCTAAATATATATTAGTTAAAAGTACAGACATTAGCTTTTTTGCGAGATTAACACTCATACTTACTCGTCAATGATAAACCTTACACACTCCAACTGTACACTACAAAACCAGGTCATAGATTCCGTCTAGTTCACTTGACCCCTGCATCATTTATTTTGATTTTTAGTGCTCCTGCCACGGCATTACATCACTTCCTCCCGCTAGACGTGTTTCCTGTCGACACAGTAGGCGCAGTTCTTTTTCTAAATGCTCTTAGTTAAGCTGCGCGGTTCACATTGAATAGCATTACTTTGTTCTCTTCTACCTAGCTGGTTCAGTGCAGATGGTATGATGGTTGGTGGAAGGGAGGGAGTGGATGTTAGATGGTGGATAGGGGGAGGAGGACTGAGAAGGAGGGGAGGGCAGGGAGGAGGGGATTTAAGATGGGATACATGTGAGGAGGATGGTGATGAAGATGTCTGCGGGCCGCTCATTCAGCTTTCGTACGCTTGACGGCTCCAGGGAGTTTCTCTTGCAACCTGGAAGAGAAAAGGCAAAGAGAACATGTACACCGTCAACATACACATCTCTGATCACCTGGCACCACTGATATTGTATACGAAACAGTTAGTTTAGGTAGATTGTGATCGGAGACATCCTGTTGGCATTTAAACCATTTTGGTTGGGAACACTTACTTAGCCATTGTGGTGTTGACTTGAGTGCGTGCAATCTCCATGTAGCGATCAATCTGGGTCTGGGGAAGAAAGAGGGGAAGACAAAAGTGAGTTTTACATTCAATTACAGATCATCTGGGTCAAAAACAGACCTGATCCAAATAACATGAAACAATGCCTCATTGTTCACACAAAATGAGTTACGAGATAAAAAAAAACACAAGTAGACAGATGCCACGACTGTTACCGTATTACGGTTGTTATGGTATTAGGGGTTGTTATGGTTACCGCGTGTGTGTTTAGAAGAGTAAAATGCTGCCATTAATCTAGGCCTCCGTGAATTCAACAGACCTATACAGTTCACAGTTCACAGTAAGCATATAAAAGATATGGAAACATTAAGGTGATGACTTTATTCAACCGGACACTTAAAAGCCATCTTGTAACTGTGACAGTAGGGTGACTTGTCCCATCAGCCTTGTCCTATGATTACGATAAGTATGCAAAAACAGCCTCCAACGACTCGGAAGAGCCCAGTCATCCGGTGAGGTCACACAGAGCGGAACGATGGGTGATGACTTGTACGCGCCAGCAAATTGATGATGTCGTCATCATCATCATCATCACTGTTCACGGGTGAAACAGAACCATATATAGGCCCAGTTCTAGGTAAATGGTATGATTTCACCAGCACGACTCATGTCGACATAGTTCTAAAGCATGTAACGCTACAATAAAAGCTCTCGACTTCTTCGACGTCATAAGAAGACAAAAGGGTCAAGGGTCAGTCTCTCACCTTGTTCTTCTCATAGAACGGGGGCACGGCAAATAGGAGGATGTCAGCTGGAGGAGAGGGAAAGAAAAACTTTGAAATAACAAAAATAACAACTGACCTCTACAAAAAAGCACAAAGCATCACAGGACTATATAAAGTTACCATTTATAGTCCATCACAATAATAATAATAATAATAAAGCCACTTTCAGGGAAGGAGACAAAGGACAGTGAAGAACATTTTACTAGTAAGAACAAACAACCAATTAGGCAGTAACACCTTGTAAACTGCGATGGCGTGACACGCCATTAAGAAAGTTCAGATCAATACTCCTGACATACAGTGTTGTTCAAAGCAGCAGGCTATTGGGTAGTGGTGGTCTAAACGAGCCAATCATCTGAAGGCCACATTCTGTGCCGCCAGTGACCTCTGACTATCATCAGTCTTGTCAATATTGGAAAAGGTCACGGGTGGACACTGAACAAGTGTGACACGCTAACAACAGACTAACAAGACCCACACAGTGTTCTAGTCTCACAGCAATTGTCCTGAGTTTCTATTCTAAACGATGCCGTTTACCAAGCATTATAGCGATGTAATTGCACAGTAAAAATGCTGGGACTGGGTTTTTAGTAATCCAGTGAGATTCTGAACTAATGTTTAATTATTATAATATATTTTTTTAAATGTAAAGTAAAATGTTTTATGATAAACCTTTTGTAGCACATTTCATGAACTTTGACCCCCTTTCAAGTGTGTCCCATTGCCCAGGTTGGTTTAAACATGCATGAAACATTTGAGCATGAACCGGAGAGACGAACGAATGTGACAGTGGATAGTTACTGTATGTCCACAGGCGCCTGAGAAATGGAGGCGCTACATCCCCACTTTCAAAATAGGCGTTCAAATATTACATGATTATATCTGTGAAATAATTGTGTGTCTGTATGCACCTATGCGCAAAATATAAAAGAGCAAGATATGTGTACCTTGATAAAAACAGCTCTGCTTTGCTTGGTAAGTAATAACGACCAAATAAGCCATTTCTACCCTTGTTTCATCAAATATGTATGCTACTGAGACAAGTTTTAAACATTTTCATGGTGACACTGACAGCGCTTTAACCTGTTTGGGCTAGGGGGCAGCATTTTCACATTTGGATGAAAAGCGTGCCAAGAGTAAACTGCCTGCTACTTAGTCCCAGTTGCTAATATATGCATAATATTAGTAGATTTGGATAGAAAACACTCTGAAGTTTCTAAAACTGTTTGAATGATGTCTGTGAGTATAACAGAACTCATATGGCATGCGAAAACCTGAGAAAAATCCAACCAGGAAGTGGGAAATCTGAAGTTTGTCGTTTTTCAACTCTTGGCCTATTGAATATACAGTGTCTATGGGGTCATTTTGCACTTCCTAAGGCTTCCACTAGATGTCAACCGTCTTTAGAACCTTGTTTGATGCTTCTACTGTGAAGTGGGGCCGAATGAGAGGGGAATGAGTCAGAGGTCTGGCAGAGAGCCATGAGCTCGTGATGCGTGTTCATATGAAAGTTACCTCGTATTCCATTGCTTTTCTACAGACAAAGGAATTCTCCGGTTGGAACATTATTGAAGATTTATGATAAAAACATCCTAAAGATTGATTCTATACTTCGTTTGACATGTTTCTACGAACTGTAATAGGACTTTTCGTCTTAACTTTTGCCTTGACCTGCCCGAGCGTCGTGAGTTTAGATTGTGTACTGAATGCACGAACCGAAAGGAGTTATTTGGACATAAATGATGGACTTTATGGAACAAATCAAACATTTATTGTGGAACTGGGATTCCTGGGAGTGCATTCTGATGAAGATCATCAAAGGTAAGTGAATATTTATAATGCTATTTCTGACTTCTGTTGACTCCAACATGGCGGATATATTTTTGGGTTGTGTTGGTTTCTGAGCGCCGTACTCAGATTATTACATGGTTTGCTTTTTCCGTAAAGTTTTTTGAAATCTGACACAGCAGCTGCATTAAGGAGAACTACATCTTTAATTCTGTGAATAACACATGTATCTTTTATCAATGTTTATTATGAGTATTTCTGTAAATTGATGTGGCTCTGTGCAAATTCACGGGATGTTTTGGAGGCAAAGCCAAATGTAAACTGACGTTTTTGGATATAAATATGAACTTGATCAAAAAAAACATACATGAATTGTGTAACATGTTGTCCCGGGAATGTCATCTGATGAAGAATATCCAAGGTTGGTGATTAATTTGATCTCTATTTCTGCTTTTTGTGACTCCTCTCTTTGGTTGAAAAAAAATCGTTGTATGCTTTCTGTGACTAGTTGCTGACCTAACATAATGTTGTGCTTTCGCCGAAAAGCTTTTTCGAATCGGACACTGTGGTTGGATTAACGATAATTTTATCTTTAAAATGGTGTCTAATACTTGGATATTTGAGACATTTAAATCATGAGATTTCTGTTGATTGAATTTGGCGCCCTGCAATTTCATTGGCTGTTGACGAGGGGTTCCTAGACAGATTAAACAACGGCGCCAGAAAAATTCCATGTCAGATGAGAAGCGGAACAGTCAAGCAATGTGTTTGCTAAGTCTACACTTTGGTTATTCCTCTTCCTTTTCATGATTATTCTATTGCTTCAGGATTTGTTGTCAAATACATTTAGCCTACTCACTGTGGTGTGTTGTTAAATAGGCCACTATTCAACAGAATGACAATTAAACATTTATTTGAAATTAATTTATAGCAGCCTAGTCCTGTAACTGCGGAAGACACATTCCAGTTGAAGGCATTCAGTTGTACAACTGGTCTCCCAAAATGTGTGGTTTTAAGAACCAAAACGCAGTTGCTTCATGTATGCAATGCTGTTCTTTGTTTTTATTCATCAAATTAGGCCTACCCAATAACACATCTAATTTTATATAAGTAGCTTGAAAAATGTATGAAGTAGCTATTAGCTTGTATGAAGTAGCTATTATGAAAGAAAAGGTTGGAGACCACTATTCTAACCCAAACTGTTCAAATGTGACTCATATTACCAGCGCTACATTTTTATTGCAGATTCAGGGCTGCAATTTATGGATCAATCTCAGAGATATAGAGAGAGATAGAGATTGAGATAGAGAGATAGTGATAGAGAGAGAGAGATAGATATATAGATAGATATAGATATATAGATAGATATAGATATATAGATATAGATATATGAGATGCCAAAATATTGCAATATTATTTTTACGTTAATATATGACAAACCAATTGAATATTCAAGATTACAGGTCTTGTTCAATGCCATACCAGATAACACTGCAATATTGAGAAAGAAAATTGTTAAAAGATAAATCTAAATTCACATTTGTAATTGTACTACATTATTGTGATCACATTATTTGTGTAAAAAAGAAAATGAGAATTCAACGTGCAATATAATGTTTTTTCTTAACCGACAAGGTACAAAATTCAAATTGTTATTGGGGAAAACAATATTGTTCCTCCCATTTTCGATTTCATTTCCTCATTGTCATGTGCTATCCTAGCCACATTCTTAACAGTTTGGCCTCTCAACTGATCACTGAGGGTGAGATTGTCAGGAGAGGAGCAGGATATGTTTGTGAGTCACAGAGATGGTAGGGTTTCAGACCTGTCAATCAATCAATGAGCTGCAATCAATCATTCAGCTGCTGATTCAAAACCTTTCCCCTCAGGGCCCTAGCTGCTACTCTGATTGGCTGCAGTGCAGTGCTGAGTGCAGTGCTGAGATAGACTCTTACCCAGGATGAGGATGGTGATGCCGTTGAAGACGGCTCCTACGTAGGTCAGCAGCCACATCACTACAGCCAGCTGGGAGAAGAAGAAAACACACCCGGGTCAGAGCCAACGATGCCATATTAAGTCAATGATTAGAACACTGGGTGCCTGGGGCCTATTCAGAGGGGTGAAGCGGTTCAAACATTGCAGAGTGAAATGTAGAACAGGCACGGTGTTCTGTCATGTAAAATAGGGAATCGTGACATTTCTATGCATTACATTTCTATCTGAACGTTAGGTACAGTTGCATCCCCCCAAATTCATCCTCGGTTTATACATACCCATGGTATCCATACTCAGGAGTGGGAGGATTAAGACGATGCCCCTTAACAACTGTCCTAGGGTCAAATATTGTAATATTTTCTAATCCCATTGTTGGTTTATGCTATGGCATGGGAGGTAGGATAATCTGATCCTAGATCTGTGGTTAGGGGCTACTTCTACCTCCGGCTAGGGAAGGGATGGAATGTTGATTTAATAGGCTGAGAGTGGAGCCACAGCAAGGAGCATTAACCCTGCATGAGTGGCCATGGGATCGACTTGGTCTGATGGGCTGGTATGTCTGGTTGGCTGGGCTATAATGAAGTGCTAAGACTGGCAGTAGCTCTCCTCTCCTCTCCTCCCTCCTATTCACTCACTCCACAGAGAGCTAGCTGTGAGCTGCATTCTGGGTCAGCGAGCTAGCTGCTATCGGATGGCCGTGGTGCGAAGCCAGGGCTAGTGTCGCGCCTGCCCTGTGTGATTGACGCACACGGGCATGCCATTGACATACCGTGAGCTCTCCCGCTCTCTGTCATAGTCACATGATGAAGAGTTTTACAGTTGATCACTGTCACACTCACACTGCAACATACAATAGGGTTGAGTTACTAACTACATGACCAGGGTTGGTGGTGGAGAGGCTTATTATAGACACACACACACAGCAGGGATCGCTCAGTGTTCAGATTACGTGAGTCAATAAAAAGTATTGTGCGGCAGGAGAGGAGAGTTTAAGGGGGAAAGAATAGACATAGTCTGGATTGTCACCTGTTTAGGGCCGTCTTGCCTGATACCTTGTTTAGGGTCGTGTACGTAGATTTATGAACGAGGTGAACAGCAAAACGATCCACCCACACACGCCAGGGTATGATGGAATGGATCACTGGTCTACCAGCATATCCATCATAGTCAGAGGCACAGATACAGGGGGTGAACCGCCTGACAGGCAGCTGGACAGACACTTAAACCCACCTTCAGGGAGTCGATGAGGTCCTCGACCAGGAAGAGTTTGCTCATCTGTTTGAGGAATCGGTTAATGTAGGTCAAACTGACGTCCACGTGCTTGTGGAAGGTCTCGGGGGGAATGCTGACATCCTTCTCCATCAAAGCCCTGAAGAGAACCAACCCACAGCAGGAGTGTGAAGCTGCGAACTCAAAAGTCAGGCTAACCTGCTATACGTCAACTCTAACAACGGCTTTCATTTGATCATTTAATGCTAACCCGCTAAAAAGCGCCAAATCAGCTCAACCAACCCGAGCTGCTTTCATTTTAGAACTTGATCAAGTCACTGGATTTGAGGATTTCACTGGTTAGCTTTTTTCCCCTACTCCAGCAGTTGTTTCCATATGCATTTACTGAGTGTACAAACCATTATGAACGCCTTCTCTTTCCATGACAGACTGACCAGGTGAATCTACTTGCCTGGTAAAATAAGTGTTCAATAAATAAACAAATAAGAAGTCATCATTCTGTGTTTGACTGGGCTGTAGTGAAGTAAGCCCCCCCACCCACTCTGCCTGGACCAAACATGATGTTTCTATTAATAAAACCAGCAGGAAATGAGTCACTCAGGCAGGGATTGTGATGACAAGCACAAACATCCTGCTGGAGCTAAAAACAGCAATGGCAACGATGATAACATAAAAATAGGGAATTTAGTTTTTTCTGGTCATGTGGTGAGGAGAAGAAAAAAAAAATCCTGGCCCTAGTGAAGACTACTCAGCTAGACGTTTTGTCAAAAACAACCACTCCTACCAACCACTCTTACCACTGGATTTTCCCACGTTCGTTCTAAGGAATACAATACTTAGTAGCATCACAAGTTTCCAGGTGGAGTGTGCCGCCTTACTTGAAGGGGTGTCCGTCGTTGGACTTCTGCACGGCCTGGACGACGGACTTGTAGATGCGGAAGGAGATGGTGACACAGAGCAGGGCGAGGAGCAGGTAAGAGATCACGCTGATGACGCTGAACGCCGCCAGGGACAGGAGCGTCAGCAGGGACAGGCCGAACACCACGCCAGACTTCTTGGGGTCTCGCCAGTGCACCAAGTCCTTGACTAGAGTGGGTGAAAGAAAGGGTGTAGCAGAAAGGTGTGTGTGTGTGTTTAATGGAAGGAAAATGTGTGTTTGTATGAGTGCATGTTTCAGTGTGTGGAAAGCGGGTGAGAGGGCATTATTGTTTATGAGATTAGGGGGGAGACAAGAGGGAAGAATTCAAGTTGCTTATTGCACAAGACACGTTCGGAATACAAGACCAGCAAATGGTGATATCCAACCGCCAACCTATAATAAAATGCTGTGTTTTCCCCCTCTGGCAACTCCAGTCTAACAATAACATATTGTATACAGACTGCATTAGATACTGTTACCACACCTGCCCCCACAACCCTGTACATGTTTGTGTGTATACAAACTGAACTGATATTCCCAATACAGTGTTGTTACGCAACCCTCTTATTGGGCTCTTAAATATCCTCCCTCCATCCTTTGCATGAAAAGGGGGCATTTAAAGAAACCTGGTATCAACCGCTGCCTCCACATGGGACTACGCCTCTTCGGGCTCCGGGCCTGGGCTGCTGTGCGTTGCAGCCAATTAAGGGGGAGAGAAAGCAGAGCAGAGAGCACGGCATACACAACAACCCTTCCCACTCCCCTCACTCTACAGAGGATCCATTAATGCAATTCGGTTGGCGTCTTTCCGTTTCACTCTTCTTCGAAGGCTTTTCTACGTTTTTGACACCGTGGTAGCAGGCTGGGCTGACTACCAAGAAAAGGTTCTTGGAGAAACCGTAGGGAACGGAGACGCCCACTTTTTTTTACCACTTCTTCCTTTCATCCCCAATTTTGTTCATCCCACACTGTGCTAGACAGAGCACTGTTTCTACCCAAATCTTTCTACCCCTGTGCATAGGCTACACAAACAGACATACAGAAGGCACACAGAGACAGAGACACACACACACACACACGTTTCTGGGGTGGGAGATGCCTGGCACACTGCTCGCCCACCATTACCTAACTCTGTGAGTGTGTGTGTGTGTGAGAGAGAGAGAGATAGAGTGACTCATGCTCCACTAACATGTAATGTACAGCTGAGAGCGAGCCACTGCGGCTCTGCATCATCTGGTCCCACATACAGACACTGAGGAGATGTAGCATGTCCCGCGGCCAGGGCTTGTATGAAAAAAAAAAACAAGGCAGCTACGATTAGTATCAGCATATGTTATGAGCTTGTAAGCAGCCTCGTCGTGGGGCTACGCTACAGAAGGGAAATAGGAATTTATCCAGGGTTGCACATAGTCGAGGCACTCATGTACACGAGATTGTGTAGAGGCAAAAAAAAAAAAAAAACAGAATCACTTAACTATATCCTGTTAAAGTAACAGGATTGTGTTGTGAAATTAGGCTACACTGCAGCTGGTTAGTTTTCCATGATTAAAATGCTCACTTACCATATAGGCTTCAGTATTATTAACTGATAGAAAGATTTCCAACTCGAGACAACCATGTGGGGTTTATTGGAGGGAGGATTGAGTGAATGGATTAGGAAACTTGGTTTATCATAGTTCTCTTTTACCCTTCCTCCAATTTAGTTTACCTACAACAAATGTAATAAATATAAACTTCTAAAATCTAAATTTTCATTATTAAATATCAAAATGTTCAAAATATACTACAATAGAGAGCTAGGAGCAATATTGTGTATCAGTTAAAAATGTGGAACATAGCTGCATGGCACAGTGCATTGTTTTGTTTGTTTACAGACAAGTCATCCTGACAGAGCAGAGAAGCCAAGCAGCGCCCCTCTTGTAGCAGGACACAGACAGCACTCCATTGTTCCTGATGCTGCCTGGCTGGCTGGTGAGCGGTGCTCAGAGAATGAGTGGGGTTTCCTAGCCCAGCACTGCAGGGGTCTGAGTCCCTCCCAGCATGCTTTGCTGGTACCCACAGGGAGGTAGCCTGGGCTGGCGGCCCTCGTTAATCATCACTCCCTCCCTCCCTGCGTTATAGGCCCCAGATCTAGCAGCGAGTCCCAGTGGCAGCAGAGCCGCAGTGGCCTGCTTTCTACCTCACTGTGCAGTGAGCAGCTCTTAAAGGTACAGGCACCACACCACATTGCCTGCATTCCAGGGTGTGTGCGCGCGCGTCTATTTGCGTCAATGTGTGTGACCCCATTACAACATAGCCTGGCAACAGATTTCAACGTTTTACTCCTGCAAAGCTAAACCAGCTTCTAAAGCAAGTCAAATACCATAGGTGATTATATACACATTGGCATGGGTGAATAAGTCTGACTCAAGTATTGACATGATCCACTCCCTCCCGACTGACAACGACTGGCTGGCCCCCGCCCTATCCCTCCCAGTCCTAGTCTAAACACACACACACGCACACGATTAACACAAATCTTCCTACTACAAATGGACTGGCTGATTTGAACTAATCTTTAAAGGCCTGGCAGAAGTCAAGATTTTCTCACTAGCCCAAGAGAGAGGAGCCTTTTCTGGCCACTGTTCAAATGTGTACCCTATTTGGGAGGATGACTGATTCATATCACTGTCAGTGTGACCATTTCTTGTTGAGGCCTTTTGAGGGAGAACTGGTATGTCCCTACCGCATTATCATTACCAATAAAGCCAAGCCAACTAAAACAGGTTGTTACACCCACTAAAGTAACCTTAACTCACCTAGCCGGGCATACCCCGCCTTATAAACCACAGAGTTGAGGCAGCAACAATGCAGAAGGATGACTCAAATAGAATGGTTTGCGGCAGAGGGAAACAGCGTACTTAAAGAGAAAACTGTAGCAGATTGAGGGAAAATAACCCCCAAAATGTAAGCTACGCTACTTGAATTTTGGTCTTTAAAAGTACACAGAAACCGCCCGTGAAAATAATTACGAGCGCATTATTATTTGATATGCTAGAAGAAAATATGCGCTATACCGTCGATATGTATTGTCCTAAAGCACCTCCAACAGTAGCTAACTGTAATGCTTCATTATAATTCCCTCCACGACTCCTGCATGGCGTAAACTTCCCCCTAGTTACTGGTTGCCTCAGTGATGACCTACAGTTCCATAGCGTGCCCGTGGTGTAGGTTGCGCTCGCAGCACATGAACATGTTTGAGTCCACACTGCAGGCATCCTGCCTTTAACTCCTGTCTACATACCAGTTTGTGTGTGCCAGGTTTGGATTTCATGTTTGCACTGAGCAGGCATAGCATAGGAAGGGGTTCCCTATTGGGGGAGGGGGGCTGATCTGCTTCAACTCCACACTGTGAATTAGAGGGCCACCCTGCCTTGGGTTAAATCAAATCACAGAAGACGATTACACAAAATGTACAGTTAGCTGTGACCTCGTGTGTTTAGAGTATATGTAACATCTTGTAAGCCAGTAGGTAATAATGACAGCATTGATAAGGCATATTATCTTGGCAGATGTGATATATAAACTAGATGAAGCTCAGATAAGAGCCATATTCAAGCTTTTCACACTGAACAAAAATAGAAAACGCAACAATTTCACAGTTACAGTTCATATAAGGAAAACAGTCCATTTAAATCAATTCCTTAGGCTCTAATATATGGATTTCACATGACTGGGAATACAGATATGCATATGTTAGGGGCGTGGATCAGAAAACCAGCCAGTATCTGGTGTGACCACCATTTCCCTCATGCAGTACGACATCTCCTTCGCAGAGCTGATTGGGCTGTTGATTGTGGCCTGTGGAATGTTGTCCCACTCCTCTTCAATGGCTGTGTGAAGTTGCTAGAAATTGGCGGGAACTGGGACATGCGGTGGTAAACGTCGATCCAGAGCATACCTTACACGCTCAATGGGTGACACATCTGGTGATTATGCAGGCCATGGAAGAAGGGACATTTTCAGCTTCCAGGAATTGTGTACAGATCATTGTGACATTGGACCTTGAACTATCATGCTGAAACATGAGGTGATGGTGGCGGATGAATGGCATGACAATGGGCCTCAGGATCTTGTCACTGAAGCTCTGTGCATTTAAATTGTAATTTACAATTGTGTTTGTTGTCCATAACCCCAGCGACACCATGGGGCACTCTGTTCACAACGCTGACATCAGCAAACCGCTCGCCCACACGACGCCATACACGCCATCTGCAATCAGCCTGGTTCAGTTGAAGCCGGGCTTCATCCAAGTGAAGAGCACACTTCCCCAGCTTGCAAGTGGTCATCGAAGGTGAGCATTTGCCCACTGAAGTCGGTTATGATGCCGAACTGCAGTCAGGTGAAGTCCCTGGTGAAGACGACGAGCACGCAGATGAGCATCCCTGAGGCGGTTTCTGACAGTTTGTGCAGAAATTCTTCGGTTGTGTAAACAGTTTCCTCAGCTGTTTGGGTGGCTGATCTCAGACGATCCCGCAGCTGGAGAAGCCGGAGGTGGAGGTCCTGGGCTGGCGTGGTTACACGTGGTCTGCAGTTGTGACGCCGGTTGAACTCAAATTCTCCAAAATGACATTGGAGGCAGCTTATGGTAGAGAAATTAACATTTAATTCTCTGGCAACAGCTCTAGTGGACATTCCTACAGTCAGCATGCCAACTGCACGCTCCCTCAAAACAAGACATCTGTGGCATTATATCATGTGACAAAACTGCACATTTTCAAGTGGCCTTTTATTGTCCCCAGCACAAGGTGCACCTGTGTAATGATCATGCTGTTTAATCAGCTTCTTGATATGAAAAACCTCAGATGAATGGATTATCTTGAAACTGAGAAATACTCACTAACAGGGATATATAAAAAATAAAAAAAATTAAATAAGCTTTTTTGTGTGTATGGAACATTTCCGGTATCTTTTATTTCAGCTCATGAAACATGGGACCAACACTTTACATGTTGCGTTTATATTTTTGCTCAGTGTATATACCATGTATTTACTGTGTCCTTTGTGCCATTAAAATCAAGGACGGTCACAAGAAAAATGGAACATTCTGTGTATCATTTTCTAGAGGAGGTTGGGAGGGCTGTGCCAAGACTCAAGAGGAGGGCAAGAGGGGAATAAAAGCTCTTATGACATCCAGCTAATTACGGCGGTTGGCACCCTTCCTCTGAGCCAAGTGACAATTGTCACACAAAATAAGAGAACCAATGCCCCCTAGCCTGGTCCCTTCTGTATGGGTTTTTGCCAACTCAAACTGGCATGGCAACGTTAGTCAGGGGAGTTGGACAAAGCACGAGTAAGCTGTTATCATTTTTTGCAGTTCCTCCAGCGTGTCTGGTCATGCTCTTGTAATATCCAATCCAGCTCGTCGATAATAATGACCATCATAAAAGGTAAAGTAAAGTCTGCGCCTTCAGAATGATCACGCGTCTCTGGCATGATCGTCTCCTGTCCTGTCTAAGTGCAGCGTAGTGTGGAAAGTTGCACCAAAGCAGAAACCCAACACTGGTGAATCGACTTCTCCGCCTGACATCCAGGGGCATTGCAAGCAGACACTGGAGCGCCATGTTTGAACTCCCCACCACCCACTGTCCGACCATGATTACTCTAAGCTTTTAAGGACATGGGGGGGGGGGGGGGGGTGACGACAACTGCACTCTGTCTGAACGTGGAGACCTTCATAAGGATTGACTGTAAGAGCCAGATTTCAGTCTGGCACATACAGTACCAGTCAAAAGTTTAGACACACCTACTCATTCAAGGGTATTTCTTTATTTTTACCATTTTCTACACTGCAGAATAATAGTGAAGACATCAAAACTATGAAACAACATATGGAATCATGTAAAAATCATGTAACCAAAAAAAGTGTTAAATAAATCAAAATATATTTGAGATTCTTCAAAGTAGCCACCCTTTGCACACTGTTGGCATTCTCTCAACCAGCTTCACGAGGTAGTCACATGGAATGCATTTCAATTAACAGGTGTGCCTTGTTAAAAGTTAATTTGTGGAATTTCTTTCCTTCTTAATGCATTTGAGCCAATCAGTTGTGTTGTGACAAGGTAGGGGTGGTATGCAGAAGATAGCCTTAGTTGGTAAAAGACCAAGTCCATATTATGGCAAGAACAGCTCAAATAAGCAAAGAGAAATGGCAGTCCATCATTACTTTAAGACATGAAGGTCAGTAACTGCAGAAAATGTCAAGAACTTTGAAAGTGTCTTCAAGTGCAGTCACAAAAACCATCAAGCGCTACGATGAAACTGACTCTCATGAGGACCGACACAGGAAAGGAAGACCCAGAGTTATATCTGCTGCAGAGGATAAGTTCATGAGAGTTACCAGCCTCAGAAATGATCAATTAACTGCACCTGAGATTGCCGACCAAATAAATGCTTCACAGAGTTCAAGTAACAGACACATCTCAACAACAACTGTTCAGAGGAGACGGCATGAATCAGGTCTTCATGGTCGAATTGCTGCAAAGAAACCACTACTAAAGGACACCAATAAGAAGACTTTCTTGGGCCAAGAAATACGAGCAATGGACAAGAGACAGGTAAAAATCTGTCCTCTGGTCTGATGAGCCCAAATTTGAGATTTTTGGTTCCAAACGCTGTGTTTTTGAACAGATAATATCTGCATGTGTGGAAGAATCTCAAATATAATCTCAAATATAAAATAAATGTTGATTTGTTTAACACTTTTTTGGTTACTACATGATTCCATATGTTATTTCATAGTTTTGATGTTTACACTATTATTGTACAATGTAGAAAATAGCAAAAAATAAAGACAAGCCCTTGAACGAGTACGTGTCCCCAAACATTAAATTGGACCTGTAAGTAATACAGCCATGGCGCCGTATCAGGAAAAATAAAAAAAATCTAAATGGTGTTATCAAAATTCTCAGACACATGCAACCATGTGTTATATAGTTAGTGTACTCACACTTTGAATAAGAGGACCAGATGCTAGAAGAAAGATGCAAGTGAGAGAGAGAGAGGAAGAGTGTGGTCATTGTGCTATGCTTGCGTGAGGTTAGCAGGCATAGAGCCCAGAGGGGAGGCATGTTACCTGACAAGTGCGTTAGTATTGCTGTCAAGACATGTTCTGCAAGGTGGTAGGCCTCAGCCACCCACACGTCGATGGCCTCTACCTCTTTGGAATACGCGCTGTCGGACGTAGGTTTGTTTTGGGGTAAAGGATGGTCAGAGGTTGTTGAGGTGAAGGAAGACTGGGATTTCTCAAAGGCCTTGAAACTAGACTGAAGGTCATCCTCCTCTTCTTGGCTGCTGCCCAACTCTTTAAGGGCATTGATAGTGAGGTGTTCCTGCTCCAGGTCCATGACCATGGTTGGTGTGGACTGGGAGGGAGGACACTCATCCTTGGCTGTGGGACCTTGACGGATGTCTTCTGGATCTTCGTCCTGTCGTGACTTCAGGCACTCCCTCATGAACTCGACGAAGCTGTCCGTGGCACCAGAGACAGAGCAGTCCGGCTCAATGCTTTCTGGATCACTGGTATTGTCTGGCGAATGGTGTCCTGCTTTAGTGTCCTTCTCCGCCACAGCTTCCTGTGGTGGGAGAGTCTTGCTGTTGACTATGCGATCTGCAATGATGTCATCGTTAGGTTTCTCCTCAGTCTTGGGCTCCATGGTGTTGCCAGGCGGTTCGCTCTGGAAAGAGGAGAATGGATCTTTGGGAAACTCCCTGGGAGATGGCTGGCCACCGACTGGCTTGGGGAAGGAATCTTCATCCATCGAGGTGAGATTCTCAAAATCTGAGATCATGGTAGTTGCATTGTTTTGAGGGAGTAGTGTTCCGATATGGATCTGAGAGGTTGGATCCGAGGGAGAGGGCTCTGGTACAGTGTCAAAGTTCAGCTCTTTATTGTCAATGGTGTCATCCGTGGGTGGCAGTGCGTCTTCGTCCTCAAAAGATCCGTATTTACGGATTGTGTCATCCTGCATGTAGTTGGATTTTGAAAGCTCAACTGTCTGCATATAATCTTGTTTAATATCAGACTCTTCAAACTTGGATGTGGGGTGAAGTTGAGGATCCTGAGAAGTAACGTTAGCAGAGCTAGACTTCACTAAGATCTCTTGTGCGTCAGTTGACCAGTCATCGTCATCATAGTCTGTAAAGTCCGAAAGGTTCTCTGCGGTTTTCTCAGAAGGTTTGGCATTGGACGGAGAAGACTTTTCATTAGACTCATTGGGGGTCTGTGATTTATCAGACTCAACTTTCTGGGCTTGTGATACCTCAGAACTAGAGCTCTTTGACACAGCAGCACCTTGCATCCCATCATTAGATAATGTTATCTCTTGATCATCCGTATCACATTCAGATTTCAAGATCTTGTGTTTAGGTGAGTATTCAGCATCAGAGTCGATCGGAGAGGAGGGAGGAGAGTAACCCTCATATTCTAAGGGGGGAATTTTGGAGAATTCCTTTTTAGTGACGTCTGGTTGTGGCTCAGGGGTTTTTGGTGCCTCTTTCACGGTGTCTTTCACAACTTCAGAACTTTCCTCCTCCTCCTCTTCCTCTTCCTCCACTTCCATCTCCATCTCCATCTCCTCATCGCTGTAATTCGGCTCGTCTGTCTCAATAACATTGATGGTAGGGACCTGCATTGGCTGCTTTGCTGGAGGAGTTTCCTTTTCTTCGGTAGGGAGAGAGGGAACAGAGGGGTTGGGGGCAGGTGCAGTATCACTTGACAAAGACGGGGTAGGGAAGGAAGGGGCAAGGATGGAGACTGCATCCTCAATGACAGTGTCATCAGAGTCTCCTGAGCTGTCGACCTCGACTACCTCATCACCCCATGGGGTCTGCTTGGTCTTTGAGTCGTTCTCTTTTGAGTCAGAGGGAGGGGGTGGAGGGGGAGAGTTAAAACCAGCAGGAGGGGCAGGAGAGGCAGGGTGCTCAGAGTCAAGGTCAGAGGGCCCTTGGGTGTCTGTCATGTATGCTGTAGGTAGGAAGCTCAGGTCAAATTCAGATTCGTCCTCAACACTAGACTGCTGCGCTGGGTCTTTGAACACATTTTTAAGTTTAGGCCCTTCGATGGGAGAGTCCATGAAAGCGTCAGGGACACACGCAAATGCCTCTGGAACATCAGTTATAGCTTTATCTTCCCCTTTTATATCCTGGGATCTGCCATCGTTCTCTAACACAAGAGCATCTTTGTTTGAATCTACTTTGTCCTCAAAGTCAGGCACAGGGGGTAAGTGAGCTCTCATCCAGTCTGCGGTATCTTCAAAATCACTCCCTTGCCGTGCTTCTCCCAGGACCTCAAAGGGAGATTCTGGTGAATCCTGATCAGTGGAGGCTCCTTTTTTCTGGAAGGGTGAGGTGGTCTCTGCCGGCACCTCAGTAGGAGACTTTTCATAGTGGCGCTCTTTGAAGTGAGGAAAGCCTCCATCTGTCTTGGGCTCTGGCTCCTTCTTCGCTGCCAGGGCCTCCAGTGCCTTTATCCTTTCAGACACGGGGGATGTCACGATTGGCGAATCTGGCTTTCCATCAGATGGACTTGATGATGCTTCGCTCCCATAGTTAGCGGGCGAAAACGAGCCGGACTGAGAAGACCCGGCGAAGCGAAGGGAGGTGGTCACGGCTTCGGAGGTGGGCTTATCAGAGCCCAGCACCACTCCTTTGTCTGCATCGGCCATGCACAGAGGTAAGGAGGGGAAGGGGGAGAAAGGAGGGAGGGAATAAAAATCACAGACACACTCAAACTCCCATGCACTTCCAGTTATATTCGGCGGAGGCCATTTTGTTGCAGCCCAAGCAGTCATGCATGGCACTGTATAACTGCAGCAATGGATGAGGGTGTGTCAGTCGGGCATGCTGACTTAGCATCTCAAGTTGTTGCCATTGAAGAGCATTTTCAATGAGGCAACGTTCGAAATGACTTGCATGGTCGAAATGAAGCAGCTCCACAACAAAATAACAAAATTGCATATATAAACAACGCTGTTACACAACTGTGTGCCCTGTGGCCGTATATTCATTTATCTAAATTCATATATTTACAGCTGCATAGAATATGGCTGGGGTTTTGTTAAATCAGGTACTCTGTCTGAAATGTTCTACAAAAGACATGGCACTTTATTACTGGGAAAAAAAACATGGGACACTACAAACCGCTCTGTTTCTCTGGCAGCCCTGTCAAGTCACCACCCAAAGTTTCCACATCTGAGGAAACACGATTGGGTAATACACAAAATCTTCTTCCCTCATCATTCCTTCCGCTTTCTGGGTTATATCAATGATCTCATGAGAACCGTTGAGCAGTAACTCACATCTCCAGAAGACTAACATAAAAGAGCACAGGGATGATATCATAGAACGGAATGTGACAACGGGGACGAGATACATAAAACGTGCCTGGAAGACGAGTCCGGAAGCAAAGGTCACATAGGATAAACACTCCTTGTTTGAACTCGCAAGGCAATTTATGGGCGAGACTAGGGTTAAGCGACTGCAGCCTGGTATAAAAGACATTACACTATTTCCATAATGGCTTAATTAACACATACAGTGGGTTCCATAATTATTGGCACCCTTGATAAATTTGAGCAACAAAAAAAAAAGTATAAAATAATACCAATACTGAGCTATATTGTATGCTTCCACCCAGTTTCTCAGAGGAAGAGATTTTGTAAGGGCAATTCCGCCACTTTTCAACCTCTTATTCATGATCTCCGGAACAATACCAGTGTCTAGATATGTGAAAATGGCACATTTCTATGATCTGTGGTGAAAAGATTAAGAACGGCCTTAGAATAATGCTTCTCCGTGACATCACACGGCAGGATTAAAAGTAACAAAAATTGTGTTTTTCAAAACCCTGCAGTGAGTGTCTAGCCAGATGAACGGTATTTACAGGCCATAGAGAGAGGTACGAGATTGAACTTCACTCAACTTTCTAGAGTGGTCCCTATTAGTTAATGCTATAAACGTTTCTCTTTACTGTGGCAATTGGGATCGAATCAACGCAACATACCGAAACAAAAATTAACTATGCAAGAGATTTTGTTGTAGGCAGAACACATCGGAGTAAGATTCTATTGCGCACTACTCAGCCACACTCTCCACAGAACATGGCATAGCCAATCAGAGCTGAGGTACACCTATATGCAAATTGACCATTGCCATATATGGACCTGTGCCATTTACATTGAACTGTAATGTTGTTTTTACACGTGTGGTCCTGAGTTTTGAGATCAAAGCAAGAGATGCCTGTAGCCATGTGCGCACATTTTGTTCAGTTATTATCCCAGTTATAGATCATTTGTAGTCAGCAATAGGGGGGGTGATTGCTACCTACAAGAGCACAAAACGTGTACATTTCTAGGAAAAGTGAGTCAGGCAAAGAGATTTTATTTTTATTTTTAATTAAAGGGGCAGTGTTGTATTTTGTGACAGGCTTGAATAAGCCAATAGCCAATAGGCAGAGGGTAGCATAATTTATCTGATTCTCTGTAATAATGGTATGGGAATAATAATGTATTTTATTTTGTGAAGTTGCATCTTTCATCAAACAAAACAAAATTTCAGTCGCCTCCTTGTCTGAAGGACAAGGGGATAAACAGGTTACTGGCAAGTGTTTTTCAAAAGTCACATTGGCTGCTACTGTAGGCTGAATGATAGGCTGAATGACAGAACAGCTATTTCCATGTTAAAATGTTATGGGATGGATTTTCTCCATTGTTTTTGATTGTAAGCAACTTTGTTAGACCTACATTATGATCAAAATAGCCACAGTAGCCTACATGGCCACTGTTAAAACTGTAACTTAAAGCGGGTACACCCTCAGCGTTCACAGCAAACGCCCGTTTTCATTACTAGCACCCTCCTCTTGCGAGGATAACAAGCCTTTTTCTAAAATGGTTTTAGGAAATTGGAGGGCACGTTGGTTAGGATCTTAGACCATTCCTCCACACAGAATCTTTCCAGATCCTTAATAACCCCAGTTAAGAGCGGAGCAGTGGTCTAAGGCACTGCATCTCAGTGCAAGACGTGTCACTACAGTCCCTGGTTCGATTCCAGGCTTTATCACATTGGTTCGATTCCAGGCTTTATCACATTCGGCCGTGATTGGGAGTCCCATAGGGCGGCACACAATAGGCCCAGGTTCGTCCAGGTTTGGCCGGCATGGTAAATAAGAATTTGTTCTTAACTGACTTGCCTAGTTAAATAAAAATAAAAATGCTTTATCTTCGTCTGCGCTTAGCGCCTGTCTACTTCATTTCAAGCCACATGTATTCCAATGGGGTTCAAGTCCGGATACTGAGATGGCCCTTGCAAAATATAGATTTTGTGTTTAATTAGCCATTTCTTTGTGGATTTTGATTAGTGCTTGGGGTTGTCGTCTTGCTGGAAGAGTCACTTGCATCCAAGAGTCAGCCTCCTTTGCAGAGACAACCAGGTTTTTTGGCTAAAAATAGTTCATGATGCCATTGACCTTAACAAGGGCTCCGGGACCAGTGGAAATAAAATATCCCGTAACATAAAAGATCCACCACCATATTTTACTGTAGCTATGTGGTACTATTCTGCATTTGCTTCTGTTTTTCTAACACACCACTGGTGTGCGTGGCCAAAGAGCTCTATTTTCATGTCATCTGATCATAGAACTGGTTTCAATCCAAGTGCCAATGACGTTGCTCAAAATCAAGGCGGTGCTGTGGTTTGAATTGAAGAGGGCAGTCCATAAGCGCGGACAAAAGGTTATCAAGGATCTGGAAAGGTTCTGTATGAAGGAATGGTCTAAGATCCCTCCCAATATGTTCTCCAATTTCATGAAACATTTTTAGAAAAAGGCTCAGTGACGTTATCCTCGGACAGATAGGGTGCTGGCGTATTGAACACAGGGTTGCCAATCATTTTGACCCATATATTTTTTAGATTCATTTTTATTACCTGTTAAACATACAGTATCAGTCAAAAAGTTTGGATACACCTACTCGTTTTCTTTATTTTTACTATTTTCTACATTGTACAATAATAGTGAAGACATCAAAACTATGAAATAACAAATATGGAATCATGTAGTAACCAAAAAAACATGTTAAACAAATCAAAATATGTTATATTTGAGATTCTTCAAAGTAGCAACCCTTTGCCTTGACAGCTTTGCACACTCTGCATTCTCTCAACCAGCTTCACGAGGTAGTCACCTGGAATGCATTTCAATTAACAGGTGTGCCTTGTTAAAAGTTCATTTGTGGAATTTCTTTCCTTCTTAATGCGTTTAAGCCAATCAGTTGTGTTGTGACAAGGTATGGGTGGTATACAGAAGATGGTCTTTTACCGAATAGGTTCCAACCACCATTTCTTTGTGTGATGCAGAGGTGGTGAACAGATGATCTATGCATGTGTGGTTCCCACTGTAAAGCATGGAGGAGGTGTGATGGTGCTTCGCTGGAGACACGGTCTGTGATTAATTTATTTTTAGCATGGGTCCCCAGATCCTCAAAAGGTTCTACAGCTGCACCATCGAGAGCATCCTGACCGGTTGCATCACCGCCTGGTATGGCAATTGCTTAGTATCTGACCGTAAGGCGCTCCAGAGGGTAGTGCATACAGCCCAATACATCACTGGGGGAAAGCTTCCTGCCATCCAGGACCTATATACCAGGTGGTGTCAGAGGAAGGCCCCAAACAATTGTCAAAGACTCCAGTCACCCAAGTCATTGACTGTTCTCTCTGCTACCACACGGCAAGCAGTATTGGAGCGCTAAGTCTAGGACCAAAAGGCTCCTTAACAGCGTCTACCCCCAAGCTATAAAGACAGCTGAACAATTAATCAAGTAGCCACCCGGACTAATATATATATATATATATATATATATATATATAGACCCCCCCCCCCCCCCCCCCCAATTTGTTTTTACACGGGTGCTACTCGCTGTTTATCATCTACGCATAGTCCCTTTACCCCTACCTACATGTACAAGATACCTTGACTAACCTGTACCCCTGCACATTTACTCAGGGACCGGTGCCCCCTGTATATAGCCTCGTTATTGTTATGTAATTCTACTGTGTTACTTTTTATTTAGTAAATATTTTCTTAACTCTACTGCACTGTTGGGTAAGGGTTTGTAAGTAAGCATTTCACGGTAAGTATTCGGTGACAGATACAATTTGATTTAAATTCAAGGCACACTTAACCAGCACTTAACAGAGCAAAGGAAAAGCAGCCAACGAGTGCTCAGCATATGTGGGAACTCCTTCAAGGACGGTTAGAAAAGCATTCCAGGTGAAGCTGGTTGAGAGAATGCCAAGAGTGTGCAAAGCTGTCAAAGGCAACGGCTGGCTACTTTGAATACTTTTTTTTGGTTACTAAATGATTCCATGTGTGTTATTTCATAGTTTTAATGCCTTCACAATTGTTGTACAATGTAGAAAACAGTAAAAAATAAAGAAAAACCCTTGAATGAGTGTCCAAACTTTTGACCGGTACTGTATTTTTCCCTGAGCAATAGTATTAGTAAAAAATGATTATCATACACTATAGCTCAGTATTTGTAGTACTTATTTGTTGCTCATCTTTATCAAGGGTGCCAATAATTACAGACCCACTGTACATCCTTTACCCATGAGCTGTGTCTCCCATTTGAGCACAACCTCATTAGGCCTACATACCAAGGGGAATACACTTCCTGATGTCTTTAATACTGCAGATGTATGTACGTAATGCAGTAATGTAATGCAGAGCTCATTATAATAGTCATGTTAATGCATCGCACCTCAATCCTGTAAATGAGGTGGGATATTAATCAAGCAGTTTAACGCAGATCCAATATCTTTAATGTACTTGAATGACTCATCCCTGGAATGTAGACAAGCATTAGAGCAAGAAATAATATAACGAATAGAAAGCTGAATGAATGAAAAACGTAATTGATTTACAGGACTTGTCCCATTCGCAGAGGAGGGCCTATGAGACAATTTTCATGGCTGTAACTTGCACTCTACTGGCCTCTGTCTACCCTGCTATCTGTTAAATCAACAGGAAGATGTAACTGAACCGCAAAGGCTACGTTTACACAGGCAGGCTAATTCTGGTCCTTTCTTTTTCTTCACTAATTGGTCTTTTGACCAATCAGATCATCTCTGAAAAGATCTGATGGGAAAATATCTGATGTGATTGGTCAAAAGACCCATCAGTAGAACTAAGACCAGAATTCGTCTGCCTGTAAAACGCAGCCAGATTTTCTAAACACCCAGCTAACACAACACAGAGAAAAAGCTGGACAATGCCCCTGGTGTGGGGAGGCTTCCTAAATAATGAATGCCCCCCCCCCCTGTGCTGCTGTCTGTCAATCACGTCACTAAGCGAGCTAACCCGCCTCCAACTCCTCGTGCCAGAGCAGAGGTGACATTAGAATCGGACTGGAACAAGGATCCCCCTCCAATGACAGTGCCACAGGTATCCTGGGGCAAGGGGGCCTACATATATAGTCTGCAATAATCACATGATCCCTTTTCAGTCCCATGGTCCCCCCTGTCAATTTCAACACAGTGACAAGCGAACATGGAGAATTGGCAGCTATAAAAACCAGACTGGACATTAATACGAATTAGTCCAAAATGTGTGAAAGAAGAACAAATCAATGGTGTTTTCATTTCATATTAAATGTTACCGTACATTTCATAAACTAGCCTACTCAACAACTTGCATCAACGAGTTATCTGTAGTATTTTGTAATCACTAATAACACGACCCAAAACACTTCATAAGAAACACTGTCAAAGGGGAGTTTTATCTATTGTCACCCACTTGAACTGTTTGGTAATACTCATTCATCCTCAAAGGAGAGCATCACTGCACTTCCACGCCCCACTCCTCTTACGCAATCTACTCCGCATAGACATTGGAGTTGAGTGAGAGTGTTAAAGTGTGTGGGCTTCAAAAAGGGACACTTTCATTACTAAACCCCATTTTAAATGGACTGTTGAGCAGAGGCAGAGCAGAAGAGGCAAAGCGAGAGGTTTTACTCTGCCCAAAATCTGTCCATGAAATTAAGGCCACGAAGTGAGGAATTTTTGTAACGAGGTCAATGACAGTGTCGAATTTAGTCAACAAACTGTTTTATTTCTAATTTGCTATGCAACGCTTATTTGATCGAATAGATGTTTCATAATGTTAGGTTGTTACGAATGCACTGATAAGTTGATGGCATTTCACCAACTTTGAAAATAACAACATTGCCATTGTGCCTGTTGTCAGAGATATCCACGATTGTGTCCTCACTATCTATAACCCGTTTTAGCATGGAAATTGCCATTGAGGGCTTCCACCATTTTAAAGTAGTCAACTGGATGGGGATTCCTATTAGTTGGTTAGCAATAGGCCAATGACAAAAGAAAATTAACTGCTTTAAAATGGAGATTAGGTTTGGACCGGGACAAGGACCATACAGTCACAAGATGTCCCAAGCAACTGCTTCAATAATCACGATCGACTACTTTAAAATGGAGATGCTGTCAAAGATGAGTCCTATATCTCTTATGGCCTGTGGTTCACACGCTTATCTGCCTTCTCATTGGCTAGAATGGTCCAACTTGATATCGTCTCCTCCCACCTGCCTTCCATTTTTGAGGACATGCATTTCCATCGTTAGAGCGGTCACTTGACTATTTGTCAATATAATAGACAATCATTGGCACAGGCCAACTAACATCTCACAATATGCCTAGAAAGGCAACTTAAAAGGGATGTGCTTCTTCACGATGAGAAAGTCTCAATCACCTCAATCATTTTGACACTATGGGAAGGAGTCAAATTGCTTACTTGATAAGACAGTCTTCCAGTAATTCCATCAAGGATTCCATCTTAGCTAGGATGCACGTTTGCCTCCAGTCAAGCAAAAGCTAGATATCTTTATAAGGACCAGAACTGCATGTTACATATGCACTTCAAGGCAAAGAGGATATTGCGCCTCTAAGTCACATTCCACTTGTGCATCAAATCCCGTGGTGGTAGGCCTAACAATCTGTTATTGTTAAGCATTCGCAAAAACAAGTCTGAATCCAGCCAAATATTTTTGCTGCAGAGGAATCACAGAATGATAAGAGATCAAATTCCATTGGGTACAGCCCTGTCATATCCAATTAGTGATGGAGGGAATAGGTCCCAAGGCCCATCTCCCTCACTGTGTGATTAGCTCACTGTTTGACTGTGTGAATATCCTAGCACGACATAGGATAGATGTTCAGTTTCTGCCCGTCTAGTCGGGGGTTTAATAATCTCTATACTATCCATTCTTTAGGTTACTTCCTAGACCTAAAAAAAACACTGTATTATTATAAATACTACAAAATTGGGTTGTAAGAAAAGAAACCCCCAAAAAGCCATATCAAGAGAGAAAATCAAAAGAACTCAATCTAAACAATGAAACCATAAAAGAAAACCTACTTTTTGGCTCCAGCAGAGGTCACATGCAAAAAAGCCTAAGAAGCCATAAGCAGAGGTGGTGGGACAGCAAGCAGCCAGGGTCCAGGGCTCAGACCCCGGCCTGGAGAAGGCATAGAGCAGTGAGTGGAGTGGATCCCTTCACAGTTCTTCTCATCCTTCCGTGCCGGTGATGGTACTGGGGCGGGATTGATGGGGAGGGGGGCTTCTAGAGATAGGGCCTAAGGCCTGGAGGGAAGGGGCCAATCTATCAAAGGACAGCTAGGGTCCCCTGGGACAACCAACCTGATCCATTTTTAGAGTTTTAGCTCCTCCCGCACACAAAGTGATCTTGAACTTCTCTCTGCTTTCTTAAAATAAGTGGCAATCTTGGGATTATCTTGGACCTACAGTGCCGTTGACCTAAATAATGTGACAGAGCAGAAAGTAAAGACTGGAAATGGATCAGCTTGCTGTGAGACTGTGGGGAGTGGAGACGTGTTTTTTTCCCCACATCTTTGATTTCTAGGTCTTGTCAGTTTTCTGATGGGGTAAAAACATAGAGCAGGTTGCTTTTGGAGGGGAGTATGAGAGCTTGGGGGAAATGACTAAACTAATTTGAAACATGCTCTGCTCTTCTACACTGGATTGCTTGTTTTAGTATATAACGCTACTCTAGGTCACCCTTTTCAAGTGTTTGATGCCAATTTATTCCAATCTATTCCATTGGGAACAGCTCTATTCCAATTGGGAATGTCAATACATTCCATTGGGAATCAACGTACTGTAGCACGACACCAACAATAGATGGCTTACTCATTTACTGTACATAGCAATTAGACCTGTGGATTAATCACCATCACGTATCCGGCTGTGTCTAGCCTATATACTGTAGACAATATGGTACCTAGGTTGGGTACATTACATGTATGCCCGAAGAGATTTTTCCTCTGGCAGCAGAGATTAAACCGTTTTTGAGCCTGATCTCAAACTCCCGTTAAAAACAGTGATTCTCCCTCGACATGCACCATTGGTGTCAGTCAGGGGCTATGGGGTTAGCCATTTCGCTACTATTAATAGAGTATTTCTTGCCTCCAGTTGGGGGGAGGGGGGGGTTAAAAAAATTCCAACTGTCAGACACTGTTGAAAGAGGGATGGGCCACGCTGCCCTGCTAAATTGCAATTAGTGCAGGCAGCAGAGGGTCAGCAGCATAGGAAACAGATGGGATGACGTTACAGGGCTTCTAGAGGGAAGGAGCGGGGTGGGGGTGGGTTGAAGATTGCGGAGTGGGGGGATGATAGGGAGCAGGTTTCTTTGCAGGCCTCTAGTATGAAGTTCTTGGTCTGGTCTGGCCTAGAGGAGGAGAGGGGCACTCGAGAGAGGGATGGAAGGCATTACAGTGGCAGCCGAGCAAGAGAAAAGGACAGAGAAAGAGAGATAAAGGGAGAGGGAGGACAGAGGACAGCAGGCGAGCACCGTAAGAGAACCATACACTTGCCTTGCGGAGACTGAATGAGAGATACAGGCGAAGAGGAAAGAAAGGAATCTGAAAAAATAAAAAGGACAGAATAATGAACATCCTACAGTGGGAGAAAATAACTCCCATCTCCATAACAACCCGTACCCACCCTGCCCAACTTTAAACATTAACAAAAACAAAATACATTGATTAGCTGGATGCCTGGTGGGGCTTCCATTATGCAACCATAGAACTGTACAATATGCTCTATAAACTTAGTGTCAGAAGCTACAGTGAAAAAACTACTAATATACTCTTTCTCACCCCATGCAACTGTTAGCGTCCACAAATGTACTACCAATAAACACCTATAATCAATTTAGAACCATGCACTTAACTTTTCCTATGCAGGCAAAGAGAAGACAATAACAGAGATATGACCAACAACAAACTATGACAAACACAAACTCTATTTTACTACACAAAAATAACAACGATGCTTCGGACAATGCATTTTATAACAGGCAATTATATGGCATTTTCCACACAATTTATTTGCAATGTGCACGTATTTCTCCCATGGTTTACGACACCTGATGCCAACCAAGCAGCAACACTGCACTCACTTGATGGCAATTATGCAGAGAGTGATCACATTTTCTGCCTCACTTCTGAATCTCATGTGATCTTGAAGAACAAGAACAGCCTTTGTAGAGCACCATTACCATCAAACAGCTTCCATTTATATCAAACTAACAAGAAGTGCACGACTTTGCTCTTTCCGTCTCACACATGCCACGGTTCGGGAACACCGAGGGGAGACTTTCCAGAGAATTTTCTCAACCGTGAGTGGGATGGTATGTAAAGTTCATGAGCTGGATGATCAAGAAGCAATATGGTCGCCCAACCGGAAATCTCATCAGAGACTGGCTGAGCAGGTTGGCGAGCTCTTGCTGTACAACAGTCCTCTGTTAAAAGACTCGCCCAGACACGTTGATCCTCCCTATGACACACCTTCATTCTTTCCCACAATCAGAGATGAGTCAACATTCTTCTTCTTTCGCTGACATTTCCAAATGGCCTGAAACCATTGCAAGAACCACTTCAGACCAAAGCGTCCACAGAAAAGCCATCCTCAAAATGTCACTTATCTAAGAAGATCTATGCAAGAGAAACAAGGCAACAAAAAAGTGCCTTTTTACAGACTGGGACCATGGCTCCAGACAAGGTTTAAACATGGCTTCATATAGCTCATGTTTCCAACACCTCCAGCCGTGTGACAAATCTATCACGGGCAGCTGACCTGAGTAGGAAGAGAACCTGCTTTGGCACTACACAGCCCTATACTCAACTACTAGATCTGGATGTAGGACTATGCCCCCGAGGGCCGATGATACGGAACTGGAGGAGGCCCTAACATGGCATCCCAGTCACGCCAGGCATTTCTGTCCCTTCCCGAGGAGAGCCAAGACATGACACTCAAATATCCCCCCGGGGTCAGTTTGCTGCCTCAGCCCGATTCACTGACCTTAGAGATTATATGGCCTGCGCCATATAGAGAGGGAGAAAATGAGTAGCAGAGATAGAACAAGAATGGCACAGAGGGAAAGGGAGCCGAAAGTACCCCATGTTCTCTCCGGACTCTCTCACATAAACTACAGCCATATCTGCATAGGACTAGATTCCAGATCATTCCTCAGCATGCAGCTGTACTTTAATCGCTCTCCAGGTAAAACCAGCAGCATGTTGAACCCCTACTCAGGGAAATACAGCATTTCACCTGATTAGATCACAAGTCCAAAGGACTCCCAAGTCACTACTGTATATTTAGTGTCATTTGGAAGTGAACGTGTCTGTCAAACTAAGCATAGACCTCGTCCTTGTCTCTGACCTTGAGCGTCATTCTAATTGAAAACAGGTGCAGAAACGCAATCAAATGTGCATAGCCTATGAAACCGGAGAGCCAGTGGAGCACTGGGTTTAGCATTGATAAAGGTCGGTAAAATGACATTATCGATGAGATTGAATAATGTTTCTCCAAAAGTTGCTTTGGTTTTACTGGCAGTGCAGGAAGAAATGAAATACAGCACCGACTCAAACAATTGCAGGTTTGACACCATGAATATAATTTCTCATTCAGAATTCATTGTAACGTGAATTCTTCTGTACACAGTCTAAAAGAGTAGACCTATGGCCTTCTGCCTGCTGTCGTAGATAAACGGTTCCATTGACAGAGCTTGCACAATCACCTTGTCAAAGAGACATGAAAAGAATAGGGGATGCTTTTCATGAACTTAACAACCCTTGACAATCAGACTCAATGCAACTGTAGACGCAAGATATCTTGAGCCTTACGATCTCTCAGGTCACTTCCTTAGTGGCCAGTGCAACAAATGCCACTCAAATGTGTTGAGAAGGAAGTACTAGGCCTAAGAGAGACTGACCAGTGGTCGAGCAGTCTGGTGCAACACTGGGCACCAACAGATGGTATGACACCAAAGTAAAAGACCCAATGAATAACACAGCACTACCCTGGTCTGGGCCCTCTTCCATTCAGCTGAAAACTCTGCTGGATTCAGTAGATTTATATAGTTCCATTTGGATTCATCTCGACTGGGTGCTTTGTTAACACAGCCATGTGACATCTGATACTGTATGACAGTGGCAGCAAGGGTCCAGTGACATCTTTGGTGTCATGATTGCCTGATCATACTGCCAAGGTGAGGAAGAAAATGGCACCGATAAGTCAGCAAGGGACTGTTCCGCATGACTGGGGTGAAATGAAAGAACACGTGAACATTTGCTTTGAAGGATTTACTTCAGAAAAATGCAAGGCAAATGCAAGGCAAATGCCAATTTCTTGGGAGAATTGTTCAAAACCTTAGCTACACTTTCAAAACAGAATAAAATGGATCATTATTCTCCCCGTGGAAACATGCATTGGTTAGTAAATACCTTTGTTGTAACATAACCACTTTGAGACAATGCAACTGGTATTCAGTCTAATACAGATCACAGAAAGCATTCCCAATTTGCAATGGGAGCTGTATACTCTATACAGTAAACTACATTTAAAATGAGGTTTGTTATTAACGGATGCTTTTAAGCCATGGTTAGCTGAATAGATAAATGAAATAGATTTGAAATGCCCCTCCCTAATGACCATATAAGCTGTCAGTTTGAAGATCGTTGCAGAGGCAAGAGTGTCCATTTGTTTTCATCATATGGGCCTAGATGGCAACGTTCACTCTAGGGTGCACAGTAGCCCGAGATGGCCGCGTAGCTCCCCCAGGACTGCCGCGCAAGAGAAATACCAGCCCGCTGGAGAGAGGCACGAGATAGAAAGTTGAGTTAAGTTCAGAGCAGTGGTCACCAAGCGGTCGGTCGTGATCGACTGGTCGATTTCCAAGGCATTCCTAGTCGATAAAGCCTTTTTCCCCCCCATCATTAGTCTGGGCTGTTAGCAGTAGGTGCACCGGATTCAGCTGCCCTGCGTGCTGGGTAGGCACACTGTTGCCATTTTATGTGTCTGAAGGAACAAACTCTGCCTTCCCACTGGGCCAGGGGGAGCAAATCAAGTGCCCTACCGCTGGCCAATCGGGTGGCTCAGAGTACCGTGTGTGCAGTAACGTAGAAGGTATAAAAGAAAGCTACAGCAAAGTTGATACTGTGAGATTTCAAAAACAAGACTAGAGAGAAACTGCAAATGAATAGAGAAAAGAGCTCCTGTTTTTAGGAGTGAGTTCATGTTTAAGTTCTTACTCGGCACTTTGTATTCAACACTTTTATAAGCCATAAAATACACCTTCTTCCCATTTCCACTCAGGGCTACAATGAGCACTGCAGCAGTAATGAATGAGTAGGAAAGTCTATTGATAGGTTTGCGTTGTTGTTATTATTAGCGGCTTCTGTCTTTTTTAATATTGAGGAATATTTCAAGTTCTCTGCTCATAGGAGTAACAACGTGAATTTGTGCATGAGGCAGAAGCAATGAGGTGCAACTCGAGATTCGCTATCAGTTGGAAGGTGTCCCTTTTTGGTCAGTGTCTGTGGAGGAAAGGGAGAGCGGAAGGACGGTGAGAGGCGGACCCTCAGTCTGCTGCTCTCTCCTTCCTCTGAAACTGACCATCAGATGCAGGCACCATCAGCCCAGTGAAATAAAAATAAAAAAGCTAATTATTTCAATGTCAGCTGTGCCTGCCTCAAAAGTAATACAACAACGGATTTATTATCAGTGTGATCATATAGCCTACCTCAAAGTTTGAAATATATATATTTTTAAATGGCCCAAACAACAATGCAATGACAGGGCAATTCAAGCAAAGCCAATATGCGGTGCTAATGTATGTGCCTATAGCTTACTGCACAAACCTCATTGCTACAGTACTGTTTTTAATTGGTTAATGTTGCATATGCTTACATTCTTTAAGTCATGTTAATCTCGGCTTGCAATTTGACTCAGAAAGTGATCTTCACTCAGAAAAGGTTGGTGACCAATGTTCTAGAATTTTCCCTGTTAACACTATCAACGTTTCCCTTCACTGTGGCAATTGCGATCGAATCAATGCAATAGTCACTTTCAATGCAACATACCCAAACAAAACAAACTATGCAAGAGATTTAGATGCAGAACGCATCGGCATATTACAATGACACACATGACTCAGCCCGTACTCTATACAGACCGGTGTAGCATAACCAATCACAGCTACAGGAAGCCTATATGCAAATAGACCAATGCCATGTATGGATCTGTACCATTTACTTTGAACTGGACTGTGTTTACAGCATGAGCGGTCGTGAGTAGATGCGCTTATTTTGAGATCAAAGCAAGAGATGCATGTAGCCATGTGTGCACATTTTATTCATATCCTTTGCCAGTTAATGAGATCTTAGCCCAGTTATAGATCTTTAGTAGTGAGCAATAGGGGAGTGATTGCTCTCTACAAAAGCAAAAAACGTGTACATTTCTAGACATCTTTGAAAAGCTTGTCAGGTAAAGAGATTGGTTTTGTCTTAAAGGGACAGTGTTGTATTTTGAGACTGGCTTGAATAAGGTACGGTAGTATAATTTGTCTGATTTTCTGTAATAATGGTAAGGGAATATTGCATTTTATTTTGTAAAACGGTTTCTTGCAGCAAACAACAATATGTTCAGTCACCTCCTTGTCTAAAGGACAAGGGGATAGACAGGTTACTGTCAAGCCCTGCACGTGTTTTTTTTTTTAAATCTCATGAAATGTAGGCCTACATTGAATACCACACATTGGCTGAATGATAGAACAGCTATTTCCATGTTAAAATGTTATGGGATGAATTTTCTCCATTGTAGGCCAATCTGGTAAGCCCCCATTACGATCAAATAGCCACAGTAGCCTACTTGGCCACTTAAAACTGTAACTTAACGCGGGTACACCCTCAGTGTTCACAGTAAACATTCAACGTTCAAGCTCATCAGACGTGAAATTTGCTCAGTGCCGGAAAAAAATACGGCGAGTGCGCAACTATGGGTCAAAAAAAGACGGATGGCTTAGACCGTTGACATAAACTATATTTTGTCTCTAAATGTTTATTGAAAACATAAATAAATGTGAACTTGTCTCAAATACATCGTTACAGTTGTTGGTTAGATAACTAGCGAATGTTTGCTTTATTGTTGGCATAGATATGACATCAAAACAAGACATGGTGTCATGCCGAGTTCAAAACAACTAAATACTCGGAAATCTCCGATAAGTGAACACGCTTTAGTAGGAAGTCAGAGATTTCCCGGGTTCTCGTTGTTTAGAACACGCCATAAAGGCTACAGTAGGCTACACATTTTAAGATAAAACATTTTTTTAGAAACAGACCATAGAATAAATGCATCGTTGTAACGAATGAGAGGGATTGGACTGTGAAACACTAATCTCATCGCATGGGTTTGTTTACCAATGCCGATACGATTTGGAGGTCCTCCCTTCATTTGCCGTTTCCCAGTAACAATGCATCTGCAGTGCAGATTACCGTCGCCGCAACATGAAGCCTTTTCACCGCGGCCAACTAGGGAGTAAAATGTGTCACCATGTTCTGCTCCCTTGTCTGATACTAAATAAAAAGTTAGGTCAAATTAGAGGTTGGGGGGGGGGGGGACGTTGACAAAGCACACAAAATACAGCCCCCCGAAGCCTTGCAACCAGCGGGAGACTGGTTTAGTGTTCCATCCAATCGTGGTGCGTGTTTCTCAAGCCAACTATCTGTGTTTTTGAACAATTTCTCGCCAGTGTAATATGGTTCGATTCCATAACGGGTTACTGGTCTAGCAGAATTTCTAATAGAGCATTTAGGCTAACACCCTTTTAACGCCCACAATGAAGAAAATTGCCTCATATCGGCTTACAAGGCTGCACTTGTCCCTCTTCAACAACTTTACCATTTAAAGTCTCTACAGGGAAGAG
The DNA here is from genome assembly GCF_045791955.1 of Oncorhynchus clarkii lewisi. Classification (NCBI taxonomy): domain Eukaryota; kingdom Metazoa; phylum Chordata; class Actinopteri; order Salmoniformes; family Salmonidae; genus Oncorhynchus; species Oncorhynchus clarkii. The sequence goes on along the minus strand of NC_092155.1, from coordinate 28,309,884 downwards.
GCCAATATAAGTCTGCATAACAAACGAAAAAAATAAGTGCAACTATTTTCATTTACGTTCCTTTTACCGACCTAAAAAAAAAATCGTGGTTTTGACGGTCTACCATTAAAGCAACGGGCTACTTTATCTCAAAGCACCTGTGTTATTGAAAGTTTAAAACACAATGTCTATGTTGACCATTTCAACGTTTCCGTTGAATTAGGTACAGCTTTCTCTTACCGGACATTTTTGAGTCTTTGGCCGCAACAGAGTTTTGTCCATCGGCCAGCCCCTGCGACGATGATATCTGGGCGGACTGGGTCATTGGATCTGCCATTTTACTATAATTTCAAAAAATTCTGCACGGTGGCGGCGAGAATTTGTTGTGTATTATTGCTGTCCTTAAAATGTCTTCTTCCAACTTGCCTCGTATTCCCCAAGACCTGGACGCAGTGTCACTGAGCCTGTGCACCTTCACGCGCATGTACCAAGCACTGTGTGGATGGAGGGCACTGTATGGTTGAGGACTGATCGAGAGAGCAAAACAAGGAGTGTATTCATTCCGCCAATTCTGTTGCAAAACTGAACGATACGGGGAGGGACCGACCTAAAACTGTCCAATAGAAACTCTAGTTTTAGTTGCAAACTGTTTGGCGAATGAATATACCCGAGATTGATATTTGCCATTGGCTCATTTAAAGGGCAATACCCAACATTATCTCATTGCGTTTCAAGGCAACAGCACGTTATATGCCGCGTTCAAGTGCTACTCGGAACTAGGGAACTCGGAATTGTTCGACTTAACTAGTTGTAGTTATAAACTGAACCAGAATCTGGCCTTACATGAGACGTTGAATATGGCGATTCTCCTTTAAGCCTGAAAAGTAGCTGTTCAATTTGCTATTCACCAGCTTTTCAAGCTTAGTAATGTCAAAATATGTTAGGTAGCCTACTTATCAAAAAATGGAGTTTCATTGAGCAACTATCATCATTACTGCCGGTAGGTAATTCCAAAAAGGGTCTAAATACAAAGTTGGAACCATGTGTTTTATGTATTTGATACCATTTCACTCCAACTCTTACCACGAGCCTGCCCTCCCCAATTAAGGTGCCACCAACCTCCTCTGTAGTAGACTGTTGTAGGTGATAAAACAGATCTGTATATAATAACAAGATGCTCATGTCTCCGTCCTAACAATGGGAGTCGTTGTCCCAAAGGCAGGCAAAACACATTTGGGCTTATTTTGGATAGATTATAGCTAGAGTGCAACCTCTCGCTTTGCCTCTTCCTCTGCAGATAAAATCAATGACCTTTCGATCAGCCGACCTATGCTTGGCGGTAATGACTGATTTTATTGGTGCAGAAGAGGTGGATTTGGTGAATGTGCACTTGGTCAAAAACAATACTTGCATGTACCTTTTTACTTAGACCTTTTTTGGAAGTACATACCGGCCGTGAGGGCAATACTGACAACTTTCTCAGTGAAACTCCATTCTTTGGTAAGTACTGAATGTATTTTGACATTATTATGCTTAAAAAGCTGGTGAGTGACAAGTTGAATGTGTGCTTCCTGGGCTTAAAGGGGAAATCTCCTATTCACCCAGATTCTGGTTCAGTTATACACATGCTGCGTTCAACCAGTTAGCAAGTCGGGAAATTTCAGAGTTTCCTAGTTCCCACTAGCACGTGAATGCGGCATAGCCTACTGTGCATTCAGAAAGTATTCAGACCATTTGACTTTCCACATTTTGTTACATTAGTCTTATTCTAAAATGGATGAAATTACTTTTGTCCCTTACTCTACACACAATAGCCCATAATGACAAACCGAAAACAGGTTTAACATTTTTGCAAATGCATAACCAATTAAAAACAAATACCTTATTTCCATAAGTATTCAGACCCTTTGCTATGTGACTCGAAATTGAGCTCAAAGTGCATCCTGTTTCCATTGATCACCCTTGAGATGTTTCTACAACTTGATTGGAGTCCACCTGTGGTAAATTCAATTGACTGGACATGATTTGGAAAATCACACACTTGTCTATATAAGGTCCCACAGTTGACAGTGCATGTTCAAGCAAAGACCAGGCCATGAGGTCGAAGGAATTGTCCGTAAAGCTCCGAGACAGGATTGTGTCGAGGCACAGATCTCTGGGAAGGGTACCAAAACATTTCTGCAGCATTGAAGGTCCCTAAGAACACAGTGGCCTCCATCATTCATAAATGGAAGAAGTTTGGAATCACTAAGACTCTTCCTAGAGCTGGCCGACCGGCCAAACTGAGCAATCGAGGGAGAAGGGCCTTGGTCAGGGAGGTGACCAAGAACCCGATGTTCACTCGGGTACTGTCCACAGTGACCAAGAATCCGATGGTCACTCGGGTTCTGTCCACAGAGACCAAGAACCCGATGTTCACTCGGGTTCTGTCCACAGAGAAACTCTGGACAGAGCTCCAGAGTTCCTCTGTGGAGGTGGTAGAACCTTCCAGAAGGACAACCATCTCTGCAGAACTCCACCAATCAGGCATTTATGGTAGAGTGGCCAGAAGGAAGCCAGTCCTCAGTAAAAGGCACATGACAGCGCACTTGCAGTTTGCCAAAAGGCACATAAAGGACTCTCAGACCATGAGAAACAAGATTCTCTGGTCTGATGAAACCCAGACTGAACTCTTTGGCCTGAATGCCAAGCGTCACATCTACGGTGAAGCATGGTGGCAGCATCATTCTGTGGGGTTGTTCTTCAGCGGCAAGGACTGGGAGGCTAGTTAGGATTGAGGGAAAGATAAACAGAGCAAAGTACAGAGAGATCCTTGATGAAAACCTGCTCCAGAGCGCTCAGGACATCAGGCTGGGGTGAAGGTTCACCTACCAACAGGACAACAACCTTATTAAGCACACAGTCAAGACAATGCAGGAGTAGCTTCGGGACAAGTCTCTCTGTCCTTGAGTGGAGCCCCCAGCCAGAGCCCAGACTTGAATCTGATCGAACATCTCTGGAGAGACCAGAAAATAGCTGTGCAGCAACGCTCCCCATCCAACCTTACAGAGCTTGAGAGGATCTGCAGAGAAGAATGGGAGAAACTCCCCAAATACAGATGTGCCAAGCTTACCCAAGAAGACTTGAGGCTGTAATCGCTGCAAAAGGTGCTTCAACAAAGTACTGAGCAAAGGGTCTGAATACTTGTTTAAATGTGATATTTCTGTTTTTTATTTGTCATTATCGGGTATTGATGAGGGAAAACAACAATGTAATATATTTTAGAATATGGCTGTAACGTAACAAAATGTGGAAAAAGTCAAGGGGTCTGAATACTTATATAAATGTGATATTTAAGTTTTTTTTTTAAATACATTTTCAAACATTTCTAAACCTGTTTTTGCTTTGTCATCATATGGTATTGTGTGTAGATTGAGGGGGGAAAAAATAATATAATCAATTTTAGAATAAGGCTGTAACATGACAAAATGTGAAAAAAGTAAATGGGTCTGAATACTTTCCGAATGCAATGTTTATGCATAGCTTATTTATGGCAAAATACCTACCACATTTTATTATTACAAACATTACCTTATTTTTTTCTGCTTTGAGAATGTGCTGAATCTGCTTTGAGAAATAGGCCTATAAAATACTACCGCTATAATAAAAAAGAAGCCCAGTGTATGCATGTGTTATGATCAATCTTTCTACAAACAATAATATAAAAACAATTCATTGAAACATGTTAGGCCTATTATGTCCAACAAAACATAGCTTTGCGAGACCATTCCATTTCACACGGGGGGTGTACACGCCTCTTTTTAATTATGTAATGTTTATCGCTAGACTTTCCCATTTTGTAACAATGTATCAGTATCTCGTTATAATGTTGCCCTCTGCCGGTGAACCTTATTATGATGTTTTGGCAAAAATGGTGCAATGTTGAACTACATCTCCATAAATGCATATGTTCAGTCGATAAGGAAGTTCGATACAATTCAATGTATTTGCTATCTGGGATCCTTGGGACGTCCCTAGGGTTAAGGTTAGGGACGTCGCATAGAGCTAGATATAGGACTCGTCTTATATCTGTGCCGTTATGACAGCTTCATAGAGTACCACAGTATGAGTCATAATACCGAGCGGTCAAACAGGTAAATGGTTTCAATTGTTTTTCCACCATTCATTTTTCCAATAGGGGACTTTAGAAACACTTAAAATAAGGGCTGTGTTTCATGTAGGCTTACCCTGGCGTGACGTTTTGATAACGTGTAAATCTCTTTAAGGCAAGGTGACTTATCAATATATTAGCCTGTATTTACCCCCTAAAATGAAACGCTAATTAGCCTATCATAAAGAACTACAAGACTGCCGAATCGAGGCAAGGGTAAGAATCCCTGGATGAATTATCTGTTAGCTAAATGTAGTAATCAATTGTATACATTTCTTTCAATTCTGTGAACTGTCTTGTGCAAGTTTTAAATTGACACAATACCTGTCAGCGAAGGCTTCTGTTAGAGATGAAGTGCAGGGATTTGTGGTTTTGCATGTCTACTTTGATGCTAATTAGTATTTTCACATCAAGGGTAAATAGAGCCGATTTATATTGATGAATCACCTTGTCCGAGAGAGATTTACATGTTTATCAAAACGTCACCCCAGAGTCAGCCTGCACGAAACACAGCCTAAAATCCAGTTTCTAACATGCCCTATGGGAAAAATTAATTGTTGAAAAATGATTTAAAACATTTCCCTGTTTTGACCGCTAGGATTTGACATCTCAACCGTGGCACTCTATAGAGGCTACAACCCATAGGAAATCCCACCCAGTTGATTACTTTAAAATGGTGGAAGCCCTCAATGGTGGCAGGTAGCCTCGTGGTTAGAGCTTTGGGCCAGTAACCAAAAATTGTGAGATTGAATCCCCAAGCAGACAAGGTAAAAATCTGTCGTAACCACTCCTAGGCCGTCATTGTAAATAAGAATTTGTTCTTAACTGACTTGCCTAGTTAAATAAAGGTTAATAAAAAATAAATGGTGCTCCCATGGTAAACCGGCATTTTTTTGGCAACTAGATGCCTCTATCATGCTCTATGGGACATATTCTGGATAGCACCAGAGAGGAAGAGACCCAACTCGGCGGAGCATCTGTCTCCATCCAACAGGTGGCGTATTTTCGTTGTTTCGCACACCAAGCAATGAGTTTTTGTATGGAGGCCAAGAAGAGTCGACTTTGGTCAACAACAACAAAAATGAATGGCTTACTTCCTAGGTGAGATTTATTTGATTGAATAGAAATGTAATTATACTTGGTTTGTTTGTAGTGTACTGATAGGTAGGACATGTGACATTACGGCAACTTTGAGAAAAAACACTTTTTGTCGGAGATTGCTATGGGTATTCATGACATGCGGCTAGAAGCAAAGCAACTCACTCAATTTCAATGTATGGGGCTTTATTGGCATGGGAAACAGATGTTTACATTGCCAAAGAAAGTGAAATAGATAAACAAAAGTGAAATAAACAATACACATTTACAGTAAACATTACTCACAAAAGTTTTTTTTTTAATAAAAAAAGACTATTCTCTCTCCATTGAATATAATACAGGCGGTTGACATCGTCAACCCTTTTCGAATATTCAAAAAGAATTACAATAATGAGATGTGTCCACCAATCCAAAAAAGGATACGTGGGAACTAGACAGCCCGCCGTGCCGTGGACAACGACTCCATTGTTAGGGCGGAGAGAGACGTATCTTGTCAGTATATCCATAATCTTTGATAGCACTAACACAGAAACAAGGGGGTTAGTTCAAACTGAGCGTGCAGCTTCGTAGATCTACGGATACTCTGAACTAATATTGCATTGAGCGCGACTCACAATGTAAGATTAAGCAAGCGCGCCAAATCTTCGAGTTCTGACCGATTTGAACAGACTAACACAGTCATAGCACTGCGCGGCAAAGCACAAACATGTGGGTGCAGCTTTCAACAAACTGGTGCGTATAAGGTTTATTTGTACATTTTAATGAGCGGGCTATGAGTTTGGTAATGTTTATGTAGATTAAAATACACAAGTTGTGTTTTTCATGTTGGCATGATTACTGCTAGCATAGCTTGCTAGCCATATTGCATAGTATATTTGCATATTTGTAGCTGCCGGTTTTAGCTTCAATGTATTGCCTCCACCTGCACGTTTGGTGTTGACCAGAAATTAATCTTAATAATAAGCTAGCTAACGTTACATGTTTTTAATTTTCCGGTCCTGTGTGGGTTGTTGTAACCGTTCAGTTTCAGTAAACTATCTAACCTACCTAGCTACTGTAGTTAGTTGCCTGGAAACCCGACGTTGAGTTGCATTAAAGTCTACGCCAAGGCAGAAATCAAATTACATTTTATTGGTCTCATACACATGTCTAGCAAATGTTATTGCGTGTGTTCCTTGCTCCAACAGTGCAGCAATTGCTAACAATACACATCTGTCTGTGTGATTGGATGTAGAGACATGATGGACCGTGTGTGGATAGAATATATAACGTTAGTATCGTTATCTGAAGGACGTGGTCAGAATAATATGCACAGCAATAGTTGAATAGGGTGGACTAGAAAACAGTATTTAAACATAATTAAAGTGACCAGTGTAACATATTTAATTCATTTTATGAATAACTAAGATGTAAATATTGTTGTTCCTGGAAGCCGTTGTCGTAGTGATAATCAAGTGATACCTGCGCAGCCTCTTAAGGCGCAAGAATGAGCGTTTGAATCAGGAAGGTTTACTCTCGCGACCTCTACTAGCCAGAATGTTGAATACAATTATATTTTAATGTACTTCACCGGTTGTCTGTGCGGTTGGTCCTTTTGGTGGTAGTAATGTGAGACAATATATCAACAGGGAAGTATATTTACAAACTTTTCAAACCGCTGGTGTCACCTGAAGCTTGCGCAGAACCATGTCGCTAAACATGCTCGGCAAGTATGCCGCTTGTGCATGTATCTAACTTGTGCGCATGCTCCAGGCCGCAGAAATATGAATGCACTACTAGCGCTTTGAGAAGTTAGTTAGCTAGAAAAATCTGGATTTGTTATTAATTGAAAACCTTGTTCTTAACTTAACCCAGTTTTGTATCAGATATCAATATTGGTTCCCCGTATTAGTTTACAATTTTTAAGCACATTTTGCATAATGAATGGGTAAGTGGATAAATGTCACGCCCACTAAGGCAACCTAGTCTATTCTATTTTCTTCATAGTGAAAAAAACCCACATTTGAATCTTAAGGAAAAATACAGCTCAAGTGATTTTAAGGTGTGTGCTGGTACTGATTTCCACATTGCTCTCATCCAGCCCCTATGACATCACTACAGCTGTGAGTAGAGAAGACACACTGGCCAAGTGAGTGACTGAGCTGTGGCAGAGGAGAGGGGTCAACATGGGGCTACACTCAGCCCAGAAGAAGCACTTTCCCCTGAAGGGGATTGGTGGCGTGGTTGCCCTGTTTGAAGCGGAGCTCCGTAAATCTGAACCGGACCTAGCCCTTCTCTCATTGGTCCTGGGCTTTGCAGAACACTTCCTGGCTGTCAACCGGGTCATACCAATTAACGTCCCGGGGGTGTGCTTTGAGCCGCTGGAGCTAGACTGCCCAAACTCCTGCTTTCCTACAGTGGAGTTAGGGATGCTATCGGCCCTGCACGAGCGCTTCGCAGCCCAGATCCGGGGCGCTGTGGATCTGTCCCAGTACCGCAGGCCTGCTGGCGGGTCCAGCAGGGAACTGGTGAAGAAAGTATCTGATGTCATCTGGAACAGCCTGAGCCGCTCCTACTTTAAGGACCGCGCCCACATCCAGTCCCTCTTCAGTCTCATCACTGGTAGGGGTCATTAGATGCACGGACGGGTTATATGGGGGTACCACTACATTAATTGAATATGATCTATAGTATTGATAGTCTCCTATGTTGGATGATTAGCTATATTGCATTTGTGGCCCAGTAGCTATATTTCTTGGACAAACCTTTTTATGTGTCATTGCAGTGTGTCCATCCTCACACCAGTCAGTTGTCTGAAAGAGGGGTAAAGCTACAAATAATCTATCATATTTTTGTCATTTTGAACAGGCACAAAGCTGGACAGCTCGGGGGTGGCGTTTGCGGTGGTGGCAGCATGCCAGGTGCTGGGGCTGCTGGACGTGCACCTGGCCCTGTCCGAGGACCACGCCTGGGTCATCTTTGGCAAGAACGGAGAGGAGACTGCAGAGGTCACCTGGCACGGAAAGGGCAACGAGGACCGGAGGGGGCAGACAGTTGCTGCCGGTGTCGGTGAGAGGGTAAGTAATATAACGATACTTCCGTCCCCCGCAGAAACATTATAATAACATGCACTCTCACATACCTTTTTTAATATATCTACATATCAACTACATATAACAGCTGTTCTACACACACACACACACACACACCTTGCATTTGTAATCACAGAGTAAAACACAACACCTCTCAACCCTAACCCCCATCTCTCCCCCTTCCCCAGAGCTGGCTGTACTTAAAGGGCTCCTATATGAAGTGTAACAGGAACATGGAGGTGGCCTTCATGGTGTGTGCCATCAACCCCTCTCTGGACCTGCACACTGACAGCTCCGAGATGCTACAACTTCAGCAGGTCAGACCACCACCAATATTAACAATAGATGTACACTAGCACAGGGGTTCCCAAAGTGGGGTCAGGGGGTCCATGGCCAGATCTCAAAATATATATATATCTACTAAATTAATATTTGTTTTGAACATAAATGCCTATGGGACTCCCAATCACGGCCAGTTGTGATACAGCCTGGATTCGAACCAGGGTGTCTGTAGTGACGCCTCTAGCACTAAGATGCAGTGCCTTAGACCACTGCGCCACTCGGGAGCCCAAGGGGTCCCTGACGCAAACATTTTAGGGAATCCCTGCACAAGCACGTGTGATATAATGAATAGGACTTCCTGATATTGTAAGGGGAGAGTTGCACCTGTCGGCATCATCAAAGTCCAAGACATCAAGCATGCCCCAACTGTAGTTTATATTTACCGTGATCAGTGCTTCTGTGTGATGTCCTCTTTCTGATCTCTCTCTATCTCTCTCTCTGATCTTTTTCGTGCACAGAGGCTTCTATGGCTGCTGTACGAGCGAGGAGACCTGGAAAGGTGATACTTTTTGAAATGTACCAAAAAGTATCTGGAAAAACTATCAGTTGTTTTTTTAATTGTTGCAGTGAAAATGTCTCATGGTTCTATCCAAATGAATCATTATTTTCTGTGGTGAACAGGTTCTTATCCTGTCAAATCAACCATCTGGAGCTCTTTTCCCTTGCTGTTCCACAGATACCCCATGGCCATGGGCACCCTGGCAGACTTGGAGGACCAGGAGCCCATCCCTGGCAAAGAGAGCCCCCACGCCATCCACCTTAAAGTGAGTGTGTGGAGAGCTGTACATATTCTTGTAAAAAAAAACTTTGTCAAAATGTCATGATCTTAAAATACAGGTTATTTCATTAACTTTGTTAAATAATTGCTTCTTTTTTTTTTAATGGCTTTTACTCCTTAACTTATGTCATCATTGTGAATATGTTTGCTTAAAGTGTGTTTATTTTGTTTCTAGGCTGTGAACTCTGCTAAGAAGTACTACAACAACGAGCACATCTACCCCTTCATGTACCTGGCCGGCTACCACTACAGACACAGGGAGGTCCGGGAGGCCTTGGGGGCCTGGGCCGAGGCTGCACAGGTCATGCAGGAGTACGTTACTGGAGCAGCTAGCCTGGCTACCTTCTCTATGCATCTTACACACTACTGCTCTGTGTCAACTGTCTTTCTTATTGCAATAAGTGTGTTTGACCCACAGAAATAACCTTTAGCATCATTCATTTAAAAATCCTTGTTAGGTGGTTATGATAATGCCTTATATGGTATGATAAGTTATATTGAAATCTGCATGGATGCTGAGACAAAGCCCGTTGACCATCTCTGGCTGAGGTACGCATTGACGATTTACACCAGCTGCTGTTTCACCTTTCTGACAGCAGAGGGCAGCAGATCCCTAGCGGTAATGTTATTGAATACTTCCTCAGTACTTTATGGTGTTAGTTAGTTTGTCGTCTCAAATCTGGAACAAGTTGTCTGAAATTGTGAGGTTTTGCATGGCAGTTTTTCCATTTTCTAGGGCGTTATATAACTTTTTATATAGGTTGAAACGCTTCTCTTTTTCTTATGATTTCAGTGATCCTAATGCATGCACGTGTTCCAGGGGTAGAATTTTGTCTAACTAAAAACGATCCAATCACAGGAAACTTCCTCCCAACCATCCAGCCTTGGCACTAGTTCTTAGAGGTCGGACCGACCGGATCACAGGGAACATCCGAGGGGCTGATTCCCTCCCTTCTCTGTCTTCTCTAGCATGTGTGAGACTGGCACGCCCAGAGCAGTGTAGCAGTCAGTGCATTCCGTCCCTCCTCTTTCGCCTTCCCTTTCCCCCTCTGCCTTTCCTTTCCTGTTTCACCTATTGTTCTTTAATCTCGGCTCCATCTGTTCGCTGTCACGACAAAAAGGAACATGGAGTGTGATCTACAAACATACATAAAACGTTACGTTTTTGAGTATTTGCAATACTGTTTTTGATTTCCCGCCAAAAAGACGGGCTAGAACAGTGTTTATAAGTGCACACACCCTTTAATACCCCTTGTCCTGCTTATGTGGAAAACAAATAACAGAACAATTGTATTGGTGATGATCATGAATTGCCAGTTTTCAATGTGTGTTTAGAACAAGGTGTGATTTCTCACCTGTCTCTCAGCTACAACTACTTCCGCGAGGACGAAGAGATCTACAAGGAGTTTTTCGACATTGCCAACGACGTCATCCCCACCCTGCTGAAGGAGACGGCTGCAGCCGCCGAGAGCGGAGAAGGGAGCGAGGGAGGAGAGAAGGTAATGACTCTCGCCACCAAGGCACCATTGGAAATTTACATGAGAATGGAATAGAATGTTTCCCCTTCTCATTTTAATCTCAAGTCAAAGAATGAGGCTTTCATATTACAGTTACTGCCTCTCAAGCTATTCTCTGAGGGTTTCCTTTTTCTTCTCCATAACACATTTTCCCCCCACCCACCCCCCTCAGGACCAGCCCATACAGGCCTCTGCCCTCCAGGACCCAGAATGCTTTGCCCACCTGTTGCGTTTCTATGACGGCATCTGTAAGTGGGAGGAGGGAAGCCCCACCCCTGTCCTTCATGTTGGCTGGGCCACCTACCTGGTCCAGTCCCTCAGTCGCTTTGACCCACAGGTAAAATAACACAAACCTGGATTTTAAATCCGAAACCCTTCCCCATTTACTTTAAAGAGATCTAGTGTTCCACTCATAATACAATCAATCTAACTTGGTCTTTCCACAAACGTTGGCTGTACATGGTAGTGGTACATCCCTTTGAAACAATGTTATTATTATCCCTTTTTTTTTCTTTTTCTCTTGCCTTTTAATTATGTTGCCTCACATTGGGTTCAATGTAAATTACACGACGTGACCAAAAGTATGTGGACACCAGCTCGTCAAACATCTCATTCCAAAATCATGGAGTTGATTATTGTGCTGACGTTGCTTCCAGATGCCGTTTGGAACTCCATAGTGAGTGTTGCAACCAAGTACAGACGATTTGTACGCTCTACGTGCTTCAGCACTTGGTCCCGTTCTATGAGCTTGTGTGGCCTACCACTTCGCAGCTGAGCCGTTGTTGCTCCTAGACGTTTCCACTTCACAATAACAGCACTTACAGTTGACCGGGGCAGCTCTAGCAGGGCAGAAATATGACAAACTGGCTTGTTGGAAAGGTGGCATCCTATGACAGTGCCACGTAGACAGTCTCTGAGCTCTTCAGTAAGGCCATTCTACTGCCAATGTTTGTCTATGGAGATTGCATGGCTGTGTGCCCTATTTTATATACTTGTCAGCAACTGGTGTGGCTGAAATAGCGAAATCCACTCATTTGAAGGGGTGTCCACATACTTTTGTGTGTGTATATATAATGTATGGACATCATCCACAGATCCGTCAGAGGGTGTCCATCATCACCAAAGAGCCTGAGCCCCAGGACGACGATGACCAATCCAGTGAGGACCCTCGCGAAGGCCGGAGACGTGGCCCGAGGCGTGAGTCCAGACTGGAAGACCAAGCTTCCCCTCCAACACAATCCACCCCCACCACCCCTGTCCCACCACCAACCCAACCCAACCAGGCTAAGAAAGTAGGTGGAGAGGGCGGGACGCGGCGTCGCTCTTCAGGGCTCCGCGCTGGAGACCCCGAAGGCAAGGCCAAGTCATCCAGCCCGGTGCCCTCTCCTCTCAAGCAGCTGCCCTCCCCCAGTGGGAGTCCCCTGGTGGCCTTCCGGAGCAAGAAGATGAAGGGCATGAAGGAGCTGCTGTCTGCACCCAAGGTCAACGCCAGCGCCATCAAGCTCCAGCTCACCGCCCAGTCACAGGTGCAGATGAAGAGGCAGAAGAGCACTCCGTCGGGTGACTACACCATGTCCTTTATGAAGCGCCAGCGTAAATCTCTGTAGAAGGAGGACTCTGTCTGTAGAACATTCCTCTAGCATGGTTCCCAAGTCTAGTTGTGTTGTAAAGCCAACACTTATGGTCATTTATCATAAGAGTTGACTATACAGCACACACAGATCTGGGACCAGGCTAGACTTTCTCTTCATTGGGAGATAAACGAGGAGAGGCTGTCTGTGGGACATTTCCGTTGTGCTGTGATTGTGAGAGGCGAGGCAGCACAAAAAAGACTGCCGCATCAACTTGCTTGCATCTGCTGAGCATTATGCGATTTACTTTCTTTTTTCATCCAAAGGTTATTTTAGCAATCATATCATAAGTCCCAATAAGTAGGGCCGGGATGATACCAGTATCACGATACTCGTTAGTATTGTGGCAAGGAAACAAATGTCGGAAACATAAATCATTAAGTTGTAGGCATCCAGAGTCACATTTGTTTATTTTCCGAGCTATAGTGTACAATATTGTACGTACAGCAGGTTTTGTATGGTTTGTGTTTTCATTTTTGCCATGGAAAAATATTGTGATGCTGGCATCGTCCGGGCCCTACCAATAAGGCCATACGAGGGTCGGTAAGCACATAACGTGTGTGTTTAAGAGTGGAGGTAGTCACTTTAATCAAGTTTGAACATATGTTGACCAAGTTGCTCCTTTTAATCTTGTGATTCAATAATGATTGTGTATCATACAATAAAACAAAATGCTGTCACTTTGTGAGGATCAACTGAGCAGTGGCACACATCAACTGTTGAGTTCTGATTGACTTGTGTGGAAGTTATTGTAAAGCCAAAGTAATGGGCGTTTAGATGATAAATTCACTGAAATCCCTGGAAGTGATTCGGACTATTACTGTGTAACAATGTCCAACCCTGCTCTGTTGTCTCTTACATGCTAGCTATTGGTTGCCTTATACACCGCCTTTTTTATTTCAAATTTAGGTGGCCTTTTTTTAGTTTTGAGACTAGCCAGAGCTGCAATAGGCAACCTCGTGATTAGAAAGTGACCAGAAAGACCATGCACTGTTTAAAGGGTATTGCTGTAGTTTTACAAGCTACATACAGTAGTATTTTGCTTGATCATTGGTTTTATTTGCAGGTAATAAAATAATTTCAAATATGATACCCTTTTCTGTTTTGAATATAATGGGAATACTGTTGCACGTGTCATAATGGGCTATTCATAGATGTACAGTGTGCGTCCTCTGCTCTAATGACCAGGAAAATTCCGACATGCGCCTATAGTCGACTTGAGAATTGTGATCACTTGACTTTGCATGATCTGGCGGGCTCGCCTCGGGTAACATGAATGACTCTGAAGAAGGGTATCTGTGGTGTCTGGCGACGTAATCAATACCCATACTGTCAGGCTATCAGTTATATTTGCTTGGTCAGAAGAGTCGTGGTGTAATAGCATTTCATCGAGACAGCACCCCTGGGATTACTGCAACTATACCGCGCGTCCAGTTGTTGATTCGCTGTATGTATTGTTGTCATGAGTGGATATCAACGTGCGTGAGTGACCAGACGCAGTTCTGTCTGCAGGCATGGATACTACTATTGGAGTCTCGTTTTTGGACCCGTTGAATGATTACGAGTTAATTCGTCGTATTGGGAGTGGCACGTACGGAGATGTGTTCAAGGTGAGTCGTGAGTGGGGGGGAAATATCAGTTCGCACGTATGCGTATGTATGCGTTTTAATTGACATGCCAAGTCATTAAACCGTTAAACCAACGTAGCCTAGCTGTTAATAAACACGTTTTTTTTCTTCCTGTATTCCACAATGGGACATTTTATTGAATTTTATGTTGACAGGCTTTAAACATTCAAAAGTGGATAGAAGCACAGCCACCATACGTTAACGCTCTTAACATAATCTATGTTAAACTTTACGTATGACCATTCAACAAATCATGTGTATGCAGGTAACCAATAACTGGTAAAAGGTTGGGTGGGCGCCCCTGCAAGTGTGACTGCTATGTGAGAATAATGCGGGGATAGTCAATGAGCCCTCATCTTAATGATGCCTTTAGTGCCTATGGTTAATGCCCATAAACTAGTTTATCTTCTGCTGTTCAGTATTCGTAATCAGGCTGGGATAGCATCCGGGCTGGTCAATTAGTTCAACATCCATAACGACCAAGGCCACTACAGGAACATTTATCAAGGCTCAAGGCATTTCATTCTAACTTTTTATTAGCTCTCTCAGCAATACTATAAAGCTCTCTGTAATATACTCTCATTTTGTGCTGTTTTTTTTTCATGAAGGTAGAATAACTGACTTCATAGATCACCTTTTTAAGACCAGGGGATGTTACAAGAAATCTAGTCTGAAGGGCACTGCGACATTTATCAGCATTTATGTTTTATGTATCTTGACTATCGATAAGGTCTTTTTCAGTCAGTCTCGTCTATTTTGACTTCGTGATGTGAGCTGCAGGATAAAAAAACATTCTGTGATCCCACCCTGAATGTAAAATACATGCATCCTGCAAGAGCAACAGACTCAAATTGCTATGTGCCTCTCCTCCCCTGCTAGAAACATTTGGTATCCAATAGACTACAAAAGTAAAACAGG
The DNA here is from genome assembly GCF_045791955.1 of Oncorhynchus clarkii lewisi. Classification (NCBI taxonomy): domain Eukaryota; kingdom Metazoa; phylum Chordata; class Actinopteri; order Salmoniformes; family Salmonidae; genus Oncorhynchus; species Oncorhynchus clarkii. The sequence continues at coordinate 28,294,772 of NC_092155.1, read as the reverse complement.
TACAACAGGCAACATTTACTGCAAGCACAATTGTTAACTTTTGGGCTAATGCTTTATGAATATGAATAATTCAAAATGTCCCCTAGACATGTCCTCTGTTTCACTCAGTCTTGACGTTATGTAATGTTGTACAACCCCTGCCATGCCTTAGCGCCATGTCACTGCCCGGGCTATGCCTGCCTGCCTGCCTGCTGTGAATGGAGAAACTGCTACTGTCCCATAGACAATGGCCTATTATCACCTCCCACTACCTCGCTGTTCTCCTCCTCTCCTCCACTGTTCTGTTTCTCCAGCCGTACTGGAGCTCCGTGGAGGTCAGGGGTCAAACCACTGGCCATGTGACCTCGTGGGCTCTCTGACTCTGTGGACATTCATTAGATGACCATTGTTCACAAGATCCAGGAAACTCTTCAGCTACTCAGCTGAGGGTTCTGCTCTCAAGTGTGTGACCTGTTGCAGCTACGTAAATAAAGAATGAAGCCTTTGTCAAACAAGAAAGCATGGATTTCATGCCTCAAAAGTAGCCCTGATATTCATCTCAAAGACCTCAGTGGGAGGTTGCTTTTACGAGTGAGTAGTTATTTTTGTCTTGTAGTCTAGTGAAACTATGCCAAAGACAGGTTGAGGAGTCATACGTACAGTATGTGCATTCATGGTTATAAACTTGTGACCTGTGACCTGACTGAGATTACCTGAGGTTCAATGGTAGGGGAAACCCACAGAACAGAAATATGTTTCACAAACCAGCAGCAGCACTGCAATGCCCAGTCATCACTGTCACACTGTGGGCTGTTGGTAATTTGTTATTGCAAGTTACATCACACACACACACACATTTCCATTTGTGCTGTTGTTGCAGTTGTGCGGATCTGTCTCTCACTGAATATCAATAATGTCTTGAGGCCAGTTTAGTGCAACATACTTCCGAATGATCGTATGGAAAAGCAGGGAAAAAGCTGTCTGTTTTTATTGTGTGGAATTTCAATCTTCAAGCCCTGAGAAATAACTACTTTTGGAACTATGATCAAAGTGATGAAGTTTTATATTCATTACCATTGTCTGTGAACTCTATCCCACAACACACTGTTATTTCATGCTGCCCTTGGCGAACCTTAAAGAGACATTACTGTCACTTTAGTCACAGGAAGTGCTCTGTTATAACAGGAAAAAAAACAGGAAGTCGGTGTAGCCAAGCTTCAGGTTTTGTCTACAGGCAATCTGATAGACCATTGGTTGATTCTATATTTGTCGGGCATAGAGTTAAGGGCCTTTACGACCTGACGTCACTTCAACGTTTGACCTGTCAGAAAGAATAGGAGCAATCCATGTTTTTAAAGGATAAAACGAGAGGAAATGACGGATGAACGTCGGATGGACATTGTAAACAACATCCTCTGGATTCAAAGCCAGGGACTTTTCCCCTTGTTCTCTCTTACGCCCCTGACATAGACCATGTCACTGAGCATGACTCTTAAAGCTCTGGGTCTGCGTCTGAAGTGGCACACTATTCCCTATACAGTGCACCACTTTTGATGCGGGCCCTGGTCACAAGTAGTGCACTATAGGGTGTCATTTCAGATACAACCCGGGACTGTGTAGGAAATACCTCTCACTACTATAGTGTCCCCAGCAGCCCCTGTCTCTGTCTCCTGCTGTTGCATTTCTACAAGGTGAAGCTGAAGGTCAGAGGCAGCATGCGACCAGCCCGGCCAGACCAGGATCTAATATTGTTTCTTTTATCGTCAAGATGGCTGACTAGGGGGTTTGGGTTTTGAATGGATGCCCGGGGCTTCCTATAGTGATGGGAGGAATGTGGCAGATCTCCAAACTGAGATGAAAATGCATTTAGGAATGAGTTACAGAGAAAATTGCATTTTGGCCCCCCAAAAAATGGCTTTTCACTTGAATTTCACAAATAGGACTATCATAACTATATAGATCTAGATATTTTGTGATTTAATTGCATTAGCTGTTATGTTTTCCATTGCCAATACTAAGAAATTGTATTTAGAGTTAGAAATTGTGAGAGAAAAATGAAAAATGAAATGGTTGTAAACAGCTAATTGACTGTTGTAAATAGAACGATTGCGATGAGCTGTCAGCAATTTGATGCAATTGCTTCGAGGAAACTGCTTGCTGATGGTTTAGTGTTTCACTCTCCCGGATGTAGGTGTCTAGTGTTGTAGGCCTATGTACTGCTGACTAATCCATGGACATGTCATTCTGTAGTCTGTATTCCCTGTATTAAGTTCACAGTATTAATCACTCACAGTTCACCCTTTCTTTCAGGCTCGCAACATCAAGAGTTCGGCAATGGCAGCCATCAAAATAGTCAAACTGGATCCTGGTATGTGACCAGTCTTGTCAGACCTGTATTATGGGTTATTTCTTGCATGTTTTGCCTTCCTGTATGCTTTGTGTAGTACATTCTTAAGTCTTTGGAGACAATCTATTGTGTGTGTGACACAGTTAACTACTACTACTAGCAGCAGTAGGCTAGTAGTAGAAGTAGCTAGTAGTTCTAGTACTAGTATCAGTATTAGTGTTGAGATGTCAGGAAATGGCCTACAGTGAGGGGGAAAAGTATTTGATCCCCTGCTGATTTTGTACGTTTGCCCACTGACAAAGAAATGATCTGTCTATAATTTTAATGGTAGGTTTATTGGAACAGTGAGAGACAGAATAACAACAAAATAATCCAGAAAAACGTATGTCAAAAATGTTATAAATTGATTTGCATTTTAATGAGGGTAATAAGTATTTGACCCCTCTGCAAAACATGACTTAGTACTTGGTGGCAAAACCCTTGTTGGCAATCACAGAGGTCAGACGTTTCTTGTAGTTGGTCACCAGGTTTGCACACATCTCTGGAGGGATTTTGTCCCAATCCTCTTTGCAGATCTTCTCCAAGTCATTAAGGTTTCGAGCATAATGTTTCCACCTCCATGTTTTACGGTGGGGATGGTGTTCTTGGGGTCATAGGCAGCATTCCTCCTCCTCCAAACACGGCGAGTTGAGTTGATGCCAAAGAGCTCCATTTTGGTCTCATCTGACCACAACACTTTCACCCAGTTGTCCTCTGAATCATTCAGATGTTCATTGGCAAACTTCAGACGAGCATGTATATGTGCTTTCTTCAGCAGGGGGTCCTTGCGGGCGCTGCAGGATTTCAGTCCTTCATGGCGTAGTGGGTTACCAATTGATTTCTTGGTGACTATGGTCCCAGCTGCCTTGAGATCATTGACAAGATCCTCCCGTGTAGTTCTGGGCTGATTCCTCATCGTTCTCATGATCATTGCAACTTCATGAGGTGAGATCTTGCATGGAGCCCCAGGCAGAGGGAGATTGACAGTTATTTTGTGTTTCTTCCATTTGCGAATAATCGCACCAACTGTTGTCACCTTCTCACCAAGCTGCTTGGCGATGATGTTGTAGCCCATTCCAGCCTTGTGTAGGTCTACAATCTTGTCCCTGACATCCCTGGAGAGCTCTTTGGTCTTGGTCATGGTGGAGAGTTTGGAATCTGATTTATTGATTGCTTCTGTGGACAGGTGTCTTTTATACAGGTAACAAACTGAGATTAGGAGCACTCCCTTTAAGAGTGTGCTCCTAATCTCAGCTCGTTACCTGTATAAAAGACACCTGGGAGCCAGAAATCTTTCTGATTGAGAGGGGGTCAAATACTTATTTCCCTCATTAAAATGCAAATCAATTTCTAACATTTCTTACATGCGTTTTTCTGGATTTTTGTTGTTGTTATTCTGTCTCTCACTGTTCAAATAAACCTACCATTAAAATTATAGACTGATAATTTCTTTGTCAGTGGGCAAATGTACAAAATCAGCAGGGGATCAAGTACTTTTTCCCCTCACTGTATATCTGTGTCTTAGTTTGGTCATGTGACCTGCATGCTCCCTGTTCAGGTGATGACATCACATCCATCCAGCAGGAGATCACTATGATGAAGGAATGCAAGCACAAGAACATTGTGGCCTATTTCGGCAGCTATCACAGGTACATGTTTAGGCTTGTCTAATTTTACACTTCATGAGAGTTCCACGTCCATCTGTGGAATTCCTTGGATTGTGAGTGTTCTTGGATGTGTTGAATTCCACTCTTTTTATTTAACTAGGCAAGTCAGTTTAGAACAAATTCTTATTTTACAATGACGGCCTACCCCGGCCAAACCCTCCCCTAACCCGGACGACACTGGGCCAATTGTGCGCCGCCCTATGGGACTCCAGATCACGGCCGGTTGTGATATCGCCCGTAATCGAACCAGGGTCTGTAGTGGCGCCTCCTAGCACTGCGAATCAGTGCCTTAGACCGCTGCGCTACTCACTCATTGTGCCACTCGGGAACGCTCTTACCTCAAACGCCCACTTCTAGGACTTAGAATGCAGCATTCTCTCCCACACTACAGAAATTGTGGCTCTCAAAATGAACGTTATACACACAAAAAGCCCGGTTGTTGATAGAATACGGTCACTAACAAGCGCATGCATACACACAGAATTAAACGTATGCGTGTGTGTGTGTGTGTGTGTGTGTGTGTGTGTGTGTGTGTGTGTGTGTGTGTGTGTGTGTGTGTGTGTGTGTGTGTGTGTGTGTGTGTGTGTGTGTGTGTGTGTGTGTGTGTGTGTGTGTGTGTGTGTGTGTGTGTGTGTGTGTGTGCGTGCGTGCATACACCCACACTGTTGCTAAGTCTAAGGTTAGGTTAGGTAAGGTTTTTACCTTTTTATCTTAGTCCTTTTGGAACGTCTGAATGTTAACTCTGTAACATTTCAAGGTCAGATAACATTGCGATTTGTTTGGATGGCAAAACAGTCCCTACTCAGTTCTCCTCTCCAACGAAGTTCATAGTAATTGGTTACAAAAATCCATATTATAATTTTTTTGTTGTCTGGAAAGTCAACAAAAATGCATTCCCGACTGGTAATCAAAGTGTGTATCTCCCATTTTTTTGCAGAAACACTAAATTGTGGATATGTATGGAGTACTGTGGAGGGGGGTCGTTACAAGACATTTACCACGGTATGTATTGCTACAACTGAACTGACCTTACCTTATAGCCATGTATTTTCCTTCCTCTCTTGTGTGGCCATTAATCTAAGGTCTCTACTGGTATTTCCACAGTGACTGGGCCCTTAAAGGAGAAGCAGATAGCCTACATCTGCAGAGAAACCCTCCAGGTTAGTCAGCCCAGGGATGTACTATAAGTGATGAGCTCTGTCACTTTCCTAACTGGGACAGACGGTCACAGTATAATCCAGTAGCAGTGTGTGGATAGAATCACTGCGGCAGCCAAGCCAGGACAACAACAAAAAATACATATTACAACCTATGTGTTATGATAATTGCGTTGTTTTTTCTATAAGCTGGTGGTTCATATCCCTTTTTACCGTGATATAAAGGCAGAGACAATAAGAAGACACCGTGACAGAATAAATTCAACCACACCTTGGTTTCATCATTAAACCAGAGAGCAACATCTGTCCGGTGAAGTCCACAAACAAACAGTTACATGACCTACTACTGCATGGTCAAGCAAGTTAATGTTTCCAACATTTTCTGACCACTAAACAACTCTTAATTTAGAACCACAGAGTGTTACCGCAAGTTGCAAAGAAAACAGGAGCTGCCTCCACTCTTCCAGCACCATTTCAACTTCAACATCATCAAATCACCTATGCTTAGTCTAGTAATTACAACTAAAAGATACCAAAAAACAATTTAGTCCAATCAACGTAAACTAAATAGGATGTGGCTGTCGATGGTTCTGATTTCTGTGTGTGTGTATGCGCGAGCTTGCAAGTAGACAAAAACATGTTGACTCACCCAGAAATGCCAATGTCATCCTCCTTTCTTTCATGACTCTGTCATACAGTACACACTTTAAAAATGTTTGTTGTCCTAAGCTACCTGGCTAAAATGCTTGATCGCTACCCTGACTTCTTTTCATGGACAACGATGCGCCAGACAAGCTAGTTAACATTAGCCTACTACATCTAGCTACATATTGAACTTCCATCCTCTCAGGCCAGGGGCACAATATGAATTTATGGTTGGATCAGAATCTCTGTATTAATCATTGGCTAGTCCATAATTAATTTATTAATCTAATGATTTTAGCTAGCCACCAGAGGACAACAACACTACGGGATGCAACAATTCAAGTTGTGTCTGTAAATGACGCTTGGATTGTGAGTTGTGTGAAGCAAAATCCACTGGCCTCTTTTTATTTCATTTATAAAAACATTTTTAACCTTTATTTAACTTGACACTTTGTTTTTGGTGCTCCAGGACCATTCACAGTTGAGCTCTCTCAGTTCAGCTCAATGCTGAACTGAATCCTCGCTGGCTTCCCTTACATTCAATGCGACGAGCGGCATCAATGTCATACTCTTTTTGACCAGACGGTATCAGATAGATGGCTTACAGATCCAGAGACAGAGGGGCGCTGTTTCGCTCGCTCTGTTGTTTTCTCCAGTGAGATACATTCAACCTCCTGCGAATTGAAGAAAAAGGATGAAACACAGAGAGAGAAAAAAATATATATATTTTTATCTTTCTTTGTCTATTCTTTGGGGAAGGCTGGCTTCTCTTTGGAATCCTTCAATACACGCCACTGGTATAATCATGTGTTTCTAACCACAGGAAAGCAATGCAGCATGTTTTGTGACACCATACACACAGCACAGCAACATAACATTACCTCCCTTATTCGTGTCAACACTTTGTGTTTGTTGCACATTGTTGTGTTGTGTCTGGCTCTATGGGCTTGTGTGGTGAACTGAGGATGAGATTGAGAGATTTGTCAAACTGTTTCTGTGTTTTTGTTTTTCAACAGGGCTTGTACCACCTGCACGAAACAAGCAAAATGCATAGAGACATAAAGGTATCATTTTGACATACCGGTATGTTATTGTCAGTGAATGGCTCGGATCGGAATCTTTGTGAGCTCATATCTTTGTGTGTGTGTGTGTGTGTGTGTGTGTGTGTGTGTGTGTGTGTGTGTGTGTGTGTGTGTGTGTGTGTGTGTGTGTGTGTGTGTGTGTGTGTGTGTGTGTGTGTGTGTGTGTGTGTGTCTGTCCATCTGTCTATAGGGAGCAAATATCCTTATCACAGAACGAGGAGATGTCAAACTGGGTCAGTGAACATCTATTCTATACCATCAATCACACTCACTCACTCACTCACTCCCTCACTCACTCATATACATTGTCTGCGATAACTTTGAGGTTAACTAGCGTGGTAAAAATAAACCACTCACAAGACATATTGGATCCTGCATTCTGTCTCCCCCTGCCACCAAACTGTCATCTCTGTTTCCATGCAGCCGATTTTGGAGTTGCTGCAGAGATCAGTGCTTCTGTAGCCAAGAGGAAGTCTTTTATAGGAACTCCCTACTGGTAAGATAACTGGGCTCAAACCACGACCTTCAACGTTATGACTCATTGAAAACGATATACTTCAGTGCTTATTTATGCTGACACTGATACGTCTTACAGTAGTCATACGTTTCCTTCTTTGGATATGTTCTTTCAGGATGGCTATGAGACACTTTATAAGGTGGTCGTATGTCCTTATGACAAGTCCTATAATGCATTATAACCACATCATAATTCATAACCCCCAATCTCCCATTTCACCTGACTGGTGTTTATGTACCCATGCCAGGATGGCACCGGAGGTGGCAGCAGTGGAGAAAAAGGGCGGGTACAACCATCTGTGTGACATCTGGGCGGTGGGCATCACGGCCATCGAGCTGGCAGAGCTCCAGCCGCCCATGTTTGACCTCCACCCTATGAGGTGAGCTCTGAGACAAAGGACAGAGTTACAGACACAAACTGAGACGGAGGCAGAGATCCAGGCACAGAAAGGCAGAGATCCAGACAGAGACACAGACACAGACAGAGACAGGCAGACTCCGTACCAGTCCCCTCTAGATTTTAGCCTTTAACATCAACAATAAATAGTTTCCATCCCCTTTTCATTCACTCCTCTAAATCCACAATAATTCCACTGAAAATAAATGATGATGGATATATATATTTGTGCTGTGTTGCATTTCACGGGCTATTCACATACCTCTGAATCCAATATGGTATCATAGCTTTGTAGGTGACGACAACAACAAAAATCTCAAGCCTGGGAGCAGATCTGTTTGTGCTTTTGGAAACCGCCTCTGGAGTGTTTGTCGTTATGGCAGACATGTCAGCGAAGGACAAAGGAGCTGGCCAAGGCACACAATAAACAGATCTATGAAGAAGGCTAGGCTTTCCACCGTGTTAACGTTTCAAACTATTAAAACTATGTTCCAGAGCCTTGATGTTAATGTCGAAAAGCAGCTTCCAGCCACCCAGGCTCAAGGACAAGACCAAGTGGTGAGATGGACATGAGCACACCACATTCCCTGAACAATTCAGCCACCTCACCATGCATCATACTGTATGTGAAATACCTCTTCTCCGAAAGCATCCGCCTGACACGAGACTGTTCTTTGAATGCAGCATTGATATTCTCCATATTTCTCAATATGGTTATGCATTTTTGTTGTTGTTGCTGTCTCATCTCCCTCCTCTCTCTCTGCAGGTCTGCGGGGTTCCAGAGCTTTGTGAAGATGTCCCTCATTAAGAACCCCAGGAAGAGACCGTCGTCCGAGACTTTACTGCAGGTACACTTCGGTACACCGCTGAGAGCACGTTGCTTTCCCCTCTCTCTCTCTCTCTCTCTCTCTATAAACCAGCGGAGGAAACATTCATGAAAAGCCCCTGGATGGCGATCAACATTCACCGCCATTATAGACAGAGCCTCTGGACTAGAGCCTCTGACTGAGGTGCTAAAAGCATAGCGATCCTGTATTCATGTCTATAGCTAATAGGGACCCCTAACAGGGCCTCGGGAGCTGTCAGAGATCAAGGAAATGAATGATCAAGTTATTTATTGATGTAGAGCTTTTACATAAAAAATAAATAAAAAATCTGTTGTATCCCCAGCATCCGTTTGTGACCCAGCTACTGACTCGTAACCTGATCATTGAGCTGCTGGACATGGCCAACAACCCGGACCTCCACTCCACACACGGCATGGATGATAACGACATGGAGGTGAGGATAGGTGACAATAGACAGACAGACGCACATGCATGGCCATCATCCAGAACTCTCAGGAACATTGCTTGTTCCTAGTGTGATGTATTATGTGTGTGTGTGTGTGTGTGCGTGTGCGTGTGCGTGTGTTTGTCTGCAGAATGTAGAAGCTGCTCCTGATAAGATCCAGTCTGCAGGAAAACACCTGCCCGTGGAGAGGACTCTGTCTGAACAGCAGTGTGAGTCTTCAAATCCCTACACAATTATGACACTGAAGCATCATCATCAGCCCACGCATGACATCATCACTACAATTTGTGAAAAGGGTTATCGAAGTTCTATTTGCAAAACCATCAAAATCAACATCAAGGAGGGTCTTCTTCCCTGAACACTGTACATGGGCTTTGACTGTACATCCGTCCACGATAATTCAAGTGGACACTCATCTATAGTTAGAGAGGGGGTGTGTGTGTGTGTGTGTGTGTGTGTGTGTGTGTGTGTGTGTGTGTGTGTGTGTGTGTGTGTGTGTGTGTGTGTGTGTGTGTGTGTGTGTGTGTGTGTGTGTGTGTGTGTGTGTGTGTGTGTGTGTGTGTGTGTGTGTGTGTGTGTGTGTGTGCGTGCGTGCGTGCGTGCGTGCGTGCGTGCGTGCGTGCGTCTATCCTTGTGTATCGCGCGTACTTGGAGAGTTGAGGTCAACATCACCCTCGCTAGCTTAATGTATGGAATTGGGGACGAGGTAGGAGAGCAGAGCAGCACGCAACACAACACTCTTGGGGTCCTGACTCCTGTTACAAGACGCCCATTGAGACTTGAAGGGGAGATGAAGTCACCAAGTCACACGGTCAACCCAACACAGAGAGACGCATAGAGGTGGTACTGTCCGCACACGCACATGCCATGTCCCCTTTCTGCCATGACTCTGACGTGCCTGGCGTCCCACGTTTGAGGAGGAGGTGGGGGAGGCGAGGAGGTGGGGGAGGCGAGGAGGGATGACTGAGGAACTATTGTTATGTCTCCTATCAGTGGGATTACAGCATACACAGGGTGCGGTGATGGTGGACAATGCGGCCGCTCTACAGCAGCCTGGGACAAAAAGCGTGTATATATAGACAAGCATGTCAACAAAGATGGTGGGTGTGGGGAGGGGTGTTGTGACTCGTCTCTTATGCAAATACAATAGGTTCTCGGGCATGTTCGTGGAAAGGGGTGTGGTGAGTCATTGTGAATGGGCATCACAATAGGTTTTCTGGGGTGAGCAGTGCGGTGAGTTGCCTGAAGCCAATGGTAGTACTTGCAACACATGATTGAGGTTGTGATGTGTGATATAGCCTGTGAGAGTGTGCCCCTGAGCAAGAAAGTAGTTTACCAATTGATTGGAATATGTAGCAAGTGAAATTAAATGATAGTAAAATGAATCACATAAAACATGTTTTGTATCAGCAGTTAGTAATTATAAGTACATACTTTGTATTTAATTGTAATTTTTCCTCATGGTTAACTAAGCTGTGCTTGCCTTAGTTGACCAAATGAAGTTTGGGCCCCCGTTGAGGAAAGTCACAGAGCCTTATCCTGATATGGTGAGTGACATTTATTTCCTGTGTTTGACATGTAGGGGGTAAGAGGTCAATTCAACATAGAATGGCTATTTGGGGAAGTGTGATTACGAGATGTATGAGTTCTTGTATGGCATAGTTTTAAGATGTTATTAATAGGGATACTATGAATGTGTATGTTGTTGATGTTTTTTTTGGTCATATTTCAGCAAAGCTCGTATGAAGACGATTGGGACCTCTCAGAAGATGAAACTGAATCACCGTAAGATGCTCCTCTTCCTCACCAATTTTCTCAAATCTAGTAGCATTACATCAAAGACATAGTATTTCAGAGCATTATCCCAAATCTACTATCGGTGTTTGTGTGGCCATGGATGTGACATCCCCGCTAGAGAGGGAAAAACATTGACAAAACTCCCGATGCATTATTAATAGACTCATATTTGCAGTAAAAGGAAAAGTTTGCTTCCTCATTGAGAGAGAACACTGGCTGCAACGCTCCTATTGTCACAGAACAGGCAGTGCTCTGTCACATCATGTACACAGAACAAGTGGCTCCATAGAGACATTAGCATCTTGTCTTCCTATTTCAGGAGCCTGTTAGAATGTGTGGAGGAAGCTCTGCAGCTGAGGTAGGCCTGCAGACCCCCCCCCCCTCCATTGTACAAACACTATTCAACACTATTCTACCCTGTGGCAACTTTTATCAAGGAAGCAATGAAAGTTTGTTTATTTACATTTAAATGATTAGCTTTTCATGTTAACTTGACATTATCTGGTAAAGAAGTATAGAATATTTGACCACTGATTATTATTGTTTGGTATGCATATTTTAAATTAAATTTAAAAAATAATTATTTAACCTTTATTTAACCAGGAAGGGCTCATTGAGATGAAAATCTATTTTTCAAGAGCGCCCTGGCCAAGATAGACAGCACCAAGTCATTACAAAACAATTACAGACAGACAACATGAAAAACTACAAGTAACAACGAAGTTACGCAACCATAAATAAATAGGTTATTAGTAGGTTAAAATGTACTAGTCACAGACAAACGACTTGACATGCTGCCATCTTGGATTTGAAGTTGATCGAGTGTGATAGACAAGTTGTGTTTTTACAATTCATTGAACCTGCCCTGCTCCAAATCTTGTCCTATTAAGATCCAACACAATTGAGCCCATGTCAGTTTATTGACTGTGACAGCAAGTATCCCACATGGAAAGCAAATCTGATTTACCTTTGATTTACCACAGAGTGCTTCAGTAACAATATTACCATTGACTATTTCAGGAGCTTAACCATCAAAAGAGTGCCATCTACTGACGTAAGTGCCAATAACACAACCCCAAGAAAACAAAGAGTTCCTTCTGAAATAGTGTAATGCAATACATTAAGACAATCCTTTTGACCTTTCAGCTATTTCCTATTGCATTATATGATGGTGTTTTGTCTATTGTCTTTGGTTGCGTAGGGGGGTAAAGTTGGGAGGAAGAGTGGGTTGTTCAGCCCTTCCACAGCCTCCCTGCCTGCCATCGGCTCCTTCTGTCCCACCCTGGAGGACAAGGACCTCACCCTCCGCCCAAGCTCCACCCTGGGGCCCGACTCCACACCCAACAACTCCATGTCAGGTACTGAACTTCCACACACAGAGTAAATGTTTCCAGGTTATATGTCAATCTGTCATGACAGCTGATTTGGTTCTGGGTCCCGAGATTATACACTGCTCAAAAAAATAAAGGGAACACTTAAACAACACAATGTAACTCCAAGTCAATCACACTTCTGTGAAATAAAACTGTCCACTTAGGAAGCAACCCTGATTGACAATAAATTTCACATGCTGTTGTGCAAATGGAATAGACAACAGGTGGAAATTATAGGCAATTAGCAAGATACCCCCAATAAAGGAGTGGTTCTGCAGGTGATAACCACAGACCACTTCTCAGTTCCTATGCTTCCTTGCTGATGTTTTGGTCACTTTTGAATGCTGGCGGTGCTTTCACTCTAGTGGTAGCATGAGACGGAGTCTACAACCCACACAAGTGGCTCAGGTAGTGCAGCTCATCCAGGATGGAACATCAATGCGAGCTGTGGCAAGAAGGTTTGCTGTGTCTGTCAGCGTAGTGTCCAGAGCATGGAGGCGCTACCAGGAGACAAGCCAGTACATCAAGAGATGTGGAGGAGGCCATAGGAGGGCAACAACCCAGCAGCAGGACCGCTACCTCCGCCTTTGTGCAAGAAGGAGCAGGAGGAGCACTGCCAGAGCCCTGCAAAATTACCTCCAGCAGGCCACAAATGTGCATGTGTCTGCTCAAACGGTCAGAAACAGACTCCATGAGGGTGGTATGAGTGCCCGACGTCCACAGGTGGGGGTTGTGCTTACAGCCCAACACCGTGCAGGACGTTTGGCATTTGCCAGAGAACACCAAGATTGGCAAATTCGCCATTGGCGCCCTGTGCTCTTCACAGATGAAAGCAGGTTCACACTGAGCACATGTGACAGACGTGACAGAGTCTGGAGACGCCGTGGAGAACGTTCTGCTGCCTGCAACATCCTCCAGCATGACCGGTTTGGCGGTGGGTCAGTCATGGTGTGGGGTGGCATTTCTTTGGTGGGCCGCACAGCCCTCCATGTGCTCGCCAGAGGTAGCCTGACTGCCATTAGGTACCGAGATGAGATCCTCAGACCCCTTGTGAGACCATATGCTGGTGCGGTTGGCCCTGGGTTCCTCCTAATGCAAGACAATGCTAGACCTCATGTGGCTGAAGGTTGTCAGCAGTTCCTGCAAGAGGAAGGCATTGATGCTATGGACAGGCCCGCCCGTTCCCCAGACCTGAATCCAATTGAGCACATCTGGGACATCATGTCTTGCTTTAGTCCAGGTCTGGGAGAAGATCCCTCAGGAGACCATCCGCCACCTCATCAGGAGCATGCCCAGGCGTTGTAGGGAGGTCATACAGGCACGTGGAGGCCACACACACTACTGAGCCTCATTTTGACCTGTTTTAAAGACATTACATCAAAGTTGGATCAGCCTGTAGTGTGGTTTTCCACTTTAATTTTGAGTGTGACTCCAAATCCAGACCTCCATGGGTTGATACATTTGATTTCCATTGATCATTTTTGTGTGATTTTGTTGTCAGCACATTCAACTATGTAAAGAAAAAAGCATTTAATAAGAATATTTCATTCATTCAGATCTAGGATGTGTTATTTTAGTGTTCCCTTTATTTTTTTGAGCAGTGTATGTTGACGTGAATATTTGACTAGTGATCAGTGTATTCTAATGCAATCGTAATACGTTCCATTATACAGTATATCTTCTGTGTGTTGTAATCCGAATCATTGTAGCTTTTCTCATTCATGCTAAGATTGACAACATGTCTCAACATGACAAATGGGTTCTCCCATCTCTCCTCCTCTCGTGTGGTTCTCTAGTCTTGGCCAGGTGCTCTGCTACCCAGGACATCAGCAGACAGTGGTGCAGTGACCCCAGTGTTTCTGAGGGGAGCGCCGTGCAGGCGGAGAAGAAGACAGGGGGAGTGGCCTCTCCGAGCAGGGAAACCTCTCTCTCTCCAGAGTGGAGCACACTGAGGAGAAAGACCGAGGACTCTGTGAGTGTACAACACAGGAAAATGTTGGCCCACTACATATGAGTACATTGAATGCTGTCAGCGTAGTGTCCAGAGCATGGAGGCTCTGTTTCTGACCGTTTGAGCAGACACATGCACATTTGTGGCCTAATGAGTACATTAGTTTCATATCCATATGTGCTGATGCCGATAGTTGGCTTCAAGATATGGTATGGATTCGAGGCTGTCAGTATATAGCATGGTTGGGGTTAAATCCAATGTCAATTCTGACACTTTGGGATGAAGTGAAATTTCAACGCAATAGTTGAAAAGTGCCATTCAATCCAACCCTGGGACGGAGTGACAAAAAGTGTGTGGTTTGTTAACCAAAAAAAAGTGTGTGGTTTGTTAACCAAAAAAAAGTGTGTGGTTTGTTAACCAGCAAGTGTGTGGATTGTTAACCAAAAAGTGTGTGGCTTGTTAACCTAATAGCCTGTTTCAAAACATCCAGTTTTATCTCCTTTTAATAAACAATCCTTTTGTAACATTAATATAGGAGGAGAGAATTCAGAATAGTCAACCAAACAGCAGCCAGATCCCATGACATTGCTGTTTTTGCTCCATTCATTTAAACAACATTATCATTTGAACGACACAGTTACCCCTCTTTTTTGTTGTTGTTGTTGTGTGTAACCCTTTTAACTTCTAGAGAGCTGATTGTCATGGACTCCCTCCTACCCCTCAAGTCCATGTAAGTGCAGAGGTCGAGTCTAACAGCATGTGCCCTACGGTACAGGGACATGACCAATGACACTGCTGCGCCGACAACTAACAACCCATGCTTACACACAGACCTAGCTAATGGCTGTCGGTCTAACGAACGCCTGGTGGAATGCTCACTGCAACATTGCTTCTGTGTAGATGGACAGTGGACACATTTCAGTATTCTAACCATGCCTATTTTACCGTAATGTCGGAATTAGTCAACACGACATTAAAACACACAGTATGTTGTTTTGGTGTAATAGATGGGTGCCTGTTTCTCCAAAGTCTTCAATGGTTGTCCTCTGAAGATCCACTGCGCTGTGACCTGGATCCTCCCGAAAACCAGAGGTAGGTTTGCAGAAAGGGTTGAAGAGGTTCAAATGAGGTTCTAACATACGACCTAGAATATGAACCAAGACATAGTCTTGTCTCTTCCTCAGATCAGTACCTTATTCTGGGTGCAGAGGAGGGTGTATATACTCTCAACCTCAACGAGCTCCACGAGGACACTCTGGAGAAGGTAGTGGCACAGACGTTTATGAATAGGGTAAAGGGTGAGGTCGTGTTGAATTCCTGAGCGTACCACTAATACCTCTCTCTTCCCCCACAGTTGCTCCCGCAGAGATGTGCCTGGCTGTATGTCATGAACAACGTTTTGATGTCCGTATCAGGTAGGACAATCGATCCCCATTTTTCATTCGGCCAATCACACACCTATACGATTGGTCATAGGATCCTACACCATCAACTACACTGCTCCAAACCAGATCTGGGTTCAAATAGTATTTGAGTGTTTGCTTGAGCCTACTTTGACTACCAGGTGGGTGGGGTTTGCACTCCATTGGTTCCATTGTACCAGGCAAGCTCGAAAAAGAACTGCTAAATTGGAACACTGGTTTCTTACCATTCCTTCCCTCTCCACCCCCATCTTCAGGGAAGTCGTCCCAGCTGTACTCCCACAGTCTGATGTCTCTGTTTGAACAGAGAGGTCACAAGCAGCAGAAACAGAGTCACCTGTCCCTCAGTACCAACCGCCTCACTGAGAGGATCAACCCCAGGTAGAGTGAGTGAGTGAGTGAGTGAGTGAGTGAGTGAGTGAGTGAGTGAGTGAGTGAGTGAAAGAGTGAGTGAGTGAGTGAGTGAGTGTGGATTAATGTTATCGGGTTAAGTTTGCCTTCAATTTATGTGCATCTCCTAATTTCAAATGTTTTTCAAATGTTTGTCCATCAGCAGGAAATATGCTGTAACTGTGAAGATACCAGACACTAAAAGCTGTCGAAGATGCAGTGTGGGTAAGTGTAATTTGACGTTGCAATATGTTCAAGAAAGTTTATGAAATTGACCCAAAGTGTTTTCAGTTGCTCTTTGTCCCTCCCTCTCTCTCTGCTGCAGCAAGGAACCCATACACAGACAGCACGTTCCTGTGTGGGGCTGTGCCGTCAGGTCTAGTTCTACTCTTGTGGTATGACCCCATGCAGAAATTTATGCAGCTCAAGGTGTGTATTGACATAACTCCATATTGTGCTATTAAAATGATTACTTACAATTGATTTCAATGAACCGTGTCTGTTAGACTTGTAAAATGTATCCTTCTATGCTCTCTTCTTCCCTCTCCTTCTCTCAGCATATAGACATACGTCTACCAGATCCGCTCCCTATCTTTGAGCTACTGGTGTTAGTGACAGATGAGTTTCCACAGTTGTGTGTTGGTGTGAGAGACTGCACTGCTCAGAAAGGGAAACTGCCAACCAACCAGCAACTGAAGTTTGATATCGTAGAGTTGAACGGCACACCAAACTCTTCACCAGGTGGCACAGAGATGTTAGATGCCAGGATTTCAACCATATAACATTGTGTAGAGGAATTGTATAATTATCTTTCTTTCTCTCTATTTCTCTCTTTCTGTCTTGTGCGTGTGCAGAGAGTATGCCTGTCGGAGCCGGACCGGGAGCCGTGCAGGCGACACAGCTGGACAGAGACACGGTTCTCATTGCACTGGAGAGTAAGTCTATTGGAGCTCGATTGGAATATATTATCTCCCTGGAATATCATTATCACTACCTACCCTTTAATGTACAATACTAATGGTATTTTTTACAGAGACTGTGAAGATTGTCACCCTGCAAGGGCTTCCTTCCAAGGAGCTGGCTTTTGAACTGGTCTTTGACTTCCCCATTGAAACACTAAGTAAAAACGTCATTCAATCCCAATTATCATTCTTTACTGCATAGAATGTCCTCAATTCGTCACCAAATCATAGCTACGGGGGTGAGGTACTGTAGCTACAGCTAACACACTACGTACTGTATGTGTGGGAGATTCCTTTGTGACATTACTGTTGTGTGGCTAGTTTGTTTACAGGACAGTGTTCTGGCTTTCTGGAAGCATGGTCTTAAAGGGAGGAGTCTTCACACAAATGAGGTGATTAGGATGCCTTCTCTCCACCATGCGCTTTGTGCGCTCATTCAAACCAAAAATGCTTGATCTGCATTGTAAGTATTTTATCTCTCTGAAACAGTGAAATACATTTGCACTCATCTTAGGTCACGCAGGAGATTACAGACGAAAGCAGAGTATTCCGGGTCTTGGGGACGAACAGGTATGCTCCAAACTCTAGCTGGCCTGTTATCTTGAAAACCACATTATGTGTGATCCCATAAGGGGCCAAAGGGTTATTTTGAGAAAAACCAATCACGCTGTCTTTTGTCATTTCCATAGGGATATTGTCCTTCAGAGTACCCCCACAGAGGACCCATCAGCAATGAGCAACCTCTATATCCTGACTGGCCATGAAAGCAGCTACTAAGATTAGACAGAGAAAAAGGACTGAGGAAGGAAGGAAAGGAGAGAAAGCTATATTAAAGGAAGAAGTGAAGGAGCGTGTGTCCCAGAGATGGGCAACTTTTATTGTGTGAAGAAAGGAGGCACTACAGGCCACTGGCTCTTCCCTGGCACCTAATAAACTCGAACGAGCCCCCTGGCACCTAATAAACTCGAACGAGCCCCCTCAGTGTAGACTTGTCTCAAACTGATGTAACCCCCTCTACCTGCATACTGGGAACAGACAGACCATATGAGACTCTCACACAATTAGCCACAGAGAGAAAACTGAGCTGTTGTGTGTTAAAGGAAGAACTTGTTGAAAAAGACTTGTTTGAGAGAGCCCCCCCCAGTCATGACCCCTAACCCCTTGAATGCGCACACACTACTTTTAACCTGGTTCCAACCCCATTGTGTTTTCTTACTGGTATGCCATTGGAAATACACTAACTGATGACCGAAGTCTGCACTGTCTCCCGATACAACATTGTGAAGTGGAAACCAACTACATCGGTGAACGGAATATACCACTAGACCACCATGCTCTGTTCACTACCTGTAATGGCATAGGTGGCACCGCTCCCAGATGTCAACATGAACAGTTTTCACCTCATACGCTTGAAAATATGTAACCTAAAATCAGAGTGCTAATACAGTTTAAAAGTGCTCAGATTAAGACTTTTCCTGGATTTAAAGTGTTTTCAATAGAGATCTCTGTTGAGCATGCTTTTTAGGACAGGATTGGGCTTAATCTGCATCTTGGGAAACCAGCCCTAATGGAGTTGAATTGTATGATGAATTCCAATATTGTTTTGTTGTGTTTAGTCTCAAACCAGACATGTGTGTTTGCCACAAAGTAAGACTACGTTGCGTTTAATGATACTGGTTTGCTTTTGTTTGGTTGTGCATGGGAGGGACTGGGCCCAATGTAACACTCGTCATCCCTGAAAGACACTTGAAGGAGAATACATGTTGCTATTTAATTGTTTCTTTTAATTAAAAAAAAGTGAAAATATGGATTTGAGAGTTTTTTTGTATACTTGTTGAACTTATGCCAAAACATTGAATTCCCAATGATAAAATAAAAAGATTTTTAAAAATGTGAGTCGACTGATGCAAAGATAAAAGATGAATGTGTTTCTCTAAAGACATTAGACAACATTACCTATGAAGTTAGTCCAGTTTAGCAAGCCTCAAGAATGTGTGTGACAAGTGCCAAAATAGATTGGCATGCTAATTAGAATTAGTATAAATTTCATTATAGGGCTCTTTGTACAATTAGTTGATAAAAATTGTCATCCTTTTTATCCACTTGTAATAAGACGTTCCTATACAAGACTATTTACAACAGTATTATGAATTGGGTCAGTTTACGTAAAAACATGACATGATGCGTTAACTTTATAATTGATGTAGTATCTCGACTGAACAGACGGGGGCGCCATTGCTTCTTTTTTATATCCCTTTGATTGCGTCACACACTTCCTAAAAAATAATCACGGCGCCATTTCAGAATTCATTCATTGGCATTTGCAGTTTGAGTCGTTATTCAGGTAAGGGGGACATGGTGGAAATTGACATCTCAATCAATGTTGATTTGTATTCAACAAGTTGCTAGAGGGAGGACTAAGACACCCTGTACGATATAATCACGATGTGTTTTGTTTGACCAGAATTAGTCATAGCTAGCACCATACCGTGCGAACGTTTCTTTTCAACAACAAATAATATAGATATATAGTTAACGCAAACGAAGACTAAGCTAGCTGGCTAGGTTATCAACCTCATTTGGATTTCAGTTGGAGTTTTTCGAGAGTGTCAGCCAGGTTGTTAACAGAACAGGTAGCTAGCTAGCTAAACTAGCTAAGTTAATTCCGACAGAACAAGCAACTAGCTGACGTTAACTGGCTAAAGTGAGGGAATTTCTAGTTTTTATAACTACGGTCAGACTTACGAAGTTAGCTGCAAGATAAAAATAAAAATGTATATATTTATAAAATACGTTCTCTTAATAGCCATGAAAGATTAAATGGAAAGTTCTCAATACTAACGTTAGCTTTCCTATTTGGCCTGGTCAGTTACTGTTAGCTGGAGAATTAGCTAGCGGTAGGTAACTAGATAACATTAGCTAGATTGAGTTGCTAGCTACTGTACGTCAGATACCATGCAAACTTATTATCTTTTGACATTTTATTAAAGTAGGCCTATAATCATAACATTAGTTATGAAAGTTGTATTTCATGGCAAATTTTGGACGTGGTATTTTTCTTCATGCTTCACATAGTTGAAATGGACTTGGTAAACAAACAACTGCTTGTCTCCACTTCCAGGAATAACACGCCACAGATTTGAAGATGGTGAAAATATTCATAGGCAATCTTGACTCCGACACCACCGTGGACGAGCTTCGCACTCTCTTCTCCCAGTATGGCAAGATCTCAGAGTGCGACATCGTCAAGAACTTTGGCTTTGTGCACATGAACGACAAAGCCGAAGCTGAGGAGGCAATCAAGAACCTTCACCACCATGAGCTCAACGGGGAGCAAATGAACGTGGAGATGAGCCGCGGCAGACCAAAGTCCACCACCAAGCTGCATGTCAGCAACATCCCAGAGGGTTGCACCAACGAGGAGCTGAAGACCAAGTTTGAGGAGTATGGCCCTGTGGTGGAGGCTGACATAGTGAAAGACTATGCATTTGTCCACATGGAGTCTGTGGATGATGCCATGGAGGCCATCAGTAGGCTGGACAACACAGCCTTCCAAGGTGAACCCGCAGATAGTCTGAGCTTTCTGTAGTTACGGAATACACTTCCCTTTAGATGGCATAAAGATCGTAAAGTGATGCCGAAAAGCATTTTGGTTTAATTCTCTTGAGTTTAAAGTCGTGAGTCTTTCGTGATTATTTTATCCGGTTTCAACGTAACAGTGCAGGTGAACTAATTTATGCTAATATATAAGTATTTGCAATGAGGAAATAACAGCCGTTAAGAAGCAGTGGTGTGCGTGTCAGAACCCAACCGTCTCATGCGTCTCTTCTCTCTCCTCAAAAGGCAAGCTGATGAGCGTGCATCTGTCCACCAGTCGCCTGCGCACGGTCCCGGGAATGGGAGCTCAAACTGGCTGCTATGTCTGCGGGAAACAGGGTCACTGGTCGAAAGATTGCCCGAATGGCGGTCAGAACGGCGGTAGCTATGGTGACAGTGGTGAACGCCCCAGAGGTGGCCTAATGATGGGCCGCGGCAGGGGTTTCCCACGGGGTCCCCCAGGTTTCAGCAGGAGTGGCGAAAGATACCCGAGTGGCTACGGGATGCCCCCAAGAGCTGCGGCATCCTATTACATGGGCAGACTAGGGTATAGCAGATCGTCCAGTTATCTGGGGGGGCCGCCTCTTCCCCCTTTGAGCCGTAGGCCTAGCTATGGCTCTGCTCGGGAGTACAGCGCCGATGCCAGGGATCGGTACAGTGGCAGGCTACCGAGCTCTTATCCCGAGAGGGTATCGGCCTATGAGCGAGACCGTTACAGCATTCATGTTGACTATTATGAGAAGTACAGGGCACGGCCATACGGCTCAAGCTATTTTGAAGAGCGCCGTCTGGGCTATATCCCCCCTCCCCCCTCTTCCTCCCTCTCAAGGCTCTCCTCTAGTGTCGACCCGTACGAGCGTCGCCCGCTCCCACCATCCTCGGCGACCGCCTCGTACTACTTGCGAGACCGCAGCCCGATCAGACGAGTGCCTGTCACCTCTGACAGCTATGGTTATGAGCGTTCACGGCTGTCCCCGGTGTCGTCCTCCAGAAGCTCCTCGTACGCCGTCCCACAGGCCAGGGACCCTTACACCGATCGGACACGCTATGCTTACTGAGCTACATACTGCCAAGGTGAGCCAACCAACCAGGAGTACTGGCCCATTGCTCTGTGACATTTGGAATGGTGCGTGCCATTGAATGTAAAAAGGTACATGATGATGATGACACAGTGGGGGCTGGGAACTGTAGACTCGTGTTCATCCTAATATTTCTTCAATGAAGAACAGAAACTATGCCCCCACCACAGTGCTTTTAAACCGTAAAACACAATCCAATTCTCAAAGCGAATGCTCTGCTCTTTTCTAGGTGTGTATGACTCGCCAGACTTTTCCTTTGCTACCATTCCTCCTCCGAGCTGCATGGTTCCATCGAGCTGTGCCGCAAACAAACCTTTCGTGACTCGGAATGTGATGGCACGAGAATGATGCAGGCGGAAATCGGCATGTGCATCTTCCTGGCACCTGTGTGCCAGCCGTCGGCAGATTAATCTTCATCTCAACTGACTAATCAATCCATATTCAAGTCAACATACTTCCTTTATTTACAGTTGTCACTTACAAGAACACTTAGCTATCTGGAACCACAGGTCTGGCACTGTGTGTGTGATGTTAATACTAGCTTAACTATACCGGCTTTCCACTCGCTTTGTTTGTCTTTTTTTTAAATTCTTTTTTTTAGAAATTATACATCTTTTTATTTTTAAGAATCTCCTCAAAGCAAATTGGCCACTGAATTTGGCGTATTGAGGTGACCATAGTTTAGAGACTTTTGTCTTACTTGAGAAATATTTTTCATTCATTTAATTGTTTTCAGCTATTAATGACAAATTATCTCATTCATGCCATGTTTCGCTCAGTCATTCAACCACATTTTTGTTTTGAATTTTCCCCAGTAATACACAATTTAAGAATAGACCGGTATGAATATTTGTGAAATTCATGCACTGGCTTTGAGAACGTTCATGAACATCTGTTTTCTCAAGAGGACATTCCACTTAGTGTTGAGGAAATCCTCGTCATACTGCTTTTGCTTAGAGTTGCTGTCACGGTGACATTATCCGTATCCCAAAACAAACATTCCAATTTGTCTCAGTTGATATGCTTCATCAATAATATCTGCATACGTCTCCTAACCAAAAAGAAGTGTGTACTAATTTGAACAGTGTGCATAGCACGTATAGATTCATGCACCGCCAAATGTAATCTTGCGTAATTCGGGAAGGCCCAATCTGATATACACCAATTCAAGAGGATATAGCAATATATTAAATATTGTTTTCTAACAATCTGTGTTTTAGTAAATCAAATTCACCTGTGTTCATTGAATATTCATTGCTACTAAACATAACATGTTAAATACAGCAAATAACATGAGCATAACTCAGGGCTATGGCATAATCATTAAGGTAAGGGGCTCTTTCTTGTCTTAATCACTTTCTATGGGTGCCTTTTACAGCGAAGCTATTTTGGGAATTGTTGTAGTTTGTATGTTTCCTAAGTCCAAGCGTGTACGTTTTTCGCATTTTATTTTTTAATAAACCATAAAGTATTTTTTTGTGCCAATTTTCTTTATGTATGCTCTCTTCAGCCTTTATCCACATCGACACTAAATTGAAATGAATGCTTTTCTGATAATACCTACTAAAACCTGGTACTACCTAAATCAAGTACAGTCGGAAAGAAATGCACGTATGCTTCTTTCGTCCAATCAACCGGTCTGATTTCGACGCCCTCCAATCTGGTTTTGCCTTTTGAGTGGATGGGCAGAGATTGTGCTGTGGCTAGCAGGCGAGGCGCCATTTCATCTCGGAGATCAGTGGCATCCGACAGTGAAAGGTACGAAAGTAGAAAATGTGATTTATGGCGTTTTTTTTTTAATGTAAATTTTGACGTTGCATATTGCCTTATGTGAACAGCAAATAACTGACATACAGCTATGAACGCGTTTCGGATCTATTGTTAGCATAGCATGCTCGTTATGCATGCATATACGGACACTTGCTAGAGTTGCCACAAGACGCAATTCGGTGTCGCTAGCTGTCTTGCACGTTACAAATGACTACACGTGCAAATGTATGCTTTAACTATGCTGAGATGGCGATGTATTTTAAACGTTCGCTTACGTGCCTGAATAATTGGGCTGAATTAATGACTAATGGACAGCTTGTCTAGTTCCAAACCTGCTAGCTACTTCTGACACTGGTGGCAGAGAGTAACCAGCATTATGATTGGTAAATTGGTCCTGTTAATGATCCAATGCATCCTCTTGCACAGCGGATTATTGATAGAGCGAATTTGTCAAATAATCAATGTGCTCTTAAGTTCATAAGACTTCCTGAGCCAAGTTATTTCATGTTTCATCAGTTTAATTTCCTCTTCCACTGTTTATATACTGAAGCAGGAGCATCATCATCATGGTGAAAATCTTCATTGGGAATTTGTCTCCAGACACCACGGCGGAGGAGCTGCGCTCCCTCTTCTCCCAGTATGGCAAGATCTCAGAGTGCGACATCGTCAAGAACTTTGGCTTTGTGCACATGGATGACAAAGCCAAGGCAGAAGATGCCATCAAGAATCTCCACCACTACGAGCTCAACGGGCAGGCCATGAATGTGGAGATGAGCCGTGGCAGACCCAAAGCCTCTACCAAGCTCCACGTGGGTAATATCAACAGCAGCTGTACCAACCAAGAACTACGGGCCAAGTTTGAGGAGTACGGCCCAGTGGTGGAGTGTGACATAGTGAAGGACTACGCCTTTGTCCACTTGGAGCGTGTGGAGGATGCCATGGAGGCCGTCAGTGGGCTGGACAACACAGCCTTCCAAGGTGAACTCACACAGGCAGGGCTTGGTTGGTCAGTGCCTGGTGTGGTGTAGGTCCACCCTGATAATTAGAATGAGTTCTATTCACTAAGAAAAGGTCTTAACAAAACTGATAGGTAAGTCATGGATAAAGGTAAGTAGTGAAAGTATGGGGCAGTCAACCGCTATCTCCAAATGCACATGTTGTACTAATTTTTGTATCTTTAAAATTCATCCCAGAATATGGACTTGTGTGTCAGTTGTGGATATATTTCTGTATACCTGGGTCAGTGTTGCGTGGATAGAACAATCGTCAGTGTTTACGTTTAGAGGTGTTTTAAAATGTAGGCTATTAGGATAGTGTTTTAGTACGTGCCCGCCTCCTTTCTGATTCCGTAGCTCATATGCATAGATATAGATGGAACAGTTTATTGTATCGTCGTAAACTCTTGGGTCTTTTTTTTTTTAAAGGCAAACTGCTGAGCGTGAAGCTTTCGACTAGCCGCCTGCGTACTACGCCTGGCATGGGAGAGAGGACTGGTTGTTATCGGTGCGGGCAGGAAGGCCACTGGTCCAAAGAATGTCCGCTCGACACGTTGGGCAACTACAGAGAGGGTGCCGAGCTATGCTCTGACGGATTCGATGGCGGTGCCCCCAGGTTCGGCGGGGGGAGTCGCAGCGGTCGCGTGTATCAACGGGGCTTCAGTGGCAGCTACGCTTCCGTGCACGACTTTGGCAACAGAGGGTCTGTTTGCGGCAGTGTACCCGGGTATGGCAGGGGCGCGGGCTATGAGAGCGCAATGAGTTACAGTGTCCCGCAGGGTTATGGAATGAGCGCTGCCGAACAATGCATGGCCCGGACATACGCCAGCGAGGCAGCGTACGGCGGCACCAGCTCGAGCTATGGTGCGATCCCAGCCAACCCAGTGCGCCGGTCATCTTACGAGGACCGGGATCCTTATGGTGTTGTGGACTTCTACGAGAAGTACCGGGCTCGCTCGTATGGAGCCAGTTATTTCGAAGAGCGCCGGTCTGTCCCTTTGCCAGCCCCACCTCCCCCCTCATCCTCGGCCATAATGAGGGAGCGCCTGCCGCCCTCTAGCCTCGACCTATACGAGCGCTGTCCCCTCCCTCCTCTACCAGCCTCCATCTCCTCATACTACTCCCGCGACCGGAGCCCGATCCGGCGAATCCCTGCTGATGCTGAGGGCTACGCGTACGAGCGCGCGCGCCTCTCCCCGGTGTCCTCCCTCCCCAGAAGCTTGGCTTATGACATCCCGCGGGACCCCTACGCCGAGCGGGCGCGCTATGCTTACTAACCTTTTTCCCACTTGTCCAGGTGAGACCTGACTAGCTTTCACAGGTTAGCGTGATTTTAAGTTCCCTGGGAACTACACTGAACAAAAATATAAACGCACCATATAAAGTGTTGCTCCCATGTTTAATGAGCTGAAATAAAAGATCCCTAGAAATGTTCAATACCCTGAAAAAGCGTATTTCTCTCAAATTTTGTGCGCAAGTTTGTTTACATCCCTGTTAGTGAGTATTTCTCCTTTGCCAAGATAATCCATCCACCAGACCGGTGTGGCATATCATGAAGCTGATTAAACGGCATGATCATAACACAGGTGCAGCTTGTGCTGGGGACAATAAAAGGCCACTTTGAAAATGTGAAGGTTAGTCACACAGCACAATGCCACAGATGTCTCAAGTTTTGAGAGAGCGTGCAATTGGCATGCTGACTGCAGGAATGTCAGCCAGTGTCACTTTAGAGAATTTGGCAGTACGTCCAAACGGTCTCACAACTGCAGACCACCTGTAACCACGCCAGCCCAGGACCTCCACATCCGGGTTCTTCACCTGTGGGATCGTCTGAGACCAGCCACCCGGACATCTGAAGAAACTGGGTTTGCACGACTGAAGAATTTCTGCCCAAACTGTCAGAAACTGTCTCAGGGAAGCTCATCTGCGTGCTTGTCATCCTCACCACGGTTTTGACCTGACTGCAGTTTGGAGTTGTAACCGACTTCAGTTGGCAAATTATCACCTTCGATGGCCACTGGCAACCGGTGTATTCTTTACGGATGAATCTGTTTCAACTACCGGGCAGATGTATGGCATCGTGTGGGCAAGTGGTTTGCTGATGTCAACGTTGTGAACAGATTGCTCCATGGTGGCAGTGGGGTTATGCTATAGGCAGGCAGATGCTACTGACAACGAACACAATTTGTATTTTATTGATGGCAATTTGAATGCACAGAGGTACTGTGCCGTGATCCTGAGGCCCATTGTCATGCCATTCATCCGCAGCCATCACCTCATGTTTCAGCATGAAAAGGCTCTGGATCTGCACACTATTCCTGTAAGTTGAAAATGTCCCAGTTCTTCCATGGCCTGCGTACTCACCAGACATGTCACCCATTGAGTGTGTTTGGCATGCTCTGGATCAACGTGTACGACAGTGTTCCAGGTCCGGCCAATGTACAGCAACTTTGAACAGCCATTGAAGAGGAGTGGGACAATATTCCACGGGCCATAATCAACAGCCTGATCAACTCTCTATGTGAATGAGATGTGTTGTGCTGCATGAGGCAAATGGTGGTCACACCAGGTACTGACTGCTTTTCTGACTGAAGCCCCTACCTTTTCTTTAAGTTATCTGTGTTACCAACAGATGCATATCTGTATTCCCAGTCATGTGCAACCTGTAGATTAGGGCCCGATGATTTTCAGTTGACTGATTTTCCTTATATGAACTGTAACTCAGTAACATCTTTAAAATTGTTGCGTTTTTATATTTTTGTTCGGTGTAGTATTAATATAAACACTGGGTGTTTGATAGTTTCTCTAGGTAATGTCTTAGATCTGTCAGGTTTGTCTTGTCATAGGTTGATAATGCCGACGCTGTCAAGCCTGTTGATCGAATAGGAGAGAATGCATGCCGTGGAACTTGACTACATCTTGTGGATGACCGTGTTACTATTTGGTATGCTCTCTTTTCAGGTGTCGCAACAGTGTCGTGCTCGGTTGGCCATCTTAGTTCCGTCTCGCTATGCGTTTCGACGTGGTCGTGGGATGGATGGGGAGTGTGCCGACATTTATCTTCACTGTTCGATATCTGTCTTGTGTGTTAACTGATAGCTTAGTGATGTTTTGTATTTTCCCGCTGAAAACAGAATGTAAATATAGATTTCAGGTATTATTAGATTTTAGGTATTTAGCAAAAAGCAACCATGTGCACGTTTTATTTTTTAATGTGAGTCCTTCAGTTGGAGGTGTTGTAGCAGTAGTTGAATCAGTCATTGCACTTAACTCTAGTTAGCAGTTTTATGCATTAGTGCGATGAATGCAATCAGTTGCTCATCACATTCGCCTTTTTAAAATGCATATAAAACCATTAAAACAATAGATACAGGTGTTGTGAATGAATGTGTAAATAATATATATTTTATTTTACTCCACATCTAAGGCAGGGGAGGGAGGCATATTATGCATTTCGGCTGATATTTTTGAATACCTTTTGAAAGTGAAATTGCACTCGCAAGGGAACCCCTGCTGCTTCAAATCTAATTTTCCACTTAACATATGACTGTATTACTCATGTGTTTGAATGAAATAATACACTTTGTATACATTCTGAACATTTTAGAACATTTCTAAACTGTTGTATAGTCCCATTCCATCTTGAAAAGAAATGTGTTTAAGAGTGCATTTGGCACTATTTGCCCTGAATGATATGAGAAATATTTATGTCCATTTTGTTTCTCAATAAAATCACTCTGGAAAGGTGTACTATTTGTCATTTGATTTGTGATTTCGTTCCATGTCTTGTTCACTTTACCCCCCCCCCCCCCCCCCCCCCGTGAACTCTTTTGGAATGTAGTTTTCCAGCTCAAATGTTTCCTCCTCGGTATCTCAGCAGTAGCATGAATATATTTTAGTGTGTATTTCTCCTCTTAGACTCTTAACATGATAGTGGTAATATTGAATGGCCATGATCTATACTGTAGGTTAATTAACACACCTGATAGGTTAATCCAGGACAAATCATGTTAAAATATACTATTTGGTTAGGGCTACACATTGGTTTGATGATTGACCCAAAAAATATTCTGAATGATTTTTCCTTTTTTTCTTGTCATGGTCAAATAACTCGGGCATAGATTGGTAGTTTTTCCTAATTTGGCACACAGAAATTTGAGGCCGTGAGTAACTTGGTAAATGAAAAATAGCACCGGTTGGCCTATAGGTGGCACTGTTATAAGCAGCTTCACTTAAACCACCATATCCTTTCTCCTTTTTGAGCTAGAGACTATAAACTTTGTTGGTTGCAGAGGGGGGCTATAGGTGGACGGGCTCATTGGAACGGCTGGAATGGAATTAATGAAACCGAGTCAAACGTGGTTTCCATATGTTTGTTTGATACCGTTCCATTCCAGCCATTAACATTTTCAGGTCTTGCCTTAGATTTTCAAGTTAATTTAAGTCAAAACTGTAACTCGGCCACTCAAGAATGTTCACTGACTTCTTCGTAAGCAACTCTAGTGTAAATTTGACCTTGTGTTTTAGGTTATTGCCCTGCTGAAATGTGAATTCATCCCCCAGCGTCTGGTGGAAAGCAGACTGAACCAGGTTTTCCTCTAGGATTTTGCCTGTGCCTCCATTACGTAATTTTGTTTTATCCTGAAAAACTCCCCAGTCCTTAATGATTCCAAGCATACCCATAATATGATGCCGCCACCACTGTGCTTGAAAATATGGAGAGTGGTACTCAGTGATGTGTTGTATTGGATTTGCCATAAACAACACTAGCTATTCAGGACAAAAAGTGAATTGCTTTGCCACATTTTTTGCAGTATTAATTTAGTGCCTTGTTGCAAACAGGATGCATTTAAAAAATAAAAATAATTCTGTACAGGTGTCTTTCTTTTCACTGTTGACCCATCCTCAGTTTTCTCCTCTCACAAACATTAAACTGTTTTAAAGTCTCAATAGGCCTCAGGGTGAAATCCGTGAGCGGTTTCCTGTATCTTTGTCGAGACTGGGTGTATTGATACACCATCCAAAGTGTAATTATTAACTTCACCATGCTCAAAGGGATATTCAATGTCTGCTTTTATTTATTTTTTACCCATCTACCAATAGGTGGGTCTTAGTGGTTGAATCTGTGTTTGATTTTCACTGCTCGACTGAGGGACCTTCAAGATAATTGTATGTGTGGGGTACAGAGATGAGGTAGTCATTCAAAAATCATGTTCAACACTATTATTGCACACAGAGTGAGTCCATGCAACTTAATATATGACTTGTTAAGCACATTTTTACTCCTGAACCTATTTAGGTTTGCCATAACAAAGGGGTTAAATACTTATTAACTCAATACATTTACCCATTTTTATCTCCCCAATTTTGATCTTGTCTCATCGCTGCAACTCCCCAACGATCTCAGGAGAGGCAAAGGTCGAGTCATGCGTCCTCCAAAACAAACCAAGCTTCTTAACACCCGCCCGCTTAACCCGGAAGCTAGCCGCACCAATGCGTCGGAGGAAACACCGTTCAACTGACAACCGAGGTTACCATGCAGGCGCCTGGCCCGCCACAAGGAGTTGCTAGAGTGCGGTGAGCCAAGTAAAGCCCCCCTGGCCAAACCCTCTCCTAACTGGATGGCGCTGGGCCAATTTGTGCACCTCCCTGTGGGACTCCCGATCACGCCTGGTTGTGATACAGCCAAGGATCAAACCAGGTCTGTAGTGACTCCTCTAGCACTTAGATGCAGAGACTTTGACCACTGCGCCACTCAGGAGACCCTCAGCTTTTCATTTTTTATTAATTTGTAAAGATTTCTAAAAACAAAATTCCAATTTGACATGGGGAATTGTGTGTAAGCCAGAGACAAAAAAAACTTGAATTAATAAATGTTAAATTCAGGCTGTAACACAACAAAATTGTGGAAAAGTCAAGGGGTGTCGATACTTTCTGAAGGCACTGTATTTTAAGCCCATAACCATGTGTGTGAGGTGTATAATTTGTTTCAAAGTAGAATTGTTTAAGACTACCAAGAAACACTCTGTGTGACCCTGATTTAACCTACTGCAGCAAAATTAACTGTCCTCCAAGTTTAGCTGGAATTTAGCCCATAAGGATTTGACAAATGTGATTGGTTGGTGATATGACATTGGCACACGTCTCTTGCGCTGCGCATCATAGAAAATCACAACAACAATAGGAGAAATGTTTAACATCACCAGCACCATAACCATATAATATCTTGCCATAAGCGCAAAGTGACTGCAAAAGATACAGGTTGGAATGTCACTTTTCATCAAATGAATTGGAAGTCTGACTGAAATATGGGACAAATTGACCTTTTTTTCACAATTAGTACATTTTAATTCTAATGGTTCTAATTTTAATTGTTGATAAAATGCGGAACATGATTGGTTGGTTGCAGGGCGCAGGAAAAAGGGCCTATATTCGGGACTGTCCCGCACAATCTGAGATGTGGTCACCCTAGATACTAAAACAATAACTATTGATCAAGTGGACTTTGTCCTTCAAATTAATGTTAGATTTAAATTATGCAGACTAACTGTGAAATATTGTGATTAGTCGATCTGTATAATCACATATTATTGCCCTATTATGTGGTCTGAACTTAGTGAACAGTGGATATTTTATTCTGGAAAATTCCTGCCGCTTGAGCAGTCAGCGTTTTACAGCTGTGAGAGTGTGTTTTAGTATTTTGGAATGCTAATGTGGAATGTACCAACTCAAATTTAAATAATTTACACCACTCGGGGCTCCCGAGTGCCGCAGCGGTCTATGGCACTGCATCGCAGTGCTAGAGGCGTCACTACCAACCCTGGTTTGATCCCTGGCTGTATCACAACTGGCCGTGATCGGCAGTCCTATAGGGTGGCACAATTGGTCCAGCATCGTCCTGGTTAGGGTTTGGCCGGCGTAGGCCGTCATTGTAAATAAGAATTTGTTCTTAACTGACTTGCCTAGATAAAAAAAGGTTAAATAAAAAAATACACAAACAGATTTAGACAAAATGAGTCCCAGAATTCAAAGATGCCTGTAATATACCAATATACTAACGCTGAGAATATTTCACAAATGTTAACATACACCATTAGTCAAATTGACCCCAGAATTGGTATATAAACTCAGTATATTAAGTAATGACTATAAGTTTATTACCTGCTGCATTCAAAGATAACTAACCTACAGCACTAGATTAAACTTTACTTGAGTCATCCTTCTGGTATTGATAGATACACATGGACATTTTCTCTGATTGCACATAAAGGAATATAGTTCCTACATGATAATGCTTGCTTTGTTATCCAACTGTCATCCTTCGAACTCAGTTCATTGCTGCTGACGGGCTATATTTATAATAATCTAATATCAAGAAGAGCATACCCACCATAACTTGCTTTTTCAATGTTTTGATCTACTATTTGTAGTATGGAGTGGTGATATTCCTAATTCCAATGCAATCATGTGTTAAAGTTTGTCAGTGCATGTTTATTTTTTTAATTTAAACGTATTAATCCAAAGTGACAAGTGAAGTGCTTCCCTGGCACTACCACCGAGGTATAACTAAAACGAGCACCAGGGGCACAACTGTACGGTCGCGCGCGCGGGTAATGGTTGTCGGACACCAAATGTCAAAGCCCAATCAAAGAGTGTGGCTCAATGATTGTCAAGATTAGAGTCCAATCGTTTTTCGAGGAAATTGAGCGATGGCAGATTGACGCTATGTTTTATCCAATGATAACAACGGGCACAACAGTCACAACTGGGCGGTTGCGCGCGCAGGTAATGGTCAACACATTTCAAAGCCCAATCAAATAGTGTAGCTAAATGATTGTCAAGATTAGAGTCCAATCGTTTTTTGAGGAAGTTGAGACACTATGTTTTATCCAATGAAAAGCGGGACGTTTCGGCTGGCACTGCTCTACACCAATAGCTGTGCTACGCTGTACAGTTCGTCCTCCTTTGTGATATTCCGCTGTGCGCCATCTTGTGCCCCCCCCCCCCCAGCGCGAGTGGAGAAGGTTGTGCAAGTCGTTGAATTTAATATTTCTTAATATATTTACAAGCCTAATTTAATACAACCTTAATTTGAAACAGAGCACATTTGGAAATGGCTACGGGAGCAAATGCAACCCCTCTGGGGAAGCTGCACCCGAGTATTGGCGCTAAACGAGGCTTTGAAGCCGGGCCCGGTGCGGGGTTAATGCCTACACCGGGGCCGCCTGTTTCCTTTCCTTCACTCCCGAATTTTCAGCCCCCAATTCCAAACGTCTCTTTCCCGCAAGCTCACCCAGTATTTACTGCGGTGGCCGCTTTTCCCACCCCGCCACAACCACCCCAAGGAGCAGGAATTCCGTCTCAGTCAGGTAAGCCAGGCTAGCTAACGTTATCTAGAGAAAGGTCTGCAGTGCAAGGCTGGTGTTGCTGGGATGAGCTAGCTAGCTAGATATGTTTTAGCCGCTGATAGCTGACTTTAACTGATCATTCACGTTTATGCGAAACATTGCAACTTCAGACATGCAGCATTATAACCCTGGCAAGTGAAGTGAACAAGATAAAGATAGCTAGACATTAATTAGTAATAGTTAACTCTAGTTAGCAAACAATGCGCGGTAGTTACAAGTACAATGATTTTGTGTGATAACTAGTTCATTGCAGCCACGGTAGAGCCCCGTTTCATAATATTACCATATGTTCCAGTTACCTGTCGTAGTTTTGAAGTAATCACGAAAAAACGGGCCCTTATTTTTAGGGTATTTTTCTCCCTGGCGTCGTCTTTTAGCTGTGAAACGTTAGCCGACGTTAACGTCACTAATTTAACATTTAGCTAGTTGTCTGTTAATCCATTTGTAAATTCAGTGTAAATTGAGAATACCCTCTATCTCATCTGTCAGACTTCGGTCAGAAAAAAGCCAGGAAAAGAAGCCGCTGGAGTAGCGAGACACCCGACCAGAAGACAGTCATTCCTGGCATGCCCACCGTCATCCCGCCTGGACTGACTCGGGATCAGGAGAGGGCCTATATAGGTAACCATATTTTCCACTACTGTATAACTGAACTGTAAACTGCACTGTACTAGTGTTTTAGATATACAGGAAATCAGTCATGTCAAGGGGCGTTAATGTAGCGTGTTCTTCTTTACCTGACCCAGTGGGACCCAGTTGTGATTTCCTCACGTTTTGCACATTGAAATGTTATGCATAGGTCCTGACATGTTTGCTAAATTTCATCAGTAAGAGTTGATTGAATCAGATAACAGGACATGTTGGGTCACTCACTGGTAGAGCTGGGAGACTGACCAAAATCCAGACTGGTGCATAACCACAAGGTTGAAATGCATTCTTCAAGATGATTCAAGTACAGTATTTGCCAATAAAGAGAGAGAGAGAAAAAAAGTTTAAATTATGCAACTGAAGCTATAATTCAAAATCCTATTGCTCAGATGAAATTCAGTATTCTTATCCACTGAGTATACTAACTTGTTGATGTGGAGTGTGAAGTAAGGCCATTGTCCTAAGACAAGGAGGTACAATAATGTGGTTCTCCTATAGCACGCTTTTTGTGGCATTAAGGTTTGCATACCACTGGACATCCATTAGCAAATCAGAAGGGTGTTGCTGCTTGCCGTGTAATTGTTTTGGGCTGCAGGTCACTGTCCCCTTGTACTTCACCAACTGCCCTGGCATGAAAGGGTCTACCCACGTTGTCCTTGTAACATGCAAAATGATTCCTTGATATCATACATGTGGGTTTAATGTGTGAGCAATGGCGAAAGCTTCATATTCATTTCCAGTGCATCCTTTAAAATAGGCACTCATCTGGATGTTTTCAGACCAAATTAGTTCAAGAAACGGTTGGCTTGACAATAACTGCCTTTCAGCTGTAGTGTAACACCACCAAACTGGCTTTAGACACTTGTAAGGTGTTTGAAGCAGGTGAATCTACCCCTCAATAACAGAAGGGGTTATCAATGTATGTCATTGTTTATGGTTGGTCTTCCTTGGTATGTAAACATTCATTTTTGCCAGGGTTGGGCGGTATCCAGATACTATTTTTTTTCTTGATCCAGTAGGGGATTCATTGTCTGCTGTACCCAAGAAGCTTGATCTTGCAAGCTAGCCACTTAGCTGGCAAGTTAGCAAGCCCTGAGCTTGAGAATTTATTTGGCACATCTGGGATTGTTAACTTAGTTATAAGCCATTTCTTTATTTTTAAATTTTTTATTGTGTTCAAAGTCATGCTGTCTGTATTTCAAAATACCTCAGAATATGGCATACCGCCCAAGCCTAATTTGTGCCTGCCTAATGTTTTCACTTCTATGTTTACTTTGCTCATTCAAAACAAGAACTGGGGGGGGTGGGTCCAAAGGGATTTGTTTGAAGCCCCCGTAAGATGAAATAGCAGTGAAATATCAATTCACAGGGTCTGTCTTCATCTCTGGCATCATTTCTCAATTAAAGCAGAAACTTCATAATTGAGTCATTGTTGAATCTTGTCAGGAAAGGGTGGGAGTTTTTGGCGGGGGGGGGGGTATTTGGTCATGATCCCATATAGACAGAAATGTGCATGTCATGAGTGATTTATTTTTGTTCCTTCTCATTTTACATAACAAATAGCTCCTCAGCTGTAGCTCTACAGGAGTGCAGACAGTGACACTTCAACTTTATTAATGTATATTGTGTTAG
The DNA here is from genome assembly GCF_045791955.1 of Oncorhynchus clarkii lewisi. NCBI lineage: Eukaryota > Metazoa > Chordata > Actinopteri > Salmoniformes > Salmonidae > Oncorhynchus > Oncorhynchus clarkii. The sequence goes on along the minus strand of NC_092155.1, from coordinate 28,259,627 downwards.
TCCTATTTGTGGATCAGGCTCCCCTTTTATGCCAAAGCCACATTCAACTACCGTCGTATGACAGTCTCAAATTTAAATTATTCTTGAATCTTTTGGGGTGGGGTTTGGAATGTGGTTAATTTATGCTGGCGGGCATCGAATGGAACTCTGGTCTAATGATCCACGCTAAAATGTTTCTGTTTAAACCCTTCATCACTGGGATGCCAAACTTTTCACCTGTGCATTTGTAAAACATCCTGGAGCTTGTTGTTAGCTATTGACGACAGTTCACTTTCAGTTCAATTAATTGGTTCTAGAGTTTTGCATGGTCATTTTGGTACCTTTTTTTCCCAGAAATGAAGAAGGGTTTTTACTTGCGTAGAATATTTGCTGAATTTCAGATTAATTTTATTCTCCTTGTATTTTCATGTAAATTATTCATCATTCATTGTAGTCATGTTTTTGCCTCTCAAACAAATGAGACAGTGCTTGAATTTAGATTGCCCTGTCTCCAGTTGAATGTTATTGTTGTAACCACATTTCTCTCCATCCTTCTTGTTTTTCTTTCCTAACCTGAATTCTTCCAGTCCAACTGCAGATCGAAGACCTGACTCGTAAACTGCGTACAGGAGACCTGGGAATCCCTGTTAACCCTGAGGACAGGTCGGGAAAAGTTTTAAACCCACGAACAGTAACATTTTCTCTACCTTCTTGTCGTTCTTTTTGACGCCAAATGTTGGTCTTTGGTAAAATTATACATATTTCTCAGAAGATGCTTTAGGTCCCGAAGTTTAGTAGGTTTAGTTGCCACAGTAAGGATGAGTTAATATCCAGCAGTGGTAGTGTCATAATATAACATATGTTCTCCTTCCAGTAGTATTTAGGGATGTCATACTTCTAGGTGCTTATAGTCACAACTTCCAGGATGACTGAAGACTAAAGTTTTGCTCAGAATTACTTTTTAGTGTTACATCCCAATCTGTGCAGTTGGGTAGTTATTTTGTAAATGTAATCCTTTAGTTTTTAGTTACCTGTCCAAAACTGTAATCAGTTAGGTACCTTTTGGATTACCCAAATTCGTTAATGAGATCACTTCCCCTTAAGAAGCATTAGAAGAAGACAAAAAGGACCCATTCCTTTTCCTGCTCTTTCCCGGCAATCCATCAAACACATTTGGTGTGCCATGATAGTGGTCTCTGACCTGTAGTCAGTCTCGCTCAGGTGGAACAAACTCAAACGTGCACCTTTTTTCAATGCTGAATTGAATGTCATTGAGAAAACAAAGGTGTTCAAATGTACATTTAAGTCATTTAGCAGGTGCTCTTATCAGAGCGACTTACATTATTGCCTTAATCTTAAGATGGCTAGGTGAGACAACACATCACAATCGTAGCAAGTACATTTTCCCTCAACAAAGTAGTTATCAGAAAAGACAATTGCATATATGTGTGTGTGTGTGTGTGTGATTACTTTTTTTACTCCCCGGGCCAATTTGTTAGATGTAGATCTTCATTTCTGAATTGGTAGGCATCTAAATAGGAAGGGGTAAAAAGTGGTAATTATATAAACCTCATGGCTCTGCGTTAAGGTGTGCTGTGAAGTTACCATGGTCACCTCTGGTTTACTTGGGTGTTGAAGCATTTCCAGTTTATGTTTATACCCATCTAAATGAGCCTCGAAAGAGTTTGTATCCTTATAATATTCCTATATTCCATAATTATTTTCTTATAATGTCTCCTTACAGATGGAATTATTGCTCTTACCTTACCTTACCTGTGTGCTCTGTCAAAAGACTCTGTCAATTGCCCTAATATTCTGAACTCATGGTCTTTATTTGGACAGTGAAACTAAAATGTTAGGTTTTCAGGTGGGTATGGGCCAGGTTTCATAAAACATCTTTTATTTTTAATTTTTTTAATTTTACCCCTTCTCCCCAATTTTGTGGTATCCAATTGTTGTAGTAGCTACTATCTTGTCTCATTGCTACAACTCCCGTACGGGCTCGGGAGAGACGAAGGCTGAATGTCATGCGTCCTCCAATACACAACCCAACCAGCCGTACTGCTTCTTAACACAGCGCGCATCCAACCCGGAAGCCAGCCGCACCAATGTGTCAGAGGCTACACCGTGCACCTGGCAACCTTGGCTAGCACGCTCTGCGCCCGGCCCGCCACAGGAGTCGCTGGTGCGCGATGAGACCGACCAATCGGTCGGACGACGCTAGGCCAATTGTGCGTCGCCCCCACGGACCTCCCGGTCGCGGCCGGTTACGACAGAGCCTTGGCGCGAACCCAGGGACTCTGATGGCACAGCTGGCGCTGCAGTACAGCGCCCTTAACCACTGCGCCACCCGGGAGGCCCATAAAACATCTTAAGTGTTTACCTTATGGACTAATTTCCCCTTACCTAAGTGAATTGTTTAAGGGCGTTGCATAGAGCCGCTCAAATATTTCCTTAGGTAAGGGCGTAGGGGTTTTAGGGTAGTTTGAAGGCACGTATAGCGGAAGGAGTATCTGGTTACCATGGAGATGGCCTGATTCACTGACTAAACATCTCCTCAAAGAGATCACTTTCATTTTGTGAGATGGCAAAATTAAGTTTATACAGCCAAGACAGGATAACTAAATTGCTTTAGAAGATAATAAACCATGTTTCTTGTAGTTACTGTTCTTTTTTCTCAACTCGTTTATATTACTTTCTCGTGCGTCAAGCTAGCTTACAGAGTAGCTGTAGCTAACTAGCCAGCTGGCTTTGTAGCCATGGATCGTGCATTGTTTAGCTAAGTAGCTAGCTGGTTGACGTTTTCCTTTTGGAACCAGAGCAGATGAAATCAACATTCACCTCTATAAATGCTGTTTCCATTGATATCCATACATAATGAGGCAGTTTTTTTTATTTTTTTATTTTTTACCTTTATTTTACTAGGCAAGTCAGTTAAGAAAAAATTCTTATTTTCAATGACGGCCTAGGAACAGTGGGTTAACTGCCTGTTCAGGGGCAGAACGACAGATTTGTACCTTGTCAGCTCGGGGATTTGAACTTGCAACCTTTCGGTTACTAGTCCAGTGTTACAATTTTACCTAAACCACTAGGCTACCCTGCCGCCCCAAGGGACCTCAACAATTGTACTTAATTTAACAGGGAAATTCACCCTAAAATGTAATGTCAAACTGTCTTAAAGTTAAGGAAACTTTAAGGGAAAAGATGAGGGGAAAATTTTACCTAAGGTGTTTTATGCAACCGTGCCATGATATTTGTTCCACTGTAACTTTCTCACTCATTATTCACAATTAATTCATGAATATCCAGAATCATGTTAACATCCACCTTAATGTAGAAGTTTTCTAAAACGTATTATATTCTTATTTACAATATAAGTGACTACAAAATGATACAGTACATTATTTATCATTTAGTTCCTATTGGACAAAACAACGTAATCTGAAACACAATCTGCGAATGCATCCAACAAGTTTGACATGCCACAAGCTTGATGTAGTCATTGCGTACTACACTTTTGACTACTTTAATACGCAATGAGGGGAATTTAGCCAAATACTAATATATATTTATTAAAATGTGGGGACTAGATGCATAAAGGGCCTTCATTACTAAATGGTGAAACATATGAAACATTTGATCTCTAATCCAAAATGCTAGACTAAAGAGCCAAATGTCGCTTCACTGTCCAAATAAATACGTAGTGGAGTGTATATCACTCTTGCTATATATTTCCTACTGCCTTAGCTGTGACCTCTTGTATTTATCTATCGTGGTCTTATTTTTGTTGACTATAATTGAGCTAATATGTCGACTTGTGCGTCATGGTTTAGCCGTTTCCTGTCAACTCAGATGTTGACAAAGTGTTTGAGTTTTTTTTAGAATGCATCTTAGATTAACACCGTTTCTTCAACTTGAAAGTAGGTTTGGGTCAGTACTTATGACAAAGTTAATCTATTTTTGGTTTAACAGCTTATTATGATTGCTTATAATTTAGAATTTGTGATTGCAGATTTCTCCTTTTGATAGTCATAGAGCTGTAAGTTAAAGTGAGTAAGTAGACCCAGATCTAACATCTTAAATAGTTACTCAATGGTATACAGATTGCTATATGAACAACCAACTAGGACAGGTTTGGTTTTCAGTAATGGTTTTCTTTAGAATAGCCTGTTTCTGCCAGTGCTTGACCTGACTTTAATCCTAATGTTTACCCTTTTTTTCTTGGCTTGTTTCGTAAATTCAAATGGTCCTACCATTGTTAGATTCCACCTGAAACCTGACAAATTAACTTTTAACCGTTGGGTGTTTTTCCATGGTCATTAATGGGTTTTCCATAATGAAGCTTCCCAAAGTTCCGCCCAGTGGATTCGACAGTATTCCAGTTGGAACTTTGAGGCTCTGGAGGAGAAACCCCTCTGATCCTGGCTATTCCGGAATGACACAGATCGTCTCTGACACTGTAGAAGTCTGCATCTATTATTCCAGCAGGAAATGTCATAATATTTTTATGAGTGTGAGATTGATCTCTCTTTGTTGGCCACTGTCCCTGTCGTCTGTATTTGACATAGTTTCATTGTAATCTTAATCAGATATTTCCACAGCGACAACAAAAAGCTCATCGCAGGACGCTAATAATGTCACTCCAACAAATAACAGGAGTGTTTCAGGTTGTCACCGGTGGAAATTTCAAGATTTAAAAAGAGAACCCTTTCCTCTATTTAGATTTTTCTACTTTTTCTCTCCTGAATTGTTTGGCCAAATGTTAGCTCTCTTGTGGGTGAGCGCACTAAGAAAAGGGTTAACTTCTAACCATAATTCATTTTCTCTAACCCCAAATTACCCCTCGTCACCTTAACCTTTTTCAAACGCAGAGCCTCTAACGCAGAGTAACAGGTTTTCAGGAGTTCCATCCAAGAGGAGGTATGGACCTGGCTTAAACACCCACCACCTCAGCATCCAATATGGCACCTTCCGACTCCCAAAACCAGCAGTTCCTTGAGGAATGCATCCTTTTTTTTGCCCTTTGCAACCTGTATGCAGGATTAATTCTGTCACCCCTCCCCCCCTTTTTTCTATACTGAACAAAAATCTAAACACAACATGCAACAATTTCAAGGAGTTTACTGAGTTATAGTTCATATAAGGAAATCATTCAATTGAAATAAATTCTCTAATATATTGATTTCACATGACCGGGAATACAGATATGCATCTGTTGGTCACAGATACCTTTAAAAAAGGCAGGGGCATGGATCAGAAAACCAGTCAGTATCTGGTGTAACCACCGTTTGCCTCACACATCTCCTTTGCAGAGTTGATCAGGCTGTTGATTGTGGCAGCTGTTGATCAATGACTGTTTGAAGTTGCTGGATGTTGGTGAGAACTGGAACACGCTGTTGTACATGTCAGTCCAGAGCATCCCAAACATGCTTAATGGGTGACATGTCTGGTGAGTAAGCAGGCCATAGAACACATTTTCAGCTTCCAGGAATTGTGTACAGATCTTTGCGACATGGGGCTGTGCATTATCATGCTGAAACATTAGGTGATGGCGGCAGATGAATGGCACAATAATGGGTCTTAGGATCTCGTCACGGTATCTCTGTGCATTCAAATTGCCATTGATAAAATGCAATTGTTCATTGTCCGTAGCTTATGCCTGCCCATATCATAACCCCGCAGCCACCATGGGGCACTCTGTTCACAATATTGACATCAGCAAACAACTCGCCCACACGACGCCAAGCACTCCGTCTGCGGGTGTGAGGCCGGTTGGACATACTGCCAAATAGTCTAAAATGACGTTTGAGGTGGCTTATGGTAGAGAAATTAACATTCAAATCTCTGGCAACAGCTCGGGTGGACACTACTGCAGTCAGATGCCAATTAGTGGCCTTGTGTTGTCCGCAGCACAAGGTGCACCTGTGTAATGATCATGCTGTTTAATCAGCTTCTTGATATGCCACACTTGTCGGGTGGCTAGATTATATTTTTTTAATTTACATTTTTTTTATGTCGATTGATTAGGAGAAATGCTCACCAACAGGGATGTAAACAAATTTGTGTACAAAACTTGAGAGAAATAAGCTTTTTGTGCATATGGAATATTTCTGTGATCTTTTATTTTCGCTCATGAAACCAACATGTTGCGTTCATATATTTGTTCAGTGTAGATAGATTTAGTTGAAGTTGTGGTTGCCCCTTCAGAGTAGTCTTTATTACATATCACAAGGTGATATGTCCCCATTTTTCAGACGTGTATAAAATACCAGAACTGAATTGGCCAGTCCAACGCTACAGCCTATTAGCAACCAAACTTCTTGCATTCTCAAAAGGAAATTAACACCAATATTGATATCTCATAACAAGCCCTATGAGAGAACACTTTCTTTTCTCCACCAGTGACCGAAATGCTTGCTGTAACCATTGTTTTTCTTGCATTGCCTTCCCTTCACTGATAAGTGGCTTGGAGGCATGACCATGCTATTATGAAGTGGTCCTTAAAATGTTTTATTTCATGGTAACATTATTTAAGGCATAGTTAGACATAGGGAAACTTGTGTATGGTGGTCAGTGGTCTTAGAGATATTAATGTTTGTCTGTCTACTCTCTCCCCTCCCCAAGGTCCCCGTCTCCAGAGCCCATCTACAACAGCGAGGGGAAGAGGCTGAATACCAGAGAGTACCGCACACGCAAGAAGATCGAGGAGGAGCGTCACTCCCTCATCACCGATATGGTGGCACTCAACCCTGAGTTCAAGCCCCCCGCTGACTACAAGTATGTTTTCTCTATCTCCTAACATAGTCTTGTTTATTTTGATCCCCGTTAGCCGTTATCAAAGCAACAGCTGTTTACCCTCTAGTTTGTTTCCTGTTCCTCCCAGAATGGTTTATTTCTTGTTTGTTCCCTATGGTGGTGTTGTGATATCTCATTTTCCTTTATGGTTGGTCTGAATTTCAGAGCTATTGCTGTAGGTCTCTGGTACTTTTCACATGGCTTCTGAGAACAGCCATGCTTTATTTTCTTCACCTTGGCATGAATGTGTAGAGACTGGGTTATAGCCTTCACTATACTGAACATAATTGTCCCCCACAGGCCCCCAGCTACTAGGGTCAACGACAAGGTGATGATCCCACAGGACGAGTACCCCGAGATTAACTTTGTTGGGTTGCTCATTGGGCCACGGTGAGTTATAGGCCTTTGCCATGGATCTATCTAATGTTCCTTTTGTGTTGTGGGTCTATTTGGGGATTTGCCTAGAGGCCCAGTAGGTGGCGCCTATGAGTCCTTACTGTAACACAAACACACGGTGTGTGTGTTACTTGTGTCGTTGCAGTGGCAACACCCTGAAGAACATAGAGAAGGAGTGCTGTGCCAAGATCATGATCCGTGGCAAGGGCTCTGTGAAGGAGGGCAAGGTGGGCCGTAAGGACGGTCAGATGCTGCCAGGGGAGGACGAGCCGCTGCACGCCCTGGTCACCGCCAACACCATGGAGAACGTCAAGAAGGCGGTGGAACAGGTCAGCTCACACCCCCACACCCATCATACTCACAACTCATTATCTACTACGAGCTTACCTTTCAGTGTCCATTGAGTTGGATTATACTGCCACTATGCAGTTGTATTTTGATTTGTCCACACATACTGAGTGGTCCAATCTGGTCTCCGTAGATCCGTACCATCCTGAAGCAGGGCATCGAGACCCCCGAGGACCAGAACGACCTGAGGAAGATGCAGCTGAGGGAGCTGGCCAGACTCAACGGCACCCTGAGAGAGGACGACAACCGGTGAGCCTGCCACATTTTGACAGCAGCCATTCTATGACGCTTGCATAATCGCATATACCCTGTCTGGCCTGGATAAATCTGTTATCCTCTTCACTTCTCTTGGTTAAATATGAAATGCTTCTCTTTGTTCCCCACCCAGGATCCTTCGTCCGTGGCAGAGCACTGAACCCCGCAGTGTCACCAACACCACCCTCTGTACCAAGTGCGGTGGCGCAGGCCATATCTCCTCTGACTGCAAGTTCACCAGGTAACTAACCAGCTACATACTGTTGTGTAAAGGATTTCTGGTCAGAAAGCAGTCTCTTTGCTTAAACACATTGAATGAAAGATCATTTTTTGCTAGCCCAATCTGGTACTAGAGATGATGCCAGGAACCTACCCCTTGAGGCGTTGCAGTCGGACTGTAAGTGTGGAGTCTGTGTCATGAGGGACGTAGAGTGACATGTCTACACAGAGGAACCAGAACAGTGGCTACTTGGCGTGATTGTAGCTCTGACAGAAAATAAGGCCATTCAGGATATTTTCCAAAAATCGACCATGTATTATAAGGACCTATCTCCTCTTTCTAGCTCCTTTGCGGCGCCCAGGGCCGGTGAGCCTCCCCAGTCTGCCCAGGACAAGGCCCGTATGGACAAGGAGTATCTGTCCCTCATGGCTGAGCTAGGCGAGGCCCCTGTACCTTCTTCTGGCGGGGGACACTGCAACAACCAGAACAGTGGCCACAACCGAGGCAACAACAACAACCAGCCACCACCGGTGAGTTAAATGAAGTGACGAGCACAACCCGAGCTTCCATTTTCTTAGACTATCCATAAAAATGGGCCTTTACATTCCAAGTTAGAAGATTCATGGATTTGAGTTTCATCAGCAGACGAGACGATGAACAATACAAGTGCCTCTCGTCTCATTCTGTGTTTGTACTGCAGAGCCGTCCTCCCTGGATGAACTCTGGCCAGTCTGAGAACAGGAACTTCAACAGCATGCACGGAGGCCACGGCGGTCATGGCAACCAACACGGGGGTCATGGCAACCACGGAGGTCACGGAGGCCACCACAACTTCCCACCCCCCATGTCCAACATGGGAGGGCACAACATGCCCCCCAACAATGGAATGCCACCCCCGTGGATGCAGCCCCCACCGCCCCCCATGGGCCAGGGACACGGTCACCATATGGGTAGGAGGGAGACGGCCTGCTGTCGAAATGTGCCGTCTGTGTTGTTGTAGCTCGTTTCCGTTTTGTTATCCCAGTTTGTAAATTGCGTTGGTGGTGTCATGTACACACAAATGTAATAAACACAGACCTTCTGTGCTTTGTCTTTGTAATCCAATCGGTTGTGTCCATTCATATTTCCTCTGTTTGTCTTCAGGTCTGCTGCCACCACCCATGGGTATGATGCCACCACCACCTCCGCCCCCCAACAACCAGCCTCCCCCGCCACCCTCAGGTCCCCTGCCACCATGGCAACAGCAGGCCCCCCCACCCCCTCCCGCCAGCAGCATGGCCACTAGTGCACCACTGCCATGGCAACAGAGTAAGAACACTAGCCGCAGGCTCTTTGTTTCTGAAGCTTTGACCAGTTAACCAGAAAAGTACAGCCAGTTTCTCACACTTTTCATGGTAGCTTTTGTAGATTTGACACATGGCGGCTTTACATAGAAAATGTTTTGTGTTTCATCATTCCTGTAAGATCTTAGAGGGATATCTAATGTTGAGAAAGTGCAGCATGTTTTTTGTTGTATGTCCTACTAACTAAAGTTCTTTCCTCCCCAGATACCACCACGACATCCAGTCCTGGCTCTGGCAACCTGCCCCCCTGGCAGCAGCCCCAACAGTCCGCTGCCTCGGCCGCCCAGCCCCCTCCCCCAATGGGCAACCCCTCCATGGTCCCCCCTCCGCCAGGGGTGCAGCCCCCTCTCCCCCCCGGCGCCCCACCTCCCCCTCCTCCCCCACCCCCCGGCTCGGCCGGCATGATGTACGCCCCTCCTCCCCCTCCGCCCATGGACCCCTCCAACTTTGTCACCATGATGGGGATGGGGGTGACAGGCATGCCCCCCTTCGGTATGCCCCCCGCACCACCACCACCACCCCCTCAGAATTAAACACCCTCTGTACCCCCCCAGGTTCCTCAGTCTCAACCACACAGCCCTCCCAGATTTTACCCAACACCATGGACTCGCAGCACACCACACAACCAGCTACCCAATGGACTGATACGCAGCTCTGCCCGGGGCATATAGTTGTTCAGTAAAATGACATGACCTGTGCTATACTCTCTTAATCACAGTCCTGGTTAACGTGCAGAGAAACTCCTCAAACAAGGGAGGTGGTGTGGTTGAATTTGTACATTTTCTTTACAGAATTTTTCTGTTTTTAAAAGTTAAGTGTTTTTGTTGACTGTGTAGGCTCTGTGTCCATCCAACACTGTTGCTGTGCATAGAGTATATGGTATGCCTTGTATCTATTTTGCAGGGCTTACTCCCCTCCATGGTTGGCTTATAACTGTTTCACCATCTCTCACACCAAATAAATCACCTCAAACAAAAGCTTTGGTTTGCCGACTGGACTGGAGCTGAAGCTTAGTAACTATTTGTTTTCATTTACAGTGATCTTTTACTGTTCTGATGATCCAGACAGTTTAGTAGGCATGGCAGTCCAATGGACTAGCTTCATTCATCGTCATGTTCCATTCATTTGCTGTGGTTTCACGGCGCTGAATATTTTTTGTAATTACACCTGATGTCAAGTGTAATTGCGCAGATCTTTTGGATGTGAGAATCTCCTTCCTAATTCTTTTGTCAGAGAAACGGGTCTTTTGTAATGCTGTCTGATTTCAGAGGTTTTGGGTTCTATCAATTTGTTTGCATAATTTCTAATCCCCTATAATTGTATTTTGTATTTTTTTTTTTTCAAACCCTGTAAGCTGTTTCTAATTAACTTTTTCCCCAGATGCAAATTAATTTAGGTCCATGAGGATGCAACAGGGAATAGGACTTTGGATCCTAGAGTGAGTTGGTTTAAAAAGATACTCTGAACTACTTCTGATTCTGATCGTATGCGTGATTGTTCTGTTAACAACCTCTCCCCTCCTTGCTATGATCTGTAGCTGTGTGCAGTGCTTATATCGCCTCTGCAACATCACCACGCCTTCTGTTCTCTTGTTGTTGCTTAATGAGAAAAAAGAATACATGATGTTGGATGATGATATACAATTTGTATTTTTACTCTATTTTTGGAATTGGTTTGTCAGCCCTGTTTTCGGTCTAGCCTGAATGAATAGTCCTTGCAATGTTGCTTGATTGTTATTAAAACGGAATATCTTTAATTTGGCTGTCGTTTTCTTTTTCCCTTGCAAAAGTGTCATCGCTGACGCTTGGATACAGCTTCCACAGACCATCTTTTTAATCCGTGTAGACAGAATGCTTGCTCAGCCTCCCTCAATTTATGTAACATCCTAGTCATGAGGCTGTTTTTCTGTGTACTATGTCTGCAGTCCTACATAAGAATACAAGTAGTTTTATTGGTTTTACTTTAGTTTCTTTCACATGCCTTGTGTAAATCAATCTTGCAGGTAAAAACAAAGGTGTGCAGGTGAGGTTGGGTTTATGAAAACCACACAGAAAAAAACATGTACAGTTGAAATCAGAAGTTTACATACACTTTAGCCAAATACATTTAAACTCAGTTTTTCCACAATTCCTGACATTTAATCCTATTTAAACATTTCCTGTTTTAGGTCCGTTAGGATCACCACTATTTTAAGAATGTGAGATGTCAGAATAGTAGTAGAGAATGATTTTTCAGCTTTGATTTATTTCATCACATTCCCAGTAGGTCAGAAGTTCAGACTCAATTAGTGCTTGGTAGCATTGCATTTAAATTGTTTAACTTGGGCCAAATGTTTCTGGTAGCCTTCCACAACCTTCCCACAATCAATTGGGTGAATTTTGGCCCATTCCTCCTCACAGAGCTGGTGTAACTAAGTCAGGTTTGTAGGCCTCCTTGCAAACACGCTTTTACAATTCTGCCCCCACATTTTCTATAGGATTGAGGTTAGGGCTTTGTGATGGCCACTCCAATACCTTGACTTTGTTGTCCTTAAGCCATTTTGCCACAACTTTGGAAGTATACTTGGAGTCATTGTCCATTTGGAAGACCCATTTGCGACCAAGCTTTAACTGATGTCTTGAGATGTTGCTTCAATATATCCCCATAATTTTCCTTCCTCATGGAGCCATCTATTTTGTGAACTGCAGCAAAGCATCCCCACAACATGATGCTGTCACCCCAGTGCTTCACGGTTGGGATGGTGGTCTTCAGCTTGCAAGCATCCCCCTTTTTCCTCCTAACATAACAATGGTTATTTTGGCCAAACCGTTCCATTTCTGTTTCATCAGACCAGTGGACATGTCTCAAAAAGTACGATCTTTGTCCCCATGTGCAGTTGCAAACCGTAGTCTGGCTTTTTTTATGGCGGTTTTGGAGCAGTGGCTTCTTCCTTGCTGAGCGGCCTTTCAGATTATGTCGATATAGGACTTGTTTTACTGAGGATGTAGATACTTTTGTACCTGTTTCCTCCAGCATCTTCACAAGGTCTTTTGCTGCTGTTCTGGGATTGATTTGCACTTTTCGCACCAAAATATGTTCATCTCTAGGAGACAGAACGCGTCTCCTTCCTGAGCAGTATGACGGCTGGGTGGTCCCATGGTGTTTATACTTGCGTACTATTGTTTGTACAGATGAATGGGGTACCTTCACCCGTTTGGAAATTTCTCCCAAGGATGAACCAGACTTGTGGAGGTCAACGATTTATTTTCTGAGGTCTTGGCTGATTTCTTTTGCTTTTCCCATGATGTCAAGTAAAGAGGCACTGAGTTTGAAGTTAGGCCTTGAAATACAGCCACGGGTACACCTCAAATTGACTAAAATAATGTCAATTAGCCTATCAGAAGCTTCTAAAGCCATGAAACCATTTTCTGGAATTTTCCAAGCTGTTTAAAGGCACAGTCAACTTAGTGTATGTAAACTTCTGACCCACTGAAATTGTGATACAGTGAATTATAAGTGAAATGATCTGCCTGTAAACAATTTTTGGAAAAATGACTTGTCATGCACAAAGTAGATGTTCTAACTGACTTGCCAAAACTATAGTTTGTTAACAAGAAATGTTTGGAGTGGTTGAAAAACAAGTTTTAATGACTCCAACCTAAGTGTATGTAAACTTCCGACTTCAACTGTGTGTGTATGTACATATATATATAAACTCAGCAGAAAAAGAAATGTCTCCTTTTCAGGACCTTGTTTTTCAAAGATAATTCATAAAAATCCAAATAACTTCACAGATCTTCATTGTAAAGGGTTTAAACACTGTTTCCCATGCTTGTTCAATGAACCATGAAAAATGAATGAACATGCACCTGTGGAACGGTTGTTAAGACACTAACTGTTTACAGACGGTAGGCAATTAAGGTCACAGTTATGAAAATTTAGGACACTAAAGAGGCCTTTCTACTGACTGAAAAACACCAAAAGAAAGATGCCCAGGGCCCCTGCTCATCTGCGTGAATGTGCCTTAGGCATGCTGTAAGGAGGCATGAGGACTGCAGATGTGGCCAGGGCAATACATTGCAATGTCTGTACTGTGAGATGCCTAAGACAGTGCTACAGGGTGACAGTGGCAGACAACGTGTAACAATACCTGCACAGGATCGGTACATCCGAACATCACATCTGCGGGAACGGTACCGGATGGCAACAACATCTGCCCGAGTTACACCAGGAACACACAATCCCTCCATCAGTGCTCAGACTGTACGCAATAGGCTGAGAGAGGCTGTACTGAGGGCTTTTAGGCTTGTTGTAAGGCAGGTCCTCACCAGACATCACTGGCAACAACGTCGCTTATGGGCACAAACCCACCGTCGCTGGACCAGACAGGACTGTCAAAAAGTGCTCTTCACTGACGAGTTGTGGTTTTGTCTCACCAGGGGTGATGGTCGGATTTGCGTTTATCGTTGAAGGAATGAGCGTTACACCGAGTCCTGTACTCTGGAGTGGGATCGATTTGGAGGTGGAGGGTCCATCATGGTCTGGGGCGGTGTGTCACAGCATCATCAGACTGAGCTTGTTGTCATTGCAGGCAATCTCAACGCTGTGGGTTACAGGGAAGACATCCTCCTCCCATGTGGTACCCTTACTGCAGGCTCATCCTGACATGACTCTCCAGCATGACAATGCCACCAGCCATACTCCTTGCTCTGTGCGTGATTTCTTGCAAGACAGGAATGTCAGTGTTCAGCCATGGCCAGCGAAGATCCCGGATCTCAATCCCATTGAGCACGCCTGGGACCTGTTGGATCGGAGTGTGAGGGCTCGGGCAATTCCCCCCAGAAATGTCTGGGAACTTGCACGTGCCTTGGTGGAAGAGTGAGGTAACATCTCACAGCAAGAACTGGCAAATCTGGTGCAGTCCATGAGGAGACCTAGTCTATGCTTGGAGCTATTGAGAGATGATTTGGCAATGTGAAGATAGGAATTCCAAAGTATGGAACCTTTATCTGATAGAGAATTGACCATATGTGGCAGTGGGGAGGGTGAAGGTTATCTGTGTGTCTTGTGTTGTATGCATGGATTTCAGAATTAACCTGGAAGAATCCATTGAAGGGTTTGGGTGGGAGGTATTTGTAGATGAAGGTGCAGTCAACATGTCAACACAAGTCTGACAAGTTGGTCAGTGTATAACTTGAAATTCTAGCAAATGGTAATTGACCTTTTTACAATATGATATGTGGGTAAATTCATTTGAATTCAATCACTTTTTGACAACATCCCTTTTGATTTAAACAAACAAAACTTTCCACACATATTTGCCCATGGAAGAAGTGGTCAGAAAGTGACGTTTTGGACCTGAATGCCAAAACATTCAGGAGATGAAGGTGCTCATACCCCACCATACCATGAGACATCCATGTCTTCATCACTGGAAAATATACACTTGAGTTTGATATCATTTCAAATCTTACAAACAGTGTTGTCAAATGATTGGAAAAAATTATCTAAAAATATTTGTTCATATTCACGTATGTTGTTGCTTAGACCCTATTTGACATCATCTGAGGTTTTTGTGCTGTGCCTGCCATCAGTTGAGACAACATGCTCTTGAATACTTGCTATATTGTATTTACTTCGCCACCATGGCCTATTTATTGCCTTTACCTCCCTTATCTCACCTCATTTGCTCACATTGTACATAGACTTATTTTTCTACTGTATTATTGACTTTATGTTTGTTTTACTCCATGTGTAACTCTGTGTTGTTGTACTGTATGTGTCGAACTGCTTTGCTTTATCTTGGCCAGGTCGCAGTTGTAAATGAGAACTTGTTCTCAACTTGCCTACCTGGTTAAATAAAGGTGAAATATATATATTTTTAAAATAAATACAACAGGGTGGGTTTCATTTCTATCACAGAAATATAATGAATAGAATGGACCTATCCCTTCAGACCACTGCAATTTATCTGGTACACCAGTTGCATTTTAATTGAATTGAAATGTTAACTTCTAATTGCTACAACAAAGATGACCACCGGTCCACCCACGGTCGAATTTCAAATGTCTTTCTATTACATTGATCATCAGATATATGGGACCAGAAATCGTCCCTGGCATTTCCAACACACTGGCCTATTTGTTTCCTTGAGGCCCCCATACCAGCCAATTGTTTTCCTCGATTCCCCCACACCAGCCCATATTTTCACTTGAGGCCCCCATTATTAGACAGATAATGATCTGTGGGCCTGTATAACTTGTTTTTTTGGCGCAAAATTATCATGATATGGCTAATAATTGTGGCCTCTGGGAAAATATGGGCTTGTGTGTTGGAAATGCCAGGGCCTATTTCTGGTCCCAGTCTGTCCCTGAGAGGCTGAATAGAAATTTGATAAGAGCTCAGAAAATATTTAATTGTCTGGTATGGTTTTCAGGCAGGCAGACAGAATCTTACTCCCAAATAATAGGCTATACATCACACAGTCCTGACAGCTGATAGGCTACATGGCTCACACCCCTCATATGCACAACCCCTCAATGCCATCATCCCTTTTCAACCTTTCGAGGGAGTTTTGGGGGATTCTCATTCATTATGATTAGCTCTGCATATTGTCATTAAGAGGGTCAACTCTTAATTGGGCTGGAGCTTCTGTAAGACTCACGCTGTACTTGAAATAAATTATGGGTGCATTCATAGAAATGTAGCTGTGCAGGACTGGCATACCATCTCTGGTGTCCTTGTCCATACTTGAAGAGACAATGGCAGGGGTTCAGATTGGCCATCTGGCAAATCAAATAAAAGTTTATTGGTCTTGTATACAAAAATCTGTCAGACGCCAGATGGGCTAGACTATTTTTTAGGAGGGTATGCTGGTCAATTTTTTAAACATTTTTTTATAATTTATTTGGGGTTAAAAAGAGCCGGCCTGTTAATATAGACTACATGACCAAAAGTACTGTATGTGGACACCTGCTTGTCGAACATCTCATTCCAAAATCATGGACATTAATATGGAGTTGGTCCTGCCTTTGCTGCTATAACAGCCTCCATTCTTCTGAGAAGGCTTTCAACTAGATGTTGGAACATTGCTGCAGGGACTTTCTTCCATTCAGCCACAAGAGAATTAGTGAGACCTCACTAATGCTATTGTGGCTGAATGGAAGAAAGTCTGGGCACTGATGTTGGGTGATAAAGCCTGGCTCGCAGTCATCGTTCCAATTCATCCCAAAGGTATTCAATGGAGTTGAGGTCAGGGCTCTGTGCAGGCCAGTCAAGTTCTTCCACACCAATCTCGACAAACAATTTCTGTATGGGCAGAATTGTCTAGAATGTTATTGTATGCTGTAGCGTTAAGATTTCCCTTCGGACCTAGCCCCCAAAACAGCCCCAGACCATTATTCCTCCTCCACCAAACTTTACAGTTGGCACACGCTATGCATTGGGGCAGGTGGCGTTCTCCTGGCATCCACCAAACCCAGATTCGTCCATTGGACTGCCAGATGGTGAAGAGTGATTCACCACTCAAGAGAACATGTTTCCACTGCTACAGAGTCCAATGGTGCGAGCTTTACACCACTCTATCCGGCGCATGGCATTGCGCATGTTAATCTTAGGCTTGTGTGCGGCTACTCTGCCATGGAAACCCATTTCATGAAGCTCCCAGCGAACAGTTCTTGTGCTGACATTTCTTCCAGAGGCAAATTGGAACTCAGGAATGATTGGTACAACCGAGGACAGATTATTTTTACGCACTACACGCTTCAGCACTCGGCAGTCCCGTTCTATGAGCTTGTGTGGCCTACCACTTCGCAGCTGAGCCGTTGTTGCTCCCAGAAGTTTCCACTTCACAATAACAGCACTTGTTGTTGATCCGGGGCAGCTCTAGCAGGGCAAACATTTTACGACCTGACTTGTTGGAAAGGTGGCATCCTATGCAGGTGCCATGTTGAAAGTCAATGAGCTCTTCAGTAAGGCCATTCTACTGCCAATGTTTGTCTATGGAGATTGCATGGCGGGGTGCGCGTTTTTATACACGTCAGCAACGGGTGTGGCTGAAATAGCCAAAACCCACTAATTTGAAGGGGAGTCCACATATTTTTGTATATATAGTGTATTTTTGTAGAAACATAGGCTATAGCCTACCTTTTTCTCTGTTGACATAATTTAGCATCTTTCTCAACTGGGCAGATGCAGTGAGGAACATTCCCCCTGCCAGGATTGGCCGGCCCAGTTGAGTTCAAAGTCAAACATGCCAGTTAACCAGCCAGATCCTACTGAAGTTGCCGAAATGGCCGGTAAAAAATGTAAAGGTTGGTGTCGAGATAAAAAAAAAGCTCTCAAAGCCTGTGCAGCAAAATGTGGGCTACCAAATTAACAGATGTTAATGTTTTTAAAAAAAAGTTATGCTGGTGCTTTTGCCAGTTGAACTAAAGAAGCAAAAAGTGAGCAAGGCTTGTGAGGGAAATGCTACCACTACGAGCCGAGTCAAATTTGGATGATGAGGACCAAGAACGTGATTCAAGGCTCACAGACAGTTTAAAAAGGGAATCTGCCGTTGCTACATCAATTTTTTGGACTTATTGATATATATTGATTCTTGAAAAATATAACTTATAAATGCCTCATGAGCTTAGTTCAACCGTCATACCTTGCATCAGAGCTCAAAATATTAGTTTGTTTTACTCCCATATTTGTAAACAATGTAAATGCAAACAAACACTGTATAGACTCAAAACATGGTTAAAACTATATTTTTGATATCATGGATGGTCAGTCCTTGCATCCATGGCTTTGTCTATGAATTTGAGAGTGGCTACATTACTCCAGACCCATCCCTCAGCTTTTTTACCAAAACAGAGGTGTGGTATGCTATTGTTTCAATTAAGGATGATTCTAGCTTTGTTTTGTGGCTATATAGTGTTTGTTTACATATACTTTGTTTACAAACATTGGAGTAAAACAAGACAATATTTTGGGTTCTGATGGGATACAACATTTGAGCGGTTGGTGCCGGGGCTGGCGGTATGGTGCAATATTGCCAGAGCAGTCCACCACTGGACGGTCGTCCCAAGTTACCACGGTCACAAAATCATAAACCCCGCCCATTTCTACAATTATCTTCTTAAAATGTGATTTTAAACCTAACCGTAACTTTAACCACACTGCTAACATTATGCCTAACCTTAATTTAAGACCAAAAAGCACATTTGTGTTTTCTTGAAGCTTTACGATATAGACTTTGTGGCTGTATTATCGCGTGGATCCCCACTGGTCAGAGGGAGGCAGGGCAAACACTGTGACAAGCATAGGCATAACACAGTTAGTTACTTGCCATCTCTCATCAGCCTAGGTCGATATTTGCCATTCGGATCTACAGTCGTACAATAGAAAATACGCATTTACCAAGATGCCTAAGCCATTGACAGACCAGGAGAAGAGAAAGCAGATATCGGTGCGAGGGCTTGCAGGTGTGGAAAATGTTTCAGACCTCAAGACTAATTTTAATCGCCATCTCCACTTTACACTCGTAAAGGACCGAAATGTGGCGACCAAAAGGGACTACTACTTCGCCTTGGCCAACACAGTGCGCGACCATCTGGTTGGCCGATGGATCAGGACGCAGCAGCACTACTACGAGAAAGACCCCAAGGTAAGCAGGCGAGTTGCCGCAGTGACACAGTGTTCCCGTCCCATCGCAATCTTCCGCACAAATTGCAGGCTTCGGCACGTAGGCCTGCGCCTCTTTCAGACTCCGGGTAAAGTGGGGAGGGGGTGGTTTTCCCAGGGAAATATCACTGCGCATTATGTGAAATTATGCTGAAATCTAGACTCTGCGCTTCAGACGCTAAAATTACAGAAGTGTTATGCTCATATAATATCAATTGAAGGGAAAGTAGACTATTTCATCCTCAATGTGATTATGCAGGGAAAATGGTAAAGGAATGCCAAATTCTACATTGAGCGCTCCATCAAAGCTCCTTGCTAGTTAGGCTACATTATGATGTTGCATCTCTGGATGAGAAAACATTCAGTACATTTCTGTATATTATCTCATTCTTAATCACTGAGTTGATAAATAAACTGGAGACAGCATCCAAGATGGACGCCTGTCGTTTTCAACATAATCTACTCACGTTCGCATACTCTTATCATTTTTTTTCATAATATAAATTCCATACATTTTGAAGGATATACATTTAAATGTGACATTTGTTAAGAATGTATAGATTTTTGTAACACAACATCACAAACACGCAAAACCAAAAACGCATACAGGGTTGTACATTCAAATACATGTAAAATGCTTAAAGCTGCAATATGTAACTTTTTGGGGCGACCCGACCAAATTCACATAACAATGTGAGTTATAGGCCTGTCATTCTCTTTGAAAGCAAGTTTAAGAAGTGGTAGATCTGTTCTATGTGCGCTATTTCTATGCTTCCTGTTCTTACATTTTTGTGTCTTTAATTTTTGGTTTTGTACACGACCTACAATATTTTTGTTTATGTAATATATATTTCACAGCGGTTTAGAAGTTACAATGATTCTCTACACTATACTTGCTTGGTTTGTCACATAAACTGAAATTAGGCTAACTATTATAATTTCAGCAACCAGGAAATGGCGAGCGATTTCTGGATAGTGCATCTTTAAGAGTAGCAATAGATTGAATTACTTTCTTATTCTTACGGAGCATATTTTTTAATGTGACAAAGTAATTAGTTAATTCAACCTTTAAAAATACAGAATATTATTTGTTATGTTCTTAAAGAAAGTAATTGTATGGGTGTAATATTGAGCAAGAGTTATGAACAAATGCATCACATAAATTGAGAATCTTGGATTATTAAACAGAAAAATAACACCAGACATTTGCAGATTTAATGTCTACCCAGAAAATAGTTACATACACACATTGGAAAAATACATGTTAAATTGATTCTGTCCAATTCTAGTGAATCTTTTTTTTAAATTTCAACAATTTACTATCTGTAATGTGCTAGAAGCCTTGCTTAAGACTGATATCCACTGGGGCTGATATGCTTGATCCATTTTTGCTGCAGATCTCTGCCCCCTTGATTGCTGAATCATTAACCCATATTTTTAACCTGGCAAATATATCTGGTACTATCCCCAAGGTTTGGAAGGCAGCCCATGTACTCCCCGTTCACAAAGGTGGTGACCCTAAATAATTATCGCCCAATTTCTTGCCTAGATATATATATATTAGAATTCTTGATTATTTCTCAGCTAAGATCTTTCTTATCTTTGAAATGTATTCTAAATGTGCTGTACATCAGACAGGTTTTAGACCAGGTCATAGCACTATCTATGCTGCATCCCTAGTTATAAATGATTAACAGTATGGATAAAAGGCAACATTGTGCTGTCATCTTCATTGACCTGTCAAAGGCTTTCGATACTGTTGATCAATGTAACCTGCACTTGTATGCAGATAATACTGGGTATGCTATTGCCCCCACAGTTGACCAGGCTCTAAATGCAGGTAAAACAAAGTATATGTTGTTCTCTAGAGCGCATAATAATAAATAATGATATAAGCATATGTACTTTGGATGGTGTCTATATTGATCTTGTCCCTGCTTACAAAAATCTGGGCATCTGGATAGATGAAAAGCTGTCTTTTAAAAAGCATATTGATGAGGTAGTTAAGAAGCTGAGAATAAAAATGGTCTTCTTCTATAGAAGAAGCAGTGATTACAGCCTCAAGTCGTCTTGGGTATGACGCTACAAGCTTGGCACACCTGGATTTGGGGAGTTTCTCCCATTCTTCTCTGCAGATCCTCTCAAGCTCTATCAGGTAGTATGGGGAGTGTCGCTGCACAGCTATTTTCAGGTCTCTCCAGAGATGTTCAATCAGGTTCAAGTCCAGGCTCTGGCTGGGCCACTCAAGAACATTCAGAGACTTATCCCGAAGCCACTCCTGTGTTGTCTTGGCTGTGTGCTTAGGGTTGTTGTCCTGTTGGAAGGTGAATCTTCTCCCCAGTCTGAGGTCCTAAGTGCTCCGGAGGAGGTTTTCATCAAGGATATTTCTGTACTTTGCTCCCTTCATCTTTCCCTCGATCCTGACTAGTCTCCCAGTCCCTGCTGCTGAAAAACATCCCCACAGCATGACGCTGCCACCCCCATGCTTCACCGTAGGGATGGTGCCAAGTTTCCTCCAGATGTGACGCTGGGCATTCAGGCCAAAGAATTCAATCTTGGTTTCATCAGACCAGAGAATCTGTTTTTTCAAGTGGCTTCTGTCTGGCCATTCTGCCATAAAGGCCTGATTTGGTGGAGTGCTGCAGAGATGATTGTCCTTCTGGAAGATCCACCCACCACCACAGAGGCACTCTGGAGCTCTGTCAGAGTGACCATCGGGTACTTGGTCACCTCCCTGACCACGGCCCTTCTCCCCCGATTGCTCAGTTTGGCTGAGAAGCCAGCTCTAGGAAGAGTCTTGGTGGTTCCAAACGTATTCCATTTAAGAATGATGAAGGCCAAGGTGTTCTTGGGGACCTTCAATGCTGCAAAAAAAGTTGGTACCCTTCCCCAGATCTGTGCCTCGACACAGTCATGTCTCGATACAGTCATGTCTCGGAGCTCTATGGACAAATTCTTCTACCTCATGGCTTGTTTTTTTTTTTTTGCAAACATTTCTGAAATGCTGATTTTGCTTTGTCATTATGGGGTATTGTGTGTAGATTGATGTGGAAAAAAACTATTTTAGAATAAGGCTGTAATGTAATAAAATGTGAAAAAGTCAAGGTGGTCTGAATACTTTCTGAATACACTGTATTATGTGACTTGTGAAGCAAATTTTTACTCCTGAACTTATTTAGGCTTGCCATAACAAAGGGGTTGAATACTTATTGACTCAAGACATTTCAGATTTTAATTTTTTATTCATTTGTAAACATTTCTAAAAACATAGTTCCACTTTGACATTATGGGGTATTGTGTGTCTTTTGTCTGCGCTTATGTCTGCGCTTATGTACAGCTCTGTTCCATTCGAACCACATGTTTTTTCAATGTGTTTCAAGTGTGGAGACTTAACAATTTCTTTGTGGATTTTGCTGTGTGCTTGGGGTTATTGTCTTGCTGGAAGATCCACTTGCGGCCAAGTTTCAGTCTCCTGATATCTGAAGTCTATGCCGTATTCTGAGGCCTTGAACCTCTTGTCCACTTTAGTAGTGTTGTTTGTGAGATTCACAAAGTCCCCCAGCATGTAGGGCTCCACTGTCACACAGTCCGCCACCTCACCCGTCTCCAAGATCTGAAACACAACAACCAGCTGTCTAAACAGGAGGCAGGTTCACTTCCTCTGAAGATTTCTAAACATTACTAGTGCATAACATTTGTCATTTAGCAGACACTCCCAGGACCAGTGGAAGCAAAATAGCCCCATAACATCAAAGGTCCATCACTGTATTTGTAGGTAGTTATGGGTTTTGATTTTGTTCATGCATACCTACTGTAAAATATGATGGTGGATCTTTGATGTTATGGGGCTATTCTGCTTCCACTGGTCCTGGGGCCCTTGTTAAGGTCAACAGCATCAACGTTGTTGCCTCTGCCAGGAGGCTGAAAGTTGGCCGGATGTGGATCTTCCAGCAAGACCATAACCCCAAGCTAGAGGTCGACCGATTAATCGGAATGGCCGATTAATTAGGGCCGATTACAAGTTTTCATAACAATCGGAAATTGGTATTTTTGGGCACCGATTTGCCAAATGCTTTTTATTTTTAAATGTTATTTTTTTAACACCTTTATTTAATCTTTATTTAACTGGGCAAGTCAGTTAAGAACACATTCTTATTTTCAATGACGGCCTAGGAACGGTGGGTTAACTGCCTCGTTCAGGGGCAGAGCGACAGATTCTCACCTTGTCAGCTCGGGGCATCCAATCTTGCAACCTTACAGTTAACTAGTCCAACGCAATAACGACCTGCCTCTCTCTCGTTGCACTCCACAAAGAGACTGCCTGTTACGCGAATGCAGTAAGCCAAGGTAAGTTGCTAGCTAGCATTAAACTTATCTTATAAAAAACAATCAATCATAATCACTAGTTAACTACACATGGTTGATGATATTACTAGATATTATCTAGCGTGTCCTGTGTTGCATATAATCTGACTGAGCATACAAGCATACAAGTATCTAAGTATCTGACTGAGCGGTGGTAGGCAGAAGCAGGCGCGTAAACATTCATTCAAACAGCACTTTCGTGGGTTTTGCCAGCAGCTCTTCGTTGTGCGTCAAGCATTGCGCTGTTTATGAATTCAAACCTATCAACTCCCGAGATGAGGCTGGTGTGACCGAAGTGAAATGGCTGGCTAGTAGCGTTTCAAACTTCACTCTCTCTGAGCCTTGGGGTGGTTGTTTCCCTTACTCTGCATGGGTAACACTGCTTCGATGTGGTGGCTGTTGACGTTGTGTTGCTGGTTCGAGCCCAGGGAGGAGCGAGGAGAGGGACGGAGGCTATACTGTTACACTGGCAATACTAAAGTGCCTATAAGAACATCCAATAGTCAAAGGTTAATGAAATACAAAATGGTATAGAGGGAAATAGTAACTACAACCTAAAACTTCTTACGTGGGAATATTGAAGACTCATGTTAAAAGGAACCACCAGCTTTCATATGTTCTCATGTTCTGAGCAAGGAACTGAAATGTTAGCTTTCTTACATAGCACATATTGCACTTTTACGTTCTTCTCCAACACTTTGTTTTTGCATTATTTAAACCAAATTGAACATGCTTCATTATCTACTTGAGGCTAAATTGATTTTATTGATGTATTATATTAAGTTAAAATAAGTGTTCATTCAGTATTGTTGTAATTGTCATTATTACAAATACATGTGTTTTTTTTTAATCGGCCGATTAATCGGGATCGGCTTTTTTGGTCCTCCAATAATCGGTATCGGAGTTGAAAAATTATAATCGGTCGACCTCTACCCCAAGCACACATCAAAATCCACAAAGAAATTGTTAATCAGTAGCAATATGCTAAATGCGTTTACATGAAAGAAGCTATGCAAATATAGCAACAAGATAACAATATGAATTTTAAAAGTGTGATGTTGGTGATGTAGACGCCAAGGAACTTGAAGCTCTCAACTTGCTCCACTATAGCCAGTCGATGAAAATGGGGGCGTGCTCGGTCCTCCTTTTCCTGTAGTACACAATCATCTCCTTGGTCTTGATCACGTTGAGGGAGAGGCTGTTTTCCTTGCACCACAGGGTCAGGTCTCTGACCTCCTCCCTATAGGCTGTCTCATTGTTGTCGGTGATTGGGCCTACCACTGTTGTGTCATCAGCAAACTTAATGATGGTGTTGGAGTCATGCCTGGCCGTGCAGTCATGAGTGAACAGAGAGTACAGGAGGGGACTGAGCACGCACCCCTGAGGGGCCACCGTGTTGAGGATCAGCGTGGCGGATATGTTGTTACCTACCCTTACCACCTGGGTGCGGTCTGTCAGGAAGTTCAGGATCCAGTTGCAGAGGGAGGTGTTTAGTCCCAGGGTCCTTAGCTTAGTGATGAGATTTGAGGGCACTATAGTGTTGAACGCTGAGCTGTTGTCAATGAATAGCATTCTCACATAGGCTTTCCTTTTGTCCAGGTGTTAAAAGGCAGTGTGGTGTGCAATAGAGATTGCATCATCTGTGGATCTGTTGGTGGGGTATGCAAATTGGAGTGGGTCTAGTGTTTCTGGGATAATGGTGTTGATGTGAGCCATGACCAGCCTTTCAACGCATTTCATGGCTACAGATGTGAGTGCCACGGGTCGGTAGTCATTTAGGCAGGTTACCTTAGTGTTCTTGGGCACAGGGACTATGGTGGTCTGCTTGAAACATGTAGGCAATACAGACTGAGACAGAGAGAGCCTTGTACACGTCTCTATGTGTGGAGTAAAGTTGGTCTAAAAAAAAATCCCCTCTGGTTGCACATTTAACATGCTAATAGAAATGAGGTAAAACTGATTTAAGTTTCCCTGCATTAAAGTCCCCGGCCACTAGGAGTGCCGCCTCTGGATGAACGTTTTCCTGTTTACTTCTGGCAGTATACAGCTCATTGAGTACGGTTTCAGTGCCACCCTCGGTCTGTGGTGGTATGTTGACAGCTACGAAAAATACAGATGAAAACTCTCTAGGTAGATAGTGTGGTCTACAGCTTATTATAAGATACTCTACCTCAGGCGTGCAAAACCTTGAGACTTCCTTAGATATTGTGCACCAGCTGTTGTTTACATAAATGCATAGGCCCCCGCCCCGTGTCTTACCAGAGGCTGCTGTTCTGTCCTGCCGATAGAGTGTATAACCCTTCAGCTGTATGTTCTCAATGTCATTGTTCAGCCATGTCCCGTTGGTTGGATAAACATGCTTTCAGTTCGTCCCATTTATTTTCCAGCGATTGAACGTTAGCTAGCAGGACGGAAGGCAAAGGCAGATTAGCCACTCGTCGCCTGATCCTCACAAGGTACCCTGATGTCTTTCCGCAAAATCTCAGTTTCCTTCTTCCGCAAATAACAGGGATCTGGGGTGTTTGTATAATATCCCTCCCGTTCGACTCAGGGAAGAATAACTCTTCATATAGTTTGAGGTAAGAAATCGCAGTGCTGATGTCCAGAAGCTCATTAGAAGCAACATTATGTACAAAACAAGTTATGAACAACGCAAAAAAACAAACAGGATAGCATGGTTGGTTAAGAGCCAATAAGATGGCATCCTTCCCCTCCGGCACCATCACATAAACAATAGAGTAGATAAAGTTAGTAGACAAACAAGCAAGCAGTATTAACTCAAAAGCGGGCCTTAATTCGCATTAAAAAACAAGTGCACAGAATTTGCAAAAAATTCCATGTCAATGAACATGAACATGTAGCATCAAGAAAACTGATCAATGAGTATGTTTACATGCACTCTAATAATTCAATATTAAACTGCTTATGGCAGTAGGCCAGGCACGTGCACAGATAGGGGTCTACCTGTGCCTCCCACTTGCTCCTTTGCCGTCCCACTCGCCAAGTGCCCTTTTGGGTGGTAGTATAATTAAATTTTTGAATACAGGTTTTGGCATTGTTCTGAACCGACTGCCCGCAAGTCGTCATGACATCGTCAAGTTCGCCACCCTCTACCCCCACCCAGTCCTTTTGTTGCGCCTGTTGTTCTGGCCTGTAGAGAGCTCGCACGCACAAAACAAGCTCTCAGTCTTATGGCAGAGTTAGATGTTCATCCACGTCTTCCAAACTTTTTTTATTTGCAGTTACTCCAAACGTCAAATTTCAAAGTGTTTTTGTTGCTCCTGCTGCTCGTAAGTTTAGGCACTCATTCCAAATGGTTACGGTAAGGGTTAAGTTTTGGGATAGGGTTAAAACCAAAAACCAGCTTGCACGATGGTGATCGAACGCACAACCTTCTGATCCAGAGTCATGGGACCACCCCCGCCCACAACACCCTAACAAAACCCAAGCCTACTTGATGGTAACAGCGCTCACTATTGCCCCAGTGGCCAGTTTTGAAGGCCTTTCCCAACGTCCTTAGGACATGGATAGACGTCTTGAAATACCTGGCTGCGCATGCTTTTCTGCTGTCCGGTATTCAAATTTGAGATGTAATCACCGTTCCAGTGTATAGCTAGCTACCTAGTTTAAATATCAACAGTACTGCAACAGCAGCAAAACATTTGATTAACACTTGATTTACATCATCAATATTCGGTCTGGTTGGCTGATACACACAGCAGAGAGAGGCAGAAAGAGAGAGGATCAGATGCATCAATGAGGCCTCCGACTCAACTCCCCCCTTCAGTCGGGAGTTGGACATGTGTGTCAGGGCAGCAGCAACACAGACCACAATATACTAAAATATCCAAACAAGCCAGCCTGACATTTATCATGAGTTAGAAGATTATGAATATTAAATTATGAAGTTATTATTTAAAAATCGAAAGAGCATTGAAGATTTAAAAAAAAAGCAATCAGTCAAAAAAAAGGGGGGGTTGGGCTCTTTTTTTCATTTTGAGCACCTGCGCCCTGAAAAGTCTGTGCACGGCCATGCAGTAGGCCTGACTTTGACATTACTAGTCATATAAACGCCTTACTCTGTTTATGTGAATCGGCGTAAAGTCATAATCGGCATAAGCAGGTCTCCTGCAACACGGTGATCAAATAAAGACCCTGAGAACATATTTGACCAATACCTCCATGCCCCGTAAGAAATATAAATAATCATTTGTTTACACAAATCCTTAGTTGATGACCCCTGGTCAAGAGTTCAATTAGATTTTTGGTATTTGGCCCATTTTCCTATAATAGTAATTTCTCATAATCAATCCATTCTTCCCAAAGTCTTCATGTTTACAAATGCATTTAATAGCTGTAGTAATAGTTGTAACACTGCTGTTATTTAGAGTGTTTATGTAACCCCATCTCCACCAATGATTGGCATCTCCCTCCCTAGTCGCTCTAACCTTTTAGAAGGGCCAACTAATGCGACTATTTTTAACAAGGGACTAGATGCCTTTGTCACTTTATCATGGTCACACTCAATGGGACAGTAGGGAGCTCTGTTTTCCATGTCCTCATTTGCATGCCCTCCTATTGTCGGAATAACCCCATTTGAAATGTCACAGGTCAATCGAAGTCTCGGGTGTCGTTCCCTCCTAGCTCTTCATTTAGGATATCAAACACACCATCCCGATCAATTATGTTGTAGCATTTTATACAACGAGTGGGTCTAATCCTGAATGCTGATTGGTTAAAACCGCATTCCAGTCAGTGTCTATTCCACAAGTTACCACAGGCTAAATATATAACGTTAAAATGCCTATTTACTCTGTTCCATCTGACTGTGCAATCCACTGTCTCAAAAGCATCTAGACATTACCTTACATTTATTTTAGAATAATATTTAATTTTCAACAGCAGCGATTTGTATAAAGCTTGCTATCTGTCTCTCTGACATTTTCAACATCGTTTCAGTATTCAAATTCGATCTTCAGCTGTCCCATAGTAATTTTGTCGGGAGTCGGGACGAGACAGACAGGCAGCCAGCGTTTCTCAGCCAGTCAAAATCATGACTCAGCTGGCATCATTTTTATAGATATATACAGGGCGCGACAAAGCCTATTTCCCCCTCAGGAAACGAAAAAGATTTGGCATGTGTCCTGAGATCCTCAAAAGGTTCTACAGCTGCAACATCGAGAGCTGGTTGCATCACTGCCTGGTGCGGCAATTGCTCGGCCTCCGACTGCAAGACACTACAGAGGGTGGTGCGTACGGCCCAGTACATCACTGGGGCTAAGCTGCCTGCCATCCAGGACCTCTACACCAGGTGGTGTCAGAGGAAGGCCCTAAAAATTGTCAAAGACCCCAGCCACCCCAGTCATAGACTGTTCTCTCTACTACCGCATGGCAAGCGGTACCGGAGTGCCAAGTCTAGGACAAAAAGGCTTCTCAACAGTTTTTTTATAAAACAACAGTAAAAAGACAGGCAATATACAGTAGCGAGGCTATAAAAGTAGCGAGGCTACATAAAGACACCAGTTAGTCAGGCTGATTGAGGTAGTATATACATGTAGATATGGTTAAAGTGACTATGCAAATATGATGAACAGAGAGTAGCAGTAGCGTAAAAGAGCGGTTGGCAGGTGGTGGGTGGAGGAAAGTTTGCAGCCTTTCTAGCTTCAGTTTGAAGTGATTGTTTTAGCTGTGTTGTTGGCTAGCTCCTCTGAACAACAGTGCCCTGACGAGTGAGCACATTTTCTATGTCAGGCAAAATCGTGCCTCATTAGCTCATTGTTATGGATGTACCCAAATAAAGGTAACTAGAAAACAGCTTAAACAAATGCAAATGCAGCTACTTTGCTGTTATTCTGGCTGCTTTGACGTGACTGTAAGTTAGCCGTAGTTGGCTAACTAGCAAGCAAGGGATGAGAATGATGCCCGCCAGTATGGCAATGGAACATTTGAAACGAACGACTGGGTCGCGTCCAGATACAGAACAAAAAGACTGAACGACAGGGTTGCATCTCTGGCAACCGAACCGATAGAAAGAACGACCAGCCGGCTTGGGTAGCAACCTTAGATTTGTGTAGGGACTATATGAAATAGTATGAATAAATTCATCAAAATAACATTTTTTTAAATAAAAAATATGTAAATCATTATTTAAATAAGATAGTAACCCATTGTATAAAAGTGATAATGCCCTCAAAGCCGGTGTTTGAAGGATATATTGGCACGGTTTGCCGGCCCTCAACTTCTTCTGGGGCCTAACAACACCCATGCCAATATATCCTCCAAACACCGGCTTCGAGGGCATTATCACTTAAGTGGGGCGGCAGGGTAGCCTAGTGGTTAGAGTGTTCGACTAGTAACCGAAAGGTTGCAAGATCGAATCCCCGAGCTTTGAGAGCATGCCCCTGAACAAGGCAGTTAACCCACTGTTCCTAGGCCGTCATTGAAAATAATAATTTGTTCTTAACTGACTTGCCTAGTTAAATAAAGGTTTTAAAAAAATTATTAATAAATAAAAAGTAGTGACCTTAGAAATAATGAAGCGAAGAGGCATTTGCAACTAGAGGCATAAAAACTCTAGATCACCTTTACTCCACACACAGAGATGCTTGCAAAGCTCTCCCTTGCCCTCCATTTACCAAATGTGACCATATCTCAAACAGGAAGTACCAGTGACGCTCTCAATACGGTAGTGATCCGATGAAGCAGAGGCTAAACTACAGGACTGTTTTGCTAGCATTATTAAGTGCTTCATTAATAAGTGCCTCGAAGACGTTGTCCCCACAGTGACCTTACGTTCATATCCCAACCTGAAGCCATGGATTACAGGCAACAACCGCACTGAGCTAAAGGCTAGAGCTGACGATTTCAAAGACCGAGAGACTAATCTGGACGCTTATAAAAAATTCCAATACGCCCTCCATCAAACAGACAAAGTGTAAATGCCTTTTATGCTCACTTTGAGGCAAGCAACACTGCACCACCATGCATGAGAGCATCAGCTGTTCCAGACAACTGTGTGATCACGCTCTCTGTAGTATATGTGAGTAAGACCTTTAAACAATTTAACATTCACAAGGCCGCAGGGCCAGACGAATTACCAGGATGGGTACTCAGAGCATGTGCTGACCAGCTGGCAAGTGTCTTCATTGACATTTTCAACCTCTCCCTGACCCAGTCTGTAATAGCTACATGTTCCAAGCAGACCACCATAGTCCCTGTGCCCACGAATGTCAAGGTAACATGCCTAAATGACTATCGCCCTTTAGCACTCACATCTCTAAAAATAGAATGCTTTGAAATGCTGGACATGGCTCACATCAACACCATCATCACATACACTGGACCCACTCCAATTCGCATACCGCCCCAACAGATCCACAGATGACGCAATCTCTATTGCACTCCACACTACCCTTTCTCACCTGGACAAAAGGAACACCTCTGTTAGAATGCTGATCATTGACTAAAGCTCAGCATTTAACTCTATAGTGCCCTCCAAGCTCATCACTCTTCCTCTGACACTGGATCCTGGACTTCTTGAAGGGCCACCCCCGGGTGGTGAGGGTAGACCACAACACATCCACCACACTGACCCTCAACACGGGGCCCCTCAGGGGTACGTGCTTAGTCCGCTCCTGTACTCCCTGTTCACCCACGACTGCGTGTTTGTGCACAACTCCAACACCATCATTAAGACCCAACAGTGGTAGGACTGATCACTGACGATGATGAGACAGCCTACAGGGAGGTCAGAGACCTGGCAGTGTGGTGCTAGGACAATAAGAACTCCTTCAACGTCAGCAAGACAAAGGAGCTATTCGTGGACTACAGGAAAAGGAGAAAAGGAGGGCCGAGCAAGCCCACATTCACATCGACGGGGCTGTAATGGACAGGGTCAAGAGCTTCAAGTTCCTCGGTTTGCACATTACTAAAGACCTATCATGGTCCAAACACACCAACACAGTAGTGAAGAGGGAACGACAACGCCTCTTCCCTCTCAGGAGGTTGAAAAGATTTGTCATGGACCCTCAGATCCTCAAAACGTTCTTCAGCTGCACAATTGAGTATGTTTACATGCACACTAATAATTCAATATTATAGAAGAAGGCCGAGTATGACATTAGTCATGTCAACATCTTACTCTGCTTATCTTAATCTGCATTAGGTCATAATCGAAGTAAGCATACGGCGAGCAATCTTTCAAATTATTAGGACATGTAAACGGCTTAATCGGCGTTCCAGTGGTAGATTTGATCTGCGCATGTGCCAGGCCAGTCCCGGGTAGCGCAAGCTTCCATCTTATGTGCGAGTGAAGTGAGTTAGGAAAAACTGTAGGTATGCATCTTATAAATCGTTTTCACATACACACCTCGCATGTCCCAACTCAGAATCAAATAGTCTTCGCAGAAATAACATGGTCACTGTGCGAGAGCGTTTATTTTGTTTGCCGATGTTCTGCATTAACAAACGTTCCCATCGGGTAGCCTGATTTCAGATGTGTCCATGTAAACAGGATTGTTAGGGAAATCGTTCTTCTTGCAAAGCATGTAAACGTTTTAAAATAACTATTATATTAACCTGACTATCCACAAAAACTGCATTATTATGTGCATGTAACCATGCTCATTGAGAGCATCTTGACTGGCTGCATCATCGCCTGGTATGGCAACTGCTTGACCCGCAAGGAGCAACAGAAGGTGGTGCGTACGGCCCAGTACATCACTGAGGCCGAGCTCCTTGCCATCCAGGACCTCTATACCAGGCGGTGTCAGAGGAAGGCCCTAAAAATTGTCAGACTCCAGCCACTCAAGTCATAGACTGTTCCCTCTGCTACCGCACGGCAAGCGGTACGAGAGCACCAAATCTGGGACCAAAACCTCCTGAACAGATTCTACCCCCAAGCCATAAGACGGCTGAACAGTTAACCAAATGGCTACACAGACTATTTGCATTGTCCCCCTTTTTTTCTATGGACATTCTTGCACTTGCTCTATGCACACTCACTGGACTCGACCCACACACTCACACATACTACACTCACACACTATATACGCTGACACAAACAAAACACTCACACATAGACACTCTTCACATAGGCTGCTGCTACTCTTTTTTATTATCTATCCTGATTGCTTCGTCACTTTTACCCCTACCTACATGTACATTACCTCAATTACCTCAACTTCCTCATACCCCTGCACATTGACTCTGTACTGGTACTCCTTACAGAGACTGGACTCTGTTTATCATGCATCCTTGCGCTTTATTACAAATGCCAAGTCACTCACCCACCATTGCAACTTGTACCAAATGGTAGGTTGGACCTCACTTCATATGCACAGAAAGCTACATTTGTATGTGTTCATCCACAAAGCCCTTTTGGGTAAACTCCCTCTTTACTTCTGTAGTCTGGTCTCCTTCACCACCAGCAGTTGTTGATTGTTGCTGCCTTCTTGGCCAGGTCTCCCTTGAAAAAGAGACTCCGGGTCTCAATGGGCTTTTTCTGGTGAAATAAAGGTTAAATAAATAAAACAATGGAAACTCCTTGTATATAGCCTCGTTATTGTTGTTTTTTGTGTTACTATTTCCTTTAAAAATATATATTATTTG
Organism: Oncorhynchus clarkii lewisi; assembly: GCF_045791955.1. Lineage (NCBI taxonomy): Eukaryota > Metazoa > Chordata > Actinopteri > Salmoniformes > Salmonidae > Oncorhynchus > Oncorhynchus clarkii. Next base: position 28,226,669 of record NC_092155.1, on the reverse strand, counting down.
CTCATCTTTTCTTACCTTTGAACTCACGGTAAAGTCTACACCTGTTGTATTTGGTGCATGTGACAAAAATGTATTTGATTTCATTATGATTTCATTGCATAGCTTCAGGGTGAGTTACATACGCCATACATGAATCTGAGTGAGGATATGATGTAAAAACCTGTATGTCCTTGAAGTAGGTGGAGACAAGCTGCAGAGAAATCCTATACGGACGAAAGTAAACGAACTGCCACGGTTTGCAGCACTCTTTATGTCGGTTATTGTGAGACCACGGGATGAATCCAAGTGCTTTATAAAGAACTTTTGTCTTTTGAAACAGTTGTTGGTGTACACTAGCGGTATTAATAGAGGCTTGGGAGTTAGTTGAACTCATTCCAATGCTCTCTCAGAAAGAGCTGTTGCTTGACGGGTCGCCAAGTATAGATCTGCTGTTTTTGGCAGCACCGGCTCTCCCCTCTTGGCTACAGCTGCTTCCTCTCTAGAAGAATAGGAGAGGCAGAGATAATGTTGCATTTCTCAGGGCTACCACATGGGGGCACACTACTGTTGGATGGCTGAAGGTGTGTTGAATGCAGAGGGTATTCCGCGCTGTACTGTATTGCATTCACTTTCCTTGATGTACCTTCCTCTGTTGCTCCTCTCCAGCGTGTGTACTACCTGTCCCTGGAGTTCTACATGGGGCGCACCCTGCAGAATACCATGGTGAACCTGGCACTGGAGAATGCCTGTGATGAGGCCACCTATCAGGTGACTGACGGATAGGCCTTAGGGCCATAGGACCCTTCTGGACCATAACAGTGTCCCATCATAGTTACCTCAACCTAGTACATTGTCTGTGACATACACTGTGGAGGGTATGAAACTGGCACATTGAACATTAATGACACTGACAATGAGTGCTTTTTTTTTGTTACACTCCATGTAAGATTCAAGAATACCTTCTGATTATTTAATAATTTCAGGTACGTGGCCCTACTCTGAGATTGAACACTGCCCCATTCCCTTGTATTCAGATGCTAAAGCTTGGCTTATTACGCTAATGTAGCTCCCATCCTCCCTCCACCCTAAAATGTATGAAGGCTAATAAAGTACTATAAATCTTAACAATGTATCTTCGTCTTCAACAGTTGGGTCTGGACATGGAGGAGCTGCAGGACATTGAGGAGGATGCCGGCCTGGGAAATGGTGGTCTTGGACGGCTCGCCGGTGAGTTTCTCCTCCTACTCCTTGGCTCTCGATTAGTCTACCTCACTGGTTCTTCCCTGCACAAATAGTGTAGCCAGTGACAGTAATGCTCAGGCAGTGGTCAGGAAAACCCCCACCTCATCTCTCCCTCCCCCCCACCTGTGCTCTCAGCCTGCTTCCTAGATTCCATGGCGTCTCTGGGGCTGGCAGCTTACGGCTACGGCATCCGCTATGAGTTTGGCATCTTCAACCAGAAAATAGTCAATGGCTGGCAGGTAGTTTGACTGACTGGCAAAGTTGATTATATTTATGTACATGTCTGTGAGTGTATATGGTACTTTCCAGTGCTTGTTGGAGTCATGTGCTTTAGATGGTCCACTTATTTGATGAATCATTTCTCACATTTTTGTCATCTACTCACAGTAGAGTCATGATGCTGTATAATCAGAACTCATAGTTCATTGTAGTGACTGACATCTCCTCACAGGTGGAGGAGGCTGATGATTGGCTGCGCTACGGCAACCCCTGGGAGAAGGCCCGCCCCGAGTACATGCGACCTGTCCACTTCTATGGCAGAGTGGAGCACACCCCCGATGGGGTGAAATGGGTTGACACACAGGTGAGAGGCCACATAGAAAGGATACAACATAGAAATAGTCATCATTGTAGCCATAACTAAACATTACATGACCCTGCTATGTTGACAGGTAGTGTTGGCCCTTCCTTATGACACCCCAGTCCCTGGCTACAGGAACAACGTTGTGAACACCATGAGACTATGGTCCGCCAAGGCCCCATGTGATTTCAACCTGAAAGACTGTGAGTTACTTCTGGACTGTTTGGGCTTGCCTGGTTTACCGCTTGAACCTACTGATTCAATTATGCATTGCTCAACATCTTTACAACCTTTGTAATAGTTTTTATCAGTCAGCTAATTCACCAGTCAGATTGTCAGGATTGGAGCTGGAAAACAGTCTAGTGCAAGGCATTTTAAATGTATGATGAGACCAGACGTTTTTCTGCCGTTCTACAGTCAATGTTGGCGGCTACATTCAGGCTGTGCTGGACAGGAACTTGGCTGAGAACATCTCCCGTGTCCTCTACCCTAATGACAACGTGAGTAGAACCCAGTGTTTATGTAACCTTTATTTACCCAGCCGTCAATGCACTGTTATGAGGAATTCATAATAAACAAGTGGGATGGACTGTGGATCTGTGTTTGACCCTAGTTCTTCGAGGGCAAGGAGCTTCGTCTGAAGCAGGAGTACTTTGTGGTGGCGGCCACTCTGCAGGACATTGTCCGTCGCTTCAAGTCCTCAAAGTTTGGCTCCACCGAGGTTGTGCGTGTGGACCTGTCCACCCTACCTGACAAGGTAAGCTCGATACAATAGATATTCTTAGCGTCCTAGACCATGTTGTAACCGGACGATATGTATCAAAGCACCATATACTCTTCAAATGTCTTTGTTCATTGACCACTCTACGGTACTATGCCAAAGACACAATGGCGGAGTGTGAGACTATATGCAAAAGTTTCCTTCCCTAACTGCATCGTATCTATTGTGCTGATGTCCTCTCTCTTGCCCATATTGTAGGTGGCCATCCAGCTGAACGACACCCACCCTGCCTTGGCCATCCCTGAGCTGATGAGGATCCTGTTGGACACGGAGCACCAGACATGGGAGAAGGTACAGTGCTGGTCCCCCTGCTTAAGCAAAAGTGTTGCACAAAAAATAGAAGTGTAACGAATACTCACCACGAAAAGGGGAATGCTCCCAGAGATCTTTATATAATGACGAGATGCTCATGTCTCTGCCCTAATAATGGGAGTTGTTGTCCCAAAGGCGGGAAGGCAGGTCACAAGCTTAGGTCTAAAATAAGCCAATAGAAACACATTGGGCTTATTTTGGACAGATTTTGGCAAGAGTGAAACCTCTCGCTTAGCCTCTTCCTCTCACAGCCTCTTCCTCTCACAATTTCCTTCTACATGCATCTTTGTGTTTTACCCCTCTCTCAGGCCTGGGACATCGTTACACGTACCTGTGCCTACACCAACCATACAGTCCTGCCTGAAGCCCTGGAGCGCTGGCCAATCGACCTGTTCCAAAACCTTCTGCCCAGACACCTGGAGATCATCTTCGAGATCAACCGACGCCACCTGGAGGTAGAGAGAGAAAGAGGGCGGGGGGAGGGGGGTGGAGTGGGAGAAAGAAAGACAGTGAGAGAGAGTGAGAGAGACATCCAAATGTTCACTCCATATTACAGTGTGGGTCAAAAAAATAAGTCATGGGTCTTAAAACCACCAGACTGTACAATTTTAGCCGTCTTACGCCATGATTTTGCAGTCTCAGACAAAATGTCTACATCATGGGCAAATTCTTATGTTGTAAACGATTGTCGGACATCTTGGCTCATTCAGTGTGACAGGGTCTAGGTCTGCTAATTAAGTACCATTACGTGTGGTCGTAGGCTCCAACAAAGTTCTGTCAGTGTCTGAAATGTTGAGCCTTTATCGTATAGTGTGGCTGATGTTACGAGCCGATCCTGGTGACTGACCTCAGCCATAAGGCACCTGACGATTATTGTGAATCGTCAGATTAATCTAACGGTTTGTTTTAAACGTTTTCATGCTTTGAAAGAAGAAGGATTTCCCTGAAAATATTTGTTATGTGATACATCTAGAATCAGGCTACCTGGTGGGATTTGTACAAAATCAGCAATCAAAATAAATGTTCAGCGACCATGTTCTTTAGGGGAAGCCTATTTAATTCTGAGTTCGGACACCAAAAGAATGCAGGCACCTGCTCGTCGAACATCTCATTCAAAAGTCATGGACATTAATAAGGAGTTGGTCCCCCCTTTGCTGCTATAACAGCCTCCACTCTTCTGGGAAGGCTTTCCACTAGATGTTGGAACATTGTTGCAGACACTTGCTTCCATTCAGCCACAGGAGCATTAGTGAGGTTGGGAACTGATGTTGGGCGATGAGGCCTGGCTCACAGTCAGAATTCCCGAATCCTCAGAAAGGTGTTCTATGAGGTTGAGGTCAGGGCTCTGTGCAGGCCTGTCAAGTTCTTCCACACCGATCTCGACAAACCATTTCTGTAGGGACCTCATGTTGTGCACAGGGGCATTGTCATGCTGAAACAGGAAAGTGCCTTCCCCAAACTGTTACCACAAATTTAGAAGCACAGAATCATCTAGAATGTCATTGTATGCTGTAGCGTTAAGATTTCCCTTCACTGGAACTAAGGGGCCTAGCCCGAACCATGAAAAACAGCCTCAGACCATTATTCCTCCTCCACCAAACTTTTCTGTTGGCACTATGCATTCAGACAGGTAGCGTTATCCTGGCATCCGCCAAACCCAGATTTCTCCATCGGACTAGGTGGGTAAGCGTGATTCACCACTCCAGAGAATGCGTTTACACTGCTCCAGAGATCAATGTCGGCGAGCTTTACACCACTCCAGCCGACGCCTGACATTGCGCATGGTGATCTTAGGCTTGTGTGTAGCTGCTCGCCCATGGAAACTCATTTATTTTTTATTTTACCCCCTTTTTCTTCCCAATTTTGTGGTATCCAATTGTTAGTAATTACTATCTTGTCTCATCACGACAACTCCCGTACGGGCTCGGGAGAGACGAAGGTTGAAAGCCAAACGTCCTCCGAAACACAACCCAAACAAGCCGCACTGCTTCTTAACACTAACACGCATCCGGCTGCGACAGAGCCTGGGCGCGAACCCAGGGTCTCTGGTGGCACAGCTGGCGCTGCGATGCAGTGCCCTAGACCACTGCGCCACCCGGGAGGCTGGAAACCCATTTCATGAAGCTCCCGACCGAACTGTTCTTGTGTTGACGTTGCTTCCACAGCCAGATTGGAACTCAGTAGTGAGTGTTACAGCAGAGAACAAACGTTTCTTTTTAACGTTCTACGCGCTTCAGCACTTAGGAGTCCCGTTCTGTGAGCTAGACATTTCCACTTTACAATAAAAGCCCTTACAGTTGACCGGGGCAGCTCTAGCAGGACAGAAATTTGACAAACTGACTTGGTATATGACGATGCCACGTTGAAAGTCACTAAGCTCTTCGGTAAGGGCAATTCTACTGCCAATGTTTGTCTATGGAGATTGCATGTCTTTGTGCTTAATTGTATACACCTGTCAGCAACGGGTGTGGGTGAAATAGCCAAATCCACTAATTTGAAGGGGCGTCTACATACTTATATGTGAACTATTTCTAAATTGCATACTTTAAGTTGTTCCAAACTCACTTCACTCGCACATAAGCATAGAGTGAGGCTTGTGCCGCTGGTGCTGGCACATGTGCAGATCAAATAAACCATTGCAGTTGGCGTAGCCTATGTCAACCTCGCAAGCCAATTGCAGAATGTGACGACAGAACTGGAGCAGATTGTACAATCTGTCCAGGTTGACATCAAGATCTAATTTTGGAACACCACACAGTGTGACGTGATGAAAGACTGAATTCGACGTACCGTCTGCAGAGCCTTTTAGAGGGATTAAGAGTTAGATACAGTCCAAACCATTGGCTCAACATTTATGTGCTAGCATCTCTCACTAACGTGATCAAAACAGGAAGGGCCGTACTACTATAAAATCCTTTGTCCCTCCTCCCTCAGCGCATTGCTAACCTTTACCCTGGGGACCATGACCGTCTGCGCCGCATGTCCCTGGTGGAGGAGGGCGACCAGAAGAAGATCAACATGGCCCACCTGTGCATCGTGGGCTCCCACGCCGTCAACGGAGTGGCCCGCATCCACTCGGACATCATCAAGGCCACTCTGTACAAAAAAAAACGTTGTTTTATTTTGGCGTTAGCTATACTGTACTTTGCTATCCCATTGGTAAATGAGATGTCGAGGGGCATTTGATCATTCGCCCATTGTGTCCACAGGTTCAAGGACTTCTACGAGGTGGACCCCCACAAGTTCCAGAACAAGACCAATGGCATCACACCCCGACGCTGGCTGGTCATGTGCAATCCTGGACTGGCTGAAGTCATTGCAGAGGTATGTGGTGGAGTATACAGCTAAAGTGAAGTAAGAGTGGCTTTGACAGTAGTGTTTGATAGAATTCTTCTAAACACGGGTGTTTCTGAATGTTTGAATGTGCAGAGGATTGGTGAGGATTACATCCGCGATCTGGACCAGCTGAAGAATTTGCTGGAGTTTGTGGATGACGACTCTTTGATTCGGGACATCGCCAAGGTCAAACAGGTCAGAACACAACAGTCTCTTCTCATATGGTGTCGTTGTCATTTCGGTCCACATCTCCGTCTTGAGACAATGACTATCACTCCTCCTAACACCTGTTTCTATCTGTAGGAGAACAAGCTTAAGTTTTCTGCCTATCTCGAGGAGCACTACAAGGTGAAGATCAACCCCAACTCCATGTTCGACGTTCAAGTCAAGAGGATCCACGAGTACAAGAGGCAGCTGCTTAACTGCCTGCACATCATTACTCTCTACAACCGTGAGTGGTACTCCATTCTTTCACAGCTCTAGTGAGAGACATTATTCAGTAAACCAAGTTAGCCTGTCTTCTTTTTCAATCAGGCATCAAGAAGGAGCCCAACAAGAATTGGACCCCCAGGACTATCATGATTGGAGGAAAGGTGAGTAGCAATTAAAGTGTGATTACATAACAAGGATGCACAGTGTATTGTAAAAGTCTTAGTCATAGATATATTTTGTTAGCCTGGTCCTACATCTGTTTGAGCTGTCTTGCCAACTCCTATGGAGACAACGACTATAGTTTTTAAGACAGCACAAACAGATCTGGGACCAGGCTAATCTTTTGAGCTACCCTGTATGAGATTTTGGCATCCATGTGCTTCCATATGTTTTTCTCCATTTTCCCCAGGCTGCCCCTGGTTACCACACTGCTAAGCTGATCATCAGGCTGATCACGGCCGTTGGAGATATTGTCAACCACGACGAGGTGGTGGGCGACCGCCTCAAAGTCATCTTCCTGGAGAACTACAAGGTCACTCTGGCTGAGAAAAGTAAAAAAAAAGTCACATACTTGTTGGTTTCTTTCTTTATGCTCCCATAGGAGCTAAGTAACTCTCAATGTCTTTCTTCTTCGTTTAAGACTTTGCGCTCGCTAGCGCCGGCAAATTTTGTTAAAGGTTTGAAGACCCATCTTTCTCTGCCTGGTCTCATCTCTCTATTTCTGTTTATCCCTGTCCCGCTCTCTTCCCCCCCCCCATCTCTCTTTCTCTCTCTACCCAGTCATCCCTGCGTCCGATCTATCTGAGCAGATCTCCACAGCTGGCACAGAGGCGTCTGGAACTGGCAACATGAAGTTCATGCTGAACGGAGCGCTCACCATCGGCACAATGGACGGAGCCAACGTAGAAATGGCTGAGGAGGCCGGGGAGGAGAACCTCTTCATCTTTGGTATGAGGGTGGATGACGTGGACGCCATGGACAAGAGCGGGTAAGACAGTGGAGGGTGTGAGTGGGTGGATGGATGGATGGATGGATGGATGGACAAAGAGGTTCTGGTTAGTGATGGTGGAGAAGACAAAAATATTGGTATTGGATGATAGCTATGGAGAGAACTTATGGATGACATGGAAGGATGCTTACTTGGTAAAGTTTGGTGCGGAAGCCAAGACGTTTGGAATGGTGAAGGATGGAACGGAAGCAGATTTTTTGGGGGGGGATGACTTGGAAATGATGATAGGTGGAAAAATGACATAATGGAAAAAATATGTTTTATCTTCTTTATAAATGTATCCTCTTCTTTAGTAATTTATCCATCTTCCAGATATGATGCCATGGAGTACTACAATCGCATTCCTGAGCTGAAGCTGGCCATGGACCAGATCGCTGGTGGATACTTCAGCCCCGACCAGCATGACCTCTTCAAGGACATTGTCAACATGCTACTGCATCATGACAGGTGGGTGAAAAAGCTGAGTCACCGAAATAATACCCAAATGCTGACACACTGTACTCAACTGATATACACGCAGCCACACAATGTCTAACCGAGCATGATGTTTGTGTTGCAGATTCAAGGTGTTCGCTGACTACGAAGCCTACATCAAATGTCAGGACAAAGTCAGTGCTCTCTACAAGGTCAGTGTTTCATAGACTGAATATCTATTGTTTTATTTTTTCTTAATTTCTTTCTTTTTTTGTAAAGTGTGTTAAGATCTGTTTAAATGCACTGTAAATAAAAGGTGACTTGACTATTCCCCTGTCAACTCTCAGAGTTTTTCCACATACATAACATAACAGTATTCCTTCCTTCTGCAATGGTTTTAATTCCCCTCTCTTCCGATCCATCCCAACAGAACCCCAAAGAATGGACCAAGATGGTGATCCACAACATCGCCGGTTGTGGTAAATTCTCTAGCGACCGCACCATCTCCCAGTACGCCCGGGAGATCTGGGGCATGGAGCCCAGCCTGGAAAGGATCCCTGCCCCAGATGATCCTCGCCAATAAGCCCCAGCCAGAAAACCAGCCTCAGGCTTGTCCACATTCCCAACCTCTGTTTTTCCCACAGCCCCCAACTTCTGCCTTTACCTCTGGCTATTCCACAAAAAAAGAAATGTTAACTTGAGAAATAGTTTAGAAACCTGAAATCTCCCCTATAACTAGTACCTTTTCATTGTGCTATTTAATTGTGGTCAGTATTAGTTAATGATTGACTATAGCAACCCCCTGTCCAGCTATGTGATGGCCAATAACCTGAAACCACTTTTAACCTCGACATTCAGTACTAATTTTCAATGGGCTGGGTCAAAATCTGCATTCACCTTCTCAATGCATAGTCGACTAGCTGTGCAACATCAGTAACACTGTTGACCATCATTTCAGACAATTTGGCCGTAGAATACACCCTTTAACAGTCATTGGGGTCAACAAGTAGCTGGAAACCTCAACACTGTCTAATGGTACCAAAACCATATCTTCCAAGGATGAGACAAGATACAACATTAGAGTGGCTGAAAATATGCACGTTCTTCTCACATAGACACTGTGATTCTACACTACAGCTTTGGCCTGCCAATGACCACCGCTTTAATCATATCTGCACCAAATAACGAATCAGGTTCAATGGACTAGGTTGACATGCTCATCTCTTGGCTAGCCCCCCACACCAATGCTTATTACTAAAAAATAGTTTCTGCTGTCAGCTGTGTTTTGTTTAGCATGATCCCATCAGTATATCCTCAAAACGTTGTTCCGGTGTCGGAAGTTATGATCCATCATTTAGTGCAACAAACTAAGCCTTCTCTCCTCCACCTTCTCTGCCTAATACCTCTATGATTGACTATAAAGCTGCCTTAACGAAGCTGTGTTAGTAGTTGTACGGCCTAAAGTGAGCCCATGAACACCTTGACTGCTCATGTAAGCAGCTATTTTTTTTATGTTCAAATAAATAAACATTTCTGGTACAATAGTATTTTTCAGTGTTTGGAAGTCTTGGACTTAACTTTAAGATTATACTAGTAATTGAGTGTGTAGGGTTGATGTAAATTGCACTTTCCATTAGTTTATTAATGTTTATCTTCCTTTAGGAAGAGTCTGAAAAGCACTGAAAGCTTCAAACCCTGCATTCTCTTGTTAATGTGAAACAACCGTCAATAAAGGAGACAAAGTTACAACAATTGTTGTGATATTTTGTTACATTCCCTAATAGCTACATTCTCTCATCACTTTTTGTCTATACATTTTTGTGTCTATGAATGAAAACTGAGCAAATTACACCACAAAAATTAGGTAAAGATCACATGACGGCGCTACCACAGGACTATAGAATTGCAAACAAAGCCAAAGTGAAGTACACACAACAAACACACAAACAAGCTAACTAGCTGCATAACTGGAACCTGTTGCTGCGTTTGAATCATGTCTGGCCTTCTGCGGGGAATGCTGAAAGTGCAGTTGGCTGTGGCTCTTCTTTGAGATTGAGTTGGTGGATCGTATCCAACTTTTAAGGTGCATACACCGACACCTAAGATGCATGCACCGCCACCCAAAATGCAAGAGCCACGCGGGACAACTTTGTTTGGATGTCTGGACGATACTGAAAATATTTAGCTAGCTAATGACCTCCTTTTCCACATGGAAAAGACAGACAGAGACTTGCTAGCTATGTTAGCTAGTTAGCTGGAATTTTCTACAAGGAATCTGCCTCCCGAAAAAAGCTTCTCCCAAGTGGGTGTGACACCTACTCCCATTGCCTGCTGCACTGCTGCTTGGATTCCATCTGGCGATCTGTTCACCGTCTGCCCTGGCCTGTCTCCCCCTGTCTGGTATAGGTACCCCCACCACACTCACCTCTCTCTCCCAAGCTTTCGACTCTGAACTTACAATGGCTTGCCCCAAGTTGTTATATTTTTCGAAAGTGCTTTATGCTATTTGCCTCACCACTTCTGCGTGCTTTGTTGACTATGAACTTGCTTGTTTACCCAACATGGGACAGTCTATGTTATGTTTGTTCCCAAACCCGGGACTCTCTATTGGCCACACGGACTCTTGGCCTCCCATCCTATTCTAACCACCTCTCGCCGGCTTTGTATTCATGTTACCTGATGAAATTGCTGTACAAAATGATCTTGTTGCCATCTAATGCACATTCAAATGTAATAAATCAATACTGCAGAGCTCTCCATGTCCTTTGCCATGCCCTGATTGTATTACTGCTTATTATATCTGGAAATGTGCATGTTGTTGGTCAATTTCTTCAACAGATGATCAGGTCTATATAATTATCAAACTTATATATATTGGTAGTAGAAAGAAAACACAAACTCTTTTTTAAGTATTACAATTCTCCTTTAGCAATACAATTGTAGGCAGAAGTTGGTACAGAGTACAGTATATGATAGACACTTTGCATAACCTGGGTAGAGCTAAGACCTACTGTAACTCCTAAAGCCTCCCCAGTCCTCCTTGCGAGACTTTCCATGACCACAACATTTTAATAAATCTAACCTCCCTCTGACAGCAGCAACCATCTTGTCAGCAATTAAAAGCTCAGAAGTGGGTTTGACCGAAACTTGACCTTTCATTACAAGTATAGGGTCATAACAAGGTGTACGGGTGTAAGCATCCTCTGACAGGTGGCTGTTTTCATCAGGCCTGCGGCAGCCTTGTGTTCTCAGAAAACCAGTCGTATTCTCAGAACCTCAGACGACGAGACGGCCTACAGGGAGGAGGTGAGGGCCCTCGGAGTGTGGTGCCAGGAAAATAACCTCGCACTCAACATCAACAAAACAAAGGAGATGATCGTGGACTTCAGGAAACAGCAGAGGGAGCACCCCCCTATCCACATCAACTGGACAGTAGTGGAGAAGGTGGAAAGTTTTAAGTTCTCGGCGTACACATCACAGACAAACTGAAATGGTCCACCCACACAGACAGTGTGGTGAATAAGGCGCAACAACGCCTCTTCAACCTCAGGAGGCTGAAGAAATTTGGCTTGTCACCAAAAACACTCACAAACTTTTGACTCTGAGGGTTTTTCAAAATGACTACATATGAACCAATAGGCGTGGCTCGTCTACTCAGATTTTGGACCATGTTTACCCATTGATGACTGGTTTTCAATTGGTTCCCCTGGATCTCTATTCCTCCGAGCAGAGACTGCTGGTGCAGAATAAGAAGCACCAAAACATGTACCTTAAAGGTTTACCCCAAGTTTTGTTTTTAACAATGTGACCAAAGTGGTCATGTGTAACAACATCTGGGTCTGGGTGTGCACTCTTATCTGATATGATGGCTGTGATGTCTTCTGGCAGTGTGATAGGTGGTGCCTCACCTGACGCTCCTGGACCTTCACTGCTTTAGGTGTTGCCGCGATGACCTGGTATGGGCCCATCCATCTGGGGTGGTTCCATTTCCTTTTTTGGACCTTCAGCTTGATCCGTTCTCCAACATTAACAGGTAGGCTGTCTGGGTCGCCCTGTTCTGGAACTTTCTGGGCCTTCCTGTATTGGGAATACAAAGACCTAACAGCATGGGTTAGTTCCTTCATATATTTACTCAAATCATCATTCAGTGCATCATCAGTCAGGTCAGTCAGTTTTGGAGCCATTGGTCTGTGTAAAGGAACGTTCACTGGACGGCCAATTAAGAGCTCATGTGGGCTAAGCCCTGTTCCCCGGTTTATACTGTTGCGCATTTTCATCCGGACTAAGGGAAGACAATCTACCCATGACTTCCCTGTGGAGTGGCATGCTTTGGCAAGCCCCCCTTTTTATGGTTTGATTAGCCCTCTCAGTAATCCCGTTACTTTGTGGGTGGTAGACACAAACAAACTTCTGATCTATCTCCAATTGGGCAGCCACCTGTGCAACCACATCTCCTGTGAAATGGTTGCCATTGTCTGCAGAGAGAACTTCCGGTACGCCAAATCTAGGGATGATTTCCCTTACCAGAAGTTTTGCTACTGTTTTGGCATCACAGTGCACGGTTGGAAATGCTTTAACCCACCTGGTAAAATGGTCAATTATTACCAGGCAGTATCTCTTTCTTTCTTTTTGTTCAGGCATGTCTATGAAATCCATAGCTAAATGGATGAACAGGCCGGCCAGCGCTGGGAATTTCCCTGGTTTCAGGGGGTTACCCTTACCAATGTTGTATTGCATGCATGTAGTACATTTATACACGTGTGTTTTGCCATCACTTGTCTCATCGCGCACCAGCGACTCCTGTGGCGGGCCGGGCGCAGTGCGCACTAACCAAGGTTGCCAGGTGCACGGTGTAGCCTCCGACACATTGGTGCGGCTGGCTTCCGGGTTGGATGCGCGGCTGGTTGGGTTGTGTATCGGAGGACGCATGACATTCAACCTTCGTCTCTCCCGAGCTCGTACGGGAGTTGTAGCGATGAGACAAGATAGTAGCTACTACAACAATTGGATACCACGAAATTGGGGAGGAAAAGGGGTAAAAAATTCAAAAATAAAAAACAAATAAAACAAATAAAAAAATAAGGGTACCAGACGCATTAACAAAGTCCCTACCCTTCCAAATGCCAACTCAGGAGAGGCAAATACCAATGGCTATGCAGAGTCAGAATAAATGTTAACCTTCAAACCACTACCTAATATACATGCTTCAGTGCTAGAAGCTCAGCTTGTTGTGCTGAGCAATGTTCTAGCAAAGGCTGTTCAATCAATACTGTCCTATCTAATGAAACTATACCAAACCCTGCATGTTTCCTACCAGTCTCCCTATCAATAAAGGCAGAGCCGTCAAAAAGGAAAGTAACATCAGGGAGCTCAAGAGGCTCATCATAGAGGTCAGGCCTGGCTTTAGAATCACGTTGGACTTGATCAGGACAGCGGTGAGGTTCTCCATCTTCCAGATGTGCTGGGTTAACAGAGCATTGTTGAATCGTAAGGTGAGGCTGTGTCAGTAGACATTTGTACCTAGCCAGTCATGCAGTTGTAAGGAATGAGTTTTTCTGATTCAGTACACAGTAGTAGGGTGTTGTAACGTCAGAGTGGCAGATTTCTCAACTGCATAAGCCGTAGCTGCCAGTGCCTTATCACAGGGATGCAGACCTCATCTTTTGGTGTATCCCAGCGACTCCCATTGTCCTCACTGACTTAGATGTGAGTCCCAGGCCGAGGTGTTGGCCTGTAGATCCAATGCAGGAGGTATGAGCTCCAGTGTCTATTAAAAATGGTACCTCTTGATTGTTGACCTTCAGAGTAATGACTGGTTCTTTGGTACCATCCGGAAATATGTACTGGTGACACTGGAGAAGGGGGTCAGGGCATCCCTATTGTTGATTATTCTGCTGTGGGAACCACACCTGGTTTGTCGCAGGAGGCTGTTGGGGTCATCCATATTGTTGACCATTCATTGGTTGAGTCTGGGAAAAAACAGGTTGAGGCTGTCCAGTGTAGGCTAGTCTTTCACCTCTACCACCTTGGAGGTTCCCTCTGCCAGCATTCCCTTTCCATTGACCTCTTCCCCTCTGCTGCCAAGGTTCCTGCTGTGGTTGTTGTCGGCACATGTTTCTCATATGACCTGTCCTTCCGAAATTCCAGCACACCAGAGATTGTCTCAGTGGTGGAAGGTATGGTTGTGTGTTGCCATATGGCTGAGGAGGGAACTGAGCTGCAGGTGCTTGGTGAAACTGTGATGCAGGCGGTTGATTAGAAGGTTTTTCCTTTGTCCAGTTGGGCTAGTTGGGCTTTCTTGAGCTGTGTGTCAAGTCCAGCCTTTCTTGCTCTTTCCTCAGTCTTCATCTTTTTCCAGGCTCTGCAGTGATGTTGGGAAATTGTTTCGCTGCTGTTTCCAAGTCCCCAAAACTCCATGGTTTGTAATCATAGTACTGTTGTCCCGTACCAGAGGTCTTTATTACCAGGGGATACGTTCCCACGGGACAGTCATCTTCACCTGGCTGTGTCTTCATCCATTCAGTCCGTTTCATCTCCAGTCTCTGTGATGTTCGAGGCTGTATGTTTTTAAATTCACCCTGAAATAGTGCTACTTCACCATGTTTGATAAGCGCCTTAGTTCTGCCCTCGAGCGATCCAGCTGTTGTTGCATACTCTGTGAACCGGCAGCACATGCACGAGAGTCCTTCAGACTTTCGGAAAAGTCGCCTTCTTCTTCAATTTTAGCTCCTTTCTCCTTATCTCCTCTTCTCTTCTCTTCCTTTGTTAAGTTGCTTCCACTTATCATTTTGTCTCTGTCTTCATCATCGCAATGTCATCTGATTTTGTCAACAGCTTTATCCATTTCTCTCTGCACCTTCTTTTCTTGAGCTGCCATGAGGTCCTTTGCCGTGGTAACTCTAGGGCAGAAAGGGGTTGATTGTGTCCTGGCATCATTCCATATATCTCCTAGTTCTTGATACATCTTACCCGGTGGTGGAGAGTTTCCGTCTTGGTCTGGCAGGGGACCAGGTTCTCATGTCTCCCTATTCAGAAAGGTCAAGTCTCCAGTAAAGACAACCTTCCTGGTACCATCAAATCAAATAAAATGTTATTTGTCACATAGTTGCACATGCACATGGTTAGCAGATGTTAATGCGAGTGTAGTGAAAAGCTTGTGCTTCTAGTTCCCACCATGCAATAATATCTAACAAGTAATCTAACCTAACAATTTCACAATAACTACCTTATACATACAAGGAATGAATAAGAATATGTACATAAAAATATATGAATGAGCGATGGCCGAATGGCAAGATGCAGTAGATGGTATAGAGTACAGTGTATACGCATATGAGATGAGTAATGTAGGGTATGTAAACATTATATAAAGTGGCATTGTTTAAAGTGGCTAGTGATACATGTATTACATCATTTTTTTCATTATTAAAGTGGCTAGAGATGAGTCAGTATGTTGGTAGCAGCCACTCAATGTTAGCTGATGACTGTTAGGTGTTGATGGCTGTTTAACAGTCTGATGGCCTTGAGATAGAAGCTGTTTTTCAGTCTCTCGGTCCCCACTTTGATGCACCTCTACTGACCTCGCCTTCTGGATGATAGTGGGGTGAACAGGCAGTGGCTCGGGTGGTTGTTGTCCTTGATGATCTTTTTGGCCTTCCTGGAATATCGGGTGGTGTAGGTGTCCTGGAGGGCAGGTAGTTTGCCCACGGTGATGCGTTGTGCAGACCTCACTACCCTCTGGAAAGCCTTACGGTTGAGGGTGGAGCAGTTGCCGTACCAGGCGGCGATACAGCCCGACAGGATGCTCTCGATTGTGCATCTGTATAAGTCTGTGAGTGTTTTTGGTGACAAGATGAATTTCTCCAGCCTCCTGAGGTTGAAGAGGCTCTGCTGCGCCTTCTTCACCACGCTGTCTGTGTGTGTGGACCATTTCAGTTTGTCCGTGATGTGTACGCTGAGGAACTTAAAACTTTCCACCTTCTCCACTACTGTCCAGTCGATGTGGATAGGGGGATGCTCCCTCTGCTGTTTCCTGAAGTCCACAACCATCTCCTTTGTTTTGTTGACATTGAGTGTGAGGTTATTTTCCTGACACCACACTCCAAGGGCATTCACCTCCTCCCTGTAGGCCGTCTCGTCGTTGTTGGTAATCAAGCCTACCACTGTAGTGTCGTCTGCAAACTTGATTATTGAGTTGGAGGCGTGCGTGGCCGCGCAGTCGTGGGTGAACAGAGAGTACAGGAGAGGGCTGAGAATGCACCCTTGTGGGGCCTCAGTGTTGAGGGTCAGCGGGGTGGAGATGTTGTTACCTACCCTCACCACCTGGGGGCTGCCCGTCAGGAAGTCCAGTACTCAGCTGCACAGGGCGGGGTCGAGACCCAGGGTCTCGAGCTTAATGACGAGTTTGGAGGGTACTATCGTGTTAAATGCTAAGCTGTAGTCGATGAACAGCATTCTTACATAGGTATTCCTCTTGCCCAGATGGGTTAGGGCAGTGTGCAGTGTGATTGCAATTGCGTCGTCTGTGGGCCTATTGGGGCGGTAAGCAAATTGGAGTGGGTCTAAGGTGTCAGGTAGGGTGGAGGTGATATGGTCCTTGACTAGTCTCTCAAAGCACTTCATGATGACGGAAGTGAGTGCTACGGGGCGGTAGTCGTTTAGCTCAGTTACCTTCGCTTTCTTGGGAACAGGAACAATGGTGGCCCTCTTGAAGCATGTGAGAACAGCAGACTGGGATAAGGATTGATTGAATATGTCCGTAAACACACCAGCCAGCTGGTCTGCGCATGTTCTGAGGATGCGGCTGGGGATGCCGTCTGGCCGGCAGCCTTGCGAGGGTTAACACGTTTAAATGTTTTACTCACGTTGGCTGCAGTGAAGGAGAGCATGCAGGTTTTGGTAGCGGGCCGTGTCAGTGGCACTGTATTGTCCTCAAAGCGACCAAGACATTGTGGTTCGTGACGGGGCTGGTTTTCCTTTTGTGGTCCGCAGTAGTTCGCGCTTTCAGTTTTGCGCAAATGCTGCCATCAATCAATCCACGGTTTCTGGTTGGGGAATGTTTTAATAGACACTGTGGGTACAATATCACCGATGCACTTGCTAATAAACTCGCTCACCGAATCAGCGTATTCATCAATGTTATTGTTCGATGCTATCGAACATATCCCAGTCCACGTGATCGAAGCAATCTTGAAGCGTGGAATCCGATTGGTCGGACCAGCGTTGAACAGACCTGAGTGCTTCCTGTTTCAGTTTCTGTCTATAGGCTGGCAGCAACAAAATGGAGTCGTGGTCAGAATCCCCTCCTTGGCTCGGGACTCTTCCTTGGTCCTGGAGACCAAGCACCTGTAGCTACTAGTTTGTTTGGGAGTAGTGGATAAATTCCTTTAAACCTATCTCCGCAGTAGGGAGGGGGCTGGTGGAGCATATAGTGGAGCGCTGCATTCTAGAGGAAGCTTCTTTGTCTTAAGAGAGTCAGGGTGTTTAGACAGTGCTAATTCTTTCTTCAAACAGGTGGCTTTTGGTTGGAACCAGAATAGGTTACCCTCAGTTTTGAACATTTGCCAAAGCCGTCACAGAGAACAGGGTGGATCTTTTATTTCCCTTTGACTTATTTTCCTGTCTTCTTTTCACGATGTCCTGCACATGGTGATACTTGGTTTAATTAAACGACCCATCTGCAGGCCATCTATATTCAGAGGCTTCTTTTCCCATTGTGGGATATTTTCCTACTAAGAACTGTAGAGGGGTGGTGGGTTTCATAGCAATAGGCTCTCTCTCGTCTACCATATCTCAAAAAGTTTTTAATTTTTACCTTTAAAAAAAA
Organism: Oncorhynchus clarkii lewisi; assembly: GCF_045791955.1. NCBI lineage: Eukaryota > Metazoa > Chordata > Actinopteri > Salmoniformes > Salmonidae > Oncorhynchus > Oncorhynchus clarkii. Next base: position 28,208,758 of record NC_092155.1, on the reverse strand, counting down.
ATTAGGCTCTACGTGTCATTTGAATACAGATAAAGCAATACAAAATATAAGATAATTGGTATATAACTGGTATAAACTTTGGTGTAACCTCCACAACAATCCTGGCATCTCTGTGATAATCTTCTTCTTCCAAGGGAGAAACCAGTACTTCCAAACTATTTATTTTTAAATAGCGTGGGTCAGTAACACATGGGCAGGTGCATTCCCTAAATACAGCAATGGTGTATGCTTTAAGGTTTATCCCTCCACAGCCAACCCTTTGAGCATCTGATCGAAATGTTCACTCCGCTAATTCAAATACACAGGCTTTATATTGTCTATAACTAACTCCCGATTAAACATCCCACCATCCAGTCATACCACACATAAGACATAACCGGCAGTTTATACTTGGAATTTTTGCCCTAAGACCCATCACCAAGTCTCATAATCATAAACATTTAACCCGGGAATTTCTAACCTATTTCCACCTAGGTGGTTTGTGCTTCCTCCCGCGGGTTATGCAACAATAATTTAAAACTTTAGATTATTCCACTATTACAGAGAAATTTAGGTTCGTATAAATTTAACAGCGAGGCGCCACTTAAATTGGTATAGAATCAGCTTAGTCCCCTCTGTCGAAGACGCCTGGACCTTCTTTTTTTCATATTTTCAGTGGTATCGTTAACAAATACGCGCCCATAAATAAAATTAGAATAAAAAACAGGTTCGGCACCTGGTTCAACCGTGATCTGGCAGAGTTACTCCACCTCAAGAATTACATTTGGCAAATCACTCAGCACAAGCATACTCAGGCTCTGGCTCTCGTTCAGGCAAATTATAAAAATAAGTGCACTCAGGCTATCCGGAAGGCCGAAGTTAGTTACTTTAAGGAGCAGTTCTCTCTCTGTGGGCCTAACCCCAAGAAGTTGTGGAAAATGGTTAAAGACCTGGAGAATATACCCTTTTTAACCTGTCTCTCCTCTCTGGGGAGGTTTCCATTCTATTTTGCCCTGCTTATCAAAAGTGTTGGAAAAACGTGTCAATAATCAACTGACTGGCTTTCTTGATTTCTATAGTATTCTCTCGTGTATGCAATCTGGTTTCCGCTCAGGTTATGGATGTGTCACTGCAACCTTGAAGGTCCTAAATTATGTCAAAATTGCCCTTGATTCTAAGCAATGTTGTGCTGCTATTTTGATTGACTTGGCCAAAGCTTTTGACAGTTCCATTCTTGTAGGCCGGCTAAGGAGTATTGGTGTTTCTGAGGGGTCTTTGGCCTGGTTAGCTAAATACCTCTCTCAAAGAGTGCAGTGTATAAAGTCAGAACATCTTCTGTCTCAGCCACTGCCTGTCACTAAGGGAGTACCCCAAGGCTCGATCCTAGGCCCCAAGCTCTTCTTAATTTACATCAATAACATAGCTCAAGCAGTAGGAAGCTCTCTCATCCATGTATATGCAGATGATACAGCCTTATACTCAGCTGACCCTTCCCCAGATTTTGTGTTAAATGCTCTACAGCAAAGCTTTCTTAGCGTCCAACAAGCTTTCTCTGCCCTTAACCTTGTTCTGAACACCTCCAAAACAAAGATCATGTGGTTTGGTAAGAAGAATGCCCCTCTTCCCACCGGTGTGATTACTACCTCTGAGGGTTTAGAGCTTGAGGTAGTCACCTCATACAAGTACTTGGGAGTATGGCTAGACTGTACACTATCCTTCTCTCAGCATATATCAAAGCTGCAGGCTAAGGTTAAATCTAGACTTGGTTTCCTCTATCGTAATCGCTCCTCTTTCACCACAGCTGCAAAACTAACCCTGATTCAGATGACCATCCTACCCATGCTAGATCACGGAGACATAATTTATAGATCGTCAGGTAAGGGTGCTCTCGAGTGGCTAGATGTTCTTTACCATTCGGCTATCAGATTTGCCACCAATGCTCATCACTGCACTCTATACATCACTGCACTCTATACTCCTCTGTAAACTGGCAATCTCTGTATACCCGTCAGCGGACCCACTGGATGATGCTTATTTATAAAACCCTCTTAGGTCTCACTCCCCCCCATCTGAGATACCTACTGCAGCCCTCATCCTCCACATACAACACCCGTTCTGCCAGTCACATTCTGTTAAAGGTCCCCTAAGCACACACATCCCTTGGTCTCTCCTCTTTTCAGTTCGCTGCAGCTAGAGACTGGAACGAGCTGCAAAAAACACTCAAACTGGACCGGTTTATCTCCATCTCTTCATTCAAAGACTTAATCGTGGACATTCTTACTGACTGTTGTGGCTGCTTCCCGTGATATATTGTTGTTCTCTACCTTCTTGCCCTTTGTGCTGTTGTCTGTGCCCAATAATGTTTGTACCATGTTTTGTGCTGCTACCATGTTGTGCTGCTGCCATGTTGTGTTGCTACCATGTTGTTGTCATGTGTTGCTACCATGCTATGTTTTCATGTGTTGCTGCCATGCTATGTTGTTGTCTTAGGTCTCTCTTTATGTAGTGTTGTGTTGTCTCTCTTGTCATGATGTGTGTTTTGTCCTATATTTTAATTGAAAAAAACATTTTTTAAACCCCGTCCCAGCAGGAGGCCTTTTGCCTTCTGGTAGGCCGTCATTGTAAATAAGAATTTGTTCTTAATAACTGACATGCCTAGTTAAATAAAGGTTAAATAAAAAATATATATATACTGTACTGGAGTGTGAGGCCAGTCACGGCCTACCTACATTAAATTATCTTCATTAGTCCTGTTCCTCTAGGAAAAAAATGCACCACCAACTAACCCAACACCTATAGACCACTATTTCATAAAAAAATATATATCACCACCTCATTCCACTACTTTGACCCTAACTAATCCAACACGGTCTGGGAGGACGGGATTATTTTGTTCAACACATCTTGTAACTCTTCTGCAGTAAAACCTTGTACACCCAAGTACTTCTCTGCAGCTCTCTGTATTGTTCTAGGCCTAGTACTCACCCTTGACCCATCATCCTCTACTCTCTTCACTGCCTCAGCATACGACACCTTCTGTTCTACTCTTCCTTTTTCTCATGCCCTCCTGCACACTTCTCACATCTCGGAATCTCCCTCCTACACACTGCTGCAACATGACCATAAGCTTGGCATCTGAAACACCTTAGTGGGTTCTGCACAAAAAGTCTCACTGGATAACTGACATATCCTAACATGACTTTATCAGGTAAAAACTCTGCTTCATATACTCAACAGGACAGACAATGTCTTCTCAGTTTCACCATGCTCGCCACCTGGTCTGCGTCGCACCAAACAACGGGCGTCACAGACAAAGAGAACTTTCAATTTCAGTTGCTCCACCTCAACACTTAATGCCACCCTAGTAATCACTCATTTCAAAGGCGCTCTGCTCCTGAGATCAAAGCAAATCACAGATCTTGTCCCTAGTCGCGTGGCGGGATGCACCAGGTCCCTCTGGACGGAAGGAATACAGAAAGTCCACTTCAAGCTAACCCGATTTAACAGTACCCAGCTTAATTTTTGAATTAGCCAAAAAGCAGGGAACACCTTTTTCAAAGGATTTCACTCCCACTGGGCTCAAATCATCCTTTGCATGACAATCGGTGTGAGGTTCGAACTCGGAGGTATTCACCACACCTGCTACCACAGGTAATTCATCCTCACTCGTCAGGTTCAATTTCTGATCCATCAGAGACAGCAGAATATGGTTTGTACTTGCCACCATTCTTCCTCAACACACATCTTCCCACTACACTCTGCCCTTCTTCCTAGCTGTCCATAACCACGTCAATCTGTTGATCATGATCTTGGTGCGCCTTTATCCGTTGTATTGCTCGCAGAGCACGCACTGATGGCGATTCTCCAAAACCCAACTTCTGTTCCTTAGCCCAATTTACAATCTGGTTATCTCCGGCCTCTCCGTGTTTCCAGCTCTTCAAGGTCTTACAACCCTCCTACATCAACAAGTGACTCAAAATCGCTCAAGCGCATTATCTCGTCAGCAACACTAAAAAAGTACTTCTGGGTGACACATGCAATCAACAAGCGTGCAAATTTACCCAGTAAACCACCCAAAGACAACATTGGCAACACAGTGGGTGGGCCAGCAGTGCAGCTAGCCAGCTAGCTCAGACCATAACTAGCTGATTTGACATGCCCACTGAATTTTCTAAACAAACTTATCAGAATGTGGGTTTAAATCAATGCATTTCTTGCATGCCTTATTATTGGCAATTTGACAATAATATTTATTGCCAACCTGAGTGTTCTTGGGTGACCTATATGACAAAAGTGATGTCTTGTCTGCCTCTGTTTACAGGAAACAGTTTCCGCCATGAGTGTTTTTCCACTGACCATACTTGGACCTTCTGGTTGGATCCTAGTCAATGTTCAAAACTACCAGAAGTGCTTAACTGTTTCACTACCACCTGTCTTGGTCAAAGTCTACTGTGCTGCATACCTTTTTCTGGCCTATGATGCTTGTACTCATCTAACGAAATGACTTTTAGACATTTTTCCCAATAGAAACATGTAATCCAAATCTAGTGTCTGATCATTCTGTTTCATTTTTTTTGGCGCGACATGCAATATTATGATGTGAAGCATTTTTAACATTATCTACAGTACCAGTCAAAAGTTTTGACACACTTACTCATTCCAGGGTTTTTCTTTATTTTTTTACTATTTTCTACATTGCAGAATAATACTGAAGACATCACAACTATGAAATAACATATGGAATCATGTAGTAACCAAAAAAGTGTTCAACAAATCAAAATATATTTTATATTTGAGATTCTTCAAAGTAGCCACCCTTTGCCTTGACGACAGCTTTGCACACTCGTGGCATTCTCTCAACCAGCTTCATGAGGTAGTCAACTGGAATGCATTTCAATTAACAGGTGTGCCTTGTTAAAAGTTCATTTGTGGAATTTCTTTCCTTAATGCGTTTGAGCCAATCAGTTGTGCCGTGACAAGGTAGTGGTGATATACAGAAGACAGTCCTATTTGGTAAAATACCAAGTCCATATTATGGCAAGAACAGCTTAAATAAGCAAAGAGAAATGACAGTCCATCATTACTTTAAGACACAAAGTTCAGTCAAACCGTAAAATTTTGTTAACGTTTCTTCAAGTGCAGTTGCAAAAACCAGCAAGCGCTATGATGAAACTGGCTCTCATGAGGACTGCCACAGGAAAGGAAGACACCTTTGCTGCAGAGGATAAATTCATTAGAGTTACCAGCCAAATTGCAGGCCAAATAAATGCTTCATAGAGTTCAAGTAACAGACACATCTCAACATCAAGTGTTCAGAGGAGACTGCACGAATCAGGCCTTCATGGTTGAATTTCTGCAAAGAAACCACTGCTAAAGGACACCAATAATAAGAAGAGACTTGCTTGGGCCAAGAAACATGACTATGGACATAAGACTGGATGGAAATCTGTCCTTTGGTCTGATGACTCCAAATTTGGTTCCAACCGCAATGTCTTTGTGAGACGCAGAGCAGGTGAACAAATGATCTCCGCATGTGAAGTTCCTACCGTGAAGCATGGAGGAGGAGGTGTGATGGTGTGGGGGTGCTTTGCTGGTGACACTGTCAGTGATTTATTTAGAATTCAAGGCACTTTTAACCAGCATGGCTACCACAGCATTCTGCAGCGATACGCCATCCCATCTGGTTTGCGCTTAGTGGTACTATCATTTGTTTTTCAACAGGACAATGACCCAAAACACACCTCCAGGCTGTGTAAGGGTTATTTGACGAAGAAGGAGAGGGATGGAGTGCTGCATGAGATGATGTGGCTGCCACAATCACCCGATCTCAACCCAATTGAGATGGTTTGGGATGAGTTGGACCGCAGAGTGACGGAAAAGCAGCCAACAAGTGCCCAGCATATGTGGGAACTCATTCAAGACTGTTGAAAAAGCATTCCAGGTGAAGATGGTTGAGAGAATGCCAAGAGTGTGCAAAGGTGTCATCAAGGCAAAGGGTGGCTTTGATGAATCTCAGTTTAAAATGTATATATTTGTTTATAACACTTTTTGGTTACTACATGATTCCATATGTGTTATTTTATAGTTTTGATATCTTCACTATTATTCTACAATGTAGAAAATAGTTAAAATAAAGAAAAACCCTTGAATGAGTAGGCGTGTCCAAACCTGGTACTGTACATCAAACCATGATATAATAGGTCATTTTCACATGTGCTGACCCAAGTGTTTTGGTGCTTTTCCATTGAGACTCACTCCCACATCATTGGGTCGCGATTCACCAATTTATGTTAAGCTCTGGCTGGGCCACTTTATGTTAAGCTCTATTGTTCAGGAGTTTGACACTACAGACTTGTGGCTTTGCAAGCTGAAAAGTACCCAGGGCTGTGCTTTGGCTCCCAGTAAGCAGGTACGCTGGAGCCACAGTCCAGTGAGACAAATGTGCTGGGCGGCCCGCTTAGATGAGAACAAAAGTCTGTGTTTTGGGTAAAACACTGGACTAAATCGTCAGTGGAAATGAGGCATTTGAGAAAGAAAAGGGTCTTGATGATTAATATAAAATTGGATTAGCTTTTCACTCAAACACATTCATTGCAAGTATAGAAAATCTAGTTATTTGAGACAGAAAACCAATGCCCCGTTCTAAATATTTGTGATATCTGCATTTATGTGCATTTGTCATAGGGAAATATCCAGCTGCTGTGCTGGGACCCGGAAGTTTAGAATGAGGTCAGTGAGACAGAGGAAACACAATTCTACGGCTAAAATGGCGCAGGAGCAACAGCAGGAAACAACACAGGGAGAGATGGAGGGTGAGTGAAACCACATCAGAACGAAAGATGACCGAAATCTAACCGGCTTCGGCTATCAACGCATTGTTATTTATGCAAGTGTAATGTGATTGTTAGGCAATCTAGTGATAACAGTTGATGGACAAGTTGCCTGCATGAATATGAGAGGGCAATAGGGGAGGCCAAAGCATTAAAATCACACACAAAGAAACGCATTTTCTACCTGTAGTTTTTGGAGGATGAAGGTGATACCACATTATGTCACATATAATGCTTAATGGTATCTCATTCACAGTATATTTTTGCCGGATTTCAATTGGTTGTCAAATGTTTATTGACACCATAACTAAAATAGGATAGTTGGCTAGTTAGCAAGATTAGCTAGCTTGCTAACCAATACATTCAACCTAGTTGTACCTAAAAATATGGTCTGATGTTGATAACATGGTTGCACTTTCACCCCAAGTGAACCAGATTTAATACTGTTGATTACCAATGGTAGACGGATATGTGATGACAAAATTAGCTAAAACCCCATGCACGTTGTCATCAATTTCATGTTGTGGTATAAAGTACGTAACCAACAATTGTTATTAAAAAGTGTGATTTTGCAAATATGCCTCTCATCACTGTGTTGACACAGCTACTCCAATAACCATTATGTAATATTGCTAGTTCCCACGTTAAATTCAGAATTGGGGGTAACTTTTTTTTACAGCACCATTGCACTTCACTCTCTGTGAATGAACTGTCATGTTACTTGTAAACGTCATGTAAACGTCTATGTTGTTGTTTTCTTCTCTCCAGCTGGAGGAGTAAACTGTCTTGCTTATGATGAGGCCATTATGGCACAGCAGGACAGAATTCAGCAGGAGGTGAGAGATTTTACACTTGAATAGGCGTTGATAATATGTAGGCTAAGGTTTTGAATTAGACTGACATAAGTCAGCTGTGGAGAAGGTTTAACTGCACTAGAAATGCATACCTTTACATCACATGATTTTAATCACCCAGTGTTCTTGTTTTATATTGGTTTCTGTAAGTCTATGAGTATGAAACGTCCGTGCGTTAACGTGTGTGTGTGTGTGTGTGTGTGTGTGTGTGTGTGTGTGTGTGTGTGTGTGTGTGTGTGTGTGTCTAGATCGCAACAAGCATCCTTTTAGTGTCAGACAGACAGGAGCTGTCAGTTTTGCAGAGAGAGTATGCTGCGGAAGACACCATTTATCAGCTCAAGATCAAGGTCAGTAAAAGCACACAATTTTTCAATTACAGGATTTGAATCCGCATCACTTCATACTGGTTTAAGGCGAAAGGGTTCCTTACGAACACAAAATCAATCAAGGTTAGAAATGGTGACATAATTATTGTATTTACTCTCTTTCTGTCCCTTTTTTCCCCCCTTAGGATTTACACAAAAAATACTCATATATTCGTAAGACGCGACCAGACGGGAACTGTTTCTACAGAGCTTTTGGCTTTTCACATCTCGAATCACTGCTCGAAGACAGCAAAGAGCTGCAGAGGTAACATAACACTTCCATGGTACATTTAGCTCATTGGTGGTCGGTAACGCAGACTATGTAATACGAAAGATGGATGCAATATGATTAGTGTTGCTGCATTAATTAATAGGCACTGAATACCGACGCAATGTTTTATGTCTCTATAGGTTCAAAGCAGTGGCAGCAAAGAGCAAACTGGACCTGGTAAACCAGGGTTTCACTGAGTTCACCATTGAAGACTTCCACAATACTGTGAGTTGCTTCGATCTCATTGTACACCACATGAACAACAGTGACAGCTCACATGCATGACATACACTGAGCGTACAAAACATGATTAACACCTGGACTTTCCATGACATAGACTGACCCAGTGAAAGCTAAGATCCCTTATTGATGTCACTTGTTAAATCCACTTCAATCAGTGTAGATGAAGGGGAGGAGACTGGTTAAAGAAAGATTTTAAAGCCTTGAGACAATTGAGACATGTGCTATTGAGGGTGAATGGGCAAGACAAAATATTTAAGTGCCTTTGAACAGGGTATGGTAGTAGATGCCAGGCACACTGGTTTGTGTGAAGAACTGCAAAGCTGTTGGGTTTTTGTGTGTATCAATAATAATCCACCCAAAGGGCATCCAGCCAACTTGACAAAACTGTGGGAAGCATTTGAGTCAACATGGGCTAGCATCCCAGTGGAACGCTTTCAACACCTCGTAGAGTCCATGCCCCAAGGAATTGAGGCTGGTCTGGGGGCAACCTTGTCTCATAGATTAGACGTAACATAGTAAATTAAATCCGGGATACTCAATTAGTATGATATGTTACGTTTGGTATGGTTACATAATAAAAGTAGGGTGGTTGGTCAGAGTGGATGGGTGGGCACATAACGCGTAAGTCTAGCATCCCAAAGGTTGCATGTTTGAATCGCGGACAATTTTAGTAACTCTGGAACTACTACTTGCTGTTTTTAGCTACTTTGCAACTACTTAGCATGTTAGCTACCCCTAACCTTAACCCTTTTAGCTAACACTAACAAATTGGAATTCGTGTCATACATTTTGCAAATTTGTAACATATTGTACGAATTGCAATTCGTATCATATGGTACGAATTCCAATTTGTAACATATCATACAAAATGGATGATGGATATCCATAAATTACATTCCATACGAAACATAACAAACATACTAAATACAGTGTCACAGATTTGCGTACAGAATACTACGAAATGCTCTTAGACCAGGATGAGAGGGGGGGGGGGGGGGGGGTGCGCAACTCAATATTTGGAAGATGTTTTGTACACTTTTTGTATACAGTGCATTCGTAAAGTATTCAGACCCCATAACCTTTCCACATTTCTTTACATTACAGCCTTATTCTAAAATGGATGAAATAGTTTTCCCCCCTCATCAATCTACACACAATACCATATAATACACAGCCCATCTGTAAATAGCACAACTACTTCATCCCCATATTGTTATTTATTTAAATTTTTTGCACCCCAGAATCTCTACTTGCACATCATCATCTGCACATCTATCACTCCAGTGTTAATGCTAAATTGTAATTATTTTGCCTCTATGGCCTATTTATTGCCTTACCTCCCTAATCTTACTACATTTGCACACAATGTACATAGACTTTTTCTATTGTTATTGACTGCACGTTTGTTTGTGTAACTCTGTGTTGTTTTTGTCGCACTGCTTTGCTTTATCTTGGCCAGGTCGCAGTTGTAAATGAGAACTTGTTCTCGACTGGCCTTCCTGGTTAAATAAAGGTTAAATAAAAAAATAAATAAAGCAGAACAGTTTTTTAGAAATGTTCACATAAGTATTCAGAACCTTTACTCAGTACTTTGTTGAAGCACCTTTGGCAGCGATTACAGCCTTGAATCTTATTGGGTATGACGCAACAAGCTTGTCACACCTGTATTTGGGGAGTTTGTCCCATTCTTCTCTGCAAATTCACTGAAGCTCTGTTAGGTTGGATTGAGAGCGTCAATGCACAGATATTTTTGAGTCTCTCCAGAGATGTTCGATTGGGTTCAAGTCTGGGCTCTGGCTGGGCCACTCAAAGACATTCAGAGACTTGTCCCGAAGCCACTCCTGCATTGTCTTGGTTGTGTGCTTAGGGTTACTGTCCTGTTGGAAGGTGAACCTTCACCCCAGTCTGAGCTCCTAAGCACTCTGGAGCAGTTTTTCATCAAGAATCTCTCTCTACTTTGCTCCGTTCATCTTTTGCTCGATCCTGACTAGTCTCCCAGTCCTTGCCGCTGAAAAACATCCCCACAGCATGATGCTGACACCGTGCTTCACCGTAGGGATGGTGCCAGGTTTTCTCCTGATGTGATGCTTAGCATTCAGGCCAAAGAGTTCAATCTTGGTTTGTAGTGGGAAAATTACATTTAATTTTAGACATACTATGCTGTTTTCACTCAGAAAATTGTCCATTGTTATATACTAGTGTTTTTTTTACTGGTGAAGGCTTGTCTTGTGACTTAGTGATAAGTCTGGGCGTACAGATAAGAGCCGGGTGTGACTGCAGTATGTGACATCCCGTTTGTATCTGTAGGAACTCATCTGTGTGGAAACTTGCTGGACGGAACAGAAGAATAGTGTGAGCTGTGGTAATGTCAGCTATCTTAATCTGCATAGACAAGCGAAATGCCTTTTATACACTATGTTCCCCACCCCTGTTTGCTCACATCTGCTAACTGCCCCATATACACAGAGGTTGGACTTTTCAATAAAAGCTGAGACTCAACTCTGTTCGTTGGGCTCTTAACTCTGCACTGTTGAGTGGATTGTTAACGGCTCCATTTTTGCAACTCTTATAAAGTTGCTGTTTGAGGAATCTTCAGTCTCTCTCTTCCTTTTGGTTCGAAATTTCCACCACCGGTTTCATCAGACCAGAGAATCTTGTTTCTCGTGTTCTGCGAGTCCTTTAGATGCCTTTTTGGCAAACTCCAAGCGGGCTGTCATGGCTTGGTTTTTGCTCTGACATGTACTGTCAACTGTGGGACCTTATATAGTCAGGTGTGTGCTGTCGTGGAACTGCACCACCACGTCGTGGAAATGACCACCAGGGACACTCTCTAAGTCAATCTTAAATGAATCATCCTTTATTATCAATGCGCTGGAGAGGTTCCAACCAATTCAATGCACCATAGTACACATGTCAATCAGGAGCTCTGCTGGGAAAGTCCCAGAGGTTGTCTTATATCCGTCTCTTCACAGACAAGTTATAGACAAGTTTATATTTGCATGATTTAGCATAATTAATTAATTAATGTTTTTGTTTTATTCGTGTGACCGACCCATACTGGTTCATAACATGTAACAGACCAATACGTCACAAGTATTATTCTCTCTAAGCTGAGACTTTGAAACTGAGATGTCTTTTGTTCTCAAAACAAAGGTCTGGGCATACTGCCAAATTGCAGCTACTGATAGTGAGGATTCTTTCAGTCAGTCACTTGCATGAACATAGAAAACATTTATTAGAAAAGCACATGAATAGAACACAGAAACGAGTTATTAGAAAAGCACAAACATTACAATTTTCAAGCACAGTGCCTTTCCAAATCATGTCCAATCATTTGAATTTACCACAGGTAAGACTGGATGATCAATGGAAACAGGATGCACCTAAGCTCAATTTCGATTCCTATAGCAAAGGGTCTGAATACTTATGTAAATAAGTAATTTCTGTTTTTTATTTTTAATACATTTGCAAAAATGTCTAAACTTTTTCCGCATTGTCGTTGTGGGTAGATTGATGAGGGGATAAAAAAATTAAAATAACATTTTTTTTTTTAGAGTAAGGCTGTAATGTAACAAATGGTGGAAAAAAGGAAAGGGTCTGAATAATTTCCAAATGCACTGTACTGAACATGTTAACTTTTAAGTCAATTGACGTAAAAGCATCAGCAAACTGAACATTATTGTTTATTCTTCCCCTAGTTCATGGACCTGTTAGAGCTGTGTGAGAAGCAGCCAGGACTCAGTGAGCTGCTGGGCTCCTTCAGAGACCAGAGCGTGTCAGACTACATCGTGGTGTACCTACGGTTGCTCACTTCAGGCTACCTGCAGAGGGAGCACGGTTTCTTCCAGCACTTCATCGAGGGGGCACGCTCTGTCAGGGAGTTCTGTCAGCAGGTGGGTTCCTTATGGAACATCAGAGAATAAGGGAGATCTACAGTGCCTTCAGAAAGTATTCATACCCCTTGACTTTTTCCACATTTTTTTTGTTAAAGCCAGAATTCAAAATTGATTAAATATACGCCAGTAGCCCATAATGACAGTGTAAACATGTTTTTAGAAAATGTATTATAAAATTAAATACAGAAGTATCTAATTTATATACAGTACCAGTCAAATGTTTGGACACCTACTCGTTCAAGGGTTTTCTTTATTTGTAATATTTTCTACATTGTAGAATAATAGTGAAGACGTCAAAACTATGAAATAACCAAAAAAGTGTTAAACAAATCTAAATATATTTGAGATTCTTCAAAGTAGCCACCCTTTGCCTTGATTACAGCTTTGCACACGCTTAGCATTCTCTCAACCAGCTTCACCTGGAATGCTTTTTCAACAGTCTTGAAGGATTTCCCACATATGCTGGGCACTTGTTGGCTGCTTTTCCTTCACTCTGTCCAACTCATCCCAAACCATCTCAATTGGGTTGAGGTCGGGTGATTTGTGTAGGCCAGTTTAATTGATGAGCACTCCATCACTCTCCTTGCTTAAATAACCCTTACACAGCATGGAGGTGTGTTTTGGGTCATTGCCCTGTTGAAAAACAAATGATAATCCCACTAAGCGCAAACCAGATGGGATGGCGTATGCTGTGGTAGCCATGCTGGTTATGTGTGCCTTAAATTCTAAATAAATCACACAGTGTCACCAGCAAAGCACCATCACACCACCTCCTCCATGCTTCACGGTGGGAACCACACATGCGGAGATCATTTGTTCACCTACTCTGCATCTCACAAAGACATGGCGGTTGATCTCCAATTTGGAGTTATCAGACCAAACAACAGGTTTCCACCGGTCTTATGTCCATTGCTTGTGTTTCTTGGCCCATGCAAGTCTCTTCTTCTTTTTGGTGTCCTTTAGTAGTGGTTTCTTTGTAGCAAATCAACCATGAAGGCCTGATTCACGCAGTAACTCTAATGAACTTATTCTCTGCAGCAGAAGTAACTCTGGGTCTTCCTTTCCTGTGGCGGACCTCATGAGAGCCAGTTTCATCATAGTGCTTGATTGTTTTTGCGACTGCACTTGAAACTTTCAACGTTTTTGAAATTTTCCTGATTGACTGACCTTCATGTTTTTAAAGTAATGATCGACTGTCATTTCTCTTTGCTTATTTTAACTGTTCTACAGTTGATGTCGGACGTTTACATACACTTAGGTTGGAGTCATTAAAACTAGTTTTTCAACCACTCCCCACATTTCTTGTTAACAAACTATAGTTTTTGCAAGTCAGTTAGGACATCAAGTAATTTTTCCAGCAATCGTTTACACACAGGCTATTTCACTTATAATTTACCGTATCACAATTCCAGTGGGTCAGAAGTTTACATGCACTAAGTTGACTGTGCATTTAAACAGCTTGGAAAATTCCAGAAAATGATTTCATGGCTTTAGAAGCTTCTGATAGGCTAATTTTATTTTTTATTTTTTTTATTTCACCTTTATTTAACCAGGTAGGCTAGTTGAGAACAAGTTCTCATTTGCAACTGTGACCTGGCCAAGATAAAGCATAGCAGTGTGAACAGACAACACAGAGTTACACATGGAGTAAACAATTAACAAGTCAATAACACGGTAGAAAAAAAAGAGTCTATATACATTGTGTGCAAAAGGCATGAGGAGGTAGGCGAATAATTACAATTTTGCAGATTAACACTGGAGTGATAAATGATCAGATGGTCATGTACAGGTCAGAGATATTGGTGTGTAAAAGAGCAGAAAAGTAAATAAATATAAACAGTATGGAGATGAGGTAGGTAAAATTGGGTGGGCTATTTACCGTTAGACTATGTACAGCTGCAGCGATCGGTTAGCTGTTCAGATAGCAGATGTTTGAAGTTGGTGAGGGAGATAAAAGTCTCCAACTTCAGCGATTTTTGCAATTCGTTCCAGTCACAGGCAGCAGAGAACTGGAACGAAAGGCGGCCAAATGAGGTGTTGGCTTTAGGGATGATCAGTGAGATACACCTGCTGGAGCGTGTGCTACGGGTGGGTGACATAATTTGAGTCAATTGGAGGTGAACCTTTGGATGTATTTCAAGGCCTACCTTCAAACTCAGTGCCTCTTTGCTTGAAATCATGGGAAAATCTAAAGAAATCAGCCAAGATCTCAGAAAAACAATTGTAGTCTGGTTCATCCTTCGGAGCAATTTTCAAACGCCTGAAGGTACCACGTTCATCTGTACAAACAATAGTATGCAAGCATCAACACCATGGGACCACGCAGCCGCCATGCCGCTCAGGAAGGAGACGCGTTCTGTCTCCTAGAGATGAATGTACTTTGCAAAAAGTGCAAATCAATCCCAGAACAGCAGCAAAGGACCTTGTGACTTAGGGACCTTACAATTATCTGTATATGTGGGGTACAGAGATGAGGTAGTTATTCAAAAATCATGTTAAACACTATTGCACACTTTTGGGACTTAAGAACATTTTTACTCCTGAACGTATTCAGGCTTGCCATAACAAAGGGGTTGAATACTTATCGACTCAAGACATTTCAGCTTTTCATATTTTATTAATTAGCAAACAGTTCTAAAGACATATCCATTTTAAATGCAGGCTGTAACACAACAAAAGGTTGAGGGGTGTGAATACTTTCTGATGGCACTGTATTGCTGAGGATGTTAAAGGCAATAAGTTAGCGCTCAAGTTGCCTGGAAACCCGACGTTGAATTGCATTCAATTCTACGTCGGGCAGAAATTAGCATTTGAATCAGGAAAGTTTTTTCTCTGCATCTACAAGCCAGAATGTTGAATAAAATGATATTTTCACATACTTTACCAGTTGTCCGTGCGGTTGGTCCTTTTGGCTGTAGGAGTGTGAGACTATATCCACAGGAAAATATAATTGCATAAACTTTTCAAAGCGCTGGTAGTGTGTTCAGATTTCTATCACCGGAAGCAATTATACTTTCCTGTGGATATATTGTCTCATTCCTACTGCCAAAAGGATCAACTTGTACTTTTTCTTGCATATGTACATTCCAGTATCTTCTAGAGTTGCGTAACAAGTCCCCAAACTCAAACACTTTGTTTGTTCTCTGTGTGTTTACTATCAGGAGGTGGAGCCCATGTCTAAAGAAAGTGACCATATCCACATCATCGCCTTGGCCCAGGCCCTGAACGTGTCCATCCTAGTGGAGTATATGGACCGGGGTGAGGGGGGCACCGTCAACCACCACGTCTTTCCTGAAGGCAGCGAGCCTCGTGTCTTTCTCCTCTATAGACCCGGCCACTACGACATCTTGTACAAATAACTACCTGCTGTTTAGAAAATCCCCCCCAATGTCCTTTCCTACTGCTGTAGTGGCAGTGGCGAAATACTTCACCTTCCACACTGATGCATACATGTGTGTTTGAAGACTACACTGTTTTTTTTCTTCTCAAATACCAATCACATTATACAGCCCCCTTCTCCCTCCCCGTCACTCAATATATTCCCTTCATCACAGAACAGTGAATTAATAAAACAAATATTTACCAAAAAAATAGCAGTGGCTCCAGATGTTTAGAGTTGTACAGTTTTTATTTTGTGGTTGTAAATGTTACCAACTTGCTTTTTTTTGTTGGATTATTTTTCTTTGTTACACTGCGTTTTATTAAAGGTATTTACATCTTATTTGATTTGTATGTAAATGTCTCGTTTGTGCTGTTCTTCTGGTATGGTAACCCATGAAATGCTTCTACTGTCATTCCGCATACTTGTTTCCATGGTCGACGCATGCTCAGTTGCCCTCCACTGCGCACACAGCAGGTAGCTAGCTTGCTGTTCAGCAGTGCGTGAGGGAGGATTTCTAGGAGAGATACGAATCATGGCGCTGATTTTAAACGTCCTGTCGCCAAGGAGGTTAGGGAAGTTAATTGCAAACACACGTGTAAGGCACCACTCCAGTCTGACAAGTATGTCTCAATTTATTGGTGTCTTGTAAAATGAGTTGATGCAAACTAACTAACGCATGGCTTTTTAATGCTAGCTAACAGTTGACCTCTATGGTGGCTGCAAGCTAGCTAGCTATCTTACTTGCTATATACAGCTAGACAGTGGCTTGCTCTCTATTGATTCATTGATTTTGGGTGGCATGTAGGCTAGTGCGTTGGACTAGTAACTGAAAGGTTGCCGGGTCGAATCCCCGAGCTGACAATGTAAAAAAGAAGAGTTATTGTAAAAAAGAAAAAAAATCTTAACTTACTGGCCTAGTTAAACAGGTTAAATTCAAAGGCCTTTATTTTTGTATGCAAATACCCCCGTTCAATGATGAAATGTAATTTGAGCACAGGTTGGTCAAGTTAGCTTGTTTGTGCTAATCTCCACAGCTAAGTTTTCGTTAGCTACTATAGCTAGATACTCATTGTCAGTATCGAGCTAACGTTAGCAATATTTTAGGCGCTCTCATTTGTTCTATGAAATGTTATTTTAAGGAAACTCATGAACTGACAAAAATATAATACCGCTAGTATGTCTTTTCTCTTCCTGACATTCACCCTCGTTTGTCCCTACTTCTGTAGCTGAACTTATCAACAACATGGACAAGAAAGCAACATGGGACCGGTTCTACACAGAAAACAGCAAGGCAACCAACTTCAAGAATTTTGAGTGGTTCTTTGGTTTCGACGCAATCCGGGACTTCATCTTGCCTATGCTGCATTCACAGCACAACTCTGATGTCCTACATGTTCTGGACATGGGTTGTGGTACCTCTGCCCTGGGACCCTGCATATACAGATACTCTCCCTGGCCAGTGCAGGTGACCTGCGCTGACATCTCCGCTATTGCTGTGCGCCTTATGCAGGAACACACAGAAACCAAAGCCCTGCAACCTCAGAACACTTCCTCTAAGCTGGACTTCTTAGAACTGGACTGCACTCATCTCCACAAACACTTTGGTTCTGAGAGCCTAGACCTCATTCTAGACAAGGGCACCATAGATGCCTTGCTAAGGTCGAGGGAAGGTGGGGCCAAGGCCAGTCAAGTGCTTAAGCAGTGCCTAAAGGTGTTGAGGGACTCTGGGTCTCTCCTTCAGTTCTCAGATGAGGACCCTGATGCCAGAATGTTGTGGCTGGAGAAAGAGGGCCAGGAGCCGGGGATGATGGTTGCCGATGTGGGGGTGCAGGAGGTGGGAGAGTTAAGGGGAGTAACTTATTACTGCTACCAAGTTACAGCTCATCCTGTAGCACAGTAGATAGTTGTTTGTGTATGTATGCGTAGTCAGGGAGTGAACATCTTTGATGTGACTGTAATAAATAATACATTTCTTGATACAACTGACCAACTTTTATCTAGACAAAAGATGTACACACATTTCTTTCTTTGTCTACACGATATGAACAGAGGTCTTGTGAAGAGCTGTCTAACTATACTATAGAACAATTCCTGTAGACTTTACATTTTGTTCAGAAGGACAGTTCACAGTGCAAGTTTACATTTCCAAGGCCTATATGTAGATAAGGAAAGCAATTAACATTTGTCAAAGGTAAAATGTTCACATGTTACATGGTCAGTACTGGAATTGTTTTCTAATTCATGGTTTAACCCTTTTCTTATACATTAATGAGTTATCCCTTTTTATAATTATTTATAAATTCATTAAAACATTTATCACAGGTTAAAAATAAGCAATGGTTGTGTGAAAATCTCATAAGAAAAGAAAATGAAGGACCTGGTCCGTTAGTTAATGTTTTTAAAAATGCTGTAGAAGTTGGCTGCATCTGCAGTCGCATCCAGTTTAGCGCCCTGACAGAACTTAGGAGGGAAGAACTGCTGGGGGTCATCGATCCCAACAACAATGTTGAAGAAGCTGTAAGTGAAAAGAAATAAACAGAATTATCACATAGCATAATGGATATCTTATCTGTAGATTTAACGAAAGTCAAATCCATGCGTCGGGATAATTATGAAAGTACTAATTAATAATTCATTCAACTTTTATATAGAAATGATGGATTTTGATGATTCCAGAAGTGTCAAACTAGCTACTGAAGACATTCTTTTGAATGTTTTGGAGCACAAAATGGACTGAGGAACTTCCTCAGAATGAGGATATGTAACAAACACTACATAGGCCTACAAGACAATATATTGATGTCAAATATTACTATTATAGCATTGTCAGTAGAGCAAAAACTCAGCCATTTAAAAATAAAAACCAGTCATATTTTACACACTGCCCAATAATATACACACTTACGTTGTAAGCACCCAGCCAGTCTTGTCCGTGTAGTACGTAGTGCTGACAGGTATGCAGCCAAACTCAGTGAAGGTGCTCAACCACTTGTCTTTACCTGAAGATTAAATTGATCAATCAGATAAACAAAATCAGGGAGCAGAAATTTGATTTGAGAACACAAAAATCACCAAACTTTAATTGCCATAAAAAATTTTAAAAAAGGTTGCTAGGAATGATTCTCCCTGACCGAGTCTGTAATACCTACATGTTTCAAGCAGACCACCATAGTGCCTGGGCCCTAGAACACCAAGGTAACCTGCCTAAATGTGGGCAAAGCTGTCAAGAGTGGCTACTTTGAATAATCTCAAATATATATTTTAATTTGTTTAACACTTTTTTGGTTACTACATGATTCCATGTGTTCTTTCATAGCTTTGATGTCTTCATTATTATTCTACAATGTAGAAAATAGTAAAAATAAAAGAAAAACCCTTGAATGAGTAGGTGTGTCCAAACTTTTGACTGGTACTGTACATATTACCTCAATTACCTCGACTAACCCGTACCCCTGCACATTGACTCAGTACCGGTACCCTTTTTTGTATATAGCCTCTATTGTTATTTTATTGTGTTACTATTTTGCCTTTAGTTCATTTAGCAATTTTTTCTTACTTAAAAAAAACTAATTTCACAGTAAAGGTGTTGTATTTCACCTGTTGTATTTTGCGCATGTGACAAATTACATTTGACTTTGGCGTTCCTCAGTAAGAGGAAGCTCCCAAATGAAAGGCAACATTTAAACCAACTGCATGCCATGCCCCTTACCACCAGTTGGGGTTGCACGTTCTCCATACCAGGTGTTGACCAGCAGACCCTGTCCTGGACCAGAGGAGCTCCCTAGGATCACCTGCCCCAGCAGAGCAGCATCTGCAGGGATCTCCATGGGGTGGAAGTCCTCCTTATTCAGCCTCTCCTTCTTACATGTACGGTTCTTGTGGTTAATCGTATACATGACGCCCTGGAAGACGTTGGGGAAAGATAAGCATCTGTTTCATGGCAGGCGTATTGTTTTTGTTGTTGTAGGAAACCATTATTTTTCTAACAATGTAGCTCTGTTTTTATATGAATAAATTGAATGTGCATGACTGAGTTGTGTACCAGTATGTTGTATTGAATACAGGGTTGTTGTTGTGAATAAGTGTTTGTTACCTCTCTGAAGAGCAGAAGGGCATCCAGGCCGAATGTCTTGTTCTCATAAGATCCCATCTCCTTGAAGCGGATACGTTCGCCTAACGCGTCATAGTCGTATTTTGCATATGCATTAACCTTCTCATTTGCCTGAAAGGACAGGAATGTGAGATATATAGCATATACTATTTGCATATATATATTTTTTAAACCAAATTTGTATTTTCTGTTTTTTTCTTCATATACTGTATATACAGTGCATTCATAAAATATTTAGACCTCTTGACTTTTTCCTAATTTTCTTAAGTTACAGCCTTACAGTGGTGGAAAAAGTACCCAACTGTTATACTTGAGTAAAAGCAAGAATACCTTAATAGAAAATGACTCAAGTAAAAGTCACCCAGTGAAATTCTATTTGAGTAAAAGTCTAAAAGCGTTTAGTTTACCTGAGTATCAAAAGTATAAATCATTTCAAATTCCTTATAGTAAGCAAACCAGATGGCACCATTTTCTTGTTTTTTTAGTTACGGAATGCCAACGGCACTCCAACATAATTTGTAAACGAAGCATGCGTGATCAGTGAGTCCGCCAGATCAGAGGCAGTAGGGATGACCAGGGATGTTTGGTTGATAAGTGTGTGAATTTGACAATTTTCCTATCCTGCTAAGCCTTCAAAATGTAACGAGTACTTTGAGTAAAAAGTACAATATTTTCTTAAGGAATGTAGTTTAGTAAAAGTAAACGTAGTCAAAAATATAAATAGTTAAGTAAAGTACAGTTACCCCAAAAAACAACTTAAGTACTTTACACCACTGCAGCCTTATTCTAAAATGGATGAAATAGTTTCCCCCCTCAATCTACACACAATAACCCATAATGACAAAGCAGCTCTTTCTGCAGGTCCTCAAGCTCCGTCAGATTGGATGGGGAGCGTCGATGGCACATTTCCAGGTCTCTCCAGAGATGTACGGTCAGATTCAAGTCCGGGCTCTGGCTGGGCCGCTCAACATCATTCAGAGACTTGTCCCGAAACCACTCCTGCATTGTCTTGGCTGTGTGCTTAGGGTTGTTGTCCTGTTGGAAGGTGAACCTTCGCCCCAGTCTGTGGTCCTGAGCGCTCTGGAGCAGGTTTTCATCAAGGATCTCTGTACTTTACTCTGTTCATCTTTCCCTCGATCCTGACTAGTCTCCCAGTCCCTGCTGCTGAAAAACATCCCCACAGCATGATAATGCCACCCCCATGCTTCACCGTAGGGATGGTGCCAGGATTCCTCCCGACTTGAAGCTTGGCATTCAGGCCAAAGAGTTCAATCTTGGTTTCATCAGACCAGAGTTTGAAAGTCCTTTAGGTGCCTTTTGGCAAACTACAAGTGGGGTGTCATGTGCCTTTTACAGAGGAGCGGCTTCCTTCTGGCCATTTCCATTTAAGAATGATGGGGGCCACTGTGTTCCTGGGGACCGTAAATGCTGCAGAAACGTTTTGGTACCCTTCCCCAGATCTGTGCCTCGATACAATCCTGTATCGGAGCTCTACGGACAATTCCTTCGACCTCATGGCTTGGTTTTTGCTCTGACATGCATTGTCAATTGGGGGACCTTAAATAGACAGGTGTGTGCCTTTCCAAATCATGTCCAATCAATAGAATTTACCACAGGTGGACTCCAATCAAGTTGTAGAAACATCTCAAGGATGATCAATGGAAACAGGATGCACCTGAGCTCAATTTCGAGTCTCACAGCAGAGGGTCTGAATACCTATGTAAATAAGTTATTTCTGATTCTTATTTTTCATAAATAAGCAAAAAGGTCTAAAAAAAACAACTGTTTTTGCTTTGTCATCGTGTGTAGATTGACGAGGGGGGAAAAACAATTGAATCCAATTCTGCATCTGTTGGTCACAGATACCTTTAAAAAAAAGGTAGAGGCGTGGATCATGAAAACCAGTCTGTATTTGGTGTGACCACCATTTGCCTCATGCAGCACAACACATCTCCTTTGCATAGAGTTGATCAGGCTGTTGATTGTGGCCTGTGGAATGTTATCCCATTCCTCTTCAATGGCTATGCGAAGTTGCTGGATATTGGCGGCAACTGGAATACGCTGTCCTACACGTCGATCCAGAGCATCCCAAACATGCTCAATGGGTGACATGTCTGGTGAGTTCAGATGTCTGGTGAGTACAGATATGTACAGATCCTTGCGACATGGGGCCGTGCATTATCATGCTGAAACATGAAGTGATGAATGGCACGGCAATGGGACTCATTGTCTTGGCTGTGTGCTTAGGGTGGTTGTCCTGTTGGAACGGTATCTCTGTGCATTGAAATTGCCATCAATAAAATACAATTTATGTTCATTGTCTGTAGCTTACGCATGCCCATACCATAGCCCCACCATGGGGCTCTCTGTTCACAACGTTGATATCAGCAAACCGCTTGCCCACACAACGCCAAACACGTGGTCTGCGGTTGTGAAGCCGATTGGACGTAAATTCTCTAAAACGACGTTGGTAGAGAAATTAACATAACATTCTCTGGTAACAGCTCTGCGGGACATTCCTGCAGTCAGCATGCCAATTGCACGCTCCCTCAAAACTTGACACACTTCTGACATTGTGTTCTGTGACAAAACTGCACATTTTAGAGTGGCCTTCTATTGTCCCCAACACAAGGTGCACCTGTGTAATGATCATTCTGTTTAATCAGCATTAACCTGTCAGGTTGATGGATTATCTTGGGGCGGGCAGGGTAGCCTAGTGGTTAAACCCGTGAGCTGACAAGGTACAAATCTGTCGTTCTGCCCCTGAACAGGCAGTTAAACCCACTGTTCCTAGGCCGTCATTGAAAATAAGAATTTGTTCTTCACTGACTTGCCTAGCTAAATAAAAGGTAAAATAAAAAATATCTTAGCAAAGAAGAAATGGTTACTCACAGGGATGTAACCAAATTTGTGCACAAAATCTGAGAGAAATAAGCTTTTTGTGCATACAGAACATTTCAGATCTTTTATTTAAGCTCATGAAACATGGGACCAACACTTTACATGTTGCGTTTATATTTTTGTTCAGTATATAAGGCAGGATATCAAGATTTTCTAAATATTTCTAGTATTTGTCAAAATGTTCCGTCTGATGTTATTGTAGTTTACAATTGGCTCCTTAATCCCCCTCCTCTCCCCTGTAACTATTCCCCAGGTCGTTGCTGCAAATGAGAACGTGTCCTCAGTCAACTTACCTGGTAAAATAACAGATAAATAAAATAAATTGCTATGGGAACTCCCATATTCCCACCTACTACGGAGAAACAAACAGACTTACCACTGACAGGGCTCCGGTCAGAAGAGGGGGAGACCCTGAGCAAGGGAAATGTGTTTTATTGGTAACAAGTGAAACATTTATCCATTGTTTTGCTAAACGGCCAATTTAGCCGTAAAAGTGGACTACACATTATAAACATAGAAGAAAATTAATTGCCATCACATTACTTTTACAGCTCTGCTCTGCCTCCAGTACAATGCACAGGTGTTAAATCAGGACTATGCTGTACGCAGGAGCTAATCTTTGACTGGGGGTCAGGCATTCATAACACACTCTTAGGTTAACAACTCAATTTACAATACAATTTCTCTGTCTTTTACTTACTGCACGGATGAGGTGCCTGAGCCAGGCAGCCCACTGCAAGGCACATCAACAACACGAAGGTCCTCATGCTTCCAAATGTCACACACACTCACGCCAACAAACAGACGGGACTGCTGTAGGAGTGCAAAGTCACTTCCTTATAAACAGTACGACACCGAGGCTCCAAATCCTAGATCGGCACAGGTGCCAGGTTTTCAATCTCACCAGAGGCCCAGAAACCCCTGTCCTATGAGACTAAAGAATGTTTCCATGGGCCAGGCTAAGATAATGAACTGTGAAGGCTGTTATCTTATCTTGATAAGAGCCATATAATAATGCGTTTCGTGACAGTACCTGAGCAATATAACTTCAGGATATAGCTGTCTGATCTGAATGAATATGTGGATATGTGGAGTGTGATAGGTCTAAAGATTTTTTTTGCTGTCATAGGTATATTTCTATATTGTTCAACTGTACTTGATCGGTACCTCAACCCCTCGCCCCCACTGTAAGTACTGTATTCTGTTTCCTGTGTATAGCCGTTCAGGGGAGAGGACAAGATTGTGCAAATAACCATTGTTGAAGGAGGAAGCTAGTAAAACATGTAATGGAATAAAACAGGTCACAAGCACTATTAGCACCATCTGTGACACCACGGTCATATGATCCAGGGGGGTGGGCAAGTCACCTGATGCAAAGAACTAGAGCGCCTGAACTTACGCCTAGTGAATATTGTGTAAGTCATTCCGAGTTGTATCCATTAGGGCACACGACTGTAAATGTTTTAAAACAAAATGAGTATTTCTTATTGGACAAATCTAAGTAGCCCCTCCCTGTTTCAGTCAGTTTTCTTCCATTTGGTGCCTAATGAATACATCCCTGGTTCACTCAGCGAGATGTGATCAAGTAACATTGAATTAACAAATCATTTGGCGCCTCATTTGTTTGTGGTGAGTGTCAGGTGCTATCCTGGCTAATCTAACCAGACCAATGGATGTTACTTCCTTGTTTGGTCGAATCAGTCGAGCAACAATCCATCCAGTGTTTGGTCTAGAGACAGGTGAACGGATACACAGTAGCAGGTTCATCTCTCATTTCTGTGATCCGATTTAATCAATTCAAAAGCAATTAAAACAGATCAATGTCAATTTAATAAAACTTTGTGGGCTACAACAGAGCACAGGCCTTAGGTAATAAATATATAAACCAGAGTGGTATCAAGGGTCACAAAAACATTTACAGTACATTGAAAATACAGTACGGCCTGATTTTAACAGAACTGGTTGTGGTTGGTAAACGGGGCAGGCAATTCTCACTTCTAGAAATGAAATCACATGCTACCGAATGTGCTTCACTACACTGCTGTTTTCACCACATGATCAGCCCATGTCTAATAGGTCAGAATGTGCATTGTGCATTGTAGTAGGGGATCGCAATGCACATATTTTAGGCCAAAACAATATGTTGTTCGAGAGTTGTCAAGGAGCCCCAAGCAAACACACACACATCTCTATCTGGAGTAGACGTCACTGTTTTCAAGACGTATGTTACTGCAGTTTGCCCAGTGACAGTAGGTCACAGATACTGTTGCATTCTGGTCCATGCTGGTCCTTTAGGAAATAACTGACCCCCCTCTCAGCGAAGTTGGTGGCACCTTTAGGGGTCCTGAGAGAGTGGATCTGAGGGTCTGTGAGGTACGTCAGCCCCTTCCCATTGGCGGTCACCCACCCTGGGGAAAGAAAGAGAAAAAAAAAGAAAAACATTTAGTGACATGTAGAAAATGTAATGTAAAATGCTGAATTATAAGATTCAACAAATGAACGTTATAGTCACCTGAGACATAGACAGACACACGCACACTGCACACGCACACTGCACACACACACATGTACACGCGCACACCTTGTAGGTCGACAACAACCTCTTGGCATCCAGAGAACTGGTAGGTGAAATGTCCGAAAGCGATTCCATATTCTGACGCCTTGAACCGCTTGTCCACTTTAGTAGTGTTGTTGGTGAGCTTCACAAAGTCCCCCAGCATGTAGGGCTCCACTGTCACACAGTCCACCACCTCATCCCCCTCCAAGATCTGAAACAAAACAAGCAGCTGTCTAAACAGGAGGAAGGTTCACTTCTTCTGAAGATGTGTAAACATGACATTTTACAATACGTTTTGGCAATTTAGTCGACAATCTTATTCAGAGCGACTTACAGTCAATGCACTCAACTAAGGCCGATAAAACAACCACATATCAGTCATAGCAAGTAAAAACAGTCCTTCATAATAAGCAGCTATCAGAAAATAAAAATCCCATCTTTCAATATGACCATGGTGAAGTTTGTTTCTTTCTTTGGATTGGTTTCTTTCTTCTTAGGGTAAAGCACACTCACTGTGTATGAAATGTGCTCTACTTAATTTGATTTGGTGAAGTGTGGCTTTGGCACAACAGGTCCCAATGTTAATTAAAAAAGCTAATCAAATGATAAAAAATATTAGTTGTGTGTGTGTGTGTGTTTGTGGGGGGGGGGGGGGGGGGTCGTCTGGAAAAGTATGGCAATATTTCATTTTGAACGGTGTTATTAAAATGTCAATCACCTCATTGCATAATACATCAGGAAGCTAAGCCACGGAGTACTAGCCTGGGCCCAGACCTGTTTGTGCTGTATAGCCAACTTCTATGGAGTTGCTCAAACAGATCTGGGCCCAGGCTATCAGAGCACTTACAATCACCAATGAATCAATGATTCGTGGGACGTTAGTTAATGCCTTACCAGTAGCACTTCTGAAGGGATGAAGAAGATCTGAGCGGTCACTTTCTCCTTGTAGAGTCTCTTGTTAAACTCTGTCACGTAGTACTGGGCCGTCATCTGCCTCTCCACGTCACTCAGGTGGAACTGAATGCCCTTAGGTTCTAGGTACTCCTTCCCCACATAGCTGAAGGGGGAAATGAAAAACGCGGAGAACATGTTCACGTTAGGGCCCAATCCTAACTCGAGACGGGCACACAATGTTTACTTTTCCAAAACATAAAATCATGCATCGATGTCGATGGGAGACTGTGCGAAAATGTGAGTATCTCTGGAGTTAGGATTCAGTGTTTCTGTGCTGGATTCAATTAAATCTTGATTTATCCCTACTGACCTACTCAGCCTTTCCTCTTGGTGTAGAAACTGCACCCATAATGCTATTCTCTGCTGGCCTTGCTTCCCTATTGGCTCTCCGATGTACACATAGGTCTCTCTGGACGTCCACAATCCAGAGGCCCTGGAGTACTTCAGAAGGAGAGCACCTGGAGAAAAGAACACGTTTTTTTTTTAGAGGTTATTACTACGCAAAATACAATTTTTTACCATGTAATATAAATAACTTGTCATTTCTGTTTTGTAAACTTCAGTGCAACCGGTGTCAAGTTCAGTATGAACCACTGTGTATGCTGGAAATAGTTATGTTCAGAACCGAGTCATTTCCATCACAGTTTAAGGATAGTCGAGTACAAGTTCAAGAAATTGAGCATCTTATGTAACATAATCTTAATGTTAAATAACCTCTATCTGAAGTGGCCGTTGGTGCATTAAACCTTTTGAAAGCATTGAACTGTATGTAAACATTACATTTGTATATTTCATCTTATTAGTAATTAATAATTATTTCAAGTATTTCAAGTTGCCTTTTAAAAACACAAAACAACCATGACTTTACATTTTCTATAACACTACGAGGCAAAAGGAACTCACTGTAGGCGCTTTTCTGTTTCCCAAGCTTGAATTTCATGTCACTCTGCAGTCTCTTTAACATACAGCCATGACACATCCCAGCCAGGAGGGCGATGTAGTCCTCCTCTGTCAAAACGTACTGGTTCTCAGGCACTAGACCACCCATGATGCCGTGCTTTAGACAGGTATAGCATGAGGAGTTTGGGTGAGAGGGAATCTGCTTCTCTCCAGCACAGGGTTCAGTTTTGTGGACTATGTGTCCTATCTCTTTCTCCACCATCTCATAGGAGCTGTCTATCTCTGTAGAGAGACACTGCTCTGGGATGAGGCCCTCGGATCCTAGTTGTGGAGGTCTTCTGTGATACGCTGCAGCACTGTTAGGCCCAAAGGGGTGAGGGGATCCAGTGTCTTCCTCCGTTTCTGCTTCTTGATCCACAGTGAAGTTCGGAACTATCTGCGAGGAGGCGGGACCTCGGTGTTCGTTTACAGCTGCTGGGGCTGCAGAACCTATTTGTGGTACTGCAGCTGCCTCCCGGGATGTGTCAGATAGGGATAGTTTCTGCCATGACGACTGGGAGCCGAGGCTGTCGCCAATGGAGCTGAAAGAGGAAGTCCTCGACTTGTCTTGGTACTCTGGATGAGTCACTACTCCGTCTCCTGTAGGTCTCACCGACACTGACGCACCACGCCTGCGACACTCCTCCTCGGTCTCCGCAGTCTCGATTAGACTCTGTTCGTCGATCATTTCAAACTGCTCAACATCACTTCCGGTGTGGGTGGATGATGAGGAAGTGACCCGGGTGGAAGAGTTGGATCCTGCCTGAGCACTGAGACTTGCTCTGATATCTCTTTTCCTGGTCTTGCTTTTAGATTCGGACCCATTTTCCAACCCATCTTCACTAACCTCGGTGAGACAGTTTGGATCGCACAGATTCTCCATGTTAACCTTATCCGGAACACTGCCATCTTTGTTGCCACTACAGCTGAGGGGAGAACCAGTGCTGTTCAAAGATACTTTTTCAAATGAGGACCCAAAGCTGCTACTGAGTGATTTGAGGGACATTTTATTATAGCTATTGCTTGGTAGCTCTTCAGTGCTACCCAGAGTTGTACAGAGCTCCTGTTCCTGAGGTAACCTTGGAGCTAAACAAAAGGGTGCTTTGTCTCTGTGTAACTCTTCTTTATGTGTGGCTTTTTGGGGCTTGTGGTTCTCAGTGGCACACTCTGTGTTAGGGGCCGTTGCCGTGGTCCCCAGTGCTGTTATACAGAGTCCAGCCTGGTGGCCTTCATGTTTCCTCCTACAGCTTGCCTCAGAGGCCTCACACACTGAGGTGTGGTACTGCCTGAACCTCCCCATCACCTGGGAGAAACCATCCAGAGTGAACCGCACTGCTCGCTCTTCCACCACGTCTCTATAGCTATCTGGGATAAACGACCCCTTGTCTGAGTTCAAGAATGGATTGACCCGCAATAGAATCTTCACTTGGGTTATCAGACTCATAACTCCAGTGCAAAGAGCATCTCTCTGTTGGCTGTCTGCATGGCAGTAGGCATAGAACTTCTCCAAAGCCTCCCGGCATACCAATCTGGCCTGGTCCACTGTCTTCTGAGGGGTGCCCAGCCACTTGTGACTGACAGTCAGAGAGTAGGCTGCCTTGAGGAATGTGTGGAGCTCCTGTTTGCTGGTGACCATGTCCCCCCCTGTTTTGGTAAGTAGGCCGATCTCAAAGGCTTCCTTGGCCTGGAGGAGGAAGGAGTGTTTGTCCGAGGGGGGGCATTCTACTGAGAAACTGTAGGACAACAGACAGGTGCCTTGGGTGACCTGGAGAAAGAAAGAAAGAGAATGACATAGCATAATATCTAGTATTATGTTAATAGGCAGTTGTGTCACAGTGCTCACCTAGCAGTAAGCTCCAGCCTCTCTAGAAGACTTCTCGCTTATCCACCCCCCCCAAGACAAACACAAAAGAGAGAAAGAGAGGACTCACCACATTGGTTAACACGTACAGTGAGGCATACTGGCTGTACACCACCGCCATTTTAGCTGCCTCAGCTGCTGAGAGGAGACGGTGGCCATCGTTCTCAAGGAAACACTACTCCAGACATAAAGGCATACACTGAGGTCATGTAGCGGTCAGAGACATTAGAAAAGCGTCATAAATCATACAACTTACACAGACGTCAATGTGTATCTTTAGAACACAAATGATTTCATTGGTTAAAGACTTGAGTGCTCACCAAGTCAATGCCCGGATTGGTCTTAAATGCATGGAAGTCGCCATCATTCATAGACACCAATATGTTGGCCAGAATCCCAAGGGACGTTCCAATGCCCTACAAATCAAAATGCATACTAAGTTAAAACGCATACTAAACACATATTAAACCTTCATAAAGTAGTTTTTAACACCACTGGAGGAAAAATATGAGCAGTTCACAGATTGCGTGATTTAGTATTCAGTTATTCATTGGGGTGCACTGGATGTTTAGGCTCCACCTTTTTATCAGGTTGAGGAAGAGCGTAATAGCCGACCAGGGAGGTCCAGATCAGCTCAGCAGCCTCCAGCCACAGTCCTGAGACGAAACATACAATTCAGAGATGGGGGGGGGGGGGGGGGGAAAGGATGCGTAGACATAATGCTATGCATCCTCTCTCTCTCTCTCTTTCTTCCCTTACCCAGTTTCTGCAGAACCTGTCCACGCACTTGCACACTGACCGCCTGGATAAGAGTCCTATCGCTGTCAGACTGATATATCCAGCAACCTGCAGATTTCAAACACGCATGTTGACACAGACCCTCATGGGGGAACATTAAATGGTAAGATAATTTAATTTTATAAGCCTACCTGTTGCTCCACTAGTGTTGATGAGACTGCTCAGTATGTACTCTGCCTTCTGGAGTTTACCTGTGGGCGAGACAACAAGCATGACAAATGATACAAAGCAATATACTTAAAAGGAAAATTCCACCCCAAAACTATTTTTTTGGTATTTGTTTCATTAGTCCATTGTTGGCATACTCGCAACATGTTTTGCTTGTCAGCAATCACGTTTTCAAGATATACTTTTGGGGTGGAATTATACTTAAAGGTTAAGGAGCTTTATCTTGATAGTATGGTAAATAAATTAAAAACAGATAACTAGTATTCCAATACACAGCATGGAGACATCGCATGATAAAGAGATGGACTCTAATATCGTCAGTAAACAACAAATAACCAATCTGTGAGAAATATAGTCTGAAGTCGCAGAATGATGACCTCACTCACCGTCATTGAGATAGACCCTGGCCTGTCGTATGACCAGCTGGGGGGCGATGGGGGTTCCTGGGTAGTGTCTGTGGAGGAGCTTGGTGATCTTCAGCAGCCGGCTGGACTCATCTGTCCAATACAGGAACCGATCCATCAGGAAGACCACACTTGCCGCCCACTGGGGTTCCCTGGCCAAGATGGACGCCTTCAGCAGAGCCTGACACATTAAAATGAATCAAAAGTTTAAAAAAAAAATACTTTGAAGACAGTCTTTTTGTGATAAATGGCTGTTTTTTTGGGGGGCATCTTGGATCTTGAATCAGAATAGTCCAAATAATATTTTTTGATTTATAAATTAAACACAGTTCTAAAAATATATCTTAGCCTGCGTCCCACGTCACCCTAGTATACCATTGACACATTTAGAACACACATGCCTTCATCAGGGAGTGCTTTGTTTGATTTTGCTTTGATATGAGTGGCAGCCGTGTAGGGCCATATTACCAGTAGCTGTGGTAGATGCAGACTAATGACGTCCTTCAAGTTGACTTTGTCCTGGGAAGTGACGGACTGCTTGTACTGCCACTTCTCTGGTACAAATGGCCACCTCATCGCCACTGCCTCCTGCAGTAGCATGCTCAGTTCAACTGGCAGGGACTCTGGAAATTAGGGGACAGAATATGGGTGAAGAGAAAAACAATACAGAAAAGTAAAAAAAAAAAAAAAAAAGTTTACTTAAATATGCTTTGAGAATACCTAAAAGCTACTCTAAAGTTAAAATGGGCCTATTTGAGATCTATGGGTTCATTATACAGTAAGCGATAAGGTCATTCACAATAAATGATCGTTATTTTTAACCCACTTTTCCGTGATTACGATCTCGTCTCATCACTGCAACTCCCCAACGGGATCGGGAGAGGCGAAGGTCGAGTCATGCGTCCTCCGAAACATGACCCGCCAAGCCGCGCTTCTTGACACCCGCTCGCATACAAACATTTTATACAAAATTAACAATTCACATCCCTACATCAAACATGTCCAACAAAACACAGGTATAAACAAGAAAATACTAAATTACAATCCAAAAAGGACATTAAAGCTTGTTGGTGAAACCTAGCCAATTTCGTGGATAATCTTTCAGGAATATAATTAAATTTCAATAAAAACGGAAGACCTCCCAATTTATTAAAACACATTGTTTGGAATGAAATACCAAATGGATTCTGTATTGTCAACACATCTTTTCAACCAAATTATATTGAAAGTGTTAGGTCAACAAAATGCAACATTTCCAGACCTTCAGATATTTTATGAGAGGAATTACTTGTTTAGTTTCTGAGACCTATTTTTACAGATGAAGTCAAGAAAGGTCTTGTTGATCTCTTTACAGGGCGAGGGATTTACAAATAAAGATAATGAGGGGTACACAAAGCGAGACAGCCCCTCTGCCTTGGACAGAAGCACTCTTCCAAGTATAGATTGTCTGTGATCGAACTGAAATGGTCCACCCACACAGACATCATTGTGAAGAAGGAGAAACAGCGCCTCTTCAACCTCAGGAGGCTGAAGAAATTTGGCTTGTCACCGAAAACACTGCCAAAATTTTACAGATGCACAATCGAGAGCATCCTGTCAGGCTGTATCAAAGCCTGGTACGGTAATTGCACCACCCTCAACCGTAAGGCCCTCCAGAGGGTGGTGCGGTCTGCACAACGCATCACCGGGGTCAAACTACCTACCCTCCAGGACACCTACAGCACCCGATGTCACAGGAAGGCCATAAAGATCATCAAGGACAACAACCACCCGAGCCACTGCCTGTTCACCCCGCTATAACCCAAAAGGTGAGGTCAGTACAGGTGCATCAAGCTGGGACCAAGAGACTGAAAAACAGCTTCTATCAGACTGTTAAACAGCCATCACTAACATTGAGTGGCTGCTGCCAACATACGGACTCAAATCTCTAGCCACTTTTACAATTAATCATTGGATGTAATACATGCATTACTAGTCACTTTAAACAATGCCACTTTATATAATGTTTACATACCCTACATTACTCATCTCATATATACTGTACTCTATACCAGACTGCAATATGCCGCACGGCCATCACTCATCCATATATTTTATGTACATATTCTTATTCATCCCTTTACACTTGTGTGTATAAGGTAGTCGTTGTGAATTTGTTAGATTACTTGTTAGATATTACTGCACTGTCAGAACTAGAAGCACAAGCATTTCGCTACACTCGCATTAACATCTGCTAACCATGTGTATGTGTGTCACGCCCCGACCTTAGATTCTCTGTTTTTCTATATATTTTGGTTAGGTCAGGGTGTGACTAGGGTGGGTACTCTAGTTGTTGTATGTCTAGGGGTTTTGTCATCTAGGGTTTTTGCATGTCTATGTTGGCCTGATATGGTTTCCAATCAGAGACAGCTGTTTATCGTTGTCTCCGATTGGGGATCATATTTAGGTAGCCATTTTCCCCATTGTTAGTTGTGGGATCTTGTCTACATGTAGTTGCCTGAGGGCACACCAGTAGCTTCACGTTTCATTTGTTCTTTATTGTTTTGGTGATTTTTAGTTTTATTAAAATATATGGAACTCTATTCACGCTGCGCCTTGGTCTAATCATTACGACGAGCGTGACAATGTGACCAATAAAATTTGATTTGATCCCTTTGTAGACAATTATTAAATATATTAATTTACATTTTTACAGGAGAGAAATTCATAAAATATACTGACGAAGTGGTTTTTGGATAGATGTATTCCTAAATATTTAACAGTCCTTTACAGGAATGTTTTATATTTCTTTATCATCAGTCATATAAACACAAGATTCCACATTTAGAAAACATTCAGTTTTAATCCAGATGCAACAGAGAATGCCGTGATATAATTAAGACCAAGACCATGCCCTTAATGCTTATTTTTATTTTTTTAAAGGAGTAGTATTGTCAGCCAGTTGGGAAATGTGGATTTCTCTGTTAAAAATGGATAAGCCATGCAGGCTTGCATTATTCAGAATATCTAGAGATAGAAGTTCCACTACCAAAATGAATAAAAAGGGTGAAATTGGGCATCCCTGTCATACACCTGTGTTGATACTGAATCTTTTGGATATATTAAGGTATCACAGAACTATTTATATATTTGTAAAATATGTGAATGACTTTGATAAAAATTTTCACCTTAACCAATAAGTTTCAGAGACCGAAAGAGAAATTAATGTTCAACGTCTTTACAAAAGTCCAAAAATAAAACAGCATCCGAGTCAATTGCATCTAAATAATCTAAAAGGTTCAGGACTAAACGAATGTTGGAACTTGTGATTGTCTTTCATAAATCCTGTTTGAGTCTAATTTATAAATGGCATCTATTGCTTTCTTTAATCATTTGGCATAAACCAGAGCAATCAATATTTAATAAATTAATTTGTCTCCAATTGTCAATGAGAGAAGGGTCTTTACCAGGCTTCGGAAAATAAGGTCCTGTTTCATAGTGGAGACCATTTCACATTTTCAATGCAATTTTGAAACATTAAAAATAGGGTCTTCTAGTAACTTCCAAAACTGTCTATAGAATTCAACTGACAGGCCATCAGGGCCAGGTGATTTACCTTTTTTCATTGAATTCAGAGCCTCTCCAATTTCTTCGATTGACACAGGTGAATCGCAAAACTGAGTGGAAATCATCTTCAATTACAGGGACATAATTCTGAATGTGGCAAATGTAGCTTTCACAACCATCTCCCTGAAATTGTGAGTTGTAAAGGTTTTCATAAAAGGAATTGATAAATGTTGATAATTAAAAAATAACTGGTGTTTCTTTCCCCCTCTTCAATCCATTTAGTTCTTGGTCTGACAAAGGCACCCTTTGCCAAATGTGTAAAGCTGTTCTAATTGTAAAGATTTAAATAGAGTCTTCTTCTTGAGAAAGATCATCTTCCTTCAGAAATGCTCAAATTCGCTCATCAAATCTTTTTCTCTAAGGTTCTTCAGGTGCTTCAGCTCGTTGGCACATTTAATGGCTACAACTCTGACTTCATAGTTGAAGAATTCAAATCACATACACATATTTAGCAGATGTTATTGCGGGTGTAGCTAAATGCTTGTGTTCCTAGCTCCAACAGTGCAGTAGTATCTAACAATTCACACCAATACACAAATCTAAAAGTAAAATAATGGAATTAAGAAATATCCATACATGGAAGACATACAAGACCACTGATAATCTCCCTCGATCTGGGGCTCCACGCAAGATCTCACCCCGTGGGCTCAAAATGATCACAAGAACGGTGAGCAAAAATCCCAGAACCACAAGGGGGGACCTAGTGAATGACCTGCAGAGAGCTGGGACCAAAGTAACAAAGCCTACCATCAGTAACACACTACGCCGCCAAGGACTCAAATCCTGCAGTGCCAGATGTGTCCCCCTGCTTAAGCCAGTACATGTCCAGGCCCGTCTGAAGTTTGCTAGAGAGCATTTGGATGATCCAGAAGAAGATTGGGAGAATGTCATATGGTCAGATGAAACCAAAATATAACTTTTTGGTAAAAACTCAACTCGTCGTGTTTGGAGGACAAAGAATGCTGAGTTGCATCCAAAGAACACCATACCTACTGTGAAGTATGGGGGTGGAAACATCATGCTTTGGGGCTGTTTTTCTGCAAAGGGATCAAGATGACTGATCCGTGTAAAGGAAAGAATGATGGGGCCATGTATCGTGAGATTGAGTGAAAACCTCCTTCCATCAGCAAGGGCATATAAGATAAAACGTGGCTGGGTCTTTCAGCATGACAATGATCCCAAACACATCGCCGGGGCAACGAAGGAGTGGCTTCGTAAGAAGCATTTCAAGGTCCTGGAGTGGCCTAGCCAGTCTCCAGATCTCAACCCCATAGCAAATCTTTGGAGGGAGTTGAAAGTCCGTGTTGCCCAGCAACAGCCCCAAAACATCACTGCTCTAGAGGAGATCTGCATGGAGGAATGGGCCAAAATACCAGCAACAGTGTGTGAAAACCTTGTGAAGACTTACAGAAAACGTTTGACCTCTGTCATTGCCAACAAAGGGTATATAACAAATTATTGAGATAAACTTTTGTTATTGACCAAATACTTATTTTCCACCATAATTTGCAAATAAATTCATAAAAAATCCTACAATGTGATTTTCTGGATTTTTTTTCACGCCTGCAAGCTGACTTAGGTCACCAGCTGGATGGTGTTTTCTCTGACACAAGGGTACGGACGGCTTCCAGGTTAAGCGAGCAGTGTGTCAAGAAGCAGTGCAGCTTGGCAGGGTCGTGTTTCGGAGGACGCATGGCTCTCGACCATCACAAGTCCGTAGGGGAGTTGTAGCGATGGGACAATACTGTAACTACCAATTGGATGTCATGAAATTGGGGAGAAAAAAAGCGTAAAAGTACAAAACAAATGACCCATCGTGAAGATGTAGATTCTAGAATGTCGCCTTTCAACTTGTGGATAAGCGTCAAAACACCAGCAGAATGGTTTGATCCATGACCGAGATAGGCCTATCTCCCTATTGTGACTGAAAAAAAGAGACAATTTTTCATACAAATGAGTTTCCTGAAGATGGACTAAATCTGCATTACTGGCGTTTATAATATAAACACACGGCTTTCCTTTTTGTAAGATCTCTCAAACCCCTTTGTTTTCAACTCACTCAACATCGAGTGAATGCAAACTCCTGCATAAAGATGTGAACAATAAAACAAACAGTAAACCTCGAGGGTTTACTCCGACAGAAAACTACACTCAGGAGAGGTAGCGGTGGTTCCAGCTACACCAACGTGTCGGAGGAAAAACTGATCAACTGAAGAGAGAAGTCAGCCTGCAGGCGCCCCGCCCGCCACAAGTCGCTAGAGCGCAATGAGCCAAGTAAAGTCCCCCATGGCCAAATCCTCCCCTAACCCGGACAACACTGTGCCAATTGTGCACCACCCTATGGCACTACCAGTCACAGCCATTAGTGACTGGATCTAACCCCAGGCTGTTGTGACGTTGCAACACTGCGATGCAGTGCCTTAGACCGCTGCGCAACTCGGGAAGGCAAATTAAGTTATTTGATTTGTATTTAATCCTATTCTACGCTAGATTTAAACACCTGACAACACATTATGGCCCCGCAAAGCTACAAACTTTGTCCCAGCCTTAATTTTAGAACTAGGCAAAGAGCACCCTCTGCTGGAGTACCTCTGTATCTTTGGAAGTTGAGCTTGACTTCCTCTGTGGGCTCCACAACCACCAGACCTGCTGCAGATGCAGCCCTGTGACACTCCTCTAGCATGGCTCCCACCTCCTTGCTGTCCATGGTGCCTTTTAGTAACCTCTCGTCAGTCCTCTGGAATGTATACAATGAATCGATGTGTATACAAGAGAAGATCAGTGTATGAAAATAAACAGGTGCCCATGTCCCAGGGCCCCGCTCCACAACCTGTGAGAAGCTGAGTGTGTTGCAGTTTCCACTGAAGGAAACAACCCGCTTATTTAGCTTAGCCAATGGTCTGGTATGAGATGAGACAAAAATAAACGGTTATTGACACCGAATAGACTACCTATATTTCCTATCACAATCTGTTGTATAGTAAGCTATAGACAGAAATGCAGAGAATTGTAGGCCTCAGTAGGGTAAGTAATACAGTACTTATGATAAGTATAATATGACGTGTCCACTAAATGACCACACTGGTTAGCTGATCAACTATACCCGGACAGTGACTGTTGGTAAAGCATGCAGTCAACCAGAGAAAGGCAATAGTAATCGTGAAAGTAACATGTATCGGCTTCTATTTGCCCCATCTTATAAATTACTTATGGCAGAGAAAAATAAAAGTTAAGTGACATCAGTATATTTGTGCTGATGATATCGTGTTATTTTACAAAAGATACGACGTGACGTTTCCATAAAGTTAAAACCTACCTCTGACACCGTCGGCTTCTAACTTCCTGGTTGGGCAGAACTTTGGAGGATGGGCATTTGTGAGTACTGCAATTTCATTGGTTTAAATTCTGAATTTAAGATTGATTGACATCACGTGGGCATCTCTAGTTTAAAAACACACGGGCATTGCGAGTCTCTCTCTCTGTGACTTGAGCCACCAGTGTCTTTATTGATGCTAATAAATAGCCTACTGTTATACAATCGATTGATTAACAAGACCACATAAAACATTCTGAATCAGGAGGCTGCTCAATTCTTGGACAACGACATGCCACGAACGTTCTCCGTAGTCTCGCAATGTCAGAATGTTCAGAGGATATGCAGCCTAGATGTTTTGCATGTTGAACACTGATATGTCAAACAGACAGTGTGCCTGTGTGTTAGGCTTATATTAACCTAAATTCTTCCCGAAAAAGCGGTAAAATGTAACCCATGTCTACATCTACCTATCAATTGTGAAAGACTATTCAAACAGATTGCCCAAGAACAAAATTACCAGGCCTATATGCCCCAAATGTATAAATAAATACCGTTATCATTCATGCACATTTATTGGCGGTGGGGTGCTATATACGATGATGCATCGCAAATAGGCGGAACTGTGCGACTGGAGATTGAGCTGAACCACTGCAGTGTTAACCTCACAGCACAGCATATTACTTATGTACGGCTCTAGCGATCTCGAGTAAAGAGAGTAAAACCGCAACAGGCATCTATTTTAACTTGGCGCTAAGTACTGGCAGCTGGCAGTAGTAGTGCGTTGCATAAGCGCATGGGCAGACGTGTATTTGAGACCTGTAGCTGTGGAGCATCAACTCCAACGGATCTCATATCTGGAACTTGTGACTTAATTTTCGCATGATTTACTGCGTCTTTTTTCAAGGACTTGCAAGTGCATGCATAGGCTTTATCGTTTGGTCTAGATGCTACCCAAAAAACTACACCCGTACAGTTCGATCAATGTGATCTAGACCATAGCCAGCCAACCTACATGGTCTGGTAATTTGTTTATGGAAGGTATCCTGGCGTAGAGGCTGACATTATTTTAGTTTCGGCGCATAACTAGGCAAACATTTCGTGTGATGGGACTCTCCAAACTCTGAAGGTAAGACATATCTGGCTACAACAGAGTGCATGGTTATGCACTTGTGATGTAATTCATGGTCTGCGATATTAATTTGATAAACCTTTTATGCAGGAGTGATTTATCTCGGTTTGGACGGATCTTGGCTTCATTACCTCACTTTTGTCTTTATACCGAATAAGGCGAACTTGTGGAGGGTCATTTCAAGAGGCAAGCTGTGACACTAGTTATATTTTGATAGTGTGTTATTTTCCAATGGCTCTTTACATGAGCTCCAAGTTGCGCAATTACATATGATTTATCCGCATGTGGCGCAAGAGAGGACTAGCCTAATCATGTAAACACATACTGTGCTGCATACATCGTTACAAAACATTGCCCAAGGAGATCATTCAAGATTGACTTTGAAATTGGATGTCTATACATATCCCGAGGACATCTGGGAAATGCCTTCAAAACCAGCCAAGCAACCTGTTCTCAGAGCATTTGGTATTATTCTGTACATAACGCGAACAAAGGCACCCCAAAATGTAGTGAGTTCGAATCTCATCACGGACTATTTTAGATAATTAGAAACTTTGCACAATACTTAGCATGTTAGCTTCCCCTTTCCCTAACGTTAACCCTTTAATCTAACACCTAAACTTAACCCTAACCCCAATGGAACAATGCAGAGCAGAAGGAGCAATCCAGGTTGTCAAAAACAATTAGAAATTTGTTGTTTGGAGCAACTTCAAAATTAGACGTTTGGGAAATGTGGATAAATGTCTAATTCTGCAGTGAGACTGTGAGAGCTTGTTGCCATTGCCACATGTAAAGTGAGAAAATGAGTGAGCAGTGGCATGTTTCTTCACGCTCTAGCAAACCACGCCTCTGTGTTTGCCACAGTAATGCCAGGGTGCGAATATTCTCACATGCCTATTGAGTGAAACAGATGGGCTATATTTGTGTATGAGACAGACCGTGTTATCTTTATACTACTGGTGATGAAGTTACCACTGCTGTTGAATATTTTGGCTGCTCGCTACCCTCTTTGTATCACATGCCAATTAGTGAGATGCATTACCAGCTATTGACATCATGAGATCATTGTTCAACACAAAGAAACACCCTGTATGGTTATTCGTGTGTTTGAATTGCATTGTTTTAAAAAAAATAAGAATTGTTATGACCTGGTAATATAGCCTACACTAATATCACTCATACGTCATATTCAAGTACAGAATTAGGTATACAGCACACTTGCATTAACCATTAGGTCTAATGTTATTCATCAGCACTTTAGAGAGCTGCTCCCCACAACCGATGATGGTAAGTAAGTCCCTAAACACGTTGACATAAACAACAAGATCTCATGGTTTGACTTCAGATCCAGACTTTTCCCCAAACGTCAAATTTCGTTGTTGTTTATGGGTTGTCACTGTGATCAGTTGAGCCACCTGCTGTTGTCGCCGGCGCATCCCATGGTTAAATTTGGGCGTTAATTCCGAATGGTTAAGTTAGGGTTAAAACAAACTCCACGGTTAAATTTAAGCATTAATTCCCGAATTGTTAAAATAAGGGGTAAGGTTTGGACTAGATAAAAAAAATAAAAATAATTGTGTCTAGCATTGCAATTGAATTGAACAGAGCTTGCGGCTTACGCCCATCCACAATCCCTATCCACAACACCCTAGTACAGAGTTCCCCAACTCGGTCCTCGTGACTCCAAGGAGTGCAACTTTAGTTTTTCCCCCCCTAACACAGGCGTCAAACTCATTCCATGGAAGGCCTAGTGTCTGTAGGTTTTTAGTTTTTCCGTTCATTTAAGACCTAGACAACCAGGTGAGGGGAGTTCTTTACTAAATAGTGACCTTAATTCATCAATCAAGGTAGGAGCGATAATCCATAGACACATGGCCGCCTGGGGAATGAGTTTGACACAGCTGATTCAACTGATCAAAGCCTGATGATCATTTGATTATTTTAATCAACTGTGTAGTGTTAGGGCAAAAACCAAAATGTGCACCCCTTGGGGTCCCGAGGACAGAGTTTGGGAAACTTTGCCCTAGCAAAACCCAAGCCTACTTGATGGTAATAGCGCTGACCATTGCCCCTAGTGACGGGTTTTGAAGGAATCTCCCGACGACCTCGGGACATGGACGAACGTCCAATTTCGAAGTAACTCTTGGAAAAACCTTTGCTGGATATGAATCAGCTCTGAGTGTTGGGTTACTTTCCAGTCTGTGCACTATGCTTTGTGTGGCTCCGCAGGCGGCACGGGGCGATAAAACAAGTGAGAGGTCAAACCCTTGCTCACTTTGTTTGGGTATCGATCCGCTGGCATCATTAACTGGTGTCTGGAGCGCCGGCAGGGGTTGCGGGTGGCCCCGACTCCACCCGGCTCTGTCAGACGCTTTCTTCCAACCGCCCACAGAGCAGCGGGGATTAGGACCAGGCCGGGGTGTTCTGGCTGTTGAGTTGGTCTGCAGTGGAGACTCACTGATTTAACCACAGTTTCTATCCCTCCCTGCTAGAATGTTGCCTGTCAGATTTAGGGCTTTGACTTGTAAGTCTGTCTGGAGGTTTTCACTAAAGCTTTTGACATGGCTCAGTTGAGAAACATGGTGGGATGATGGGGGGAATGGAGGGGATATACAGTACCAGTCAAAAGTTTGGACACTACTCATTCAAGGGTTTTTCTTTATTTATATTTTTACTGTTTTCTACATTGTAGAATAATAGTGAGGACATCAAAACTATGAAATGAAACCAAAAAAGTATTAAACAAATTTAAATATATTTGAGATTCTTCAAGGTAGCCCCCTTTGCCTTGATGACAGCTTTGCATTTTCTCAACCGGCTTCTAGAGGTAAGTCACCTGTAATGCATTTCAATTAACAGGTGTGCCTTGTTAAAAGTGAATTTGTGGAATTTCTTTCCTTCTTAATGTGTTTGAGCCAATCAGTCGTGACAGGGTAGGGGTGGTATACAGAAGATAGCCCTATTTGGTACTATACCAAGTCCATATTATGGTAAGAACAGCTCAAATAAGCAAAGAGAAACAACAGTCCATCATTACTTTAAGACATGAAGGTCAGTCAATCTTGAAAAGTTCAAGAACTTTTAACGTTTCTTCAAGTGCAGTCGCCAACACCATCAAGCACTATGATGAAACTGGCTCTCATGAGGACCGCCACGGGAAAGGAAGACCCAGAGTTACTTCTGCTGCAGAGGATAAGTTCATTAGTTAACAGCCTCCGATTGAATCCTAAATAATTGCTTCACAGAGTTGAAGTAACAGACACACTGTTCAGAGGAGACTGCGTGAATCAGGCCTTCATGGTCGAATTGCCGCAAAGAAACCACTACTAAAGGACACCAATAATAAGAAGATGCTTGCTTGTGCCAAGAAACACAAGCAATGGACATTAGACCGGTGGAAATCTGTCGTTTGGTCTGATGAGTCCAAATTTGAGATTTTTGGTTCCATCCGCCGTGTCTTTGTGAGACGCAGAGTAGATGAACAGATTATCTCTGCATGTGTAGTTCCCACCGTGAAGCATGGAGGAGGCGGTGTGATGTGGGGGATGCTTTGCTGGTGACACTGTCAGTGATTTATTTAGAATAAAAGGCACACTTAACCAGCATGGCTACCACAGCATTCTGCAGTGATACGCCATCCGCTCTGGTTTGCGCTTAGTGGGACTATCATTTGTTTTTCAACAGGACAATGACTAAAAACACACCTCCGGGCTGTGTAAGGGCTATTGAACCAATAACGAGAGTTATGGTGCTGCATCAGATGACCTGGCCTGCACAATCAACTGACCTTAACCCAATTGAGATGGTTTTGGATGAGTTGGACTGCAGAGTGGAGGAAAATCAGCCAACAAGTGCTCAACATATGTTGGAACTCCTTCAAGATTGTTGAAAAAGCATTCCAGGTGAAGCTGGTGGAGAGAATGCCAAGAGTGTGCAAAGCTGTCAAGGCCAAGGGTGGTATTTTGATTTGTTTAACACTTTAAAAAAAAATACTACATGATTCCATATGTGTTATTTTATAGTGTTGACGTATTCACAATTATTCTATAATGTAGAAAATGGTTAAAATTAAGAAAAACCCTTGAATGATTAGGCGTGTCCAAACGTTTGACTGGTACTGTATGAATGTGTAGGCCTACAGGTGTTCAGAGGTCAAACCTTTATCTGCTTGTTTTGGTGTGGTTCTGTTCATTGCATGAAGAGCTGAGCTGAATGTTGTTGATTAACTTCAGCAATTATTTGAATATTGGGTAACGTGCTGCTTACTGTGCTCTTGTTGCGTATCAGTTACTGATTGAGAGAAATGCACCATCCTGCAAATAATATTGTATCTAGGCATATCCTGCTCGACGCACCTTTAGCTACACATACCGTGCAACACGCAAAATACTTGGTCTCTTCAGTAGGCCTAGCTGATCAATTAGTCAAATCCCAACATAATATCTTAGCGAGTTGATTAATCCATAGGGCAACTATAAAGTCAATGACATAACTATTGCACTGTGCTTGTTCAAAGGCCTGGTAGGATGAGTGTCTGTGTCACTGTCTGGATTCGAACCAGGGTCTGCTACATGATTGTTAGCCCTCTGAGCTAAAGCAGGAGCATTAGCTCGGGAGTTACCCACTGCACGAGTGTGATTCACCGACGCACCTCTGTTACATTTGGAGTGAATGAGCCTGTTTTGGTGTTCTACACCTCCGCAGCATGAACAAAGGAAGTCAGCTGAGGTGGGTGTGATGCACAGGTAAAAATCTGATCTCTCTCTCTCCACACAGACAGCCTCCAAGCTTTCCTCCATCCTTTCTCCTCAGGCATATTACCCTAGTCCTCTCTTATGTGTACATGCTTGACATTTTCATTCATCTCCAGAAGGCTCCAGGACCAGGGAGCGACCTCACCGACCTGCGGCAACACCGCCATGCCCCAGCGCCTTATTAGGCACGCTGAGCTTAATTAGATTCTTTGTAAAGGGCTGATTTATGCCCAAGGACTGAGATATGGTTAGAGGAGGGTGAGCGAGATGGAAAAAGAGAAGGGAAGGGGGGGGGGGGGAGAGAGAGAGATGTACGGAGGCTGATCAGTAGGAGGTGAGAAAAAAAAGCAAAATAAATCCCAGGAGCGCAAAATAAACCAACAAAGAAAGTAATTACAGGTAGCAGCTTCCCAGACTCATGTAGTCGCATCACTAGGGTACGGTTCACTGCTTCCTCTCCTCTCTACTTCACCCCCTTCTCGTTTTCTCCCTTCCTCTATCTCCTTCTTTCTCTACCTCATGTCTCACTCACACACACACACACACACACACACACATTCCTGAGAGGAGAAATAGAGGACCTGTGCAATGTCATCTTGTTAGTGCTCCTTTCACCTTCAAGGGCAAAGATGGAACACCTGGGAGGGAAAAGGGTGAAAGAGGGAGGGAGCGGAGAAAGCGGGAGGGAGAAGGGTGAAAGAGGGAGGGAGCGGACAAAGCGGGAGGGAGAAGGGTGAAAGAGGGAGGGAGCGGACAAAGCGGGAGGGAGAAGGGTAAAAGCGGGAGGGAGAAGGGTAAAAGAGGGAGGGAGCGGACAAAGCGGGAGGGAGAAGGGTAAAAGAGGGAGGGAGCGGACAAAGCGGGAGGGAGAAGGGTAAAAGAGGGAGGGAGCGGACAAAGCGGGAGGGAGAAGGGTAAAAGGGGGAGGGAGAAGGGTAAAAGGGGGAGGGAGAAGGGTAAAAGGGGGAGGGAGAAGGGTAAAAGGGGGAGGGAGAAGGGTAAAAGCGGGAGGGAGAAGGGTAAAAGCGGGAGGGAGAAGGGTAAAAGCGGGAGGGAGAAGGGTAAAAGCGTAACGGCTATAGATCAAGCAGTCTTGAATTGAAGCAGCCAGGAGAGACGTAGTCAATGAGGTAGGTGGGAGAACATATTAAAATACAGTGGGTGACCCTGTGAAGTAGTCACAATTGTCTGCTTGTACAAGTGCACTGTGTAGAGCCAGTAGTTGCAACAGGTGTGAAGTATACACTTTTCTTGTTTTGAAAGAATTGACCATGCACCTGCAACAGAAAATGTGTTTGTACACAGTTGATAATTTGTGTTTTATCACTGGATTACCTCAGTTTATGTCTACGTGCCCACAAAAACATTCCCAGACATTTCTGGACAATTTCATGCCAGCGGGAGCTGAAAACATTTTTGTTATCAGGTTGTTCTGGCAATTCTCACAAAGGAACTTCATTGGGAGGAGGGATGTTTAACATGCTTTTTACTTTTGTATCACAAACCATTTTTGAGAAGTCATGATGAAATTGGCCATTTTAGGTCCTTTTTAGACCTATACCCACCCCAGTTAGACTATGATCTGTGAACCGTACATGATTTGGACTGCA
Organism: Oncorhynchus clarkii lewisi; assembly: GCF_045791955.1. NCBI lineage: Eukaryota > Metazoa > Chordata > Actinopteri > Salmoniformes > Salmonidae > Oncorhynchus > Oncorhynchus clarkii. The sequence goes on along the minus strand of NC_092155.1, from coordinate 28,163,830 downwards.
GAGTGGAGGAAAATCAGCCAACAAGTGCTCAACATATGTTGGAACTCCTTCAAGATTGTTGAAAAAGCATTCCAGGTGAAGCTGGTTGAGAGAATGCCAAGAGTGTGCAAAGCTGTCAAGGCCAAGGGTGGTATTTTGATTTGTTTAACACTTAAAAAAAAAAAATACTACATGATTCCATATGTGTTATTTTATAGTGTTGACGTATTCACGATTATTCTATAATGTAGAAAATGGTTAAAATTAAGAAAAACCCTTGAATGATTAGGCGTGTCCAAACGTTTGACTGGTACTGTATGTATGTGTAGGCCTACAGGTGTTCAGAGGTCAAACCATTTTTGAGAAGTCATGATGAAATTGGCCATTTTAGGTCCTTTTTAGACCAATACCCACCCCAGTTAGACTATGATCTGTGAACCGTACATGATACAGACATATTGGTGTCATTATACTCCTTTATAGGTGAAATGCATATGAATTCAATCTGTTTTTGACAGCATTCCGTTTGATTTAAACAATCGCTTTCCATACGTGTTTGCCCATGGAACACTGTGAATTTTTGGAGAAGTTACTTTTTGGACCTGAATACCAAAAACATTCAGGAGATCAAGGTGTTTAACTAATTTGGCATACTCCGCAATGTCATTAGACATTAGACACGTGTTCATCAATGGAAAAGATAAATGGTTTTGAGTTTGATACTTAAAAGCGTACAAACAGTATTTTCAAACAATTTTATTTGAAATAAAATGTAAAAATCATTAAACTTTTTTGTTGTTGTCAATGATCTATTTGTTTTTATATTCACATATGTTGTAGGTTAAACCACATTTCAGTTCTGACATGTTGGTGTTGTGCCTGCCATCAGTTGAGACACAACATGCTCTTGAATACAGGGTTGGTGCCATTTCAATAATGGAAATAGAATGGACCTATCCCTTCAGAAAACTACAATTTAGCTAGTACACCATTGACATAATAATTTGTATTTTACTACCACAAAGATGACCACTGGTCCACCCATTGTCGATTGTCATCTTAAATGGTCAAGTCTATTCTATCCATTTTTATTTCAATAGGTTTCCAGTATAGTTTTAAGCAACAGATATTCCCATTCAAGTCAACATTCTCCGTGTGGAGCCCCAACCATCTTTGTGGTACCATTTTGAAAGTTGAAATTTAAATTGTATTTCCATTTTAGTACATTTATTAGCCAAAACATGACACCCACCCTGTATTCAAGAGCATGTTGTGTCTCAACTAGTGGCGGACACAGCACAAAGGTACAACATATGCTAATATGAAGAAAGAAATTGGCGTTTATGGGTTTTTTGATAATTGATGTTAAATGTAAGTTTTATATTTTTAAACTTTAATTATTTTTTTGGCAGACCTGTTTGTAAGCTTTTAAATGATATCAAATCTCAACCATTTGTCTTTTCCAGTAATGAAGACATGACTGTCTCATGGTACTGTATGGTGGGGTAGGCAAAAGGGGTCAACTTTGAGCACATTTTATGTCTTGAAAGTTTTGGCATTCAGGCCCAAAAATTCGATTTCTGAGCACTACACAAATGTTTTTTATATTATTTTTATACAGTCGTGGCCAAAAGTTGAGAACGACACAAATATTAATTTCCACAAAGTTTGCTGCTTCAGTGTCTTTAGATATTTTTGTCAGATGTTACTATGGAATACTGACGTATAATTACAAGCATTTTATAAGTGTCAAAGGCTTTTATTGACAATTACATGAAGTTGATGCAAAGAGTCAATATTTGCAGTGTTTACCCTTCTTTTTCAAGACCTTTGCAATCCACCCTGGCATGCTGTCAATTAACTTCTGGGCCACATCCTGACTGATGGCAGCCCATTATTGCATAATCAATGTTTGGAGTTTGTCCGAATTTGTGGGTTTTTGGTTGTCCACCTGCTTCTTGAGGATTGACCACACGTTCTCAACGGGATTAAGGTCTGGGGAGTTTCCTGGCCCTGGACCCAAAATATTGATGTTTTGTTCCCCGAGCCACTTAGTTATCACTTTTGCCTTATGGTAAGGTGCTCCATCATGCTGGAAAAGGCATTGTTCGTCACCAAACTGTTCCTGGATGGTTGGGAGAAGTTGCTCTCGGAGGATGTGTTGGTACCATTCTTTATTCATGGCTGTGTTCTTAGGCAAAATTGTGAGTGAGCCCACTCTCTTGGCTGAGAAGCATCCCCACACATGAATGGTCTCAGGAGGCTTTACTGTTGGCATGACACAGGACTGATGGTAAGCGCTCACCTTGTCTTCTCCGGACAAGCTTTTTTCCGGATGCCCCAAACAATCGGAAAGGGGATTCATCAGAGAAAATGACTACCCCAGTCCTCAGCAGTCCAATCCAATTTTGCAGAAGATCAGTCTGTCATTGATGTTTTTCCTGAAGAGAAGTGGCTTCTTTGCTGCCCTTGACACCACATCACATGTTTCCTTGCAGGTAACCACGGTTGACAGAGGAAGAATAATTATTCCAAGCACCACCCTCCTTTTGAAGCTTACAGTCTGTCATGCTGATTGAGTTTGAATAACAGAGTGATCTCCAGCCTTGTCCTCGTCAACACTCACACCTGTGTTAACGAGAGAATCACTGACATGATGTCAGCTGGTCCTGTTGTGGCAGGGCTGAAATGCAGTGGAATTTTTTTGGGGGAGGATTCAGTTCATTTGCATGGCAAAGAGTGGCATTGCAATTAATCTGATCACTCTTCATAACATTCTGGAGTATTTGCAAATTGCCATCATACAAACTGAGGCAGCAGACTTTGTGAAAATTAATATTTGTGTCATTCTCAACTTTTGGCCACGACTAAATATATTTTTTAATATTCATTTGAAATGTTTTATTTGTTTTATATACAGTGCCTTGCGAAAGTATTCGGCCCCCTTGAACTTTGCGACCTTTTGCCACATTTCAGGCTTCAAACAAAGATATAAAACTGTATTTTTTTGTGAAGAATCAACAACAAGTGGGACACAATCATGAAGTGGAACGACATTTATTGGATATTTCAAACTTTTTTAACAAATCAAAAACGGAAAAATTGGGTGTGCAAAATTATTCAGCCCCCTTAAGTTAATACTTTGTAGCGCCACCTTTTGCTGCGATTACAGCTGTAAGTCACTTGGGGTATGTCTATCATCCCTGTTAGTGAGCATTTGTCCTTTCCCAATATAATCCATCCACCTGACAGGTGTGCTATATCAAACTGATTAAACAGCATGATCATTACACAGGTGCACCTTGTGTTGGGGACAATAGAAGGCCACTCTAAAATGTGCAGTTTTGTCACACAATGCCACAGGTGTCTCAAGTTTTGAGGGGGCATGCAATTGGCATACTGACTGCAGGAATATCCAGCAGAGCAGTTGCCAGAACATTTAATGTACATTTCTCTACCATAAGCCACCTCCAATGTTTTTAACTAATTTCGATCGATACCGTGATGATATCCTGAGGTTCATTGTTGTGCCATCCATCCATCACCTCATGTTTCAGCATGATAATGCATGGCCCCATGTCGCAAGGATTTGTACACAATTCCTGGAAGCTGAAAATGCCCTAGTTCTTCCATGGCCTGCATGCTCATATGTCACCCATTTAGGTATTTTGGGGTATTTTCAACACATTGTTTCTTATAAAAAGAAGCCAAGAGAGACTGGCATGCATAGTATTTATATCAGCCCTCTGATTTCAATGAAGAGCAAGACTTCTGGGCCAGCTGCAGCATAACTAGGTCTTTCCTTGCAGCACTCAACCACACGACTGGACAATAATCAAGATAAGAAAAAAAACTAGAGCCTGCAGGACTTGCTTTTTGGAATGTGGGGTCAAAATCAGAGCATCTCTTTATTATGGCCAGACCTCTCCCCATCTTTACAACCATTGAACCTATATGTTTTGATCATGACAGTTTACAGTAACAAGTAATTTAATATCCTCAACTTGTTCAACAGCCAGATTCAGCTGAGGTCTAGAACTTACTGAAATCTAACAGTACAGCTCCCACAATCTTATCAATTTCTTTCAACCAATCATCAGTCATTTGTTTGAGTGTCCTCTATAAGCATGCTGAAAGTCTGATAATTTGTATACAGAGAAATAGCATTGTATTTGGTCAAACACTTGGGTAGCGGAATTACTTTGGCTTCCTTCCAGGCCTGAGGACAAATACTTTCCTCTAGGTTTATATTAAATATATGACGGATAGCAGTGGCTATAGTCAGCTACCATCGTCAGTAGCTTTCCATCTAAGTTGTGAATGCCAGGAGGTTTGTCATTATTGATCATTAACATTTTTTCCACCTCTCCCACACTAACTTTATAAAATTCAAACTTGCAATGCTTTTCTTTTTGAGCATGTTTGAGATGCTCTGGATCCATGTGTATGACAACGTGTTCTAGTTCCTGCCAATATCCAACAACAGACATCGATTAGGAGTGGGACAACAGGCCACAATCAACAGCTTGATCACCTCTCTATGCAAAGGAGATGTGTCGTGCTGCACACCAGATACTGACAGGTTTTCTGATCCACACCCATACTTTTTTGTTGTTGGTATTTGTGACCAACAGATGCATATCTGTATTCCCAGTCATGTGAAAACCCATAGATTAGGGCCTGATTTAATTTATTTCAATTGACTGATTTCCTTTTATATGAACTGAAACTCAGTAAAATGTTGCATTTATATTTTTGTTCCGTGTAGATACAACTAGTGTTTTCAGAGCCTATTATGTTATCCTTATGCCCAATGTCACAGTAGTGCACACAGACATGGTACTAAAACAGGAAGTGGGGGGGGGGGGTTCCCCTCTGGTTGGAGCTGTTTAGGTGGGAACACTTAGACAGGAACTTAGTCTGTTACACTCTACATATAATTAATTGGCTGCTTTGTTGGTATGATACTATTATTACTTGGGTTGGCTTTTAAACAAGACATTGCTCATAGTGACTATAGAAACGGAAGGAGGGGTGAATTTGATACTGGACATGGTGATGAGAGAATGTCAATGGATCTCCACACCTTGGTTCAAACAGTATTTGTCTTCTTCCAAATAGTTCTGCGGGACTTAATTGAGCTTGCCTGGGCGTAAATGTAACCAACGGAGTAGTATTAAAAGGGTAAACCCCGCCCACCTGGACTGGCACTCCAGCGGGCTAAACCAAACAAACACTCAAAAGTACTTAAAAGAAAACAAAAACTATTTAAATCCAGATCTGGTACCTCACTACATAGTGACTGTGCTGAACACCCTGGTATGGTGTTTTGAATGAGGATGTTTTGAGGATGTCCTCCTGGGCTAGTCAAGCCTTATCTGTCTACAGTTGGTGTATGATACTGGCTATGGCGGACCTGGTGGTGTCCTCTGCCCACAGGGTAAAGAGAGGCCAATTTGCATCATGGGAAGTTGACTGATGGCTGGCAGAGAGTCCCTTGTTAGCCTCAGGGACCATGACAGCCCATCAACAACAGGAAGTTAATTTTGAAACTCTCAATTCAGCACTGCGGGGAGCTCTAGAGAGACGGCAGAGAGAAATGAAAGAAAAACAAGTGTCTCGGCAGGTGCCTTGTGGGTTGTGAGTTACTGTAACCAGGGCGAGACGTGTCATTCCTGAGTTGATCTGTCACTCTTGTCTCGGGGCACGTTTTCTTGTGTCACACATCTTTCAGCATGGATAGAGGAGAACACTAGATGTGAGAGAATGTGTTAACCGTACTGTCTTTACTCACTAGGTGGTTTGAATGACGAGTATGGAGAGCAGTCATCAATGGAGAAGGACAAACATTTGAACTCATTGTTCACGTAATCCTTTACCACACACACACACACACACACAGAGCTAGTTTTAACATCTGGTAAAGGACAGAAGTTGAACAGGAAGTATCTGTAGAAAGGCAATGAAAACAGTCAGGCTTTCATATCACAATGCCTGCCATAATATACCCTGAACAAAAATATAAACACAACATGTAAAGTGTTGGTCCCGTGTTTCATGAGCTGAAATAAAAGATCCCAGAAATGTTCCATATGCACAAAAAATGTATCTCTAAAAACGTTGTTTACATCCCTGTTAGTGAGCATTTCTCCTTTGCCAAGATAAAACACCTGCCAGGTGTTGTATGTGTAGAAGTTGATTAAACAGCACCATCATTACACAGGTGCACCTTATGTTGGGGACAATAAAAGGCCACTCTAAAATGTGCAGTTTTGTCACACAACACAATGCCACAGATGTCTCAAGTTTTGAGGGAGCATGCAATTGGAATGCTGACTGCAGGAATGTCCACCAGAGCTGTTGCCAGAGCATTTGATATACATTTTTCTTCCATAAGCTGCCTCCGTCGTTTTTAGAGAATTTGGCAGTACGTCGAACCGGCCTCGCAACCACAAACCATGTGTATCCAGCCCCGGACCTCCACATCTGTAAACAAATTTGTGCACAAAATTTGAGAGACGCTTTTTGTGCATATTAAATTTCTGGGATAAAAAATACAAAATAATTAAACATCTCTATTGCACTATACATGTTGCATTTTTGTATATTTATTTTTGTTCAGTGTAGTTTATTGCTTCAACAGAACAACCATTGATTTCAAAATCAAACAAACCATAACTCTATGCACAAGGACTACTTTGAACAATTTACATATGTCAAACATTTGCTGGCAGAGCTGTGCAGATGCTAAGTTTGGTAACTGAATTAGAATAGCTTTCAAAGATGTCTGTAGAAAGAATAGGGTGTCACCTTGAGTTTGAAAAAAAATATATACAAAAATTGGTCATTGAACTACAGTAGGTGAAGTGTATTTACAGTTGAAGTCGGACGTTTACATACACTTAGGTTGGAGTCATTAACTTGTTTTTCAACCACTCCACAGGTTTCTTGTTAACAAACTATAGTTTTGGCAAGTCGGTTAGGACATCTACTTTGTGCATGACACAAGCAATTTTTTCCAACAATTGTTTACAGACAGATTATTTCACTGTATCACAATTCCAGTGGGTCAGAAGTTTACATATACACTAAATTGACTGTGCCTTTAAACCGCTTGGAAAATTCCAGAAAATGATGTCATGGCTTTAGAAGCTTCTGAAAGGCTAATTGACATCCATTTGAGTCAATTGGAGGTGCACCTGTAGCTGTATTACAAGGCCTGCCTTCAAACTCAGTGCCTCTTTGCTTGACATCATGGGAAAATCAAAGAAATCAGCCAAGACCTCAAAAAAAGATTTGTGGACCTCCAAGTCTGGTTCATCCTTAGGAGCAATTTCCAAACGCTTGAAGGTACCACGTTCATCTGTACAAACAATAGTATGCAAGTATAAACACCATGGGACCACGCAGCCATAATACCACTCAGGAAGGAGACGCGTTCTGTCTCCTAGAGATTAATGCCCTTTGGTGCAAATCAATCCCAGAATCACAGCAAGAGACCTTGTGAAGATGCTGGAGGAAACGGGTACAAAAGTATCTACATCCTCAGTAAAACAAGTCCTATATCGACATAATCTGAAAGGCCGCTCAGCAAGGAAGAAGCCACTGCTCCAAAACCGCCATAAAAAAGCCAGACTACGGTTTGCAACTGCACATGGGGACAAAGAATGTACTTTTTGGGGGAAATGTCCTCTGGTCTGATGAAACAAAAATAACTGTTTGGCCATAATGACCACATGTTTGGAGGAAAAAGGGGGAAGCTTGCAAGTTGAGGAACGCCATCCCAACCGTGAAGCACGGGGGTGGCAGCATCATGTTGTGGGGGTGCTGGCGCACTTCACAAAATAGATGGCATCATGAGGGAGGAACATTGTGGATAGATTGAAGCAACATCTCAAGACATCAGTCAGAAAGTTCAAGCTTGGTCTTCCAAATGGACAATGACCCCAAGCACACTTCCAAAGTTGTGCCAAAATGGCTTAAGGGCAACAAAGTCAAGGTATTGGAGTGGCCATCAACAAAGCCCTGACCTCAAACATATAGAAAAGTTGTGGGCAGAACTGAAAAAGCTTGTGTGAGTAGGGAGGCCTAAAAAGCTGACTTAGTTACACCAGCTTTGTCAGGAGGAATGGGCCAAAATACTCCCAACTTATTGTGGGAAGTTTGTGGAAGGATACCGGAAACATTTGACCCAAGTTAAACAATTTGAAGGCAACGCTACCAAATACTAATATAGTGTATGTGAACTTCTGACCCACTGGGCATAACATTTTTTTTAAAGATGAAATATTATCACTCTACTATTATTCTGACATTTCACATTCTTAAAATAAAGTGGTGATGGCATTTTTACTAAGATTAAATGTCAGGAATTGTTTTTTAAAAATGTATTTGGCTAAGGTAAGTAAACTTCTGACTTCAACTGTCTATCTACTTCAACTGTACATCCGGGTAAAGGATTTACGGTAACGGAATTACATCATGGGTCCCACATCTGCACACACTTCAATGGGGCAGAAGTCCATGAGTAGTTGTGATTTCTGGTTGGCCAATAGCTACCAACTATGACAAGAAACTGCCACGTGGGTAATTGTAAGTGACTCATTTCAGCTAGTTCCATCTTGTTCTTGATACCATGTCTTGTTTTGACTGATTCATGTCGATGCTAAAATTCGCTAGCTAGCTAACCAACAAATGTAACGATGTATTTGAGAGACAAGTACTCATTGTGCAAATGTATTTATGCTTTCAATTAACATTGGAGAAGAAATACAGTTTTATGTTGTCAACAATCATAGCCAACCCTGCTTCTTTTGCCCCATAGTTGCGCATTTGGTTTTGTTGCTAAACAACCAACCCCTCTATACAGAAATGCTTAGTTATAAATATAATTCTCTTCATGGGAGAGAATAGTAGTGTAGTCCACCTCCAAATCGATCTCGCTCCAGAGTACAGGACTCGGTGTAATGCTCATTCCTTCGACGATAAACGCGAATACGACCATCATCCCTGGTGAGACACAACCGCGACTCGTCAGTGAAGAGCACTTTTTGCATCTTTCTTTTGGTGTTTTTCAGAGTCAGTAGAAAGGCCTCTTTAGTGTCCTAAATTGTCATACCTGTGACCTTAATTGCCTACTGCTTGTAAGCTGTTAGTGTCTCAACAACCATTCTACATGTGGATGTTCATTAATTGTTTTAGCGTTCATTGAACAAGCATGGGAAACGGTGTTTAAACCCTTTTACAATGAAGATCTGGGAAGTTATTTGGATGTTTACAAATTATCTTTGAAAGACAGGGTCCTGAAAAAGGGACAATTATTTTTTTGCTGAGTTTATAACAAAAAATATACAAATTAAAAAACTGCATCTCTGCTCAACCTGGCAAGAGTGGCTTAAAGGGTGTTTAGCATCCCCAGTGGCTCTGCAAATGCGGCGAGGATATTCTCCACTGCTGGCCTGCTCTCCAGTCACCAACGCATGAGCGTGAAGCCACGGAGTCTGACCAAGCTTGTGTTTCTAAAAATGTATTCAAAAGGCGCTGTAGACTGAGCCTAAAGGTATTTTTCATATAATTGTAAGTAAGTTATAGTCTATATGCACAGTTTAGACTATAAGGATTTAATACAATGAAGTGCTTAAATGTGCGCTTTATGTCCCTACCAGCCTATTGTGTTGCACTCGCAAATGCTTCATAATGGATTCCGTTGTAGGCTATAGCCTTGAAATAATATAGTCTAAATATGACATTTTCGTTCCTTCTTAGGCTCCCTGTCTGGCTACTGACCTGTTTAGTGTTTTTATGCAGTTTAATATGACATGTAGCCTATATTTTAAGTGACGAGAGCTTCTTACATTTAGCTTTTCATGTTAAGTAAAAAGTATTTTAATACGGACAGAACCTGTGGCTAGGGTAGGATTCTAGGCTAACCTGGACTAGCTCCTCTGTCCAAGATCGTCTGGAACATTCGGAGGTGTCGCTCTCCTTCTCTTTTTTTTGGTTTTGTTTGGGTACTTTGGTGAAGCCAATTTTCTGATACCCATCGTGGCAGTTGAAAATTAGCTGGTTCAAGCTCGCTAAATAGTCTAAGGCTAACACTAAGCTTCTTAGCGAGCTGTAAAAAGCATAACTAAACTCTGTAGTGGTGGCGCGTGAGGCAGACCTGAGTGAAGCAGCGTCAATGGTAAACTTGACCTAGCGTGTCACGTTATTCAGTTAACCTACCACAGGTGGTGTTTTTTCCCCTTTTTATTAAACCCAAAGGAGTCGTACACAACCACCATAGTGGCTTACCATAGCCCCCCTACACACATGGGGCACCCTCTGTCCATGGTGCTGAGACGGCGCAGTGGCGTTACATTTTGCGCAAATTTGTCACTCAATCATTTCAGCTTTTTGTTGTTGCTATTTTTATACAAGCACATAAAACTGAGGCTGCAAAAGTTTCAACTGAGGGGCTAAGCCCCCTTTTGCCCCCTTGTGGAACCAGGCCCGAGATCACAGAACTTGTAATGGCCCTTGTCTACAGCGATTGTGAGCACCGTTTCTCAGGCGAATGTGGACAGGAGTGATTTATACATGCAGTTAAGAGTGGGACAAATTCTTGTCATTGACTGCGATGGGTGTGGGTTTCAAGGGTTGATAAACTGTTGTTCCTGGAGTTGATTTCAGTGCCAGCGTGTAGGAGGCTGTTGACGCAGCCCCCCGAGGTGGCCAGGTTGAGAGGCGTGTAGTCTGAAATGTTATGGTGCTCCTTGTTGGCCCCGCACAGCAGTAACGGCTTTACCAGTTGGAAGGAATGGACCAGAGGTTGGTCAATCCACACAACACCGTTGGGGAATTTCCACTATGGACATACCCCGGTGTTTTACCAAAAAGGCAACTGATGTGGTGTTGAGAGAATAATGTGTTTTAATGAAAAGCAGCCCCTCCTTGTCTTCCTACAGAGCAGGCCAGGGAGAGGTGTGCTTTTGGTTCTCTCGGACTGGGATTCGATGTCCCCTCCTTTATCCAGCAGGATCTCCACCATGCCAATATGACCCAACGTAGCAGCTGGATCAGCTGGGGACAGACAGTTAGATTACCCTCCAACACACACAGAGACTCCCACTTCTACACACATTATCAAGTTCCCTGAAAAATGTACATAAAAATATAGCTGCTGTGCGTGGTGTGACGTATGTGCATCGATGTCCACTAGGCTTGGGCTGTATACCGGGATATTTGACGGTGCCGTCGGTCTGGTTTTTCAATACTGTTAGAACTGTTTGTACACTCTTATATTCTAAACAGTTTTTTTTATGTGCGCTGTTTGCTAAATAACATCACAACAATGCAAACGAAGTGAGGTGATCAAATAACACTTCTCTTGACGGGAGGAAGGGAAAGGGGGTGGTTCATAGAGCTTGCAAACTTCCACCTTTTTAGTTAGAGAAGAGAGACAGATGGAAAGGAGTGAAAATGGTCGATCTGGTGTCGGGGGGGGGGGGGGGGGGGGTCGGCGCTCCCACCTCAGGGTACACCACCCTTTGACCTATGCACGCCTCAGGATCACAGGCAATGGGGCTGTGCCCTCCTGCTAAACCAGTATTGTTGTTATTTATGTATTTGTATTATTTCTTATTTAACTGTTTTGTTATATTTTGATTAAATTTTTAAGACTGGTCGATGTGCTTTTAAAATGTAAAAAAATATTGTCCTATTTTGTAAGGCAGCTACTGGTAATTCCTAAGGCTGTTTATATTTTGTGCAGTATTCAATTGGTCTTATTGTTGTAGTTTATGTGTTTTACAATACGGGGTCAAGTATTTGTTTTCCCCCTTTTAGGTTGAGGGCAGGCATTTGCAATTTGGTAGTGCTGAGAATTGAGTTATTTTTGAGGTCCATTCGATTCTTAAAAAATAACAACCTTATATATTTTGTAATGCATTATGAAATAATGATAATGATTTTAGTGCTTTAAAAAAAATGGAAATTCCAAAGCCCAAAATAGTGCATTTTCAATTGCCAAAACATTCCATTCTCGCTGTCCGGTCCACCATTGGGTAGATGTCAATAGGAAATTACTATGACATAATCAAATATTTCAGTTGTGTACATTACTTCGTTTTATATTTTGATTCTTTAAAAAAAAAAGCAAAAAATGCATCACATCTCTGCACCGGTAGTAGCCGTCAGCCTACTCTCTTGAACTGTCTCTGTCCCTTCTTATGTATATTTTAAAGGGGCTTTTATCAGAACCCCCCCCCCTAAAAAAATTAAGATTTATGACATACTGACATTGCATTGTGGAATCAGTGTAGTAAAATTGTTTCACATCAGTCCAGAATACCTCGCTATGTAAACAATTACAAAATAAGTGTTCAATAGATTCAGTTTCTAGTTTACAAACACTGTTCACTGGTAACATCAGGTATATATTTAGAAATCAAGCTATTACACTGGTAGAATATATGGATGATCTTAAAGGAGATCTCCTTTTCTTTATTTCTCACCATAAATCTGTGCGTAGTGAGCCAAGCACAGTGCCAGTTCACATCAAATAATGAAGGCCAACAAAATATAGAATTCCTGTCTCAAATATCCCTTAAGCGATTAAGGATAATTTATTTTTGATAGATTCAATTACAGGATTCAAATTAAAATCATTCACAGGCTTAAGATATTTAGTGATTTTTACACCAAGGTAGGTTACAATATATTTTTCTGTTTTTTTTGACAGGTCCTTTAAGAACAAACATCTCACATTTGGAAAAATGTAATACCAAACCTTGTGACACATTTAAAAAAAGTTAGATGTTATCTTGAGCTCTCTGGCCTGGAATTGTAATGCCTTCAAATGGACTTTGTTAAACAAATGAGCATAAGGTTTGAGATACTAACAAATATAACAAAGGTGAGATTGGACAACCTTGTCGTATTCCTTTTTGTACATGTTAAACCTTGAGGATGTTCCATGACAGTTTGATACAGCTATTGCCACCATTATACAGAGTTGTAATAGCATCATCAAAAAAATGACCAAACTTCAAATGCTTAAGACAATCAAAGATAAAATTGTGACATGGTATCAAATGCTTTCTGAAAATCCAAAAATAAGATGACAGGGAAGTCATTCAATAGATCACAATACTCAACCCAGTCTATCACCAGCCTCCGATTATTAGATATATGACGCCCTTTCATAAACCCTGATAGACATTCATCAATCAGATCATTCAAGCCAGACTTTAACCTTTTCTCAATGATTGAGGCTATCATTTTGTAGTTGTTATTGAGCTTAATTGAACGCCAATTATCAATAATTAAGAGATCCTTATATGGTTTAGGCATAAGAGTAATAACCCATTGCTTCAGAGGCAGGTGGTTCTCCCTTTATAGCCTCAAAGGTTTCTAGTAAAAATTTAGCTTTTTCTTCAGACAAGGTTTTGTAAAATTCGGAGGTTAATTCATCACAGCCTGGAGATTTGTTATTTTTTTTAAATTGAGCAATCCCATATTGGATGTCCATAATGGATAAATCTTAACAAGACCAAATTATTATTATTTACTATTTATTTATTTATTTATTGAATAATTTACTAATTGGGCTAACGTTCTCTATAGAATCAAGGAGATCCTTAGTCACTCAAACGGTTATTTTAAGGAGTAAAACTTAGTGGTGAAGTCTGATAACTCTCTATCCTCAGTGGTAACCCCATTAATCTTATATTTTCAAAGTGTGAGTTCCCCTCTCCTCTTGTCCAAATCTAATAAAGTATCTACTGTTCTTCATCTTTTTTTTAAGCCATTGTGTTCTGGACCTTTATGAAGGCTCCTCTAGCCTTTTCCTTATAAAATGAATATAGTTGATTCTGTAAATCATTACATTTAGCTTTCTCATTAAGATCAAGATGCTCAATCTCTGATATCAACAATTTTCTTAGAGACCTCAGCTACGTCACATCTCCTTAAAGCAGGCCACATCCCATATGTAATACAGGCTGATTTTTAAAATGTATATATTATTTAAGCAATTCCAAATATTTCCCATCTTCTGCATTTAGAGGTAGCTCAATTCCAGTAAAGAGATTTAATTCTTAATCACATTTTTTAAATCATCATGCAATAAATGAGTCATTCCATTACCCATAACCACAAGTATTTCTTATCATTACTGCACATTCTTAGTCAGCCATGTAATTTTATGATCCGTCAGGACTGCAGGCAGTATTTTACCTCTACAGTGTTGGGCTCAAGGCTAGAAGTTATCACCCACAAGCCAATTCTTGATTGTGTACTGTTTCTTTCCAGGGTTTACGCTCCATAAGTGAATTAAGTCGAGGCTTTGGCAGAAATTCACCAATTTGTTCGCACCAATGTTAGGCCTATGGGGCAATCATCAGTCTCCTTATAATAAACTGTATTCAAATCCCTACCAACTACAATCTGACTGGATGGATATTTTCTCAGATTTAAGAATTTCCTTTAGAATAAGTCATTTGGAGGACTGGAACAGTATCCATATACATTACACAACACAAATAATCTGTCCATGTGGTTGATGGCCGCTACTAGCCAATGTCCATTTGAGTAAACAAAAATGTATCTTTGAAATTGTGTGCTAAAATTGCAACCCCAGCTGAATGATTTTGTCCCGTGGGCCTAGAAAATGTCACTACTCCCACTGATTTTTTCCCAATACCATAGTCCTCTTTGCATGAATGTGTCTCTTGAACGAATAGAAAATCTGTGTTGCAGTCCTAACAAAGTTCATTTTCTACAGGTTTCGTATCCCCCTGGCATTGATTGACATAAACTTAAAGTCCATATATATATATACAATAGAAAGGAAAATCCTATGCAATCTCAACTCTACCCTCTCTATGAAAAGGTGCTTCATAAATGTAGTAACAGAAGTCTTGACTTGTAAACCATAACACCACAATCCAATGCAAGCCTACCAGCGGATCAAATTATTCTCGTATGTGCCTCCCGGGTGGCACAGTGGTTAAGGGTGCTGTACTGCAGCGCCAGCTGTGCCACCAGAGACTCTGGGTTCGCGCCCAGGCTCTGTCGTAACCGGCTGCGCCCGGGAGGTCCGTGGGGCGACGCACAATTGGCCTAGCGTTGTCCGGGTTAGGGAGGGTTTGGCCAGTAGGGAAATCCGTCTCATCGCGCACCAGAGACTCCTGTGGCGGGCCGGGCACAGTGTGCGCTAACCAAGGTTGCCAGGTGCAGTGTTTTCTCTGACACATTGGTGCGGCTGGCTTCCGGGTTGGATGGCGCTGTGTTAAGAAGCAGTGCGGGTTGTGTATCGGAGGACGCATGACTTTCAACCTTCGTCTCTCCCGAGCCCGTACGGGAGTTGTAGCAATGAGGCAAGATAGTAGCTACTAAACAATTGGATACCACGAAATTGGGGAGAAAAAGGGATAAATAAAAAAAAATAAAAAAAAATAAAAAAATATATATTCTGTTATCGTTTCACCTCTTCTATGCATTGAGAGGTGAAACGATAACATTTTTTTGCACATTTCTCCAGAAAATTGTCCCTTTCGTTTTTTTTTGCAGTGACTGCTTTGATTATGTTGACCTTCGCACAAAGACAATTATTTTTGTGTATTTTGGGTGCAGGGCTATTGACTGGAGTTTCTGACTCAATTCCTCCATTTCTTCTCCTGAGGAGTCAAGTGGTGGCTTCTCAAGTGGTGTATGACTGGACCGCTAGCAACTGCCTTCTCCTAACTTTTGCTCTTTCGCAATTTTCTTTCTTCAATTTCGCCAAGTTTACGATCAAATTAAGCGGTCTACTGAGCGTACTTCTCTGTGTTTACTATAAACCAAGTTTTTATTTTTTTGGTTAACTTTTATTCCTCTTAAACGCAAAGGTTACTCAGAGCAAGATAAATTCCCGTCTGCACCCCCAAGTATTTGAAGTGCACCATATTGCTGAATGCCACCCATTCATGGTGAAAGTGGGCTCATGCAAAGACTCATGGTCGACGTAGTTTTCATCCTGCCTTAGGGAGACCACCAGGAGCCTCCTCATAGCCTGGTCGGTGGAAGCACGTGGTCCTGTGTGACGATAATGTAGTAGTCAGAATGGACTTCTTCACGCTCCAGACTGGACGCTAGGGGCCTGATCTAACCTAACGTAGAGGGCATAAAAGTTTATCCCTCCAGAGATCTATATATAACGATGAGATGCTCATGTCTCTGACCCTAACAATTGGAGTCGTTGTCCCAAAGGCGGGAAGGCAGGCAAAAAGCTTAGGTCCAAAATAAGCCCATTTGAAAAGCATTGGGTTTATTTTGGACAGATTTTGCAGAGTGAAACCTCTCGCTTCGCCTCTTCCTCCCTGATCCGTCGCTGTCTTGAGCCGGAAAAAACTGCCGCAATGGATTATGGTCATTGCGGGAATCCTATTTGTGTCAGAAAAGGATATTCATATAATAGGTAAGCTATATAAAACCTTGCAGAGAGCCTGTCCAACTGACAATCTCTTACAAAAAAAGATTAACTATTGGAACCAGGACTTAATAAGAACTGATATTGGCAGAAGATGGAAGAATGTTGGAACATAACTAATGAGATTACAGTTAATGGAAATGTGTGCTTAATCCAGTATAAATTAATGTATCGAATTTGTTATACAAGAAACATAATTCACAAATTCTACAGCACAACGGCAGAGTGATGTCTGAAGTGTAAAATAAATAATGACTCAATAATCCATGCCTTCTGGGAATGTTATAACGTACAAAAGTTAAATACATTTTTAATTGGTCTGTCTGCATATTTCAAGACATGGGTTGGATGATACTTTTTCTCGTCAATCATCTTTAAAAAAAGTATACTTGAACTGTAAATCAACCAATCCTCCGTCGTTAATGTAATGGAAATGTCAAATGCTTTATCAAAAACATTTTAAGTGTGTGGGCTACAGAAAGAAACAAAATGGTGCAGTTTGAGGCCATGTCAAAATGAGTTATTTTTCCCATAAAAGGGCTTTTTACAGACAGAAATACTCCTCAGTTTCATCAGCTGTCTGTGTAGCAGGTCTCAGATGATCCCACAGGTGAAGAAGCCGGATGGCGAGGTCCTGGAATGGCATGGTTCCACGTGGTCTGTGGTTGTGAGGCCGGTTGGACATACTGCCAAATGTTCTAAACCAACATTGGAGGTGGCTTAATGCCGCTTAAATACGCAACACTACAGTTTGGACAATGTGTGTGCTTTTTTTATTTTTAGACCTAGTCAGATTGGGGAAAGGGTTATCTGGTCCTAGATCTGTGGTTAAGGCCAAGTTCTACTACAAGCTAGGAGGGGGGTGTATGGGGTCTGGTGCATATAGAATACTCATTAGTCTGAAGGAATGCTTCCTTACTAGGGTTCCTTTACAGCCGAGGTCCATGGATATTGACCACTAACGACATTAATCAGGCTGGGGAGAATCTATTCTCGACCAATCAATGGCAATATGTACAGATGTAGGATCTTCATTTGAACCACTTTGCTACAGAAGGAAAATGATGTGGATTACGTGGATTATAATGAATAAAAATAATTGTAGGGGCTGATTACATTTTTCTTAAGGGAAAATCAACATTGAAATTTCTTAGTGAAAATTTTAAAAATGTAAACTTTCCACACCACAAAGATTGTTGGAGGTCCACACCAGAGAATGTTGACATGAATATCTGTTTTTTTAATCATACTGTCAATCCTCCATAGGAAACCTCGAAGTCATAGAAATGTAGATAATAGAATAGACATCACATTTTATTCATCACATTCTTTGTAAACAACAGGTGTAGATTAACAGTGAAATGCTTACTTACGGGTCCTTTTTCCAACAATGCAGAATTCAATATAAAGCTCAAATTGTAATAAATTCAAAATTGTGACACGGAATAAATACACAGTGAATAATGAATAACAATTGCGAGTAAAAATAACATGGCTATATACAAGGAGTACCAGTACTGAGTTGATGTGCAGTGGTACAAGGTTCTTGAAGTAGCTATGTACATATAGGTAGGGGTAAAGTGACTCGGCAACAGGTTAGATAATAGACAGTAGCCGTGGCGTTAGTGTGTGTTGAGGTGAAAGTGTGTGTGTGGGTAGAGTCCAGTGTGTGCATGGAGTCATGCAAGAGAGTTAGTGCAAAAAAGGGTCAATGCAGGTAGTCCGGGTAGCCTTTTGCTTGCCCCGTCATTTCCTGTAGTCCTCGATCAGCTCCTTTGTCTTGCTGACGTTGAGACACCACACTGTTGTCCTGGCACCACACTGCCAGGTCTCTGACCTCCTGCATATGGCCTTCCTCATCCTTATTTGGTGCTCAGTCCTAGCACCGTCGTGTCATCAGCAAACTTGATGGTGTTGTTGGAGTCGTGCGCGGCCACGGTCGTAGCTTAATGGGGAGTACAGAAGGGGGCAAAGCACACACCCCTGAGGGGCCCCCGTGTTGATGGCCAGGGTGGCAGATGTGTGGTTGCCTACCCTCACCGCCTATGGTGTTGAATGCTGAGCTGCAGTCAATGAACAGCATTCTTACATACGTTTTCCTTTTGTCCAGGTGGGTGTGGGCAGTGTGCAGTGCAATGGAGATTTCATCATCTGTTGATCTGTTGGGGCGATATGTGAATGGGTCCAGGGTGTCTGGGATGATGGTGTTGATGTGAGCCATGACCAGCCTTTCAAAGCATTTCATGACTGTAGGTGTGAGTGCTATGAGGCAATAGTCCTTTAGGCAGGATATCTTGGCATTCTCGGCATGGGGACTATGGTGGTCTGCCTGAAACAAGTTGGTATTACAGACCGGGTCAGGGATAAGTTGAAAATGTGCTGATTATGCATCCTGGCATTCCGTCTGGCCCCACGGGCTTGTGCATGTTAACCTGTCTTACATTGGCTACGGAGAGCGAGATCACACAGTCATCTGAAACAGCTGGTGCTTTCATGCATTTTCAGTGTTGCTTTCCTCGAAGTGAGCATAGAATGTATTTAGCTCGTCTGATAGGCTTGCATCGCTGGGCAGCTTGTGGCTGGGTTTCCCTTTGTAATCCGTGATGGTTTGCAAGCCCTGTTACATCCGTTGAGCATCTGAGCCGGCGTAGAAGGATTCGATCTTCGTCCTGTATTGATGCTTTTCCTGTTTGATGGCTCGTCGACGGGTCGTACCCAGATTAGTGTCCTGCTCCTTGAAAGGACCATTTAAATTCACATTTGATGGTGGGTGGACCGGCGGACATCTTTGTGGTAGTAATTAAAGTGAAAATGTAAATGTCCATTCTATGAATTCTTTCTTTGATTGAAATGACACCCACCATGTATTCAAAATGATGGCAGGTACAACACAAAAGCCTCACATGATGTAAAATAGGGTCTAAGCTACAACCTATGTGAATATGAAAAAATCTGAGTTGAAGTGTTTTTTAGACAATTGATGTTAAAGGCAAAAAAAAAAACAGAATTTATATTTTAAAACATTTATATAAAATGTTTATTTTTATATATATATATATATATATAAGGTTTTCATCAAATCAGGCCTGCAGCTAGCAGCAATCATCAGCAGCCACTACAGTAAACAATCGGCATCATTCACCACTCGATACCAAGCGCCATGTTTTCACCCTGCCCCTGTTAGTATGCGTCTCCATAACAGTTCACCAGACAGTAATGGGAAAAGCCACTAAAACACTGCAGCCAATTCTCCCGGTGTTAGTGCCTCATCGCTGTAACGTTAGCGGGGCGTAAAAATGTCCTTGAGACCACTGTGTGATGTATTGTTTTGACAATTTAATTTCAGCCTCCCATTTATGTATTGTTTTCGCTCTCCACGGGTTATTGTTGCCTGGAGACACGGACATGAATCAGAGATGGGCTAGGGCTTAGTGCATATAAGTGAGGGTTGGTGTAACTGCTCCATAACAGCAGCTCTTAGTTCGTCAGTAGCTAGGTTTCCATCCAATTGGCGACAGATTTTCATGTGAATATTCTAAATTCAGCATAAAAAAAAGTGCATTTTCTCACCAGTGGTGTGTTTCCACCAAATTGACTTGTTGGGGATAAAAATCGTGCGTGATGATGTAGTGCACACTTGTAATTTTTTTTAATTTTTTTTATTTTTATTTTTTTTAAGTTTTCATGTACCAAATAAAAATCGAAAGTTCAATGTGTTTCCATCCCATTTTCAACTCTGAGAGTTTTGTCACATACTGTTGCGTTAAATAGCAAACGTGCACGTGTGCTCTAGCCAACAGCTCGCAAATACTGTGCAGGTAGGCTAGTCTGCATGATGAGATTTATTATGGATTGTCAAACGGCTGTCAAGGATCGATCATGTCACCAGAATAAAACTCTCAATATGTATTGGAAGAGAGCCTCAAGCTCTTCACCGTGTACTGTCACCTACCTGTGAAGTGAATTTGTAAATGATTTAATCTGACGCCTAATAAACTGCATGGATCCCGAGTCCTAACGGGAGGACCACACACCATATCACGACTCCAAGTTTACTTCCATATGATGGTTGTGATATCAATATTTGCGCGGCGTTTCCACTGTCAATTCTCGCAAAATGTATTTTAACAACACAAAACGATCCCACCATGTCGAACGAACAAATTCTGTCGCCATTTATAAAATTGTACTGAAATGTCCTGTTTCCATCAGTTTCTCATTTAAAACAAATGCGGTATGACTTTACTCGCATAAAAGCTGTGGATGGAAACGTGGTTACTGAGGGAATATAGTAGAGGTATCAGACTGCCAGACAGCCAGGTTGGACCCCCCCCCTCCCATCGCACTCTGATTAATCCGCCCAGTCAATAGTCCTTGCCCCAGTCACCAGGCAACGGGCAGATGACTCCAAAGCCATTGCGGTCGGGAGCGTCACCTGAAACACTCCTTCCACCCAGAGCTAGAGCACTGCAGAATGCCAAAGAGAAGGAGAGAGTGAGTGCCAAAGAGAGGGAGATCGTTAAGAATAAAAACTCCATAGATTCTCCATAGACAATGGGGTGTGAGAGCGAAAGAAAGGGGATGATGGAGGAACTGTCACCTGGGTGATGAATGAATGGTGGGACGTCACCTATTTGTCAGTGACACCAGTCTGTCACCAACCAGCAGGCACACTTTGTGCCACGGGGCCAGACCAACGGGCAGGGCAAACAATGGCAGGCACAGTGGCACTGTGATGAGTTGTGTGTGTGTTTGTTTGTTTGTTTATTTCAGTGATAAGGGAGAATGGACCCATCGTCTCTATATTGTGTGGTTGAAGGACCAGTGGCACAGTGAGGTCAGAGTAAAGAGCTATTCAGAAGAGGACAGGTCCTTCTCTCTATGGAGAGGCTGGTTGGTGGAGAACTTGGTGGCATTCCAAGTTGTCATCTTTGCATTCATTCTGTGCAGATACAGTTGAAGTCGAAAGTTCACATACACCTTAGCCAAATACATTTAAACTCAGTTTTTCACAATTCCTGACATTTAATCCTAGTAACAATTCAGGTCAATTTAGGTCAGTTAGGATCACCACTTTATTTTAAGAATGTGACATGTCAGAATAGGAGTAGAGCGATTTATTTAGGCTTTTATTTCTTTCATCACATTCCCAGTGGGTCAGAAGTTTACATTATACTCAATTAGTATTTGGTAGCATTGCCTTTAAATTGTTTAACTTGAGTCAAACGTTTTGGCTAGCCTTCCACAAGCTTACCACAAAAAATGGGTGAGTTTAGGTCCATTCCTCCTGACCGAGCTGGTGTAACCGAGTCAGCTTTTTAGGCCTCCTTGCTCGCACACGCTTTTTTTTTGTCTACAAATGTTCTATATGATTGAGGTCAGGGCTTTGTTATGGCCACTCCAATACATTGACATTGTTGTCCTTAAGCCATTTTGCCACAACTTTGGAAGTATGCTTGGGGTCATTGTCCATTTGGAAGACCCAAGCTTTAACTTCCTGACTGATGTCTTGAGATGTTGCTTCAATATATCCACATAATGTTCCTCCCCCATGATGCCATCTGTTTTGTGAAGTGCACCAGTCCCTCCTGCAGCAAAGCACCTCCACAACATGATGCTGCCACCCCCGTGCTTCACGGTTGGGATGATGTTCTTCGGCTTGCAAGCCTCCCCCTTTTTCCTCCAAACATAACGATGGTCATTATGGCCAAACAGTTTTTTTTTTGTTTCATCAAACCAGAGGACATTTTCCCAAAAAGTACGATCTTTGTCCCCAGTTGCAAACTGTAATCTGGCTTTTTTTATGGCGGTTTTGGAGCAGCGGCTGCACTTTTCGCACCAAAGTACGTTAAACTCTAGGAGACAGAAAGCGTCTCCTTCCTGAGTGGTATGACGGCTGCGTGGTCCCATGGTGTTTATACTTGCGTACTATTGTTTGTACAGATGAATGTGGTACCTTCAGGCGTTTGTAAATTGCTCCCAAGAATGAACCAGACTTGTGGAGGTCTAAAAATTTTTTTCTGAGGTCTTGGCTGATTTCTTTTGATTTTCCCATGATGTCAAGCAAAGAGGCACTGAGTTTGAAGGTAGGCCTTGAAATACATCCACAGTTACACCTCCACTTGACTCAAATGATGTCAATTACCTTATCTGAAGCTTCTAAAGCCATGACATCATTTTCTGGAATTTTCCAAGCTGTTTAAAGGCACAGTCAACTTAGTGTATGTCAACTTCTGACCCACTGGAATTGTGAAATAATTTGTCTGTAAACAATTGTTGGAAAAATTGCTTGTGTCATGCACAAAGTAGATGTCCTAACCGACTTGCCAAAACTATAGTTTGTTAACAAGAAATGTGTGGAGTGATCGAAATACTAGTTTTAATGACTCCAACCTAAGTGCATGTAATCTTCCAACTTCAACTGTATCAGATGTCACAATGTTTGGAAAACTCTTGGTAGATCCAAATCCTGGTTATTGGTTGGTTGAGAAATTAATTATGTTATAGCAATGTTCTAAGATGCCCTTGCAGTGTGACTGCAAAATAGACAACCGGGAACGTTGATCTCCTCACAAGATCAGACTGTGTTGAAAAGAACAAGGCTCCAAACATGGAAGAACAGGGAAGTGAAAAGTGTGGTACCACACATTTGGAGACCACTTCTGTTCTTTTTACACTATTTGTAAATAAAGCCCACTCTGGCATATTTCTGGGGTATTTTCTAGCTTCCTCAATTTAGCACACTTTTTGACGGTTTATTTTCAACTACTCAAGGGCAGCTGCACTGAAACGTGATTTACTTAACTCAGACTAGGGAAAGTTTGTGATCGGATGCAGTATTTGTTAGCTGTAAAACAGATTTGAGAGAACAACCCATGACTGTATTGAATGACGTGGTGAAACCTTGAGAATGTCTTTGGGTTACAGATTCATGTTTGTCAGTAGCTAGGTTTCCATCCAGTCGGTGACATTTTCATTTGAATATTCAAAAATCTGAATATAAACAATATTCGCATTTTCCCACCAGAGATGTTTCCATCAAATTGACTTGTTACAGATACAAGGCTGTGCGTGATGACGTAGTGCACATTAAAAAACATTGTACGGTTATTAAATTCCCATGTACATGGACACGACCCAGTCGTTTGTTCTAAATGTTCCATTGCCATACCGACTGGCAACGTTCTCACCCCTTGCTTGCTAGCTAGCCAACTACGGCGAACTTAGTCACGTCCAAAAAGTGCAGCCAGAATAACAGCAAAGTAGTGACATTTTATTTGGATACATCCATAGCAATGAGCTAATGAGGTGCGATTTTTGCCTGGCGTAGAAAATGTGCTTACTCGTCAGGACACTGTTGGAGCTCGTTAAGCTCGTTCAGAGGAGCTCGTTCAGAGGACCACCGCTACAGTAACACAATCACGTCAAACTGGATCCAGGATTAGACGCACCCGTTGTATACTGTATCTGTGCACTGACATTTCTCACACAATTAATTTGACAAACACTAAAATATCCTACCTTGTCTCGTGGATTTTGATTAGTTGACATTTTTGTAAAGTTTATCAAAAAACTTCTGTTTCCATCAGGCCTGTCATTACATATATATTTTTTTTCCGACATGTACAGTACTTTACTCAGATAACAAGGTTGGATGGAAACCTGGTTTGTGACAGAGTATATTGTCTGGTCTTATTGTGTTCATATGGAGATGGTACTGGGCTTACTGTATGACAGCTGGGCTCTTTCATAATGATCTTACTGACTGATGGTGAGTGGCTTTAGAGGTCCTCTTCCTCTTTTTTCTCCCTTTTTCTCCCCATCGATCTCTCTCTCTCTCTCTCCTTTTTCTCATTCCTCTCTCGCTCTTTCTCAGTCTCTCTCTCTCGCTTCCCCGTGTGTGTGTGTGTGTGTGTGTGTGTGTGTGTGTGTGTGTGTGTGTGTGTGTGTGTGTGTGTTTTTCAGACTGCTGGTGAAGCCTGTAATTGAGCGTGTCCACCCACCGCTCTGCAGCAGAATCAGCCAGGGGAAGAAAGCTTCTTTCTTTTGTGACACGCACACTTTTGCTGCAGTGCCTCTCTCTCCATTCCCACGCAACCAACCACCAAAGACCACCCTTCTGGCTGGTGCAGCCTAGAGTCCTAACACACACACACACAAACACCCCATTCCTCTATCTCTACTCCTCTAATGCAGTAGAGACCTAATGCACATACTTGTATACCTACAACATCTAAAAACAATCCAACCTGGGGGCTAATGTGAATTTTGTGGCAGTTTTACGGTTACCTAATAGTAAGTGGAGGAGGAGCATATGCTGTAACCTCGGAGTTCTCCACTGTTCTCAATGACGGTTTAGTTGCTAATGGCATGTTTTATCTCCTGACTGGTGACAAACCATAATCTACATCGCAAGTTGTAATTCACTGTGCCATAAATATGACAACAGTGTTATTTTGCATACAACCTTCCCACATCTTTCTGGGGATGGTTGCAGGATAGTTGCTTGGCTTTGGAACATTTCTTAGCACATTTAAAGGCACTTGACAAAAATATGTTATTTTCTTGATATCTCATTACTTTAACCGAGCGTTTCCTAAAAGTTCTAACGTGGTTACGTGTCATTTCAACTTTGGTAAATGTTCTGTGAATGTTCTCCAACTGGTTAGACATTGGGAATGTTCTCAAATAGTGCAAAGGTCATTAAGGAACAATGTTCTTCTGTGGGAATTTCATTGCCTCAGCATAATGTTTGGAACAACAGGTTTCCTCATGGTTCTATTTAAAGTCATGTTCTCATTGTTCAGAGAACGTTAAACAACATTCTTCTGTGGAAATTTCAGTACTTCCACAGAACATTCCACACAACTACATTCTGGGAATGTTCCAAAAAAAGGTGTGACTTAAGCAATGTTCTCAGAATCTGGTTCTCTTATATCAGTTCTTGAAAATATTCTGGGAGTATTCCGTTCTCAGAACTTAACATAAAAAAACACAACTTTAACATTCAAAGAATGTTATTTAAAAACCTATACAGTGCATTCGGAAAGTATTCAGACCCCTTGACTTTTTCCACATTGTTATGTTACAGCCTTATTCTAAAATTAATTAAATAGTTCCCCCCCCCTCATCAATCTACACACAATACCCAATAATGACAAAGCAAAAACATGTTTTTGGAAATGTTTGCAAATATATAAAAAAACAACTGATCACATTTACATAAGTATTCAGACCCTTTACTCAGTACTTTGTTGAAGCACCTTTGACAACGATACAGCCTCAAGTTGAAGGTATGACGCTACAAGCTTGGCACACCTGTATTCGGGGAGTTTCTCCCATTCTTCTATGCAGATCCTCTCAAGCTCTGTCAGGTTGGATGGGGAGTGTCGCTGCACAGCTATTTTCAGGTCTCTCCAGAGATGTTAGATCGGGTGCAAATCCGGACTAGGGCTGGGCCACTCAAGGACGTTCAGAGACTTGCCCCGAAGCCACTTCTGTGTTGTCTTGGCTGTGTGCTTAGGGTCATTGTCCTGTTGGAAGGTGAACCTTCGCCTCAGTCTGTGATCCTGAGCGCTCTGGAGCAGGTTTTCATCAAGGAGCTCTCTGTACGTTGCGCCGTTCATCTTTCCCTCGATCCTGACTACTCTCCCAGTCGCTGCAGAGATGGGAAAACTTCCAGAAGGACAACCATCTCCACAGAGGAGCTCTGTCTAAGTTACCATTGTGTTCTTGGTCACCTCCCTGACCAAGGCCCTTCTCCCCCGATATCTCAGTTTGGATGGGCTGCCAGCTCTAAGAAGAGTCTTGGTGGTTCCAAACTCCTTCCATTTAAGAATGATGGAGGCCACTATTTTTTTGGGGACCGTCAATGCTGCAGAAATGTTATGGTACCCTTCCCCAGATCTGTGCCTCCAGTCTCGGAGATCTATGGACAATTCCATCAACCTCATGGCTTGGTTTTTGCTCTGACATGCACTGTCAACTGTGGAACCTTACATAGACAGGTGTGTGCCTTTCCAAATCATGTCAAATCAATTGAAATGACCACAGGTGGACTCCAATCAAGTTGTAGAAAACATCTCAAGGATGATAAATGAAAACAGGATGCACCGGAGCTCAATTTTGAGTGTTATAGCAAAGGGTCTGAATACTTATGTAAATAAGCTATTTCTGTTCTTTATTTTCAATACATTCGCAAAAATTTCTAAAAGCCTGTTTTCACTTAGTCATTATAGGGTATTGTGTGTAGATAGCCTTATTAAAAAAACTAACTTAACAAAAAGTCAAGGGGTCTACTTTCCTAATGCACTGTGTGTGTGTTTAAAAATAAAAAATAACATTTTTTTGTTTTAATCTATTTTTATATAAGTGTTACACAAAAATATATTTTATATTTGAGATTCTTCAAAGTAGCCTACCTTTGCCTTGATGACAGTTTTGCACACTCCTGGAATTCTCTCAACCAGCTTCATGAGGTAGTCACCTGGAATACTTTTCCAACAGTCTTGAAGGAGTTCCCACAAATGCTGAACACTTGTTGGCTGCTTTTCCTTCACTCTGCAGTCCAACTCATCCCAAACCATCTCAACTGGGTTTAGGTTGGGTGATTGTGGAGGCCAGGTAATCTGATGCAACACTCCATCACACTCCTTCTTGGTCAAATAGCCCTTACACAGGCTGGAGGTGTGTGTTGGGTCATTGTCCTGTTGAAAAACAAATGATAGTCCCCCATGATGGGATGTCGTATTGTTGCAGAATGCTGTGTTAGCCATGCTGGTTAAGTGCCTTAAATTCAAAATAAATCACAAACAGGCTCACCAGCAAAGCACCATCACACCTTCTCCTCCATGCTTCACGGTGAGAACCACACATGCAGAGATCATCCGTTCACCTTCTCTACGTCACAAAGTTTGGAACCAAGAATCTCAAATTTGGAGTCTTCAGACGAAAGGACCGATTTTTCACAAGTCTAATGTCCATTGCTTGTGTTTCTTGGCCCAAGCAAATGTTTTCTTATTGGTGTTCTTTAGTAGTGGTTTCTTTGCAGAAATTCAACCATGAAGTCTTGACTCACGCAGTCTCCTCTGAACAGTTGATGTTGAGAAGTCTGTTACTTGAACTCTGAAGCATTTATTTGGGCTGCATTCTGAGGTGCATTTAATTGCTGCTTTCTGAGGCTGGTAACTCTAATGAACTTATCCTCTGCAGCAGGGGTAACTCGGGGCCTTCCTTTCCTGTGGCGGTCCTCATGAGAGCCAGTTTCATCATAGCGCAATGCTGCAAGGAAAACGCAGTGCTCCATTGGAAATGGATGTACTTCTGGTGTACCAAAATCCAACTCGCTGTCGGTGTGATCGAGGCGTTTAGGTTAGATACACACAGACCGCATGAGAGGGGAATGTACATAAAACAATGATGGGAGGGAGACGGAGGCAGTTCGTGAAATGATGCCTTATCTACTTTGAAGAACTCGTGAAATATTTTTGTCAGACGGCTCTGCAACGTACTTAGGCAGGCTAGCTAAATAGAATGACCAAAGACAGTAAATTATGGGGAGCAGATACTGTTAGACGATGACTTTAAAGAATTTAAAAATAATAAAGTAATCAAATAAAAAAATAATGTAATTATATACACAACTGAAATCTTTTATTTCATAGTATTTAAAAAAAAAAATTGATGTCTACCCATTGGGGACCTGACAGACAATGGATTATTTTAATTGTTTTGGTAATTGAATGTTCACCATTTTTGGCTTTGTAGAGTTAAAAAAAAATGGAAATTCCAATCATTGTAATGCCATTATATCATAATGTATTAATTTTATTTATTATCGAAACCAAAATTGAAAACGTGGCAATTTTTTGATAGTCGAACTGTAACGGAACCGACCTTTAAAAAGCGCTAATCGCTCAGCACTACTGTGGTGCCACGAGTGTGTGTTCAGCGTGCGTGTATAGGGAGGGTGGGCATGAGGATGTGTTGCCATGGCACCCCGCTGAGCAGTACCTCACTAAAATAGCATACTAAGAAAAAAAACAGGATAACAGTCTATTTTGAATGTGGAACCACAGGGTGAGATTATTGACATACCTTGTATTATTTCCCGTGGAAGAAAAACTGCGTTGCATGACTGTTTTTAATTAATGACTACAGAGTTTTTTTCAGGAAGTGAAAAATTGTGGTTTCTGGGTGAAAGGGGGTTATTGAGAGACTGACTGTAGTGTCTGGTGGGTTTCTCAGTAATTTTCTATCATGTCGTGTCCCTAAAAATCTCCAATGAGGTTCCTTGTACGTACTATACAAGACACCATGATGTACAGTTGAAGTCAGAAGTTTACATACACAGGTTGGAGTCATTAAAACTCGTTTTTCAACCACTCCACAAATTTCTTGTTAACAAACTATTGTTTTGGCCAGTCGGTTAGGACATCTACTTTGTGCATGACACAAGTACATTTTCCAACAATTGTTTACAGACCGATTTATTTCACTTATAATTCACTGTATCACAATTCCAGTGGGTGAGGCAACATCTCAAGACATCAGTCAGGAAGTTAAAGCTTGGTCGCATATTGGTCTTCCGAATATACAATGACCCCAAGCATAATTCCAAAGTTGTGGCAAAATGGCTTAAGGCAACAAAGTCCAGGCATTGGAGTGGCCATCAAAAAAGCCCTGACCTCAATCCAATAGAACATTTGTGGGCAGAACTGAATAAGTGTGTGCGAGCAAGGAGGCCTACAAACCTGACTCGGTTACACCAGCTCTGTCAGGAGGAATGGGCCAAAATTCACCCAATTTAATGTGGGAAGATTGTGGAAGGCTACCTGAAACGTTTTACACAGGTTAAACAATTTAAATGCAATGCTACCAAATACTAATTGAGTGTATGTAAACTTCTGATCCACTGGGAATGTGATGAAAGAACTAAAAGCTGAAATAAATCATTTTCTACTATTATTCTGACATTTCACATTCTTAAAATAAAGTGGTGATCCTAACTGACCTAAGACAGGGAATCTTTACTTGGATTAAATATCAGGAATGATGAAAAACAGAGTTTAAATGTATTTGGCTGAGGTGCATGTAAACTTCCGACTTCAACTGTATATCTGGGTATTGGGTCACATATACTGCACTTGCTACGAAAGCTGGTCTTATCAGAATAGTGACATTAACCATTGTAGTTACAGTGCCTTGCGAAAGTATTTGGCCCCCTTGAACTTTGCGACCTTTTGCCACATTTCAGGCTTCAAACATAAAGATATAAAACTGTATTTTTTTGTGAAGAATCAACAACAAGTGGGACACAATCATGAAGTGGAACGACATTTATTGGATATTTCAAACTTTTTTAACAAATCAAAAACTAAAAAATTGGGCGTGCAAAATTATTCAGCCCCTTTACTTTCAGTGCAGCAAACTCTCTCCAGAAGTTCAGTGAGGATCTCTGAATGATCCAATGTTGACCTAAATGACTAATGATGATAAATACAATCCACCTGTGTGTAATCAAGTCTCCGTATAAATGCACCTGCACTGTGATAGTCTCAGAGGTCCGTTAAAAGCGCAGAGAGCATCATGAAGAACAAGGAACACACCAGGCAGGTCCGAGATACTGTTGTGAAGAAGATTAAAGCCGGATTTGGATACAAAAAGATTTCCCAAGCTTTAAACATCCCAAGGAGCACTGTGCAAGCGATAATATTGAAATGGAAGGAGTATCAGACCACTGCAAATCTACCAAGACCTGGCCGTCCCTCTAAACTTTCAGCTCATACAAGGAGAAGACTGATCAGAGATGCAGCCAAGAGGCCCATGATCACTCTGGATGAACTGCAGAGATCTACAGCTGAGGTGGGAGACTCTGTCCATAGGACAACAATCAGTCGTATATTGCACAAATCTGGCCTTTATGGAAGAGTGGCAAGAAGAAAGCCATTTCTTAAAGATATCCATAAAAAGTGTCATTTAAAGTTTGCCACAAGCCACCTGGGAGACACACCAAACATGTGGAAGAAGGTGCTCTGGTCAGATGAAACCAAAATTGAACTTTTTGGCAACAATGCAAGACGTTATGTTTGGCGTAAAAGCAACACAGCTGAACACACCATCCCCACTGTCAAACATGGTGGTGGCAGCATCATGGTTTGGGCCTGCTTTTCTTCAGCAGGGACAGGGAAGATGGTTAAAATTGATGGGAAGATGGATGGAGCCAAATACAGGACCATTCTGGAAGAAAACCTGATGGAGTCTGCAAAAGACCTGAGACTGGGACGGAGATTTGTCTTCCAACAAGACAATGATCCAAAACATAAAGCAAAATCTACAATGGAATGGTTCAAAAATAAACATATCCAGGTGTTAGAATGGCCAAGTCAAAGTCCAGACCTGAATCCAATCGAGAATCTGTGGAAAGAACTGAAAACTGCTGTTCACAAATGCTCTCCATCCAACCTCACTGAGCTCGAGCTGTTTTGCAAGGAGGAATGGGAAAAAAATTCAGTCTCTCGACGTGCAAAACTGATAGAGACATACCCCAAGTGACTTACAGCTGTAATCACAGCAAAAGGTGGCGCTACAAAGTATTAACTTAAGGGGGCTGAATAATTTTGCACGCCCAATTTTTCAGTTTTTGATTTGTTAAAAAAGTTTGAAATATCCAATAAATGTCGTTCCACTTCATGATTGTATCCTACCTGTTGTTGATTCTTCACAAAAAAAATACAGTTTTATATCTTTATGTTTGAAGCCTGAAATGTGGCAAAAGGTCGCAAAGTTCAAGGGGGCCGAATACTTTCGCAAGGCACTGTATGTCACCTGATCTGACATATTCGTTATATATCACTTGCGGAAGTTGGTTTGCTGCAGTATGCTGTTTTGAAATGTAACCCAACTGCAATCCACCAGTATCCAGACATGTTATTGTTCTAATTCCATTGTTTGATTTTTGTCAACATTTCCTTTATTCTTCCTGGATATCTTGCATCACAGGATCCGAGCAACATAACAGACTATTACTGGCAACCATTCAAACCATGCAGCAATGCTTTCTCTTTCTTATTAGGCCATGCTCTCATCTTTATGTACAGGAGTAGAATTCCTTGGGTGAATTTTTTTTGTTTCTGTGCAACTCCTTTTTCCTTCTCTTTTTTGTGCTCAGGAGTGTCACTGAAGTGGGAAGACTGGGAAAACGAGAGGACTAGAGGAGAAAGATGGAGCCTATATCTTTAGATGGGGCTGCAACGGTGGAGGAGCTGGTGGAAGCGTGCATCCAAGCCTTCGGTCAGTCTCTTTATTTACCTACGAGCACTCAAATATACCTGCTACTCAATGTCGAAATTAGGGCTCTCGAACCCTGTTCCTGGAGAGCTACACTCCTTTTAGGTTTTTGCTCCAACCCTAATCTAGCGCACCCGATTCTAATAATAATCAGTTGGTTGGTAAGATTAACCAGATTAGTTCAAACTGAGGTTGGTGTGACAACCTACAGGAGGCTCTCTAGCAACAGGGTTTGAGGGGCCTGGTCTGAGTAAACAACCCAATCCTTTTTGCGTTCACAATAACATTTTATTTCTAGGAACGGATTGCAAGGAGAAGAACGTTTCAAGGAATAGATAGCAATTTCCCATATGTCCATGCGCCACCATAAATGGCCAATGTTGTCAGTCTCAAATCAACAGGAATTGGTTGTCTTATTTGCAGAAACACTTCAGTCGTTTTTTTGTGTCCCTTCAGTGTAAAGGGACACAAAAAGGGCCGTTGTGTGACAAGAGTGCGTCTGTCCTCTTTCAGATGAGAAGGGCACTTTGAAGGACCCCTCCATAGTGCGCATGTTCCTCATGATGCACCCGTGGTACCTCCCATCCACCGACATGGCTAAGAAACTACTGCTCAAGTATCCTTCGCCATCAAGCACCAGCTTATGGCTTATCAGGTGCTGACAGCTACCGTAAGAACAACACATATACTCTTTAACCCTAAAAGCACCCACAAGCACCGAGTACACCAAACATTAAGAACACCTTCTTAATATTGAGTTGCACCGGCTCCCTTTGGACAGAACAGCCTCAATTCGTCGGGGCGTGGACTCTACGAGGTGTCGAATGCGTTCCACAGAGACGCTGGCCCATGTTGACTCCAATGCTTCCCACAGTTGTCTGGATGTCCTATGGATGGTGGACCATTTTTGGTACACACAGGAAACTGTTGAGCGTGGAAAAACCCAACAGCGATGCAGTTCTTGACACAAACCGGTGCTCCTGGCACCAACTACCATACTCCGTTCAAAGGCACTTAAATCTTTTGTCTTGCCCATTCACCCTCTGATTGGCACGCATACACAACAATTAATGTCCCAATTGTCTCAATGCTTAAAAATCCTTCTTCAACCTGTCTCCTCCATTTCATCTACACTGATTTGAAGTGGATTTAACAAGTGACATCAATAAGAGATCATAGCTTTCACCTGGATTCACCTGGTCAGTCTATGTCATAGAAAGAGCAAGTGTTCATAATGCCTTGTGTGCTCAGTGTATTTTTTTGTTTAAATGCACCAAGTGTCATTTTTGGTAAAGAATTGCAAACACGACACTTTATCTGTTAACCTTTTATAACACAAGAAAATGGTTTGAATCCCCCAAAATCAGCATATTTTAAAATGTTCACACGTTATAGTGAAATTGTAGGTTTCAAAATAAATGTTTTTGTATGTTTTTTTCATCCTTAGCCTCTTGTTATGGATATTTATCCGTTATTCATTCAAGTGTTGTGTTTCTGTGATTCTCGGAGGCTGAGAAATTGGCAATAGAGCTAATCTGAGCGAATAAGATGGCCACCGATATGGCCGTTCTTATATGCAAAATGTGCAACGGTGCCATCAGACTTTTGGCTCTAACTTTGGAATGCTCTGGGCTATCGACTCAGTTTCAATTGCTTCTGAAAGATGAGACTCTCAACTTGGTATATAGACATTGACTGATTGACATTTTTAGATATTTTTTTTAGTTATAGTGTCTGTCCCCCCCAACATCTGGGGTGGTTCCATATCTATCTTTTCAGGGTACATACATCTACCTCTGTGCCATATTTGGTGCTTTTATCACAAAGTTTACAATTGAGTCCACATGTTCAGCTTAGCTGTGTATACCACTAGTACACAAAATATATTTTATTTTTCATTCTTCTATTTGCATAACAATTGTGATCAATAGTTTTTTTGTTTGTTTGTCTGTACCTAGTTGCTTGACAAAGTCCTACAATTTCTGAAGGATCTTTATAATATCCCCTTGGAGTCAAAATGGACCCCGGTTGGTGCTTTTAGGGCTAAGGTGTCAGTGAATGGAATGGAAAGGTGTAAATTGGATGGAATATTCCCAGCGTGCAAAACTGGTTGCAATTAAGTGTTTTGTGATGCCACGTCTGATTGTTAAAGGATGTTTCTGAAATGTCCGTGTAGATGTTTTACGTACCTTAACAGTCGATCAGATCGCAGGAGGAGAGCTGTTCTGCTGAACGCAGGACAAGAATCTGCCACCTGGTGAAGTAAGACACGTTTGTAATTTACTTTTGTTATTTGCTTGTGGATGTCTCTTTATTGCTTTATCACTCACTTTGTCTCGGTTTCTCTTTCTTTCCCTCACTTCCTCTTTCTCTCTCCCTCTTCTTCCGCTCTAACTCTTTCTCCCCTCCAATCTAGGTACTGGATTTCGGAGTTCCCGGCAGAGTTCAATCTGAACCCAGAACTGGCAGAGCAGATTAAAGACCTCAAGGACCTATTGACCACTGAGGGGAACGAGCGCCAGAGTCAGCTCATCGACATCGACAGTGTGTAAGTGTCCCTCTTCAACAGTGATTTCTCCCTCCAACAGCCTCCACTGGTGTGACTGTCCCTATTCTACACTACAGTGTGTAGTCGGTGTGTCCTTGGCTGCATTGTGTATGTGTTTATTTGCTGTACAAATTGGTCACATACACATGATTAGCAGATGTTATTGCGGATGTAGTGAAATGTTTGTGCTTCTAGCTCCGACAGCGCAGTAATATCTAACAAATTACACAACATATACCCAATACACACATCTCAGTAGGAATGAATTAAGACTATATACATATGGATGAGCAACGTGCGAGCGGAACGGACTAAGATGCAGTAGAATGGTATAGAAAACAGTATATACATATGAGATGAGTAATGCCAGATACGTAAACATTATTAAAGTGACAAGTGTTCCATTCCTTAAAGTGGCCAGTGATTTCTAGTCTATGCCTATAGGCAGCAGCCTCTGTGCTAGTGATGGCTGTTTAACAGCCTGATGGCCTTGAGATAGAAGCTGTTTTTCAGTCTCTCAGTCCCAGCTTTGATGCACCTGTACTGACCTCACCTTCTGGATGATAGCGGGGTGAACAGGCAGTGGTTCGGGTGGTTGATGTCTTTGATCTTTTTGGCCTTCCTGTGACATCGGGTGCTGTAGGTGACCTGGAGGATGGGTAGTTTGCCCCTGGTAATGTGTTGGGCAGACCGCATCACCCTCTGAAGAGCCTTGCGGTTGCGGGCGGTGCAGTTGTCGTACCAGGCGGTGATACAGCCCGACAGGATGCTTTCAATTGTGCATCTGTAAAAACTTGAGGGTTTTAAGTGACAAACCAAATATCTTTAGCCTCCTGAGGTTGACGAGGCTCTGTTGTGCCTTCTTCACCACACTGTCTGTGTGGGTGGTCCATTTCAGTTTGTCAGTGATGTGTAATCAAGCCTACTACTGTTGTGTCGTCTGCAGACTTGATGATTTGAGTTGGAGGTGTGCTTGGCCACGCAGTCATGGGTGATCAGGGAGTACAGGAGGGGGCTGAGAACGCACCCTTGTTGGGCCCCAGTGTTGAGGATCAGCGGAGTGGAGGTGACGTTTTCTACCTTCACCACCTGGGGGCGGCCCGTCAGGAAGTCCAGGACCCAGTTTCACAGGGCGGGGCGGTAAGCAAATTGAGGGTGGTCTAGGGTGGCAAGTAAGGTAAAGGTGATATGATCCTTGACTAGTCTCTCAAAGCACTTCATGATGACAGAATTGAGTGCTATAGTCATTAAGTGATAGTCATTAAGTTCAGTTACTTTTGCCTTCTTGGGTACAGGAACAATGGTGGCCATCTTGAAGCATGTGGAGGCGGCATACTGGGATAGGGAGAGATCGAATATGCCTGTAAACAAACCAGCCAGCTGGTCTGCGCGTGCTCTGAGGACGCGGCTAGGGTGTCTGCTGTCTGGGCCGGCAGCCCTGCGAGGCATAACACGCTTAAATGTTTCACTCACGTCGGCCACGGAGAAGGACAGCCCACAGTCCTTGGTAGCGGGCCGCGTCTGTGTGTTTTCCTCAGCCTTTGTGTCTCCATGCTGCCTTACATGGCTCATTCTTAAGCCCGAGGCTGGGACCTTGTGTGACAGAGCTCCTAAATGACCCGTCCTATTTCCTTTGTCAGTCTGTCTGACCCTGGTCTCACTAGTGGGTTGTTATACAGCACTTTTTTGGGACAGTGGAGTTTCATAAACGTCTGTTAAGAGTTTTCTATATTTGATTGCATCTTTATTGCATCTTCTATACTGTCTTCTTCCCTCCATTCCACATCCATCACTGTCGTAGTTTCAGGCCCCGATTGTAGAGACTAATGCAGCATGCTATATTTTGTTAGCCTGGAATGCAAACTGAATATCTCTCTTTCACATTTTACAAACATATTGAAACAGAGCAATTTTTCAGTTTGGATTCCAGGTTTCAGTTTTACAGTGCTTTGCAAAAGTATTCAGACCCTTTGGGTTTCTTCACATTGTATTGTTACAAAGTAGTATTAAAATCGATTTAATTGTCCTTTTTTGTCAACAATATACACAAAATATATATTTTTTAAGATGAATATAAAATGACAAAAATATATAGTCATTGTCTTAAGTATTCAGCCCTTTTTTTTTGTCAATCCTAAATTAGTTCAGGAGTTAAATTTGGCTTAATAAATCACATAAAAAGTTACATGGACTCACTCCGTGTGAAATAAGGTTGTTTTAAATGACATGATTTTTAAATGACTAACCCTTCCTCTTGTCCCCCATACATACAACATTTGTATGGTCCCTCAGTCAAGTATTGAATTTTAAGCACAGATTCAACTCCAAAGACTAGGGAGATTTTCAAAAGCCTCTTAAAAAAAAAAGGTCAGTGATTGGTAGATGGGTAACCGTAACAAATCAGACATTGAATATCTCTTTAAGTATGGTCTAGTACATTGTGTATTGAACCACCCAGACACGTCAAAGATACAGCCGTCCTTCTGAACTGAGCCACAGGGCAAGAATGAAACTGCTCAGGAAGGCCTGTTGTTGATTTTTAAACGGCTACAGAGTTCAATGGCTGTGATGGGAGAGAACGACGGATGAATCAATATTGTAGTGACTGTACAGTGAAAGAACACAAATATACAAAATAGAAATATTCCAAAACATGCATCTTGTATATAACAATTCACTAAAGTAATACTGAAAAAAAAACATGGCAAAATACACTTTTTGGCCTACGTTTGGGGCAAATCCAACTCAACGCATCACAGAGTAACTGCATGGTGGTGGCTG
Organism: Oncorhynchus clarkii lewisi; assembly: GCF_045791955.1. NCBI lineage: Eukaryota > Metazoa > Chordata > Actinopteri > Salmoniformes > Salmonidae > Oncorhynchus > Oncorhynchus clarkii. The sequence goes on along the minus strand of NC_092155.1, from coordinate 28,126,784 downwards.
CGTCATGGTATGGGTATGCTTGACATCGGCAAATACTGGGGAGTTTTTCAGGAAAAAAAAACAAAACCTGGTTCAGTCTGCTTTACACCAGACACTGGAAGACGAATGCACCTTTCAGCAGGATAATAGCCTACAACACAAGGCCAAATCTACATTGGAGTTGCTGACCAAGAAGACTGTGAATGTTCCTGAGTGGCCAAGTTACGGTGTTGTCTTAAATCTGCTTGCAAATCTATGGCAAGGCTTCAACATTGCTGTCTAGCCATGATCCCCAACATCTTGATAGAACTTGAAGAATTTTGAAAAGAATGATAGGCAAATATTGTACAACCCAGGTGTGCGAAGTTCTTAGCGACTCACAGCTGTAATTGCTGTCAAAGGTGTTTTATAACTCAGGGAAGGGAACACTAATGCAACGACTATTGTATATTTTTTTATAATCGTAAAAAAAAAAAATTCTTCCACTTTGACATCTAGAGTATTTTGTGTACATTTATTGACGAAAAAAATACAATTAAATCAATTTCTAATCCTACTTTGTAACACAAAATGTGAAGAAATATGGGTTGCACCCCCCCACCCCCTGTTCCACAGGGATGCTGGCCCATGTTGACTCCAAAGCTCACCCAGTGTTGTCCTATGGGTGGTGGACCATTCTTGATGCACACGGGAAACTGTTGAGTGTGAAAACCCAGAAGCTTTGCAGTTCTAGACACACTCCAACCGGTGCGCCTGGCACCTACTACCACGCCCTGTTCAAAGGCACTTTAATGTTTTGTCTTGCCCATTCACCCACACACACAATCCTTGTCTCTAAGTGGATTTAACAAGTGACACCAATAAGGGACCATAGCTTTCACCTGGATTCACCTGGTCGGCCTGTCATGGAAAGAGCAGGTGTTCATAACGGTTTGTATACTCAGTGTATGTACTTGGGGCCCAGACATGATATTGTGTGCTTTTTGTCCCTCTTAGGCCGTCGTACAAATGGAAGCGTCAGGTGACCCAGCGGCAACCCTCTATGTCCAAGAAGAGGAAGATGTCTCTGCTGTTTGACCACCTGGACTCCTGTGAGCTGGCCACACACCTCACCTACCTGGAGTACAAGTCATTCTGCAAGATACTGGTAGGCGGGGCTATGGGGAAGCACTGTGCCTGTCCACCAGATCTGGGTTCATAGTAATGGTTTACTTTCAAATCGTTAAACTTGCGCTTGATTGACCTTCCCTGGTACAGCATAACTACTGGAATACCTCGTCCACCTGTCACTCAAGGCAGGCTTAATTAAACAGGTCTGCTGTCTAAACTGCCTTTGCATTGCTCATTCAACATGGGACTTACAGTACCAGTCAAATGTTTCGACACACCTACACATACCCTTATTATTCTACAATGTAGAACATATATATATATATTTTTTTTTTAACTTGAATGAGAAGGTGTGTCTAAACTTTTGACTGGTGCTGGATGTTGACTTAAATGTGGGCGGAACTGCTTTTGTATGCCCACTTAATCCATGACATTTCTCTGGCCCCTCCCCCTCCAGTTCCAGGACTACCACAGCTTTGTGATGCATGGCTGCACAGTGGACAACCCCATCTTGGAGCGCTTCATCACCCTGTTCAACAGTGTGTCTCAGTGGATCCAGCTGATGGTGCTCAGCAAGCCCACCGCCCCCCAGAGGGCTGCTGTCATCTCCCACTTCATCAGGGTGGCTCAGGTACGTCGGCTGGGGCAGATTGGTGTTGGAATTGTCCCAGTTATTTAATTTGTTCTGAGGGATGCTCTTAACCCGCGTGCCAGTCTGTTTGGGCTATCATGTCAACCCCCTCGTCACTCGTTGTCATGTTTGGCTTGACGATAACAGCAGTGGAGTTGGCAAGAGCACAAGCAGATCTGGGACCAGGCCAGTAGGCTCTACCTCGAGGTCATAAACAAATGTCACTGGTTAATATTAGACAGTAAATGTCACTGGTTAACTTTAGGCAAATAATCCCAGTTGGTTATGGTTAGGTGAAAGGGGTTTGGATTGTTGTAAAGCCTTGTGTTAGCGGTTGAGATAGGGAGTTTTGTCACGGAGAGGAAAGGGATGGAGATGCAGATATGGACAGATATTGGATACATGCCAAACTAACCTTAAGAAGAAAAAAAAAACACGGTTACACCTTCAGGTATTATGAACTGTGTTCGTAGCCAGTTACTGCCCGTTATTCCTTACAGACATTATACAAGTGTGTTTATCAGTAGTGCTATTCTCCCAGTACTACTACTACCAGTGGGTGTCCCTGATAACAGAAGAGAGGCTATATTTGGATTTGTTAAAGAAGAATGTTTGGAGTGTGTCTCCCCATTCCCCAATGCCACTCTCTCCTCTCCAAAACAAACTCTTCATGATTTATTCACTGACAACCCGGCAGGCTCCCAACCCCCCTCTCTCCCCACCCTTTTAACCCTCCTCTGCCAAATATGCCAGAGTTCAAATAGCCCAGCTGGGTGCTAGCTAGCTGGTTTAGCACCCCGTTTTCTAAATAACACTCTTCCCAAAATGTGTAGAATGAAGGATTTCTCTCTCAATTATTTTTGGATGGTGACAGGAGAAAATGACGGCCAAATATATATACCCGCCTAAAAGTTGAGTGGGTGTATTTTCCAAAGCTGTGATCCTGCTCCAATACATCCCAGGGAGGGGTCACCTCCCGCTCTCTCTTTCCTCTTTCACCACTCCCTCTCTGCTCATCCCTTCCAAATATAATTTGCTCTTTCCCATTCACCTTCTGATTCGCTTTGTGTTTCACCTGAAGTAGGCCCTTTTTCTCTGCAGTCTATCTCACCCTTCTTTTCTCTGCTGTCTCCCCCCCTAACGTCTCTGCACAAATCCATTGTCTTTTTTTACCCTTTGATTTGTCATCATGATGCTTAACCGCATTTCCCATCACACATCAGATATTGTATACGTCAGTCATTATGTAGTTACTTACAATGCCTTCACACACACACACACACAGCAGTAATATAGTACATTACTCATCCCACACAGTGGAAAGCTTCGGGCATATCGACAGTATACCCTGATTATTCCCTGTGTTATCGATACCTGTCACTGTTAGTCAGTGGGCTTTATACAGCAGTTTAGTAGAGCCTCCATTGTGCCACTCTGCCATAACGCTTTGCCCATTGATCGGAGTGACCGGGCAGGTATTTGAGCTTAACCAAATGATGCCCGCTGGCAGTCGTCCTTAAACAGAAGTATGTCTGCAACTGTGACACAATGATTAGAATGTGTGCTGTGCTGCCTAATGTTTGAATGGTATTATTAGATGAGACTCTGCAATATTCTAGTTTAGCGCAAACAGTGCAGCTTATTGCTTGAGGTTTGTGTGTGTGGGTTCGCTGGTGTGTGTATATGTGCGTGTGTGTGTGTGACCTTCCCTGGATTTTAGTTATCGTCTGCCTTTGTGTGCCTCCAATTTCATCCAATCCTCTCAGTTTCCCTCAAAGAGAAAATAGTCTCTCTCTAAATCACTGTTTTATAACTTGCTTGCTCCTCTCCCTCTGGCTCCTTGTCAATCGTTCCGTCTCCCTCTTCTCCTCTGTCTCTCTTGAATCCTTGTTGGCACCGGCTCTTACACCCACACGTTGGCTTCTCTTCTTCCTCCATTTCTCTCACCCCTCACTCGCTCTCAATGTTTCTCACACCCAGTGCCTCATGTCCCTCTCTGTGAATCTTTGATATTTTTTTCTCTCTCTCTCGCTCTCATAGCTCTCATAGCTCTCATAGCTCTTCTCTGTCTCAGCCCTAGGTTAGTTAATCACTTGGAGTTCAGGTAGGTTTCTGAGCTTAGCAAACAAAGGAAAGCAGGAGGGGTGCTTCAACAGCAAAGACCAGGATTGTATTTTCTCCTTATCCCCCTTTGCGTCTTCTTCTTCTCTCTCCGATAGAAACTGCTCCAGCTTCAGAACTTCAACACTCTGATGGCGGTGGTGGGGGGGCTCAGTAACAGCTCTATATCTCGCCTCAAAGACACCCAGTCACACATCAGCAACGAGACCAACAAGGTGAAATGACTATGCTCATCTCATACCTTATGTACACGCTATGTTGTCACTCTTCGAATAGCCTGGTGTCACCACCACAATTACTGACATTAGCTCACATCATAAAACAGAAAGGATTAGTTTAGATAACAGCCTGGGAGAGATCAGGGCTATTTGTCAGTTACATGGAAGGGATTGGAAGAGTTATTTTGACTGTCGCATAATGTTAATCCACACACGTTTCCCTCCCCCTCTTAACCAATCCTTCCTCTCCTCCTTCAATCATTCCCCCCCCCCCCCCCCCCCCCCCCCCCCCCCCCCGGTCCCCTCCAGGTGTTCAACAGCCTGATTGAGTTAGTGACGTCATGTGGGAACTACAGCCAGTACCGCCGCCGCTTCTCCGAGTGCACAGGCTTCCGCTTCCCCATCCTGGGCGTGCACCTCAAGGACCTGATTGCCGTGCATGTGGCGCTGTCCGACTGGGCTGACCCGGGCAAGAGCAGGGTCAACCTGGCTAAGTGTCAACAGCTGTATGCCATCCTCCAGGAGCTGGCGCTGATCCAGACCACACCACCCACCATTGATTCCAACACTGACCTGCTCAATCTACTCACAGTCAGTGAAACATACAGTACCAGTCAAAAGTTTGGACACACCTACTCCTTCAAGGGTTTTTCTTTATTTTTTTTATTTTTTTACTATTTTCTACATTGTAGAATAATACTGAATACATCAAAACTATGAAAGAACACATATGGAATCATGTAGTAAAACAAAAAAAGTGTTAAATAAATCAAAATATATTTTTGTATATTAGGTTCTTCAAAATAGCCCCCTTTTGCCTTGATGACAGCGTTGCACACTCTTGGCATTCTCTCAACCAGCTTGGAATGCTGTAATGCTTTTTCAACAGTCTTGTTGGCTGCTTTTCCTTCACTCTGCAATCTGACTCATCCCAAACATCTCAATTGGGCTGAGGTCAGGTGATTGTATAGCCCAGGTCATCTGATGCAGCACTCCATCTCTCTCCTTCTTGGTCAAATAGCCCTTACAATAGCCCTTACACACTGGAGGTGTGTTGGATCATTGTTCTGTTGAAAAACAAATGATAGTCCCACTAAGCGCAAACCAGATGGGATGGCGTATCGCTGCATAATTCTGTTGTAGCCATGCTGGTTAAGTGTGCCTTGAATTCTAAATAAATCACTGACCGCGTCACCAGCAAAGCACCCCAACACCATCACACCTCCTCCATGCTTCAGGGTGGGAACTACACATGCAGAGATCATCCGTTCTTGTACTCGGCGTCTCACAAAGACCCGGCGGTTGGAACCAAAAAGCTCACATTTAGAGTCTTCAGACCAAAGGACAGATTGCCACCGGTCTAATGACCATTGCTCGTGTTTCTTGGCTCAAGCATGTCTCTTCTTATTATTGGTGTCCTTTAGTAGTGGTTTCTTTGCAGCAATTTGACCATGAAGGCCTGACTCACACAGTCTCCTCTGAACAGTTGATATGTCTGTTACTTGAACTCTATGAAGCAATTATTTGGGCTGCAATTTCTGAGGCTGGTAACTCTAATGAACTTATCCTCAGCAGCAGAGGTAACTCTGGGTCTTCCTTTCCTGTGGCGGTCCTCATGAGAGCCAGTTTCAAATCAAATCAAATTTTATTTGTCACATACACATGGTTAGCAGATGTTAATGCGAGTGTAGCGAAATGCTTGTGCTTCTAGTTCCGACAATGCAGTAATAACCAATGAGTAATCTAACCTACAAATTCCACAACTACTACCTTATACACACAAGTGTAAAGGGATAAAGAATATGTACATAAAGATATATGAATGAGTGATGGTAAAGAACGGCATAGGCAAGATGCAGTAGATGGTATCAAGTACAGTATATACATATGAGATGAGTAATGTGAAACAAAGTGGCATAGTTTAAAACGGCTAGTGATACATGTATTACATAAAGATGCAGTAGATGATATAGAGTACAGTATATACATATACATATGAGATGGGTAATGTAGGGTATGTAAAAATTATATTAACATTATAACATTATATTAATTATATCATCATAGCGCTTGATGGTTTTTGCGACTGCGCTTGAAGAAACGTTCCAAGTTCTTGATGTTCCTGATAGACAGACCTTCCTGTCTAAAAGTAAGGATGGACTGTCATTTTCTATTTGCTTCTTTAAGCTGTTCTTGCCATTTATATGGACTTGGTATTTTACCAAATAGCGCTATCTTCTGTATACCACCCCTACCTTGTCCCAACACAACTGATTGTCTCAAATGCGTTAAAAAGGAAAGAAATTCCACAGCTACTTTTAACAAGGAACACCTGTTAATTGAAATGCATTCCAGGTGACTACCTCGTGAAGTTGGTTGAGAATGCCAACAGTGTGCAAAGCTGTCATCAAGGCAAAGGGTGGCTACTTTGAAAATAAAATATATTTTGATTTCACACTTCTTTTTGGTTACATGATTAATATGACAACATGAAACAATTTCAAAGATTTTACAGAGTTACACTTCATGTAAGGGAATCAGTCTATTGAAATGCATGAATTAAGATCTCACATGACTGGGAATACAGATATGCATCTGTTGGCCACAGATGCCTTTAAAATAAAATAAAAGTAGGGGCGTGGATATGAAAACCATTCAGTGTCTGGTGTGACCACCATTTGCCTCATGCAGCAATAAAAAAAATCTCCTTCGCAAAGAGTTGATCAAGATATTGATTGTGGCCTGTGGAATGTTGTCCCACTAGTCTTCAATGGCTGTGCGAAGTTGCTGGATATTGGCGGGAACTGGAACACGCTGTCGTACACGTTGCTCCAGAGCATCCCAAACATGCTCAATGGGTGACATATCTGAGTATGCAGGCCAAAAGTGGGACATTTTCAGCTTCCATGAACTGTGTACATGAGGTGATGGCGGCTGATGAACGGTATAATGGCCCTCAGGATCTTGTCACTGTATCTCTGTGCATTCAAATTGCCATCGATAAAATGCAATTGTGTTTGTTGTCCGTAGCTTATGCCTGCCCATAATCTCCGCACCGCCACCATGGGGGCACTCTGTTCACAACGTTGACATCAGCAAACCGCTCGCCCACACAAAGCCATACGCGCTGTCTGCCATCTGCCCGGTACAGTTGAAACTGGGATTCATCTGTGAAGAGCACCCTTCTCCAACATGCCAGTGGCCCTCGAAGTTGAGCATTTTCCCTCTGAAGTCAGTTACGATGCCGAACTGCAGTCAGGTCAAGACCCTGGTGAGGACGACGAGAACGCGGATAAGCTTCCTTGAGACGGTTTCTGACAGTTTGTGCAAACATTTTTCGGTTCTGCAAACCCACAGTTTCATCAGCTGCCCGGGTGACGGGTCTCAGACAATCCCGCACGTGAAGCCGGATGTGGAGGTCCTGAACTGACGTGGTTACACAGGGTCTGCGGTTGTGAGGCCGGTTGGGCATACTGCCAAATTTGCTAAAATTATGTTATGCTTATGGTAGAGAAATTAACATTCAAGAACTCTGGTGGACATTCCTGAAGTCAGCATGCCAATTGCACGCTCCCTCACAATTTGAGACATGTGGCATTGTGTTGTGTGGCAAAACTACACATTTTAGTGGCCTTTTGTTGTCCCCAACACACACACACACACACACACACACACACACACACACACACATATATATATATATATATATATATATATATATATATATATATATATATATATATATATATATATATATATATATATATATATATATATATATATATATATATATATATATATATATATATATACAGTGCCTTGCGAAAGTATTCGGCCCCCTTGAACTTTGCGACCTTTTGCCACATTTCAGGCTTCAAACATAAAGATGTAAAACTGTATTTTTTTGTGAAGAATCAACAACAAGTGGGACACAATCATGAAGTGGAACGACATTTATTGGATATTTCAAACTTTTTTAACAAATCAAAAACTGAAAAGTTGGGCGTGCAAAATTATTCAGCCCCTTTACTTTCAGTGCAGCAAACTCTCTCCAGAAGTTCAGTGAGGATCTCTGAATGATCCAATGTTGACCTAAATGACTAATGATGATAAATACAATCCACCTGTGTGTAATCAAGTCTCCGTATAAATGCACCTGCACTGTGATAGTCTCAGAGGTCCGTTAAAAGCGCAGAGAGCATCATGAAGAACAAGGAACACACCAGGCAGGTCCGAGATACTGTTGTGAAGAAGTTTAAAGCCGATTTGGATACAACAAGATTTCCCAAGCTTTAAACATCCCAAGGAGCACTGTGCAAGCGATAATATTGAAATGGAAGGAGTATCAAACCACTGCAAATCTACCAAGACCTGGCCGTCCCTCTAAACTTTCAGCTCATACAAGGAAAAGACTGATCAGAGATGCAGCCAAGAGGCCCATGATCACTCTGGATGAACTGCAGAGATCTACAGCTGAGGTGGGAGACTCTGTCCATAGGACAACAATCAGTCGTATATTGCACAAATATGGCCTTTATGGAAGTGTGGCAAGAAGAAAGCCATTTCTTAAAGATATCCATAAAAAGTGTTGTTTAAAGTTTGCCACAAGCCACCTGGGAGACACACCAAACATGTGGAAGAAGGTGCTCTGGTCAGATGAAACCAAAATTGAACTTTTTGGCAACAATGCAAAACGTTATGTTTGGCGTAAAAGCAACACAGCTCATCACCCTGAACACACCATCTCCACTGTCAAACATGGTGGTGGCAGCATCATGGTTTGGGCCTGCTTTTCTTCAGCAGGGACAGGGAAGATGGTTAAAATTGATGGGAAGATGGATGGAGCCAAATACAGGACCATTCTGGAAGAAAACCTGATGGAGTCTGCAAAAGACCTGAGACTGGGACGGAGATTTGTCTTCCAACAAGACAATGACCAAAACATAAAGCAAAATCTACAATGGAATGGTTCAAAAATAAACATATCCAGGTGTTAGAATGGCCAAGTCAAAGTCCAGACCTGAATCCAATCGAGAATCTGTGGAATGAACTGAAAACTGCTGTTCACAAATGCTCTCCATCCAACCTCACTGAGCTCGAGCTGTTTTGCAAGGAGGAATGGAAAAAAAATGTCAGTCTCTCGATGTGCAAAACTGATAGAGACATACACCAAGCGACTTACAGCTGTAATCGCAGCAAAATGTGGCGCTACAAAGTATTAACTTAAGGGGGCTGAATAATTTTGCACGCCCAATTTTTCAGTTTTTGATTTGTTAAAAAAGTTTGAAATATCCAATAAATGTCGTTCCACTTCATGATTGTGTCCCACTTGTTGTTGATTCTTCACAAGAAAATACAGTTTTATATCTTTATGTTTGAAGCCTGAAATGTGGCAAAAGGTCGCAAAGTTCAAGGGGGCCGAATACTTTCGCAAGGCACTGTATATAGCAAATGAATGGAATCAATGATGGCTTGTGGATAAAATCAAAGCAAAATCTAATTTTATTGGTCACAAACGCGTGATTAGCAGATGTTATTGCGGGTGTAGCAAAATGCTTGTGCTTCTAGCTCCGACAGTGCAGTAATGTCTAACAAGTAATATCCAACAAATTACACAACATATACCCAATACACACAAATTTAAGTAGGAAGGAATTAAGACTACATGCATATGGACGAGCGATGTCCGAGAGGAACGGACTAAGATGCAGTAGAATAGTATAGAAAAACAGTATATGGGGTGGCAGGTAGCCTAGTGGTTAGAGCTTTGGACTAGTAACCAAAAGGTTGCTAGATCGAATCCCTGAGCTGACAAGGTAAAAATCTGTCGTTCTGCCCCTGAACAAGGCAGTTAACCCACTGTTCCTAGGCCGTCATTATAAATAAGAATTTGTTCTTAACTGACTTGCCTAGTTAAATAAAGGTTAAATAAATATACATATGAGATGAGCAATGCCAGATATGTAAATATTATTAAAATTACTAGTGTTCCATTCCTTAAAGTGGCCAGTGCTTATATGGAAGCAGCCTCTAATGTGCTAGTGATGGCTGTTTAACAAGCTGATGGCCTGTTTTTCAGTCTGTTTTTCAGTCTGTTTTTCAGTCTCTCGGTCCCAGCTTTGATGCACCTGTATTGACCTCGCCTTCTGGATGATAGCGGGGTGAACACGCAGTGGCTCGGGTGGTTGAAGTCCTTGATGATCTTTTTTGCCTTCTTGTGACATCGGGTGCTGTAGGTGTCCTGGAGGGCGGGTAGTTTGCTCCCGGTAATGCGTTGGGCAGACCGCACCACCCTCTGAAGAGCCTTGCGGTTGCGGGCGGTGAAGTTGCCGTACCAGGCAGTGATACAGCCCAACAGGATGCTTTCAATTGTGCATCTGTAAAAATTTGTTAGGGTTTTAGGTGTCAAGCCAAATTTCTTTAGCCTCCTGAGGTTGAAGAGGCTCTGTTGCACCTTCTTCACCACACTGTCTGTGTAGGTGGTCCATTTCAGTTTGTCAGTGATGTGTTCGCCAAGGAACTTGAAGCTTTCCTCCACCTCTACTGCGGTCCCGTCGATATGGATAAGGGGGTGCTCCCTCTGTTGTTTCCTGAAGTCCACAATCATCTCCTTTTGTTTTGTTGACGTTGAGTGAGAGGTTGTTTTCCAGGCACCACACTCCCAGAGCCCTCACCCTCCTCCTTGTAGGCCATCTCCCTGTAGGCCATCTCGTCATCGCAATCAAGCCTACTACTGTTGTGTTGTCTGCGAACTTGATGATTGAGTTGGAAGCGTGCTTGGCCAGGCAGTCATGGGTGAACAGGGAGTACAGGAGGGGGCTGAGCACGCACCCTCGTGGAGAGGGGGATTGTCACTCAAATTGAAGGAATAAGTTGAAAGTGTGAAGGATTTTTTGTTGTTGTTGTCATTGAAAGAATCTAGTGGGAGTCCAAGGATGGAGAGGGAGCTTGATGACTTAATATTCCCAATGACCTAATGCAAATTCTAATAGGTTCCAGGGGGAATCAAGAATGACTGACTACCTCCAAAAGCAATCAGATTTCTGCTAGTCTTATTGATAGCCAGGACTGTTCTCCTCTACCGTGAAATGACAAAGCTTCTTTGAAAAGGCATACACTGTTAGAATGTGATATTGCCATATAATTTCCTTTCCATTGAATGCCCTATCATTATGAGTCATGCGCAGTGCTTAATTTGTAAATCCGGAGGTGCCGGAACAAAAAGTGAGTAGGAGAGGGTTGTGGGGATCTCCGAGGTACCAGAACGAAGCATTGCATGTATATCATCACATTTGCGTAGTGGCATAGAGCAGCAGAGTAGAGGCGCTTACAGACATTTCACACTTCGGGAACATTTGCAGTAGCCTAGGGTGCTGGAAAAATGTGGCCTTTTTCTAAACATATTTCATGCAATTCTGCATCATTTTACATGACACTTTTTTAACACCGTACAAATTATCGGAATGACAGGCCTCTTTGACACTGACTGCCTCCCGAGTGGCTCAGTGGTCTAAGACACTGCATTGCAGTTGCTAGCTTTGCCACTAGAGATCTTGGTTCGAGTCCAGGCTCTGTCACAGCTGGCCGCGGCCAGGAGACCCATGGGGCGGCGCACAATTGACCCAGCGTCGCCCGGGTCAAGGGAGGGTTTGACCGGCAGCGATGTCCTTGTCCCATCGCACTCTAGCAACTCCTGCGGCGGGCCCGGACGCATACACGCTGACACGGTCGCCAGGTGTACGGTGTTTCCTCCGACACATTGGTGCGTCTGGCCTCCGGGTTAAGCGGCATTGTGTCAAGAAGCAGTGCGGCTTGGTTGGGTCGTGTTTCGGAGGACGCACGGCTCTCGACCTTCACCTCTCCCGAGTCCGTACGGGAGTTGCAGCGATGAGACAAGACTGTAACTACCAATTGGATACCACAAAATTGGGGAGAAAAGGCATAATATATATATATATATATATATATATATATATATATATATATATATATATATATATATATATATATATATATATATATATTAACAAAAGAAAAAAAGATTGAAACTGAGAATCTGAGATCAATATTAATGACCTTAAATCCATCAATAGCATAGGCCTAGTTGTGTGGAGAAGCACATTGTAGCCTACAATGTGAGGAGGAAATGAGTCTGCTTTCCAGTTTCACTGACTCGCCCAATGATGCTCAGCTTACTCACAGGTGATGGCTGATGTGTTTGTGCCAAAAGCCTATATTCCTCTCTTGTTTTACTTTGTAAAACAATTACTTCATCATTACTTTGTGAAATCACTTTGCAAAATGTGTTCTGGTACCTCGGAGCTCCCCAGCCCCCTCTCCCGCTCACTTTTTGTTCTGGCAACTCCCGATTTACAAATCAAGCACTGACTCATAGTGATAGGGAAATATTTGGAAGTTGATCAAATATTTTGGTAGCCTACAGCAGACAGACTAGTCTTCTCTTTTCAGCAGGAGCCGTTTGCTTTCCAACCTGTGTTTTTCCTTGCGATTTTGTATTTGAAATATTGAGAAAGGCCTGCTTTGTCTGCATTCTGTTCATTGACAGATTTGCCTCGCGTTCCTGACTGTAGGCGATGCCTAGTTATTGGGCTACACCCAATCCACAGCTAAATTATAGGCAGTCTGATGGTGTAGTAGGCTATTCGGACTTATTTAGTTTATTTCTGACAGACTGCAGTTATTTTATAACTTTGACAAATTTGATTTCCGATTTATCCCGGGTGCTGCAGTTCCTCCAGAACCCTTTCTGCGTCTATGATCCTATAAGGAAATACATTATGAAGTGCAACGCTGGAGAGATGAGAGTTGCAGAGTTGCAGTCTATCAGAGCAGAGAGAGGGAGAGAATACTGTAGAAAGGGAATCTCATTCTAATTCTGCGAGAGATAGAGTTGAGCTTCTCACACAGCCAGTGGGTCTCAAACAGGTTGTAATGTTGCTCAAACCATAAGCTCAGGCCGGTCCAACCCGAATATTCATACTATTATTATTATTCATATTATTATTATTATTCATATTATTATCATCGCTTTTATTCGAATTTTAACAAAATTTGAAAATGATTTTTCATGCCATGAGAGGTAGCGGATCTGTCAAAATAGGTTCCGGAATGAAATAGTCCAAAACGGAGATGGATCCTGTTCCGAATTATGAACTGGTCATGTGTCTGTTTTTAGCTATGACCCGATGGTGTACTGCTCTCGTTCTGGTTTGCGGAGTGAAAAGCTATTCTCTTTTTCTGGTTTGCACCTAATCTCTCTCGCTCTCTGTCGCGCGCTCTCTCTCGACTTCTTCCCCTCTTCTTTCTCTCGCTCGCTCTGAGAAACAGGAAATAACTTGACAGTCTTGACAATCATCTTATTCACTGACTTTCATACAGTTTATTCAACTTCAGGTTCGTTTGGATAGACGTTAGGAGATTGAGTTAAGCCAATGCGCTTGAAACCATGGCAATACGGTTCACCTTGGAGTAGCCTTCAAGTCTGCCAGTCCAATATTTTTCACCTACTTTATTATTAATTGATGACCTGTCCAAGGAAGGTGATTCCATGGTCCTTGATATGAGAGAATCACTATATAATTACTAACCCCATAGAATGTTGGTTATTCCACCTCGTTCTACGCATTTCAACTGAAAAGGAAGTAGCTCTGAGGTAAATGGGTAGTTTTAAAGTTTGGCTACTGCAAAGTAATAGTATACCTCTTAAAACAACAAGACCTTTTTATTTAATTTAATTTTGATCTCCTCTCCTCTGTTGTTATGGTATCCACATGCTATATTAATACAGTTACCATGTTGCAGGTGTCTCTGGACCAGTACCACACCGAGGAGGAGATCTACCAGCTGTCTCTACAGAGAGAGCCACGCAGTGCTAAACCAGCAGTGAGCGCTATGGGTCAATAGGAAACAAATGTGTCCTTATGGCCAATAAGAAGCCATTTAAAAAAAAATGTATTATATCTTGTAGATAGTTCATGTGTTTTTACAATTTAAATATGGAAGTCGATGTATTCTAATAGCTTATAGGAAACCAATGTGTTAATTTTCTCATGACATTTGAACACCCTTGCTCTCTCATGTTCAACTTTCCCTTTTATTGATTCTAGGAAGTCTCTGGAGAATTGATGCTCTTGTCTTCTCATTGGTCTGGCAGAACTCTGGCCCTGCCCCTGCCCCCGCTCCCGCCCCCAAGCCCTCTATGATTGACGAGTGGGCAGCGTCGGTGAAGCCCAAAGCAGACCCTGCGGTCATCAACAAACACATAGAGAAGATGGTGGACGTACGTTATGCTAGCTAAGGCTCTCTGTTTAGTTGAACCAACAAATTACAAGTTGTTGAAGGAACGTTATTGGCTTGGTACATAGTAGTTATCCTCTCCACTACCCTCTTATTAATAACAACAAGTCACAGGAATGACAACCATAGTACTCTTTGTTTTGAATGTCAGATATGTTGAAGTGATGTGTGTTTTCACGGTTACAGTCTGTCTTCAAGAACTTTGACACGGACGGGGATGGTCACATCTCCAGGGAGGAGTTTGAGATCATCAGGGACAACTTCCCCTACCTCAGCAAGTTTGGAGAACTGGACAAGAACCAGTGAGAGACAAAATTATCTTGGCAACTGCTACCATAGGCTACGTAGCAACAGTCACGTATAACTGATATTGTAACCATACTATGCGTAATAGTGTCACACAGATTAGGGAAGGAGACATTATGTTAATGTTCTCTTTCTCTCTGTCTGTCTGTGTGTCTCTCTCTCTCTGTCGCTGTCTCTCTCTGTCGCTGTCTCTCTCTGTCGCTGTCTCTCTCTGTCGCTGTCTCTCTCTGTCGCTGTCTCTCTCTGTCGCTGTCTCTCTCTGTCTCTGTCGCTGTCTCTCTCTGTCGCTGTCTCTCTCTGTCGCTGTCTCTCTCTCTGTCGCTGTCTCTCTCTCTGTCGCTGTCTCTCTCTCTGTCGCTGTCTCTCTCTCTGTCGCTGTCTCTCTCTCTGTCGCTGTCTCTCTCTCTGTCGCTGTCTCTCTCTCTGTCGCTGTCTCTCTCTCTGTCGCTGTCTCTCTCTCTGTCGCTGTCTCTCTCTCTCTGTCGCTGTCTCTCTCTCTCTGTCGCTGTCTCTCTCTCTCTGTCGCTGTCTCTCTCTCTCTGTCGCTGTCTCTCTCTCTCTGTCGCTGTCTCTCTCTCTCTGTCGCTGTCTCTCTCTCTCTGTCGCTGTCTCTCTCTCTCTGTCGCTGTCTCTCTCTCTCTGTCGCTGTCTCTCTCTCTCTGTCGCTGTCTCTCTCTCTCTGTCGCTGTCTCTCTCTCTCTGTCGCTGTCTCTCTCTCTCTGTCGCTGTCTCTCTCTCTCTGTCGCTGTCTCTCTCTCTCTGTCGCTGTGTCTCTCTCTGTCGCTGTGTCTCTCTCTCTGTGTGTGTCGCTGTGTCTCTCTCTCTGTGTGTGTCGCTGTGTCTCTCTCTCTGTGTGTCGCTGTGTCTCTCTCTCTGTGTGTCGCTGTGTCTCTGTGTGTCGCTGTGTCTCGGTCTCTGTGTGTCGCTGTGTCTCTCCCTCTCTGTGTCTGTGTCCCTGTGTGTCTGTCTGTCTCTCACTCTCTCTTTCTCATTCTCATTCTCTCACTCACCAGAGATGGGAAGATCAGCAGAGAGGAGATGATTGACTATTTCATGAAGGCCAGCTCTCTGCTCAACTGTAAGATGGGCTTCATCCACACCTTCACAGAGACCACCTACGTCAAGCCCACCTTTTGTGAACACTGCACTGGCTTTGTGAGTGCACTGTCAGTTTGACCATCTATAAATCCATCCTCACTCCTATGTACAACACAGATCCCTGCCTGAGTTAAATGGATTGATGAATTGATTGACAAAGGGATGCTTTTAATGCTGATATAGTCCCTTAGTCAAAATGGCTCTGGCTCTTTGAATACTCACTGCTATAGACTATTAGGTCCATATTCCCATACTATTCCCTGCTGTCTTTAAAAGTCATTTTTAAATGTATTGATTGAGGGACAGAATGGCGTGGATGGCTATGGTCACGTCTGGCCACCATGACTATGCAGCAATATTGTGGGAGTTCTAGACAAATACCTAATTACAACATTGGCACATTTTTATTTGACAAGGAAAAGACCCTTGACGTTAGAAACCCTGGCAAGAGGTCAGCAGGAAGTAGTCACCGTGCACATACAACCCAAGCAAAAATACAACACATTAAAGATCAATTGTAAAGGTAAATAAAATTGCCTTCCATCAGAGCTTGAAACTCAGCAAGCGATACCCTCTCCTCCTGTTCCAAAGTTTTTTTTGTTTTTTTGCGCAGCTGGCTCCAAGACAAAGGAGCATTATTAGGAGAATGATCCTTCTTCCCGTTTCAGTCCTGGTCTTTCGGAGCCGTGACAGATGGTAGCACCTGAGAACCGATACTAAGTGCCTGCGTTATTATTCGGCATCGTCATTGGGTCTGGTCTCAACCATGGCAATTATTTGGAGATACAGTTGATGGTAGTGAGATACTGGAGGTAATACAGCAGGCTCCTTGACAAGCCCTGTATTTCCCCCCCCCCCCCCACCCCTCCCTCCACATTGCTGTTTTTCATGTGGTGGTGAGAGGAGAGAGAGGTGTCAGAGGGCTTCAGAGGATCTCTGTTGTCTCACACAACGCCAGTGAGTCAGGGGGCTGTAATGAGGGCGAGAGTGTTGGCTTTGATACTGAACTGGGCGACAGCTCCTGAAATGGCACCAAAAACTCCTGACTGGTACAAAGACCGAGGGAAATGAGGTGCAACGCATTGAAAAACATACACCGTGACTCATACACACGTTCTCTCATCTTGCACACACACGTGTCCCCCCCCCCCCACACACACACTGCTGATTCACATGCCATTCAGAGAAAAATACTATGGAAAAATGGGGGGTGGGGGGGGGGGGGGGGGTTAGAAATGTGCAAAGCATTCCAGCTACTTCCTCTCTGCCTGCTTTCCTGTTGGCTTCGGGTCAAACATAATACCTAGGCTTCCAATTTTTCAGAGAGAACGCGGTGAGCAAAAAACAAGCTGCCCAGCACCATTTCTGAAGTTCAGTTGCCTTGGGTGACTCGGGCATAACTTCGTAACCCGACGTTGTTTTTAATGTCTCTCTTCTGACAGCCCCCCGCTGTCGTCTTATCACCTACTTAATGGAGCGAGAGCTTAAAGCTCTTGTGAATGGGTCTCTGTGCTCTCTGTGTCGTTCCAGCTGGGAGATGGAGGGTGCATCCATCATGGTATCCCATTCCCTATATTTTACCTGGGCCCTGGTCAAAAGTAGAGCACTACATAGGAACTGGGTTCCATTTGGTACACAGCCAGGGAGGGAGTGAGTGTTTGTTCTGCTCTGGGGGCTATAAGCTATACATGGGGCCAGCTGTAAGATTTGTGTTTAACGCTCTATTAGGCCATGTTTGTTGATATGAGACTTTGCCATGGGGACTCTCTCGAGGTCTTTTGTTCTTGGCGACTGGTGAGCGTTTTTGTAGTCCTCTATTGGTGTAGGAAAGGTGTAGTTTTTTGAAAGAAAAGGAATTCTCTTTGAACTTATGGCTGGTAAGTGTTTTGGTGGCATTGAGGCTCTCTGTCCGTGTGTGTGTGTGTGTGTGTAGGGTCAGGTTATTTTCTCGGTCCTCAGATCTCTGATGTGGCTGTGATCTCCTGGACAGGTCTTTCATGTCATTGTACCCCCGCGGTGGGCTCCTAGCGTCTGCTTGATCTCACCCCCCCCGTCCCACCCCCACCACCTCCTCCTTCCCAGTCTCTCCTCCACACCTCCCTCTGTTCCTGCACCTCCCCCTATCGTTCTTCCTCTCACGTTCTTGCTCTTTCTACCTCTAACGCTCGCTCTCTTTCGATCTGCCACTTCCTGTCCCTCGTTCTATTTCTACCTCACACTTTCTCTACTTCCCTCTTTCTTTCTACCTTGCTCCCTCTCCCCACGTCCACCTGTTTCTTCTCCGCATGTGTCATCCTCGTCTCTCTCTGATCCCTGTCACTCTGCCCTAATCGGTCACTAGACGTCCGGCCTTTGTCTCCATGTGCCAAGAATTTCACGAAGAGAAGTCACAAATAACTTCTCTCTCTTTCTCCCTAGATATGGGGCTTCTACAAACAGGGATACAAGTGTAAAGGTAAGATAATCAATACATTTAGCTAACTTGAATAGTTCAAATTGCTATGAAATAAAATAAAATTATAGATTCATCACCCGAACCAAAGGGGTCTTTGAGCTTCATGTCAACAGCGTGGAAGCCATGGTAAATATCTCAGACTACATTACAGTGGCAAGAAAAAGTATGTGAACCCTTTGGAAATACCTGGATTTCTGCATAAAATGGTCATAAAATTTGATCTGATCTTCATCTGGGTCACAACAATAGACAAACATAGTCCACTTAAACGAATAACACACAAACAATTATGCGTTTTCATGTCTTTATTGAACACACCGTGTCAACATTCACAGTGCAGGGTGGGAAAAGTATGTGAACCCTTGGATTTAATAACTGGTTGACCCTCCTCAGCAATAACCTCAACCAAACTTTTTCTGTGGTTGTGTATCAGACCTGCACAACGGTCAGGAGGAATTTTGGACCATTCCTCTTTACAAAACTGTTTCAGTTCAGCAATATTCTTGGGATGTCTGGTGTGAACTGCTCTCTTGAGGTCATGCCAAGCACCTCAATCGGGTTGAGGTCAGGACTCTGACTGGACCACTCCAGAAGGCGTATTTTCTTCTGTTGAAGCCATTCTGTTGATTTTACTTCTATGTTTTGGGTCGTTGTCCTGTTGCATCACTCAACTTCCATTGAGCTTCAATTGACAGACAGACAGCCTAACATTCTCCTGCAAAATGTCTTGATAAACTTGAGTTCATTTTTCTGTTGACGATAGCAAGCTGTCCAGGCCCTGAGGCAGCAAAGCAGCCCAAACCATGATGCTCCCTCCACCAGACTTTACAGTTTTGATGTTGCTGTGCTATGCCTTTTTTTTCTCCTCACATAGTGTTGTGTGTTCCTTCCAAACAACTCAACTGTAGTTTCATCTGTCCACAGAATACTTTGCCAGTAGCGCTGTGGAACATCCAGGTGCTCTTTTGCAAATTTCAGACGTGCAGCAATGTTTTTTTAGGACAGCCGTGGCTTCTTCCCTGGTGTCCTCCCATGAACACCATTCTTGTTTAGTGTTTAACGTATCGTAGACTCGTCAACAGAGATGTTAGCATGTTCCAGAGATTTATGTAAGTCTTTAGCTGACACTCTAGGATGCTTCTTAACCTCATTGAGCATTCTGCGCTGTGCTCTTGCAGTCATCTTTGCAGGATGGCCACTCCTAGAGAGAGTAGCAACATTGCTGAACTTACTCCATTTATAGACAATTTGTCTTACCACGGACTGATGAACATCAAGGCTTTCAGAGATACTTTTGTAACCCTTTCAGCTTTATGCAAGTTAACAATTATTGATCTTAGTTCTTCTGAGATCTCTTTTGTTCAAGGCAATGCTTCTTGTGAAAAGCAAACTTAAATTTTGTGAGTTTTTTTTTTGGGGCAAGGCAGCTCTAACCAACATCTTCAATCTCGTCTCATTGATTGGACTCCAATTAGCTTTTGGAAAAGTCATTAGCCTTGGGGTTCACATACTTTTTCCAACCCACACTGTGAATGTTTAAATGATGTATTCAATATAGACAAGACAAATACAGTAATTTGTGTTATTAGTTTAAGCACACTATGTTTGTCTATTGTTGGGACTTAGATGAAGATCAGATCAAATTTGATGACCAATTTGTGCAGAAATCCAGGTAATTCCAAAGGGTTCACATACTTTTTTTGCCACTGTACATTACCCCCTTACAGGGCTCCCTTTGAGAACACTTGAACAGAGCACACAGGATCATAAAATACACCTTTGTGGTTTGAGGGTCTCCGTCGCGCCACTGTTTTGTAGAAGCTGTCTCAAGGGTAGACACATTGTAGAAACATACAAGTCACATGCACAAACACACATGCACATGTCACACTCCCGCTAGCACCAACCCACAGTAGCATACACCTGAACTCTGTCTGCACAACGCTTGGTACTCAGTAGACTGTGTCTGTCTCTCAGCTGCATCCCAAATGGAACCCTGTTCCCTATGTAGTGCACTACTTTTGATCCGAGACCTATGGGCCCTAGTCAAGTGGTGCTCTACGTAGGGAATAGGGTGCAGTTTGGGATGCAACTTCAGTGTGTCTGCTCTACTCTGCCGAGTGCCTTAATGAGATGTGTGGAAGTCAATGAGAGGTCCCAGCCATTCATTTCCATTACCATTGTTAGCCCCAGTCGCCGAGTGGGAGAGACGATGGCGGCGGATAATTGAAATGAATTGGCTTGTCGCAGATGGTGTGTGTGTGTGTGTGTGTGTGTGTGTAGTCTGAATCAGTCTGGGTGTTGTAGACATTTATCGAATCTAACCTTCGCTGATGTGGACGTTTTACTGAGAGCGAGAGGTGTTTAGAAATCAATGAGTGAGTGAGTGCACGAATGGGAGAGTGTGTGTGAATGACTCTGAATCTCTTTCTCTGCCACCCTGGACATCCCTGCTCCCTCTTTCCTGCCTACTTCCAGAGTGTCCTTCATTGTCAGAGCTGTTGTCAGGGTCTGTCTGCATGGCCGTGTGTGTGTGTGTGTCAGTGTGCGTGTGCACTGTGTGTATGAGCACCTACCTCTCACCACTCGCTCTTCCCTTTGCCCCAATGTTTATTTTTGCACCCCTCCGTCTTTCTTAAACTTTGCCTCCCTCTCCTCCCCATCCCTGATCTCTCGACCCTCCTTTACTTCACACTCGTTCCCTCCAACTCTCTCGCCCTTCCCGTCTAAACCGGGCTTCTTCCCTCGTTCCTTCTCATCCTCCTCTCTCCCCATCTCGTTCTCGCTTTGTCTCCCTCCCTCGGACAGCTTGTGGAATTAACTGTCACAAGGCGTGTCAAGGTCGTCTGGCGGTGGAGTGTCGTAAACGGACCAAGAGCATTAGCCACGAGCACGCACCCTCTCTCCAGGCACGATCCTACAGCTTCCCCCCTCCGGCCAACAGCCCACCCAGCCTACAGAACACAGGTGAGAGACCCCGCCCCCCCCTTTTCAACCTCCAATCCGGTTCTACTAATACTATGTCCGCATCTCACCAGGATTCTTCAGATTTGGGGTCACTCAAGAACCGGTAGCATCATACTTCAGCCAGGTTGTCTTTACAGAAGGTTATGAGATGGAATGGTACAGTATGTTTTAGGGCTGACACCGATTAGTTGACAGATTAATTGTTTGAACGATAGGCTGTTGGTCAATGGAGATTTTGTTGTTGTTGTCGAGCAATAGCATTGTGTGTGTGTGTGAGATATACATACATACATACATACATACATACATACATACATACATACATACATACAGTACAATTATGTAGTAACCCAAAAAATATATTTTATATCATTCAAAGTAGCCACTCTTTGCCTTGATAACAGCTTTGCACAATGTTGGCATTCTCTCAACCAGCTTCACCTGGAATGCTTTTCCAAGAGTCTTGAAGGAGTTCTCACATATGCTGAACACTTGTTGGCTGCTTTTCTGTCACTCTGCGGTCCAACTCATCCCAAACCATCTCAGTTGGGTTGAGGTTGGGTGATTGTGGAGGCCAGGTCATCTGATGCAGCACTCCATCACTCTCCTTCTTGGTCAAATAGCCCTTACACAGCCTGGAGGTGTGTTAGGTCATTGTCCTGTTGAAAAACAGTTGACAGTGCCACTATGCGCAAACCTGATGGGATGGCGTATCGCTGCAGAATGCTGTGGTAGCCATGCTTGGTTATGTGTGCCGGGATGCTGGTCTGGTACAGTGTCATTGTTCCTTTTCCCATCTTAATCTTTTATTTTTATTGGCCAGTCTGAGATATGGCTTTTTCTTTGCAACTCTGCCTAGAAGGCCAGCATCCCGAAGTTGTCTCTTCGCTGTTGACGTTGAGACTGTGGCTTAATTCGTGTGAAAATATACGTTTGTGCCACTTAATTCATAGGAAAATAAAAAAAATTGGGGGGGGGGGGAAGAACTTATGAACAATTTTTTGTAAGTTATTGGAGCAATGCATTTTTGGGCAATGGTGCCATTTTTTTGTGTCCCACACTTATTTATATGAAAACAAACGTTAACATCCCAATATTGTTAATCAACCAGGTTGTCCCCGAAATACTTACGATATAATAGTAGCCTGACGTTTATTTTTTTTATTGATTCCAATGCTGTTTTCTATGCTTGTTTTCACTTAGCACCAGTATCCCAAAGTATTATATCAGATTGAGGGTTACCAGATTGGAGTAAAAAGCTGTATTTGTCTGTGTTTTTTGTGGTATCGATGAAGGAAACTGATTGGGGAATTGGGATACATTTTCATGATGGGAAACTAATTCATCAATAAATGTGGGGAAACAAAGACCTGCCAAAAAACAAAAAAAAAATGTTTTGGTTTAAATTCTCCTGGTGCACCTGCATGGGATTTGCAGCTATAACGAGTCTGGACTATGATCAATTAAGCCATATCAATGCAGTTAAACAGGTTCATGTAAAATAATGAATTATGTTGGCTTAGACTTATGGCACTTCCAAGGCCAGTTTCATGATGATTATTACGGCCGTGTCGATCATGTTATATACTTAGGCTATTGTAACGAGGCATATGCCAGCAATCGTCGGCCTACTGCATCTGCCCAGAGGAATACTAGGCTTTTGATGGCAATGGCCGTTAGAGCTGATTTTGCCACTCATGAGCCCTGGTTAGAGTCTACAACAGGGACTCTAACCAGGGAACCAGCAGAAGATAGTGCAAGCTTCATTGGTAGCAGTGTTGGGATATGATCTAGTGGTGGGAAGCATTCTGTTTTTCAACATTGTGTTGGGCGTAATTGCATTGATATATCTAGTGAACGATGGATAAGCAACAATGGGCGTGACAGATGGAAGTAGCCACTACAGGTGTGACCAAGCCTTACGTCAAAGTTCCTTGACGCTGAATGGAAAGTGCATTGCCCTGGCCAGTTATTCAGAAGTAAAATCCTCTGTGGCGGTCTCAATTACATAAGTTAACTTACCAGTAATGTGAATCACACTTGATCCATCCGGTTATCGAATGAGATGGATGATGGATTTTCGACGGCCTAGAATCGAGGTCTTTCCCAGGTCATGGAGGGCGAAGCAAGGCCCCTCTTGGTTCTCATTGGCGAGACTGAACTCAAGTTAGTGGTTACGGTGCATTCGGAAAGTATTCAGACCCCTTCACTTTCCCCACATTTTGTTACGTTACAGCCTTATTCTACAATGGATTAAATAAAAAATGCCCCATAATGACAAAGTGAAAACTGGTTTTATTTATAAAAAAAAAACAAAAAACAGATACCTTATTTACACAAGTATTCAGACCCTTTGCTATGAGACTCAAAATTGAGCTCAGATGCATATTAGAGTCCACCTATGGTAAATTCAATTGATTGGACATGATTTGGAAGTCACCTATCTATTTAAGGTCCCACAGTTGACAGTGAATGTCAGAGCAAAAACCAAGCCATGAGGTCGAAGGAATTGTCCGTTAAGCTCAGATACAGGATTGTGTCGAGGCACAGATCTGGGGAATGATACCAAAACATTTCTGCAGCATTGAAGGTCCCCAAGAAGACAGTGGCCTCCATCATTCTTAAATGGAAAAAGTTTGGAACGACCAAGACTCTTCCTGAGCAATTGGGGTATAAAGGCCTTGGTCAGGGAGGTGACCATGAACCCAGTGGTCACTCTGACAGAGCTCCAGAGTTCCTCTGTGGAGATGAGAGAACCTTCCAGAAGAACAACCATCTCTGCAGCACTCCACCAATCAGGCCTCCATGGTAGAGTGGCCAGACAGAAGCCAATCCTCAGTTAAAGGCACATGACAGCCCGCTTGGAGATTGCCAAAAGGCATCTAAAGGTCTCTTACCATAAGAAACAAGATTCTCTTGTCTGATGAAACCAAGATTGAACTCTTTGGCCTGAATTCCAAGCATCACGTCTGGAGGAAACCTGGCACCATCCCTACGGTGAAGCATGGTGGTGACAGCATCATGCTGTGGGGATGTTTTTCAGCGGCAGGATCGAGAGAAAGATGAACGGAGTAGAGTTCAAGGATTTCTCTGATGAAAACCTGCTCCAGAGCGCTCAGGACCTCAGACTGGGGTGAAGGTTCACCTTCCAACAGGACAACAACCATAAGCACACAGCCAAGACAATGCAGGAGTAGCTTCGGGACAAGTCTCTTTGTCCTTGAAGGGCCCAGCCATCTGATCGAACATCTCTGGAGAGACCTGAAAATAGCTGTGCAGCGACACTCCCCATCCAACCTGACAGAGCTTGAGAGGATCTGCAGAGAAGAATGAGAGAAACTCCCCAAATACAGGTGTGGCAAGCTTGTATCATCATACCCAAGAAGACTCGAGGCTGCAATCGCTGCCAAATGTGCTTTAACAAAGTACTGTGTAAAGGGTCTGAATACTTATGTAAATGTCATATTTCATTTTTTTTATTTATAATACATTTGCAAAAAATTCTAAACCTGTTTTTGCTTTGTCATTATGGGGTATTGTGTGTAGATTGATGAAGAATAAAACCAGTTTAATCCATTTTCCAACGTGGAAAAAGTCAGTGATCTGAATACTGCACTGTATATGTCAGACTGTCTTATTGCTGCTGACATTGCCCATCATGTATTGCGCTAACTTTCAAAAGATTGTTCTGAAGTTTGCCCCCAAAAGTATTTTCCTGTGAATTAAGTCACAGAAAAGTGTGTCTTTTTACACAAATTAAGGCACAAAAACACACAGGAAATCTGCTGAAATGCTTTTTGTACATATTTGCATGAATTCAGTGTGGGATCGTGTTTACCATTAGCATGTAGATCAAATGATTGACAAAGGAATCATCAAACAAAACTACCCATTCTGCCATGCTGCCTTTTCAATGCGTTCTGTGTCTCTCTTTGCACTGTCTCCACCAATAGTTGTGCAAAAAGAGAGCCAGTAGACTGTATAGCAGGTAACCATGGCCACTGACACTTGCTCTCTCCCTTTTGCGCTTCCTCGCTCTCTTCCTCGCTCGCTCTTCCTCCCGCACGCTCGCTCTTTCTCTCTAGCGTTCTTTCTCTCTCGCTCTCTTTCTTCTCTAGTGCTCTTTCTTTCTCTCTCTCGCTCTCTTTCTTCTCTCGAGCTCTTTCTTTCTCTCTCTCTCGAGCTCTCTTTCTTCCCCTCTCGCTCTCTCTCTTCTCTCGCTCTCTCTCTTCTCATGCTCTCTCTTTCTTCTCTCGCTCTCGCTCTCTTTCTTCTCTCGCTCTCTTCTCTCGCTCTCTTTCTTCTCTCTCTCTTTCTGCTCTCGCTCTCTCTTTCTTCCCCTCGCTCTCTCTTTCTTCCCCTCTCGCTCTCTCTCTTCTCTCGCTCTCTTTCTTCCCCTCTCGCTCTCTCTTCTCTCGCTCTCTCTCTTCCCCTCTCGCTCTCTCTTCTCTCGCTCTCGCTCTTTCTCTCTCGCTCTCTCTTCTCTCGCTCTCTCTTCTCTCGCTCTCTCTTCTCTCGCTCTCGCTCTTTCTCTCTCGCTCTTTCTCTCTCGCTCTTTCTCTCTCGCTCTTTCTCTCTCGCTCTTTCTCGCTCGCTCTTTCTCGCTCGCTCTTTCTCGCTCGCTCTTTCTCGCTCGCTCTTTCTCGCTCGCTCTTTCTCGCTCGCTCTTTCTTTCCCTCTCGCTCGCTCTTTCTTTCCCTCTCGCTCGCTCTTTCTTTCCCTCTCGCTCGCTCTTTCTTTCCCTCTCGCTCGCTCTTTCTTTCCCTCTCGCTCGCTCTTTCTTTCCCTCTCGCTCGCTCTTTCTTTCCCTCTCGCTCGCTCTTTCTTTCCCGCTCGCTCGCTCTTTCTTTCCCGCTCGCTCGCTCTTTCTTTCCCGCTCGCTCGCTCTTTCGCTCTCTTTCTTTCCCTCTCGCTCTCTTTCTTTCCCTCTCGCTCTCTTTCTTTCCCTCGCGCTCTCTTTCTTTCCCTCGCGCGCTCTCTCTCTTTCTCTCTCTTTCTCCCTCTCTTTCTCTCTCTTTCTCCCTCTCGCGCTCGCTCGCTCTTTCTCCCTCTCGCGCTCGCTCGCTCTTTCCCCCTCTCGCGCTCGCTTGCTATTTCCCCCTCTCGTGCTCGCTTGCTCTTTCCCCATCTCTCGCTCTTTCCCCCTCTCTCGCTCTTTCCCCCTCTCTCGCTCTTTCCCCCTCTCTCGCTCTTTCCCCCTCTCTCGCTCTTTCCCCATCTCTCGCTCTTTCCCCCTCTCTCGCTCTTTCCCCCTCTCTCGCTCTTTCCCCATCTCTCGCTCTTTCCCCATCTCTTGCTCTTTCCCCCTCTCTCGCTCTTTCCCCATCTCTCGCTCTTTCCCCCTCTCTCGCTCTTTCCCCATCTCTCGCTCTTTCCCCATCTCTCGCTCTTTCCCCCTCTCTCGCTCTTTCCCCCTCTCTCGCTCTTTCCCCCTCTCTCGCTCTTTCCCCATCTCTCGCTCTTTCCCCCTCTCTCGCTCTTTCCCCCTCTCTCGCTCTTTCCCCCTCTCTCGCTCTTTCCCCCTCTCTCGCTCTTTCCCCATCTCTCGCTCTTTCCCCCTCTCTCGCTCTTTCCCCCTCTCTCGCTCTTTCCCCCTCTCTCGCTCTTTCCCCCTCTCTCGCTCTTTCCCCCTCTCTCGCTCTTTCCCCCTCTCTCGCTCTTTCCCCATCTCTCGCTCTTTCCCCCTCTCTCGCTCTTTCCCCCTCTCTCGCTCTTTCCCCATCTCTCGCTCTTTCCCCATCTCTCGCTCTTTCCCCCTCTCTCGCTCTTTCCCCATCTCTCGCTCTTTCCCCCTCTCTCGCTCTTTCCCCATCTCTCGCTCTTTCCCCATCTCTCGCTCTTTCCCCCTCTCTCGCTCTTTCCCCCTCTCTCGCTCTTTCCCCCTCTCTCGCTCTTTCCCCATCTCTTGCTCTTTCCCCCTCTCTCGCTCTTTCCCCCTCTCTCGCTCTTTCCCCCTCTCTCGCTCTTTCCCCCTCTCTCGCTCTTTCCCCCTCTCTCGCTCTTTCCCCCTCTCGCTCTTTCCCCCTCTCTCGCTCTTTCCCCCTCTCTCGCTCTTTCCCCCTCTCTCGCTCTTTCCCCCTCTCTCGCTCTTTCCCCCTCTCTCGCTCTTTCCCCCTCTCTCGCTCTTTCCCCCTCTCTCGCTCTTTCCCCCTCCCTCGCTCTTTCCCCCTCTCTCGCTCTTTCCCCCTCTCTCTTTTTGTTTGGTAATAATTTAGTTGGACCAGATTTTCTGAGTGCTGTCCTGAGGCTTTGTTGGGTTGGTGGTGGATAATGAACTTAGCCTCAGGACCAGCTGGATGAGGGGACTTTGTCTATCATCTCTTGGCATTTCAGGGCTTTGTAGTGGTAGGCGGTCTCTTGTTTTTAGGTGGTTATAGAATTTGATGCCTTGTTTTGGGGTATTAATTAGTAATGGATATTGGCCTGCCTGCATTATTCATATTTTTCTCCCTCCTTCTCACTCAGTGATTGTAGAGGAAGACCTAGAGGCTGTGGAGGAAGGAATGTTTGATATCCATCTATAACCAGGTGAGAAGGAAATGGTTTCCTCTTCCCTAACTTACCCCAATACGCCTGGCCTGTGATGTATGCAGTGCATTCGGAAAGTATTCAGACCCCTTCACTTTTTCCACATTTTGTTACGTTACAGCCTTATTCTAAAATAGATTCAATCCCCCCCCCCCCGTAAATCTACACACCCCATAATGACAAAGCAAAAATGGGTTTAAACATTTTAGCAAATGTTTTTATATTTATAAGTCGGAAGTTTACATACACTTAGGTTGGAGTCATTAAAACTTGTTTTTCAACCATTCCACAAATTTCTTGTTAACAAACTATAGTTTTTGCAAGTCGGTTAGGACATCTACTTTGTGCATGACACAAGTCATTTTTCCAATAAACTGTTTACAGACAGATTTATTTCACTTATAATTCACTGTGTCACCCAAGTGGGCTGTCATGTGCCTTTTTACTGAGGAGTGACTTCTACTATAAAGGCCTGGTTAGTGGAATTCTGCAGAGATGGTTGTCCTTCTGGAAGGTTCTCCCATCTCCACAGAGGAACTCTGGCGCTCTGTCAGAGTGACCATCGGGTTCTTGGCCACCTCCCTGACCAAGGCCTTTCTCCCCCGATTGCTCAGTTAGGCCAGCTCTAGGAATAGTCTTGGTGATTACAAACTTCTTCCATTTAAGAATGATGGAGGGCACTGTGTGCTTGGTGACCTTCAATGATGCAGAAGTTGTTTAGTACCCTTTCCCCAGATCTGTGCCTCGACACAATCCTGTATCGGAGCTCTGCGGACAATTCCTTCAACCTCATGGCTTGGTTTTTGCTCTGACATGCACTGCCAACTGTGGGACCTGATATAGACAGGTGTGTGTCTTTCCAAATCATGTCCAATCAATTGAATTTACCACAGGTGGACTCCAATCAAGTTGTAGAAACATCTCAAGGATGATCAATGGAAACAGGATGCACCTGAGCTCAATTTCAGGTCTCATAACAAAGGGTCTGAATACTTATGTAAGTAAGGTGTTTTTATTTTTAGTACATTTGCAAAAAAATCGAATCTGTTTTCACTTTTTCAAGAGGTAGATTGAAGAGTCTGTTTCTGATTGAAAAGTCTGTAAAATAACAATGTGGAAAAAGTGAAGGGGACTGAATACTTTCCAAATGCACTGTACCTTCAGCCGTTCTGTAATTACTAAAATGGTCAAACTTTGTCGGCCCACTAGCCAATGACTTAAGTTGCCTAATGTGATTTCAATGAACAATCATTTGGAGTTTTCAAGTACCGGTAGTCAGATTGAATGACTCTTCTCTTTTGATTACTTTCCTAGAAGTCTGCATTCAGCCTAACACAGCTGGGAGGAAACAACAGAAGATGTGAGCCAGAAGCATAGCCTACTATGGCGACCTTATTGCCGGAGTCTGTTCAGAAGGGTGCAATCTGTCATCTAGAACAGACACGATTCCCTCTTCTATATGACAGACAATCATATCTCCTCTACGTAATGGATTTCTGAGTCTGAACATTGCATGTAGAAATGTAATGAATAGAGCAGACACGATTCCCTCTTCTTTGACAGACAATCATGTCTGCTCTCTTCATTCCATTTCTATTTCCAACGTTCAGACTGTCTCGGATAGAAATCCATTATGTAGAGCAGATAAGATTGTCTGTTGTGTAGAAGAGGGACTGGTGTAAGCTCTTCATTCCATTTCTATCTGCAATGTTCAGCGTGTTTCACATCACTGACTGAACACCCCCGGTGAGACTTCCAGAGAGAGAAGAAATTGCACTGAACCCAACACAGGATACAGACATGCTGTCACATCGTGGACAAAAACTGCAACTGCATATCTTCAAGCACTCAATACTTCTTCCTCTGTGTATCTCAACTCCCTTTAAACAAGTGAATGTGATTTTTGACGAGAATATCTTTCTATGTTAAATCTGCATTTTAGATTCTGGATATGGGCCCATGTTTTCATCTCTTACATAGTTTTAAGCACTGAATATAGAAAAAAATCCACATAATTGTATTTTCAGGGTAGAGATGTCATTGGGTTAGTGTAATGTTATTGCCTCCAAGTTTCAGTGGTGTTGTGTTTTCAGTGCATTTAGCTGTACATTATTCTAAATTACTAACCTAAATGTCTCTCCAAAATACAAGAGGTGCTGTTGTTGCCAAGAAAGAATGTATAGGCTAGATGCCACCCGGACTTCCGTCTTTCTGAGAAAGCTTTGTTTTTGTCTTAGTAGTTTGTCCTCTTGTTGATTTTAGTGAATGGTATGAGAGAAATTTCAAACACCCATGTGTTCGTTGTCCGAGATGAAATGTTTCAGCTCCCGATCTAACTGTTGACTGCGTTCCTGGATTGGGAATCTCACTTGGCGCTATCTCGACAGCAACAATATCAACGACCCAAATGGACTGTGGGAAAACTCCAGAATTGGAGTATTATTTGAATGCTGACGTATTTCCCGCCCTCCTGTTACCTGAATATTAATGACTGTTCTATGGTAATTTGACTGTGGTGCGTATGTGGTTATTATGGTCTGTCTCGGTGCATGGGCCACTGTACCTTTCCTCTCTGTAACTTTGGATGTAGTTTGAAACCGTGAATATTATATATCGTCCTGAGATTTGAACTCTATTTTATGAGACATGTTAAAGACTGTATTTTATCCTCCTGAGACCCAGTAAAAAAAAAGGGGATGGAAAAAGGGGTGTTTTGTTTGAACAAATATGATTTGTTATTTGATGTGCACTGTAGTGGATATAAGCGGGTGATAGTAAATATGGAACAGTACAGTAAGTGAAGAGCATAGTTGATGTCCACTACAGAGGACTTTAATGAACACGCTCTTATTGTTTCTTCTTTTTTTTTTAACCAAGGAGAGAAAGTTGCATGTGATATCATTGAAACTCCCATAACGTCCTCTCAAAGGTAGAACAGCACATAAAGTAACTGACCCGTGATTCCAGATTTGTATGAAATGTGACCTATGATTAATTACAATATGAGTCAAATAGTTTACCTTAAAAAAAAAAATGTAATTAAGTATGTTTAAAATAAGCTTTTCTGTGTTTGAATGGTGTGGCCGTTTACCCGGTCATAAAAAAAAAAATATGATGAACATAGGTCGCTGATTGGCCAGCTCATCTTCCGCTGGAGTATGACAATCATAAGCTGAGGAAATAACATGCATTTAATTTTTTTTTTTTTTTTTTTACAATTTATGCTTTGGCTACATAGGAGTATAGGACAAGTCAACTACATTATTTGGGTTTGAGTTAACAGAATATGAACTTTTAAATGTTTTTTAACATGTATGGCCTCCGAGATAAGGACCAACAATTAATGTCCATTAAGAGTGGATAAAAATGAATTGCTGGGCATTAGGAGGATATCCAATATGCTTCTGATTCCATCGAGGTGATCCACTCTTGCCAAATGTATTTTCTGTGTATTTTTATGTAGCACGCATATATATCTTCTTTTTTTATGGCAATATGAAATCCTATAGGCGAGTGTCCTAAATGTAGTAGTTTGGGGTCTATAAGAGCCCTACAGTGGAGGTGTCATAAAAAACCCATAAAACCTAGCGGTCAACAGAGAAATGTGTTTTTCTGCCATACAATTTTTCCCAAAGGTGATTTCAGAAACACTTCAAATAAGGGTCAGGTTTCGTGTAGACTTACCCTGGCGTGACGTGTTGATAACCACATAAAGAAATGTAGCCAATGTATTCATTACTAAATGTTAGCTAACATTAGATAGTTCATCCAGAGATTTTGACCTTTGCCATGATTCGGCAGTCTTGTTCAGATAATCATGGCCTTGTAGTTCTTTTAATGATAGCCACATTAGCAGCTAATTAGCATTTCATTTTTTGGGGAGTAAATACAGGTGAATATTTTTTATAAAAGTCACCTTGTCCTAGAGAGATTTACACGGTTGTCAAAACGTCACGCCAGGGTAAGCCTCCACGAAACACAGACCTTAATTGAAGTGTTTTTAAAATACCCTTTGGGAGAAATGAATGGTGGAAAAACAATTGGAACCATTAACCTGTTTGACTGCTAGGTTTTATGGGTATTATGACTCATACCCTCTGAGGAATACGAGTTTGAGTCCCCCATTGTCGGCTGCTTTGTACCTTTGAATGAAGTTCTTCCTCTGAATGGCTTTCATCAATACTGAATAGTATATCCTGCTTCCTTCCACAAAACCAAACTTCCAACCTGCCCTTGTCAGTCTGTCCTGGACAAGGTTCTCAATTGTTACCGTAAGTGAATGAATGAACACTTTAAACTGATATCATGTAAGTCATTCTTTGGATATATATCAGCTTTTTCTTAGTGTTAAATGCGGAATGCATTGCTATACTATGTTTTAAATAAGGATTTACAACATGACTAGCAGCACTGCTACCCAATAAAGCATTGTCTCTTTCTCTCTGTGTGTGTGTGTGTATGTGTGTGTGTGTGTGTTGGGACTCAAACATAATTCTTGTCGAAAGTTCAGATCCAACACACATTTTTTACCGTATTGTACTATCGAGATACGATGCCCAGTATTGGAATTCTTACACAGCCAGATTCAATGTATTCTCTAATTACCCAAGAAATTAAGTCAACAGCTATTTGAATGCTCCGTTTTCATCTCACATGTTGGTCCAATAGAGTATTGATTTCTTTTGTAGCTATATTCATCTTTACACAGGCTTAAATTCCATTCCAATGCTATTATATTTCCTATTTCTAAACGCTCTCATGTGGGATGAGAAGAGAGTTCTCTTCACCTTGCGCTATCGGGGATCTGTGTGAGTGCGTTTCTTTATTGATTGAGTGGGGAGGTTTCACTTATTTTCTTAGCTGGGTGTAATTACATCAGCAGAGTTGTTAAGGACTGTCTGAACAGATGGTTGTACTGGCCTTAGACACACACACACACACACACCTGCTTCGACACCTAGACTCAACTCTTACAAATGCATACCGTAAGTTATATAGTGATCTGATTACATCACGGCGCTGCTGTTGTGATTTTGTCAGACAAAACAAAGGTTAAAAAGTCTGAAGAGAAACCAAGCACAGTAGTTAGACGTTTGGTTTTGTTTTCCTTCCAATGCTTAGATACTTAAAGGGATCGTGAGAGATTTAAGCAATTAAGCCCTTTTTCTACATTCTAACTCACGGAAGTCTACCAGAACAACTGGGACTAGGCCCGTTATTGTTACTTTCCACTCAGCTACATAAAACCCCAGCCTGATAACAGTCATTTAGATGTGGCCCTGAGTGATATTGATCTCAATAGACTGAAATGAAGGAAATCTAATAGCGGCACGGCTAATTACGTTGTAATGAAGGCTGCAGGAAATAGCCTTTCGTTGTTAGCCAATTTCCCTCGGCGACCTTGATGTGAAAGAATTCTAAGCTCTTTGAGAAGACTGGTTCAATAGAACAAGCACAGGTAAGTAATAAGCCCAGTTGATATTCAGGCTACCATGTTTTAGGACTTTGGCGTCCATATTAGGACAGCCTTGCATGCTTTCTAGAACGGGCACACACGGTGCCATATTGCGCATGTTGATTTTGTCCATCCACACCAGATGCGATCAGAACATGCAGATTGAAATATCAGAACGAACTCTCAACCAACTATATTCATTTGGGGACAGGTCGAAACACATAAAACATTCATGGACATTTAGCTAGCTAGCTTGCTGTTGCTAGCTTATTTGTTCTAGGGTATAAACATTGGGTTGATATTTTACCTGAAATGCACAAGGCCCTTTTTTCTGGATCTTTGTAGAATTTTGACCCATTTTGAATCACACAAAATAGTGTGTTTCTCTACTCTGACAATCAATCCGCAGATAAAAAGCGAAACCTAGTTATTTTCTAGTAATCGCGCCTCTCTGGTCTTCTTTTTCTTCTGTGGACTTTATATGGGGGTTGGCAACCATCTTTAAGGTGCTTTACCACCCCCAACTGGACTGGGGTTAATCTTTCAGTCACCCACGTGGGTATATGCTCCTAAAAAACAATGAGGAGATAGGAGAGGCGGGCTATGCTGATGCTTGGTGTCGCACGCTAGCTGTTTGGATGTAATTATTGAATAACATGTATGTGTACATTTATTTTGCAACACTCACCCATGCTTCGCGAGCGGTGTGGTCAGCATGTTAGTCTTAACGGGAGTTGAAGCTGTCCTAACCTTATTGGCCCTATTTTGATGTGCAGTGCACTTTAGACCTGGGTCAAATGCTTAAGCTGGACTTGATTTAGTTTGCCCATTATGGAAACATTGGAATATTCCAGTGCATCTCAAAATACTCAAGTATTTGACCCAAAATACCATCAGAGTATTAGGTAGTTATTCATGAAAAATACCTTCAAGTGTAGGCTGTGTTGGTTGCCATGGCTATGGATAAAATTGAGTACATGAGTGAGTGACAGGTTTGATTTCATGTAGCCTGTATACAGGTGTAAATAATATTGACATTGTTAGAGTAGTAGGGTTCTCATGTTTCTCATTTTGAAATAATGAACATTATTGATTTTAATGTCGACTCAACAAACAGCTTGAGAGCATAGCGAACAGAGTTTTTTTCTCCTTGAAAAATGATGAAAACACATAGTGTATTTACAGAGATTACACTGCCCCTAGTGGCAATGAAACGTATATGTACCCACATCAATATGAGCACCACTAGTACCATAATAGACCACTTGATGACGGTATTGAGCTGTTAAAGCGATAAGCAGTCACTCCAGGGCACCGTCATTGGGGAGCAAGAGCATTCCACAGAGAGGAAATGTATATAAAACATTTTCTGTCACGAGGAAAGGGTAGAATCCCTATAAACAACTTAATAAACGTTTTGTATTCATAAAATCAGTAACTTTGTTTTACAAACTTGCTCTCTCACATATGCACGCTCACCTCTTCACCATGGCCTACACATGGCCCGCCACCCCCCCCCCCCCCACACACACACACAAACTTTGAAAATGTAATCAACGTTTTTTGGCCGCATATGCAGATTTGCAGATGTTATCGCAGGTGCAGCGAAATGCTTTGTGTTTTTAGCTCCACCAGTGCAGTAATAATACCTAGAGTAGCATATACAAACACAATACGCACA
This sequence comes from Oncorhynchus clarkii lewisi, assembly GCF_045791955.1. NCBI lineage: Eukaryota > Metazoa > Chordata > Actinopteri > Salmoniformes > Salmonidae > Oncorhynchus > Oncorhynchus clarkii. The sequence continues at coordinate 28,091,918 of NC_092155.1, read as the reverse complement.
TAATCCAAAAAGTAAATAGAAAGGAATTCATAAATATCAGAACGAGTAATGTCAGAGTCCGGAATCACACACACACACTGGCAACGTCTGCTCGCTCGCACACTCATACACTGACACGTCACACTCCTTCCCTTGATCCCTACCCCCTTCACTTTGTTTCATGTTTTTGTCTCGTCTGGTGTTTTTTTTGTTTTTTGTTTCAACTAATTTAGGTCCTTGTAAAGCGCTATACATCTCCCATTTATTATTGTTTATTATTATTATTATTATTATGATGTGCACACACACACACACACACACACACACACACACACACACACACACACACACACACACACACACACACACACACACACACATTATTGTGTCCGTTGGTTATCATTGAACTTAAAGGTCCGCTGAGTGTCAAGCCATTCAATCTTAAAACTGAACAAACATATTTCTCCTGCTGTTATCATTGTCTACCATTTATTCTCACACCCTTCCTCTGTAGTGATATATGAGTGTCTTGATTTGTTTGGCGAGAGAGAGAGAGAGAGAGAGAGAGAGAGAGAGAGAGAGAGGGGGAACTTGAGTGGCATGGACTGAATATGTATTTGCCCTCTCTGTCTCTCTATAACACACTGGATACTGAATATCTTGTATGCCCCCACACTTTCCGGTGTGTGTGTATTTAATGACTTTACACCGAGTCCCTATGATTAGAGACCTGACCTGGGAAAAATAGTTATGATGTTGGTACCGCCTTGGATGGTAATCTCTTAATAATAGTAGCTTCTTATCCTGTCCGCGTTTGAAAGCCAAATCCAGACAGTATATTTAGACAGAGACACTGCTTCTCATTGTAGGGTGCTAGTCTGCTAGAATCGTTATTATAAAAGGGAATTAGTGTTCCTTTCTAATATTTATTTTTGCTCCAGATACCCAGAGGGTCCTAGGACTATCCTATCTGATCCCTATCTCTCCAAAACAACACACACACACACTCCTCCTCCCCTCATATCTCCCTGTCCTCTTCTTCCCTAAAAACTTCTAATTTAGCAGGGTTGGTGGGTTCAAGTCGAGAGACTCCATGTCCTCTTCTTCCCTAAAAACGTCTAATTTAGCAGGGTTGGTGGGTTCAAGTCGAGAGAAAACCGTCACTGATACCGCATCGACCGTCAGTGGCTGGCCGGGATTGACACATAATCAATGACTCTGCATCGGCAACGGGGACAGGACACATATTTAAGATTCCTCAAGCCGCAGGATCGGAGGGAGGCGAGGAGGAGAGGCTCACGGCTCGCTGCATGCGCTGTGCGTTTGAGTGATGGGCCGGTAGATTGGATCTCGCGACCGAGGGATCAGCGATAGCACGCCTCTGATTTATCTATTTACAGCAGCGTTCCAGGGAAGGCTGCCGCAATCCACCCGGCCCGGGCCTGTTGTCCAAGCTCCCGGGAAGGAGAGGATTTTTTTTTATTTTAAATAACGTATTCCCAATTTGTTTATGGTTCCTTATGGCCCTGTTGTCCTCTCTGTTTTGTATCTGAGAGTGAGGATGACGGGATGAGGGGTCTTAGGCCTGTGTTATATACTTAGCCTCATATCATGTAGACTGCATAGGCTGTCTCATGTGCTTTGCACCTGGGACTGGGAGAGGAGGATGAGGGTCTTGAGGGTCGCAAAGCGTGTACCTCAAGTGCAGTTTTATTACATAGGCCTTTACCAGCTCAATGATATCTCATGAGCTCATGCAAACTGTAATTTTAGAGGATATAGCAAGTGGATGCAACAACCAAAAATAAATGTGTCATTAAACGCAATAGAGGATTTATCATGATTCCCCGTCCACAATGATCAACTGGGATGCATGCTCAACTTCTGAAGGAATCTCACCTCTGAGCTTTCTGTCTCTGTTTCAGAAACCAGTCTTAATTAATTCACTAAACAAATACAAGGGGTGTAGGCCTGTTCATTAATCGCAGACTGTATAAAAACGTTGGCCTGTTGCACAGAATCAAACGGAACGAAACGGGGAGGGACCTACCCGATTTCTCCAATTGAAAATATTGTTTTCGTTGCAAACAGTTTTCAGTTTGAAGTAAACAGTTTTTGTACCAAAGCGTTTAGCTACGATCTGAGGCTAATGAACACATCCCAGGCCTCTTCTTACAACACCACTAGACAGGGCTTCTTTACAACATCACAGAGTTTATAACCTGTATTGTACAATGCTGAAAAACGAATTTGCAGACCACAAAACAGCCGAGTGTCTCACACAATGGCATGGATTCAGTGGGACCGTCAGGGACAGAGTTGTAAAAAGTACCCAATTGTCAAAATTGAGTAAAAGTAAAGATACCTTAATAGAAAATGACAGGTAAAAGTGAAAGTCATCCAGTAAAATACTACTTAAATGAAAGTCTAAAAGTATCTGGTTTTAAATATACTTAAGTATCAAAAGTACAAGTAATTGCTAAAATATACGTAAGTATCAAAAGTAAAAGCAAAAGTATAAATCACTTCAAATTCCTTATATTAAGCAAACCAGACAGCACCATTTTCTTGTTTTTACTTAGATAATTTACACCACTGTGAAGGGAGACAGTGATGAAGTCTGGCTGAAGATGTTTCCTCCTTAATTTCTCTATTTTCTTCTCCTCCATTCCACCTCTCTCTCTCTTTCCTCCTTTATTGTTCCTCCCCTTTCCCCCTCCATTGCCTCTCTCTTCTCTTTTTCATTTTCTCTCCCTGTTTCCTACTTTCCTCGTTTTTTATTCCTCACTTTCTTTTCTCCTCCTCCATTGTTTCCTGTTCTCTCTTTCCCCATCTGCTCCTTCTCTTCTCTTCTTTAGTTGGAGCCACAATTTCAACTTGCTTCTTGCCTATTTGAACTGAAGAAAGAAAACACAACCTTCTTGCCCAAAAATAGTCACTGTGTCTCTGCATATTTAGTTGCATAACCCACCTTGACAGTGGACACAGAACGCCAAAGCAGTGGAACTAATACGTCATAATGCCTCAAGTTGAAGACGATGAATTTTCATAAGTTAGCTTTATCTTCTCATCAGATCAGACTCAACCTTAGGATAATCGCCTCCCCTGTCTGTTTCTCTGTCAAAGTCTTTCCCCCAAACTGCCTCTTACACACTCTTTGTCCCCTTCGCACCTCTCTCTGGGCGCACGATTATATTCATGTAACGTGTGTTTAGAGGCACTAAAATCAACGTCGTCGAGGCATCGTGTTGACAGGGATTTAAAACTAACCCTTTGTTATGCTACGATGATACTAGTGTTCACTTCCTTTACATTTATTAGCCCACAGAGCTAAAGTGCAAATCCTCTTTAGAAGTGTAATGGACAAATGCCTGGGAGACATGTAATATTATGGGTTCATTAAAGACCACTTAGGCTCTGTTTATGACGCCAAGCTAACACCTCCAATGGATGGATTTAAACATTATGTTTGTTCCTGTAGGTTTATAGGGTCTTTAGCTACATTAGCAGAATAGCCATTAGAGGTTGGTACACTGAGTAAAACAAACATTAGGAACATCTTCCTAATATCGAGTTGCATCCCCCCTTTGCCCTCAGAACAGCCTCAATTCATTGCAGCACGGGCTCTACAAGACATTGAAAGCGTTCCACAGGGATGCTGACCCAAGTTGACTCCAATGCTACCCACAGTTGTGTCAAGTTGGCTGGATGCCCTTTGGGTGGTGGACCATGGTTGATACACACAGGAAAAAACCCAGCAGCGTTGCAGTTCTTGACACAAACCAGTGAACCTGGCACCTACTACCATACACCGTTCAAAGGCACTTAAATAATTTGTCTTGCCAATTCACCCTCTGAATGGCACACATACACAATCCATGTCTCAATTGCCTCACGGCTTAAAAATGATTATTTAACGTATCTCCTCCCCTTCATTTACACTGATTGAAGTGGATTCAACAAGTGACATCAATAGGGGATCCTAGCTTTCACCTGAATTCACCTGGTCAGTCTAAGTCAGGTAAAGAGCAGGTGTTCTTAATGTGTTGTCCACTCAGTGTATTTGACATGGGGAAAATGCATTGGTCAAATACACCTGTCCTATCCATTCTTCAACCTAATATTGGATATATTTTCTTGCCCATGCCTCTGTACAATACCATGAGACTACCACTCCTATCTACAAAAGTAGCTTACCAACAGAAGCCTGCCTGGGAAAGGGATTACCACTTCCACTTTGGACCTTGTGGTTCCATGGAGCCTCTGGAGGGTTTCCTCCAAAGACCCTGTTTCATAGGAGGTGTAATCCCAGGCTAGGAGTCCCTGACTTGGGGAGGTCTCTGAGGTCCCACTGCCCTACCAGTGAGAAGGCTGGGCTGGAGTGTATGAATGGTATGAATGAGCAGGCCAGAGTTCGGCCAATGGCTGGCCCCTTCTCTCTCTCTCTCTGCTCTCATAGCCCAGCGTTAATTGCTTTGAAGCTCGGTGCTCACCTCCGGGAGCTCGACAGGGATGTTTTACAGTGCTTTCAGGAGACAGACATTAATAATTAAATTCCAGGCTTTTCCTCTCTTAGTCTCTCGCCACTGCAGAGGGATGGTAGGAGGAGGGACGAGGGTAGAGAGCACGAGTTGGACAATCCTCCAGTATGCCATAATTCTTTGTTGGTATCGGGAATAGGATGAAGTTGCTCCTCTAGGCAGCCTGGTCTCATAGACTAGACGTAACATAGTAAACTTAAATCCGGGACACTTAAATTAGGATGACGTTTGGTATGGTGACCCCTCTAGGACCTAGACACGGATCTGAAGTCAGTTTTGAGTTTTCACTGAATGGTTCAGGTTAGGATTTAGTTGGTAGAGACGGATTCTAGATGTATGTACCGAAGGGCATGTTCTACCCGGAGCCGTAGCAATTACCAGGCTTGACCAAATGGAGCATTGGGCTTTTTATAACGTTTTTGGAATGTGACTATAATAAATAACATTAGCTGTAATTCAATTCTTCATTTGTGTGTAATTAAGGCAATGCTGCAGATGCAATTTGGGTAGAGTTTTTCGTATTCTCAGTGTGTTCACTTTTGTAATTGTGTGATAACTCAATAGCTACACAACTGTTGCAACCCCTTTGTAGTAAATTGAGCTAAATCGTATATCAGCTGTGAAATTCACATAATTGGCCAAGAGCAGTCCAATTCAACCTTTAGCGCCTTTAATATTTCAAAAACAATCATGTCTGCACTGCATATCAGAGGGATCAGTTGCTTAGCAAAATGCTAACGTGCTAACGGTTGCCAAGCAGTGAGTAATGAGTTCTAACCCTGTGTGGTGGTCATTATCACTCTACCATGATTGCGGTTGATCAAAACAGAGGGGTTAATTAACATACTAATTGTAACCGGCCCTACGCTGGTGCAGAAAAAAACCTGACTTCCTTTAATTTCTCCATCACTCTGTTCTTTCTACAATGGCTTCCTTTCCGAACAGAGATGTTATTATTCCCGGGGTTCTGTGGCTCAGAGAGAAACACTGGCTACCCATGGTGCCACTTACGGTAAACAATACATAGTATTGTTGTCCCTTCAAAGACCTCAATATTGATGAAATAACCAGTTTAATTTCTTTATCTCCATCAACTTTACAGCAGAACCTGCCTTATATGTTAACTGGCATTAGATCTGACCTCAAGTCAGTTACCAAACCTATTCCACTATCCACATGAAAAAAATACTACAGTTTACTATAGAATACTAGCTACAGTACTTGCTATAGAAGTCTATAGTAAAATGTAGTATACTGTATAATACTATACTACACACTGTATTATCCCTCAATCATGTGTAGTACTATAGAATGTTGTAGTATACACTAACGGTCAAACGTTTTAGAACACCTACTCATTGAAAGGTTTTTCTATATTTTTACTATTTTCTACATTATAGAACAATAGTTAAGACATCAAAACTATGAAATAACACATATGGAATCATATAGTAACCAACAATGTGTTAAACAAATCAAAATATATTTTATTTTTGAGATTCTTCAAATAGCCACCCTTTGCCTTGATGACAACTCTTGGCATTCTTTCAACCAGCTTCACCTGCAACGCTTTTCCATCAGTCTTGAAGGAGTTCCCACATCTGCTATGCACTTGCTGGCTGCTTTTCCTTCACTCTGCAGTCCGACTCCTCCGAAACCATCTCAATTGGGTTGAGGTTGTGGGATTGTGGAGGCCAGGTCATCTGATGCAGCGATCACTGTCCTTCTTGGTCAAATAACCCTTACACAGCCTGGAGGTGTGCTGGGTCATTGTCCTGTTGAAAAACAAATGATAGTCCAAACTAAGCCCAAACCAGATGGGATGGCGTATTGCTGCAGAATGCTGTTGTAACCATGCTGGTTAAGTGTGCCTTGAATTCTCAATAAATCCCAGACGGTGTCACAAAGCGTAAGATGGCGCTAAAGAGGATAGCTGACATTTTACATGCTCCTAACCAACTGTGCTATTTTGTTAGTTGTTTTGTGTTGTTTGTAACTTATTATTTTACTTATTTTGTACATAATGTTGCTGCTACCGTTTCTTATGACAGAAAATAACTTCTGGACATCAGAACAGCGACTACTCACCTCGAAATGGAAGAAGCTTTTTCCTTTAACGAGTCCGACGAGAGGGATATACTGCTTTCCCGGGAACAGGCCCAAATCCCTGTCATTTGCGTGAAGAAAAGAGGGAGGAAAAGGGGGCGCACGTCGGGCTGACTTCTGAGAATCCGTAGGCGAGCGAGTAAACTCCCACTGTCGTCTGTTCTACTGGCTAACGTGCAATCATTGGAAAATAACATTGATGACCTACGATTACGATTACCCTACAAACGGGACATTAAATGTGTGTGTCTATTTGTCAATAACAGCTGGTGCGCGATGTCTAATATTAAAGAAGTCTCAAGGTATTGCTCGCCTGAGGTAGAGTACCTTATGATAAGCTGTAGACCACACTATCTACCAATATTATCTACCACACTATATTATTCGTAGCCGTCTATTTACCACCACAGACCAATGATGGCACTAAGACTGCACTCAACCAACTCAACACACACAACAGTAAATACCATAGTCCGCAAAAACACTACATTATTACTATAGCATATAGACAGCTTTCTTTTACTTATACTGAAGTTAACTGTGAATACTACAGTATACAGTGACTACTACAGCAAAGTCTGCAAAAACACTACAACGATTACTGTAGTATTTATACCATAGTATACTACAGTATTTATTTTTATGTAGGTACATTCTGCATCAAATAAATACTATTTGTTTTCTTTCCAATACTTTAGCGGCACTTGATTGAAATTTCATGGCACAATGGAACCAATGGTATAGTCCCAAAAATGCAAACCCAGTCCATTGGGCATGATCCAACATCAGCTTGGCATTAGATCTGAACTCAAGTCAGTCACTAAACCAATTTATTTTCCACTGCACTCAGCACCCAGGGCGATATGACTAATTGACGATGCCAATGTGGTGTGATGGAAATAGGGTGATGTTGAAGTTGGGGATGAGGGAGGAGGGGGGAGGGAGGGATTGATTGATCTGGTCCTAAATGATAGAGGAATTGATCATGGCTGCAGGTAGTGGAGGAGTGATAGGGGACTGATAGAGGAGTGATAGGGGAAGGTAATGAGGAAGGAGGGAGGAGACACATTAGTGGTTAGAGTTACCGATGTGAGGGGACCTCTCATGCTGATTAAACTGGTTTATGAGGGCAGGGACACATCAGTCTACAGCTGGACCGAGGGGAAGGGAGGCCAAAATGTGTCAGAGGATGGACAATGGAGATCAGGGATGAGCAATGAAGCAGTAAAGCCTAGGTTGTGTCGTGGTATCCAGCCAAAAATAATATTTAGTGACATCTCTAATCTGCACGTATCATCAACAAATACCTGATCATTATAGCTGGGTCCTGACTAAATGAAAAAAAAAACACTGGATAAACTCAGGATCCTATTCATAGACTAACTAGGGTCTGTCCTTCGTAATAGCCAATGGCACTTAAAGTCCAATCAAAGTTATAGGTACAATGGTTTTGACACTGATCTTATACTGTAACTGACCTAGACTTCACAATTAGGCTTAATCCAGTTTTGTGCTTCTAGAGCCACACATCATCTCTGATCCCAATACCCATTCACACCAGATAAATAAAGGATGAGGTGCTCAATTGTTACAGTCTTTAGAGTGGCCCTCTTTAAAGGACCCTTTTGTTCTCTTACGTTGTTAAGCTTGATGTGTTTGTGTAACCAAATCGACCTCTACCTCCGAGTGTGTGTGGCTGTGTTTATGGCCCATTTCATGTTTTACTGCTCAAATGAAGACCGATCACAGATGGATGAATGATTCACTTCACTGCATTTTTTTGTTGTTGTACCGGAGACAGTTTGAATTTACATCTTTCATTGTTTGGCTCAGTATCGCATACGCGCACGCACACCGTTTACTTGTTAATGAGATTGATGTGTCAGGTCGGGGGGGCTACAAATCCAGGGAAAATCAATGTGATGTTTTTAGCATTTATATGGCTTTCGCTCTTATATCACTACATGTAGACGGAAGGGAACCTAAGAGCTATGCAGGCAGACATACTAATAAAATACATGTGACTCACCACCTGGATTCGGGCTTATGTAGCAAAATTTTATTTTTTTTATTTTTATATATATATTTTTTTACATTGGATAAAAGTAGACTCAGAGCTACAAAATGGAATATCATACAGGCGTTTTTGAGGAACAATGGGAAGGTATTTCTACTTTGAAAGTTGATACACTTGTAAGCTCACTTTTTTCATTTGGTTTTGGTACCTACTAGAGAGCTCTTCTTTGTCTACACCCATTCAGCATTGTTCACACTCTCTTAAGCCAGCCCCAACAGTCTCTTTAAGGATTCACATGTGAGGTCATGTGCTAAACAGTGAGTAGTGTAGTAAAGATGAAGACTAAAAGTGGTAGTAGCCTACAATATGAACAATTCCAGGTAAACAGGAAGTGTCCAGATATAATTATTTGATGAATATTAGATGACGCTTACCCAGACACACTAAATTGATGGGTCATGTGAAAGAAATGCTTTTAACCCCCAGCCACATCCAGTGGTGGAAAAAGAATTACATTTTCATTCTTGAGTAAAAGTAATTTCAAATTCCTTATATTAAACCAGATGGCACAATTGTATTTTTTGTATACTATTTATTTATTGACGGATAGCCAGGGGCACAATGTATTTAAGTATCAAAAGTATAAACCATTTCAAATGTCTTATATTAAGCAAACCAGACGGCACAATTATATTATTTTTATTGGCGGAGAGCCAGGGGCACACTCCAACACTCAGACATTATTTACAAACAAAGCATTTGTGTTTAGTGAGTCTGCCAGATCAGAGGCAGTAGGGATGACCAGGGATGTCCAGGGAATTCATTGCCCTTGACAATCAACCGTTCTCTGTCGTGGGTGATGTTGGCTTTCGCAGACTGGTCGAGCACTGGTACACACTACCAAGTGCGCTATTTTTCAGATGTTGCCCTACCGGAGTTACACAATAATAGCGTCCCTGCTGTTAGCTTCACGACATACATACTATGTAACGCCGTTTGGGTCTTTGCGTGTCAAAATAGATACAGTAGCACTGTCAAAGCTGTACAAAAAAAGTCTGCAAACAAGCAAACACAGGCCATGAACGATGTGTTAACAATACTGCGTTGGTAATAAAGCATCATTTGTTTGACCACAATTTCTGGGGTAGCTAGCTTTAGCCTGAAAACAATGACTAGTAGAACCTGCAGTCATTTCCATTATTCTTAGCAATGATTTAGAAATGATAGTGAGTAAGTATTTGCTAGGTTGCCACTTGTTGTTCGCCTATTGAAATTGAACTTCAGTTCATGAAAATAAATAGCTAGTCAGCAACTTAACCCTGTTGCCCAAGCTAACGGTATAAGCAGCAAGCTAGCTTCATCTGGCTAGTGAGGCTCGACCGCACCGGGTTATGTGTTGTGAAGCTAGCCACAATAAGGATTAGGCACAATAATGGAATTTTCGGATTGCCTTCAAAAACAAAAAAATGTCAGTGACAGTAATGCAAATGAATACAAAGTAGAATTATGCCATACTTTTATTTTGAAGGCTAACCGCAAAGTCCACTATTGTGGCTAATCCTTATTGTGGCTAGCTTCACATAGATGGGTCCAACCACCATTCATCAAATTAGAACTGTCTTTTAAATTAGGGTTATTTTAGATGATGACACTTCGCTATATAGTTAGCTAGCTAACAATATATATACTGAAACAGATGTGTTATTTGACCCATCAAATCAGTTAAGAACAAATTCGTATTTATAATGACGGGCCAGATGATGCTGGGCCAATTGTGGGACTTTCAATCACGGCCGGATGTGATACAGCCTGGATTTTTACCAGGGACTGTAGTGACGCCTCTTGCACTGAGATGCAGTGCCTTAGACTGCTGCGTCCATGTGTGTGTTAACTAAACTAGAATGCTTAAAAGGCCGCTAAAATTGTAAATATTGATTATCAGTATTTTTTGGCAAGGAAAACATCGGAATTGGACAAAAATGTCATCAGTGCATCACTAATACAGACACCACAAAAAAACTACTTAAGTAGTACTTTAAAGTATTTTTACACCACTGCCCAAATGCCTTCACACCAGTACATTAGAATACTTTATATACTGTTACACATGCACATAGTATTCCATACATAAGTTAAGGCCATGCAACCTGAGTGAGTTTTTTTTTTTTGCACATGTACATGAACAGATCCATGCACCATATATTTATTTGGTGGACAATTGATACGGTCACATGATACTGTTGTGGTATGTCACAAAATCATGTTACTACCACACATCAATATTCATTTTATACAGTATATCTTGCTAAGTGGATGGTCTCTACAGAAGGTGTAAATTGTACAGCCAAATGGTTACTTTCATAGTAGCAATATCAGAAATAGATAGTGTCAATATAAATAAAATACAGTATGTACAAGAATAATATTAATAACGATATCAGCGATAGACGAGGAAGTTATATGCATACAATCAGGGGTAAAGTGGCTGAGCAGCAGGGATAAACCAAGAAATTGTAGCAGCAACGTGTGTTAGGAGAGAGTCATGTGAATAGAGGCACTACAGATAGTGCTGATGACTGGTCCGTCTGAACCGTGCAAGAACAAGGGAATCTATATTCGGAGAGACTGTTTCTGTCCTGCCCTTGACTTTGGTGTAGGGGATGTGATGATCCAGAAGAAGATTGGGAGAATGTCATATGGTCAGATGAAACCAAAATATAACTTTTTGGTTAAAAAAAAGTGTCTGTCTTAGTTGAAGTGTACCTATGATGAAAATTACAGGCCTCTCTCATCTTTTTAAGTGGGAGAACTTGCACAATTGGTGGCTGACTAAATACTTTTTTGCCCCACTGTAAGAATAACCTCATACAATGAAAATTATGTTTTACCTGAAGTGCTGGTACTGCTTGATCTGTGGCAGCGGCCTGAAGTACGGAGTCAGGTGTTGTTTCCAGCCATAGCTTTCCACCAGCACCGTACCATCCTCCAGTCCAATCAGCTGTGGGATGTTGACCCCTGTCGCAGTGCTGTCTTTCACAACACTGTCTGAAGCAGCTTGACGTTGCCTTTGATCAGGAAGTGAAGGTCCAGATTGTGGTGGAGCTTGTGCATGGTCCACAAGGCACAATACCAGAGCACAAACTTGTTCTTGTTTTGGCCACTGCAGTTTTCACAATTCAGGTCCACACGTGTTTTCTCAACTCCGTAGTTGGTGAAGAAATGGTGCATGTAGTTGCGCTGCTGCCTTTACTTACTTGTGATAGCTCTTTTTTTGATGACTGTATGACTGGTGGATTAGAGTCAGGCATGTTCTACTGATTGATGCTGAAAGACAAATTCCAGAATCAAATATTTTAGCATTATTATACAATAGATGTGAAATAGCATTCTGAGAACATCACTACACACAGTTCATACAGGTAATGTTAGCTACTGTAGCTAGCCAGCCATCTAAAATCAGCTGGCTAGATAAAAAGCAAGCTTTAACTAGCAATACAAACCGATTGTCAAAGCTAGCTAAAATTAATGGTTCAATGTCAGCTAACATTAGGCTATAACTCGCAATGTGAAATGGCATTCTGAGAAAACATCACTAACATTACACACACCTTATACACATACAGAAGTTAATGTTAGCTAGCAAGCCAGCCACCTAACCTCAGCTAACGTTAACTAGCTAAAAGCAAGCTTTAACTTGGGATCTTTTGTTCATACATGTCACGTTAATGTTAACTAGCTAAAAAAAACAACTATAATCCCAATCCATAGAGTAACGTTACTAGCAATACAATCCGATTGTCATAGCAAGTTAAAGTTAACCAAATAACGTTAGGTTTAATGTTAGTTAGCAAGCCAGCCATCGAACTCCAGCTGGCTAGCTAACAGCAAGCTTTAGCGTGCAATGAAAACAACTTTGACAAAATTAGAAACGTATAATATCTGAATCTGTAGCTAGATTGTTACCTGTATACATGGATGAAAGCTTCACGGCAGACTGCAACCCCTTTTATAAGACATCCTGTGTTGTTTCTGTTTAGTTTGCACAGCTTGTTTGGCTGTGTTATTTTCAGTGTGAGAGAGATTCAGCATTCGTCGTCCAGAAAGTAGTGCATCACAACTTTTTCCCACTGATCTTTGTCGATAGCGCCTGATAAATTCAGGGCAGCAATGTTATTGAGAGCAGTAGCAACATATTTGCAGTTCTTCAAGGCTAACATTATATCTTAAAAAGCGAAATAAAAAAATAAATGCAAAAATAAATTAAAAAAAAAACACCTGCAGTAGGAAGTATTATCTTCGCTTTATGAGGAGCTCATTTTATTGACACAAGATGCAACCTAGCAGACTAGTCCAAACTCGTCTCTTGGCATGTCCAGCCCACTCATTATCTCAGCCCATCATGGCTAGCAGGAAGGTTGCTGACTTTCTCTGTGGCTAAACCAACCAGGCTCGTAATTTAACAATTGTGTTGGTATTTACAGATGACATACAAGTTTGATATTAAGGCACATGAAAGTTCAAATGTCCGAGAAGGCATTTATGCCAAAAAACGCATTTTGATGAAATAAAAAACAAATGACAAATTATGTTCAAAAGGCTCCCCTATGAAGAAGTGAAGCCTAGTTTCCTGAATCGGGTCACAAATGTTGGAGCCCTAGGGTGTTTTACAGACAACCATGGATTTAGAACGAGGAGAAGGATGTGGGGAACTTACTTTTAAGACTACTATATTGAGTCTTATTTGGCGATACTTGAGAGTTGGGTTGATGGGAGAGGTAGTAAAACCTGATCGTGCTCTTATGAGGTTATGGGTGTTTAATGCAACCAAACCTCTGGGTGAAGATGAGGCCAGAGCATGTTTTTATCTGGAGGTTGAGTTGGTTTAGTTACCAGGTTAATGGCCCTTATTAGTCCAATTACATAATAAGGCCTGGTGGTATGCGGTCCTTACTCATATCATAGGAATATGGTACTGTGGTACTGTGTTAACGACCCATTGATTCTAATGTTGAACACTGTAAATCCTAAATTACGTAGGACTATTCAGTGACGGATCATTCACATGAAATAGCTCACCCAATCGTCCGAATTTAGATCACAGCCACAGGTATAGTTTCAGGAGATGTAACTAATTCTCCTGTGTGGAAGTGGAAGATCTTAGAGTTTAAAAAAAAAGTTGAGGAAGAAAGGGAGAGAAAGACAGAGAGAGAGAGATGAAGAGAGGGAGAGATAAAAAGAGATAGCAAAGCAAAGACATAATCCGTCTTCTGTAACCAGTGGTGCTAATCTTTTTGATTTGGGAAACGTTCCTCCCCAAGTCTGAATCAAAAGGTCTATTTGCATTTTTTATTTTTTATGCTGGAGCTTTGAATTTACACAGCTCTGTGGATTACCTCACCTCAAAACTCTTTGTCAGAAATGGGAAGATCGCTATCTCTCTTTCTCCTCTCCTCTCCTCCTCTTTTGTTAATTGTTTGTGCTCACAGAAGGAAAGAATCATTACAAATTAATACACAGGCTTTGTCTTTGGCAATGTTCTCTTCTTACACCAACTTTGTTTTGTAAGGATTAGCATATTCTGCTCAATTGGTTATGCAAATCTCCTGCTACAGCTTTCTTTACTGGTGCTGATAACAGACAGAGAGAAAGTGGGAGCTTGGCTCACAAAATGATGTCAGAGCCTGTTACCGCCATTAACCGCCCTAGGTAGTCAGACAGACTGTTATAAAGGGTCAACCTGACATAATTGAAGTCCCTCCCTTTTTGGCGCTGGGACTTTACTATCTTGCCGTCACAAGACTTTTGCAGTTGGCACGGCGTGCGAGCAGCATAACAAATAGAATTCAGCTGAGGATTCCCTTTAAAAACAGACATTAGAGGCAAGCTAAGGGACAGGAGCTCCCCTGTGGAGAGAGAGAGGGAATGTCTGGAACTTGGAGAGAGACAGGTGGCGGCTGGGGAAAATGGCCGACCGAAAGCAATTAACATTCCCAAATAGTGGTTTTGAAGGAAGGCATCCGTAGAGGTTACACAGGGACTGAATGAGCCACATGTACTAGAGCCTCAACGATCATTCATGGGTATGCAGAAACACATAAATAAATAAAAATATTTGTATCTTTATTTAACTAGGCAAGTCAGTTAAGAACAAATTCTTATTTTCAATGACTGCCAAGGAACAGTGGGTTAACTGCCTTGTTCAGGGGCAGAACGACAGATTTGTACCTTGCAACATTTAGGTTAAAAGTCCAACGCTCTAACCACTAGGCTACCTGCCACCCAAATGTGGGCTAACCCTCAAAGTACATTAGCTTGAATGATGTAAAAAAACGTATGTCATGATATTTGCTATGTAAGTATCTACTCAGTGGATGAAATAAAGTGACATTTAAAAAAGAATACAGTATATTATTAAAACCTTTCCTAACCAGACACTGTGGATTGATGGCAAAATTTGCGCAAAACTGAAAGCGCGAACCACCGCTTTTAAACATGGCAAGGCGACTGGAAACATGACCGAATATGAACAGAGCAGCTATTCCCTCCTCAAGGCAATCAAAAAAGCAAAGCGTCAATAGAGAGACAAAGCAGAGTCACAATTCAAAGCCTGTGGGCTCTCCTTCTCCGTGGCTAACGTGAGTAAAACATTTAAACATGTTAACCCTCGCAAGGCTGCCGGCCCAGACGGCATCCCTAGCCGCGTCCTCAGAGCACGCACAGACCATGCTGGCTGGTGTGTTTACGGACACATTCAATCAATCCCTATCCCAGTCTGCTGTCCACACATGCTTCAAGATGGACACCATTGTTCCTGTTCCCAAGAAACCTAAGGTAGCTGAACTAATTGACTATCGCCCCGTAGCACTCTCTTCTGTCACCATAAAGTGCTTAAAGAGACTAGTCAAGGATCATATCACCTCCACCCTACCTGATACCCTAGACCCACTTCAATTTGCTTACCGCCCTAATGGGTCCACTAACGATGCAATCGCCATCACACTGCACACTGCCCTGTCCCATCTGGACAAGAGGAATACCTATGTAAGAATGATGTTCATTGACTACAGCTCAGCATTTAACACCATTGTACCCTGGGTCTCGACCCCGCCCTGTGCAACTGGGTCCTGGACTTTCTGATGAGCCGCCCCCAGGTGGTGAAGGTAGGAAACAATATCTCCACTCCGCTGATCCTCAACACTGGGGCCCCACAAGGGTGCGTTCTCAGCCCTCTTCTGTACTCCCTGTTCACCCATGACTGCGTGGCCATGCACGCTTCCAACACAATCATCAAGTTTGCAGATGACACTACAGTGGTAGGCTTGATTACCAACAACGACGAGACGGCCTACAGGGAGGAGGTGAGGGCCCTCGGAGTGTGGTGTCAGGAAAATAACCTCTCTCTCAACATCAACAAATCAAATGAGATGATCGTGGACTTCAGGTAGCAGCAGAGGGAGCACCCCCCCATACACATCGATGGGACAGTAGTGGATAAGGTTCCTCGGCGTACACATCACAGACAAACTGAAATGGTCCACCCACACAGACAGCGTGGCGCAACAGCGCCCCTCAAATTCAGGAGGATGAAGGAATTTGGCTTGTCATCTAAAACACTCACAAACTATCACCACCTGGTACTGCAACTGCACTGCCCTCAACCGCAAGGCTCTCCAGAGGGTAGTGTGTTTTGCACAACGGATCAACGGGAGCAAACTACCTGCCCTCCAGGACACCTACAGCACCCGATGTCACAGGAAGGCCAAAAAGATCATCAAGGACAACAACCACCCGAGCCACTGCCTGTTCACCCCGCTATCATCCAAAAGGCGAGGTCAGACCGAGAGACTGAAAAACAGCTTCTACCTCAAGGCCATCAGACTGTTAAACAGTCATCACTAACATAGAGAGGCTGCTGCCTACATACAGACTCAAATCACTGGCCACTTTAATAAATGGACTTAATAAATGTATCACTAGTCACCTTAAATAACACCACTTTAATAATGTTTACATATCTTACATTACTCATCTCATATGTATATACTATATCCTATACCATCTACGGCATCTTGCCTATGCCGCACGGCCATGGCTCATCCATACATTTATATGTACAGTTGAAGTCGGAAGATTACATACACTTAGGTGGGAGTCATTCAAACTCCTTTTTCAACCACTACTCAAATTTATTGTTAACAAACTATAGTTTTGGCAAGTCGGGTAGGACATCTACTTTGTGCATGACACAAGTAATTTTCCCAACAATTGTTTACAGACAGATTATTTCACATATAATTCACTGTATCACATTTCCAGTGGGTCAGATGTTTACATACACTAAGTTGACTGTGCCTTTAAACAGCTTGAACAATTCCAAAGAATGATGTCATGGCTTTAGAAGCTTCTGATAGGCTAATTGACATCATTTGAGTCAATTGGAGGTGTACCTGTGGATGTATTTCAAGGCCTACCTTCAAACTCAGTGCCTCTTTGCTTGACATCATGGGAAAATCAAAAGAAATCAGCCAAGACCTCAGAAAAAAAAATGCAGTCTGGTTCGTCCAATTTCCAAACACTTGAAGGTACCATGTTCATCTGTACAAACAATAGTACGCAAGTATAAACACCATGGGACCACGCAGCCGTCATACCGCCCAGGAAGAAGATGTGTTCTGTCTCCTAGAGATGAATGTACTTTGTTATGCGAAAAGTGCAAATCAATGCCAGAACAACAGCAAAGGACCTTGTGAAGATGCTGGAAGAAACAGGTACAAAAGTATCTATATCCACAGTAAAACAAGTACTTTATCGACACAACCTGAAAGGCCGCTCAGCAAGGAAAAGCTACTGCTCCAAAAAAAAAATCCAGTCAACGGTTTGAAACTGCACATGGGTACAAAGATCATACTTTTTGGTGAATTGTCCACTGGTCTGATGAAACAAAATAGAACTGTTTGGCCATAATGACCATCGTTTGGAGGAAAAAGGGGGAGGCTAGCAAGCCGAAGACAACCATCCTAACCGTGAAGCACGGGTGTGGCAGCATCATGTTGTGGTAGTGCTTTGCTGCAGGGGGACTGGTGCACTTCACAAAATAGATGGCATCACGAGGAAGGAAAAGGATGTGGATGTATTTAAGCAACATCTCAAGACATCAGTCAGGAAGCTAAAGCTTGGTCGCAAATGGGTCTTCCAAATGGACAATGATCCCAAGCATACTTCCAAAGTTGTGGCAAAATGGCTTAAGGACAACAAAGTCAAGGTATTGGAGTGGCCATCACAAAGCCCTGACCTCAACCCTATAGAAAATCTGTGGGCAGAACTACAAACCTGAATCCGTTACACCGGCTCTATCAGGAGGAATGGGCCAAAATTCACCCAACTTATTGTGGGAAGCTTGTGGATGGTTACCCGAAACGTTTGACCCAAGTAAAACAATTTAAAGGCAATGCTACCAAAAACTAATTGTGTGTGTCTAAACTTCTGACCCACTGGGAATGTGAAGAAATAAATAAAATCTGAAATATATCTTTCTCTCTACTATTATTCTGACATTTCACATTAATAAAATAAAGTGGTGATCTTAACTGACCTAAAACAGCATTTTTACTAGGATTAAATGTCAGGAGTTGTGAAAAACTGAGTTTCAATGTTTTTGGCTAAGGTGTATGTAAACTTCCGACTTCAACTGTACATATTCTTATTCATCCTTGTGTGCATAAGGTAGTTGCTGCAAATTTGTTAGATCACTTGATAGATATTACTGCATTGTTGGAACTAGAAGCACAAGATTTTCACACTCACATTAACATCTGCTAACCATGTGTGTGTGACCAATACAATTTGATTTGATCTATTATTTTTTACTTCAATAACAACTGACCCAAAGCATGGTTTCGGGGTCTGCTTAGTGGCCTACCTGAAACAATGCCAGAATGTTCAATATTTCAGCTCCTCCATAAAATCAAAGTCATCATGCTGCTGTTCTATCTAGAACAATGTACACTATCTCTATATTTGGTCAAATATTCTACCTCTCTGTACCACTGTTCCTCTGAGGTTACTCAGTAGCCATGTGAGTTCTGCAAGCAGAGAAAGAGAGAAAAACAAAGCAACAGAACAAGAACAAATGCGTAATCCATCCAATCAGTCATTCTCCCTGCTCTGCTCTGTCTTCTGAGTCACACTACGAACGCACGCTTCATGTTCCTTAAAGGTCATCCTCAGGCTAGCAGAGACGGGTCCGGAAGGAAACAACAACAACAAAAAAGATCCAGCCCTCCCTCGGGTCAGGATGCCTTCCTGTTTCATATAGTTGACCCCCCCCCCCACACACTCTCCCACCACCACCTTGAGTTAGTGACAATTGTAACATGGGATTGTAAAAAATAAAAGATAAGTGCCTGTTGGTGATGCAGTGGGGAGGAGGGAGGAGAACCTCCTCTGTTTTCTCCTCTCTCCCACCCCCCCACCCCTCCTCTTTCCCTGTCCTCTCCGTGTCCGCTCACAGCCCATACACCCCCAAGCAAAGCTAATTAAATCCTTATAAGTGAGTCGCCTCGCCTCGCCTGCCATCCCAGACTTTCAGAAAGGTCAGCCCACTCACAGGCATGAGGCAGACATTTTTCATTACTATTTTTCTTTGGAGAAATTTAGCAGATTGTTAATTATCTGATTACAAGTTTGCTTTTTAAAGGGCACCGCACATTGCCCCGAGTCGGATGGCTGGAGAGGAGGAGGATAAGGAGGAGAGGACTGAGTCGGATGGCTGGAGAGGAGGAGGTTAAGGAGGAGAGGACTGAGAAGGGGGAGTGAGTCAAGGGAGAGGGAAAGAGAGAGGGAGGGAGGGATAAAGAGGCCATCTGACAGAGACCTTGTGGCCACACCAGGGAAGAAGCCAACAGAGACACCATGGTGAATCTTGCCTCTAGGACTAGTGTATTCAAAGGGGTCTTAGATATACAGCCCTCAACTTCTAGATGTACAGAGAAAAAGACTCAACTTCTACAAAACTTGCAACCCCCGCACACTCACATGTGCACACGCGGACATACGCCCACACTCTCTGTGCAAATGAAGCCTGTCATGACAGCCATACACCATGGTGTATTTTCAGTGCAAGTTAGGAAGCTACTACTGATTCATCTTTGCCAGAATATTAGGCTACCTAATATTAGGCTATTTAATTGATAATATTAATATAGGCCTATTTTGGTTGCTACTGGCTATATGTCTAAAGATAAGCAGCTGTAACATTGCACTGCTTCAGTGCCTTCAACATTATGGGAGGAAGATGCAACATATTCTGGCAAATTTATTAAGATATTTGTGAGGAAGAACAGGGCTACTCGGCTGGCAATGAGCACACTGCAGGCAGGCTGCCCTCCAAAGTGATGGCGCAGTGTAGACAGAATATGCTTTCCATTTGATCCTGCAACCTCCAGGCCTTGTGATTTTGTTTGTGCTGGACTCCAGAGAAGTGACTTGATGAATCTCTAGTTGATATTGGCTACTAACATGAATGACTTTCAGCTTCAAATGCAGATGTGAAACACAGTTTATTTCTGTGACCTATCTTGTGTTTTGAAAATGCATCACCGTTTATGACTGTAATTCTAGTTTACATTTGCGCAGCGATTGTGTGCGCATGTTCTCATGTGCACACGAGCAAGTGCGTTCCCGGGGGTCGCAAGGTTCCTTCACCTTATCCTCCAATGGGCTTTGAGAAGGAGGCGAGAAGAGCAAGATGGACTCAGTGTAACATAGTAAATGTAAATCCGGAACACTCCAATTAGTGTTTCGTATGATATGTATTCATTTGTGGATGTCTTTTATATATATATATATATATATTTTTTTTAATTTTACCCCTTTTTTCTTCCCAATTTCGTGGCATCCAATTGTTGTAGTAGCTATCTTGTCTCATTGCTACAACTCCCATACGAGCTCGGGAGAGACGAAGGCTGAATGTCATGCGTCCTCCGATACACATCCAACCCGGAAGCCAGCCGCACCAATGTGTCGGAGGCTACACCGTGCACCTGGCAACCTTGGCTAGCGCGCACTGCGCCCGGCCCGCCACAGGAGTCGCTGGTGCGTAATGAGACAAGGAGATCCCTACCGACCAATCCCTCCCTAACCCGGACGACGCTAGGCCAATTGTGTGTCGCCCCACAGACCTCCCGGTCGCGGCCGGTTACGACTGAGCCTGGGCGCGAACCCAGGGACTCTGATGGCACAGCTGGTGCTGGTACAGCGTCCTTAACCACTGCGCCACCCGGGAGGCCCCTATTTGTGGATGTCCATTATTCATTATTCATTTCGTATGATATGTTACGAATTACAAATCGTATGGTATGTTAGAAATTGCAATTCGTAACGAATTTTCAAAATGTCAATGCTAACGTTAGCTAGGTGGCTAACTTTACCTAGGGGTAAGGATTAAGATTATGGTTAAGGTTAGGAGTTAGGTTAAAGGGTTAGGGTTGACATTTGAACAAGCAACCTTCCGGTTGCTAGACAGTCTTGTTATATGCCTACCCCTCCACACCAACCAACCAAACACCCAAACACCCACCCTAATTCAATTTTTTGCCTAAAAGGGGAATGTCACCCTGGCCCTGCCATGGCATATAGTCATTACTATATTAACAACATTACCTTTTTATTATAAACATCACAATTATCCAAACTAAAATTTTATTTCACTGGTAAAATCGGGAAGTTTCGACTTCCTGTGTTTGTAGTAAACCACAAAGTCTGGCATTCACAGCGAATGCAGATACCGTCTGCTAAGGGAGATGGGGCGTACCCACAAACTTGGATGATGGCATTGTGTACTTCTAATGAACAACACACAGCAATCTCAGAACTTATTTAGGCAAGATTTTATTTGACAAATTTTTTCTTTCACTAACATTTGTGTTACGAATCTCTTTTGGCCCGACAGTCTAGGGGGGAATGGTAGTGAGACCCGTAACATAACTCATGTAAATTATAATTGTGACAAAGTACGTGTGAACGAAATAACCACGACAACCGAAATAATACCGTCAAACTCAGGGTTTATTTATAAACACACGGTAATGGGGGGGGGGGGGGGGGCAGGAAAAAGGGCTGAGCTGGACCCAAGGAAAGAAACAAATATGCAAAAACACCCCTAAGCTAGACTAGCCTATTTCAACAACAGCTAACTAACTACCCAAAAATACAGTGGGTGGTCCGCCCAGTTCTAACTAGTGTGTGTTAACAAAGTTTACCTACGGGTAGTGTATGCCCATGGGCGACTTGTCTTGGTTTCCGCCTTTTCCCACCAGCAAACACCATAAGCAAAAACAATACTCACAGGAGATGAAAGTGATTTGGAGGTGCTCAAACAAAAGAAGAGGTTAATTAATACACAGAGAGCGAGTGAAGAACCGAGATCTACAAACATGGCATTTACAAAGATTGAGCTACCCTGAAATCTACCAAGAACAGCTATCTACCAACATGGCATTACAAAGATTGAGCTCTCCTGAAATCTACCAAGAACAGCTATCTACCAACATAGCATTACAAAGATTGAGCTCTTGAACAAACAAATGATGGGGTTTTTAAACCATGGGGAAGGAACTGTGATAGGGTAGGAAACAGGAGGAGGTGTGTCTTCTGATTGATGGGTTGATTGTTGACTGATTGGGGAGTAATGATTTTCACCTGTGAGGGGAGAAGGAGAGAAAAGAAACACACACAGGATACACACAGACACAGGATACCTGTATCCGTAACACTCCCACCCTTAAAAGAGCAACCCTAGGGATTGCGACCACAGTATTACAATTAATACTCACAACAAAAAAGCAACAACCTTGCAAAACATACAACAATCATTAGACACGAGACAAAAACTCATAATTGCTTACTCACTACTGGGGCTGTAATCCTTCTCAGAGGAATAGCCTCGGGGTATCTTGTAGCCATACACATTATCGTTAACAAAAACTGGTTACCCGATTTTGTCTTCGGTAACGGTCCGACACAATCAACCACCACATGCTCAAATGGTTCACCTATGACAGGTATAGGACACAGAGGAGCGGGAGGAATAACCTGATTTGGTTTTCCTGTTATCTGACAGGTGTGGCATGTCCGACAGAACTGAGCCACATCTGGTTTTAAACCCGGCCAAAAGAAATGTCGAAGGATCCGATCATAAGTCTTTGTAATTCCTAAATGACCAGACCACTGGTGATCATGAGCAAGGGATAACACATTCTGTCGAAAGGCTGTAGGAATCACTATTTGGTAAACAGCATTCCAATCTCCACCTGCATCAACATGGGATTTCCATTTACGCATGAGGAGATTACCATCAATGAAGTAAGCCACATTCTTCTTCTTCACCTCTTCTAATGAGACAACACTAGTAAAACATTTAGCAAGTTTGTCGTCAACCTTTTGGTTAGCAATCAGCTGCTCACGAGTGACTGGTAATTGTATTGCATCAGCAATAAGTTCAACGTACTTTGATTCTTTCCTGGGCTGTTTGTCAGAGGTGATCAGCTTCTCAGAGGTATCACACAATCCATCCTCTTGATCATCCTCTTTGAACAGAACAGTGTTCGACAAATCTATCACGTCACCCTCTTGTTGTGCCTGAGCACGAGTGACAGCACAAGCGGGGAACACATGTGGATAACTCTGTGCCAACTCATTCGAGAGAGAGTGGTCACTTTTATCCAATACTTCCAATACGGGTACTACCTTTCCTCCGGCAATATCGTTACCCATTATAAAGGTCACACCTTTCACTGGCAACTTAGGACGTACCCCCACTCTGAATATTCCACTGATTAACTCAGAGTGTACTTTCACAAAGTGCAACGGCACTGGGACAAAACCCATTTCAATACCCTGCACTAACACACTGGAACCACAGTATGTATCGTCAGATAAGGGCAACACATCAGACAATATAAACGACTGCGCCGCACCAGTATCTCTAAGGATTTTAACCGGACGCTGAGACGCTTCGTCATTCGTTAGGGACACAAACCCCTCGAAAATGAATGGTTCATAACTGCGGTCGGGGACTGGGTCTTTCAAACTACAGTTACCCTGAGGCACCTGTTTTGTTGCAGACCTCACAACCGTACGAATTAGAGCAACACCTGTTGGTGGCTTGGCACGAAGAGGCATCCCTTGTTTGCGTTTAAGCAGGAAGCAATCATTAATCATATGTCCCACTTTATGACAATAGAAACAGGAACGCTCATTCTTCTGGCGTGCTTTATATACTACTGCTGGTCGACTAGGGCTAAAGGTAGGAAACCCAGTGGTTCTACTCTCAGTTTGAGCCGAAAACACACTCTTGTGCGTCAACACAAACTCGTCTGCCAACACAGACGCTTCTGCCAGGGAGGATACTTTCTGTTCGTTTAGGTAAACTACAATGCGTTCGGGTAAGCAATTTTTAAATTCTTCCAACAAGATTAACTCCCGGAGAGAGTTGAAATCAGTTACCTTACTAGCAGCATGCCATTTATCAAACAGATTTCCCTTGTCTCTAGCAAATTCCACATAAGTCTTACTAGAAGACTTTCTATGAGACCTAAATCTCTGTCGGTATGCCTCAGGCACAAGCTCATAGGCACGAAGAACAGTAGCTTTGACCACTTCATAATTCAAACTGTCCTCCAGAGGTAGCGCTGACAAAACCTCTTGGGCTTTACCAGTTAATTTACACTGAAGTAATAGGCACCATACCTCTTCAGGCCACTTCAATGCTACACGCTCAAATACACAAAAATAGGAGTCAACCTCTGACTCTCTGAACAAAGGTACTAAGGCTATCTGCCTACTAATGTCAAACGTGTTTGAGGACACAGCTGGTGAGGACGACTCACTAACAGTGACAGCAGGAACGAAGGCTAGCCTCGCTGTCTCTGCCTCCAGTTCCATCTGGCGCATTTTAAACGTCATCTGCCTCTGTTCTCGTTCTTTTTCTGCCTCCATTTTACACATCTCCAAATCTAAATGCCGCTGTTCTTTTTCTGCCTCAATTTTACCCATCTCCAAATCTAAATGCCGCTGTTCTTTTTCTGCCTCAATTTTACCCATCTCCAAATCTAAATGCCGCTGTTCTCTTTCTGCCTCAATTTTACACATCTCCAACTGGAGAGTCTCTCGCCTAATTTGGGCTCTCTCTTCCACCTCTAGTTGTAACTGTGCTAAACGGACATCCCTCCTGGCATCACCGTTTGACAGTGGGGAGAGTGGATCAAAATGGGACAATGTGGCTGGTGTTTTAGCCTCGCCCTCATTATCAGACACCAATGGGCTTACAGGAGCAGCAACATCCCCTACAGGGTTAGTATGCTCAGGCAGCGGTAACACAAGCACCTGCTCTTCCAACAATACATTTAACACTAGCTGTTTAACCTCCGCCTTAACTACACTCTGCGGAATCGATATTGAATAATGGTCAGCCAAGGTCACTAAATCAACTCTACGACATTTATCAAAAACCTCCCACAAAGGATTTTCCAAAAAGGACTTCAAATCAAAAGTAGCCATCTTACACTACTTCACAAGAGCCAATGAAAATAGCAAACACTAATGCTACTTCAGCTATGACGCTCAACACTGAACTATACCACTACAACAATCTACATGAGCGGCATGGGTGTCAGTAAAGACAAATCCCGGATGAGGCTCCACTTATGTTGCGAATCCCTTTTGGCCCGACAGTCTAGGGGGGAATGGTAGTGAGACCCGTAACATAACTCATGTAAATTATAATTGTGACAAAGTACGTGTGAACGAAATAACCACGACAGCCGAAATAATACCGTCAAACTCAGGGTTTATTTATAAACACACGGTAATGGGGGGGGGGGGGGGGGGGGGGGGGGGGGGCAGGAAAAAGGGCTGAGCTGGACCCAAGGAAAGAAACAAATATGCAAAAACACCCCTAAGCTAGACTAGCCTATTTCAACAACAGCTAACTAACTAACCAAAAATACAGTGGGTGGTCCGCCCAGTTCTAACTAGTGTGTGTTAACAAAGTTTACCTACGGGTAGTGTATGCCCATGGGCGACTTGTCTTGGTTTCCCCCTTTTCCCACCAGCAAACACCATAAGCAAAAACAATACTCACAGGAGATGAAAGTGATTTGAAGGTGCTCAAACAAAAGAAGAGGTTAATTAATACACAGAGAGCGAGTGAAGAACCGAGATCTACAAACATGGCATTTACAAAGATTGAGCTACCCTGAAATCTACCAAGAACAGCTATCTACCAACATGGCATTACAAAGATTGAGCTCTCCTGAAATCTACAAGAACAGCTATCTACCAACATGTCATTACAAAGATTGAGCTCTCCTGAAATCTACAAGAACAGCTATCTACCAACATGGCATTACAAAGATTGAGCTCTCCTGAAATCTACCAAGAACAGCTATCTACCAACATAGCATTACAAAGATTGAGCTCTTGAACAAACAAATGATGGGGTTTTTAAACCATGGGGAAGGAACTGTGATAGGGTAGGAAACAGGAGGAGGTGTGTCTTCTGATTGATGGGTTGATTGTTGACTGATTGGGGAGTAATGATTTTCACCTGTGAGGGGAGAAGGAGAGAAAAGAAACACACACAGGATACACACAGACACAGGATACCTGTATCCGTAACAATTTGTCATGCCTGTGTGGTGTTCTGTGCCTGGCTGTGCTAATTTTCAAACAATGAGTTATCTTTCACTGTTCTACCTACCAAAGATTTACACTGATGCTGCCAGTGGCTAGCGGCTTTCAAGAATGATGACCTCTTACTTCTACCCCCTCCTTTTTCGAACATTCTGTTAAAAATCGCGCAACTTTTCAGCGTCCTGCTACTCATGCCAGGAATATAGTATATGCATATGATTAGTATGTGTGGATAGAAAACACTCTGAAGTTTCTAAAACTGGTTAAATCACGGCTGTGACTATAACAGATTGTGTGTTTCATTGAAAAACGCAAGAAAAACTGCTCTCTGAAAGCTAAAAATAATTTCCATAAGTCACTTCCACGAGTTGTTAAAAGAGAACAGAATTTAATATCGACCTGCCTGCAATTCATACAAATTCCACACGATGTCGCCATTGTCGTCATTTTCAATTGAATTAATTGTTGGAAAATCCATCTATCTGGCATCCATTTTCCCAGTCTTCACCCGGATGTTGTTAATGAAGACATTGGCAGCCATTGATTTGCAAGCGAGGAGCTATTGAATACACATCGCCCTGTAATCATTTTGATAGATTATAAACGTTTACTAATACCTAAAGTTGGATTACAAAAGGATTTCGAAGTGTTTTGTGAAAGTTTATCGTCGACTTTTTTAATTTAAAAAAATGACGCAGCGTTTAAAAACAATGTTTTTTTCTGAATGACACAGCTTCCATACAAAGCTATTTTGGGTATATATGGACCGATTTAAACGAAAAAAAGACCCAATAGTGATGTTTATGGGGCATATAGGAGTGCCAAGAAAGA
Source organism: Oncorhynchus clarkii lewisi (assembly GCF_045791955.1). Lineage (NCBI taxonomy): Eukaryota > Metazoa > Chordata > Actinopteri > Salmoniformes > Salmonidae > Oncorhynchus > Oncorhynchus clarkii. The sequence goes on along the minus strand of NC_092155.1, from coordinate 28,064,753 downwards.
AGCTCGTCAAAGGTAATGAATGTTTTATATTTTATTTCTGCGTTTTGGGTAGCGCCGGCTACCGCAAAATCTGTTGTTTACGTGTCGTGCTGGCATTTTGGGGGGTGCATGCTATCAGATAATAGCTTCTCATGCTTTCGCCGAAAAGCATTTTAAAAATCTGACTTGCTGGCTAGGTTCACAACGAGTGTAGCTTTAATTCAATACCCTGCTTGTGAATTTTGATCAAGGATTGAGTTGTAACGAGTACATTTAGCATTTAGCGTAGCGCATTTGCATTTCCAGGTGCATACTTGAGACGTCTGCGTCTCAAGTATGGTCAAGAAGTTAAGGTGACCAAAGTTTATCAGAGGGATTTTCAGGCTGAACTGCTGGGGAATCCAGTTCGACAAAAGCTGAGAAGTCAAATCAAATCAAATTTTATTGGTCACATACACATGGTTAGCAGATGTTAATGCCAGTGTAGAGAAATGCTTGTGCTTCACGTTCCAACAATGCAGTAATATCTAACAAGTAATCTAACAGATTCACAACAACAACCGTATGGGGCGGCAGGTGACCTAGTGGTTAGAGCATTGTACTTGTAACCGAAATGTTGCAAGATTGAATCCCCGAGCTGACAAGGTAAAAATCTGTCGTTCTGCCCCTGGACAAGGCAGTTAACCCACTGTTCCTAGGCCGTCATTGAAAATAGGAATTTCTTCTTAACCGACTTGCCTAGTTAAATAAAATAAAAATACACACAAATGTAAAGGGATGAATAAGAATATGTACATATAAATATATGGATGAGTGATGACCGTGCGGCATAGGCAAGACAGCTGACAGCAGCCTCTCTATGTTAGTGATGGCTGTTTAAAAGTCTGATGGCCTTGAGATGGAAGCTCTTTTTCAGTCTCTCGGTCCCAGCTTTGATGCACCTGGACTGACCTCGCCTTCTGGACGATAACGGGGTGAACAGGCAGTGGCTCGGGTGGTTGTTGTCCTTGATGATCTTTTTGGCCTTCCTGTGACATCGGGTGCTGTAGGTGTCCTGGAGAGCAGATAGTTTGCCCCCGGTGATGCGTTGTGCAGAACGCACTACCCTCTGGAGAGCCTTGCGGTTGAGGGCAGTGCATTTGCAATACCAGGTGGTGATACAGCCCAACAGCATGTTCTCGATTGTGCATCTGTAAAAATGTGTGAGTGATTTAGGTGACAAGCCAAATTTCTTCAGCCTCTTGAAGTTGAAGAGGCACTGTTGCGCCTTCTTCACCACACTGTCTGTGTGGGTGGACCATTTCAGTTTGTCTGTGATGTGTACGACGAGGAACTTAAAACTTTCCACCTTCTCCACTACTGTCCCATCGATGTGAATGGGGGGATGCTCCCTCTGCTGTTTCCTGAAGTCCACGATCACCTCCTTTGTTTTCTTGATGTTGACTGAGAGGTTATTTTCCTGACACCACACTCCGAGGGCCCTCACCTCCTCCCTGTAGGCCGTTTCGTCGTTGTTGGTAATCAAGCCTACCACTGTAGTGTCGTCTGCAAAATTGATGATTGAGTTGGAAGCGTGCATGGCCACGCAGTCATGGGTGAACAGTGAGTACAGGAGAGGGCTAGGAATGCACCCTTGTGGGGCCCCAGTGTTGAAAATCAGCGGGGTGGAGATTTTGTTTCCTACCTTCTCCACCTGGGGGCGGCCAATCAGAAAGTCCAGGATCCAGTTGCACAGGGTGGGGTCGAGACCCAGGGTCTCAGGCTTAATGATAAGTTTGGAGGGTACTATGGTATTAAATGGTGAGCGTAGTCAATGAACAGCATTCCTACATAGGTATTCCTCTAGTCCAGATGGGATAGGGCAGTGTGCGGTGTGATAGCGATTGCATCGTCAGTGGACCTATTGGGGTAGTAAGCAAGTTGGAGGGGGTCTAGGGTGTCAGGTTGGGTGGAGGTGATATGCTTCTTGACTAGTCTCTCAAAGCACTTCATGATGACAGAAGTGAGTGCTACAGGGCGATAGTCATTTAGTTCAGTTACCTTAGCTTTTTTGGGAACAGGAACAATGGTAGCCTTCTTGAAGCATGTGGGGACAACAGACTGGGATAGGGATTGATTGAATATGTCCGTAAACACACCAGCCAGCTGGTCTACGCATGCACTGAGGACGCGGCTAGGGATGCCGTCTGGACCGACAGCCTTGCGAAGGTTAACACATTTAAATGTTTTACTCATGCTGGCCACGGAGAGGAGAGCCCACAGGCTTTGGTAGCGGGCCGTGCCAGTGGCACTGTATTGTCCTCAAAGTGAGCAAAGAAGTTGTTTATTTTGTCTGGGAGCAAGACGTCAATGTCCACGACGGGGCTGGTTTTCTTTTTGTGATCAGTGATTGACTGTAGACCCTGCCACATACGTCTCTGGAAGGCAACTCATGCCCTAATTTCATCCACCTTGTTATCTAGAGATTGGACATTGGTGAGAAATATGATCGGGAGCGGTGGATGGTGTGCTCGCCTTCTGAGTCTGACCAGTAGGCCTCTCCTGCGGCAACCGTGTTGTTTTGGGTCGGCCTCTTAGGATAAGATCCCACGTCCAGGGTGGAGGTCCGAACAAAGGATCCGCTTCGGGAAAGACGTATTCCTGGTCGCAATGTTGTTAATTAAGTTGTCATCGCTTTTCTATCTAATAGTTCTTCCCAGCTGTATGTAGTAACACTTGACATTTCCTGGGCTAACAATGTAAGAAATAATACATAAAATAATACATAAAAAAACAAATACTGCATAGTTTCCTAAGGACCTGAAGCGAGGCGACCATCTCTGTCGGCGCCATCATTTGAAACCATTGATTTTTTCCTTCAAAACAAAACAGAAGATTCTTGATCAGAGGAAATTGTTGGCAAAAATATTTAGAAACTGACAGGTAAGATAACTCAATTCACAGTAAGCATGGTATAAACACAAACTGGGTAGTGTTCGTATGGTTTGTATTATGGGGTTACATGTGGTCAGAGGTAGCCTGACGACCACAGAGTATCTTCCGGACCATGTAATCAATTTAGTCCACTTCTCTTCTCTTTTTACCTATTATTTCTGTAAAACTCATTTGACCTGTAACTCCCAGTAATGGATACCAAAAATCTTTGGTTAATTCCCTTTATCTGGTGAAACAATCTAGCTAATAGAACTGGTGGTCATGATGAAATTGCCATTCGCAAGGAAACATATAGTAAGACAATACACTATGGTGAGTGTACTAAAGTTCAGGGAATACTTGTACAGCTGTACGAGTCATGATCAAACTGCCATTCAGCTCCTCTTGAGTCATCTGCTTGAAATCCAGAATGTCTAATCCATAGGGAAGGATACAGTTCACGGGATACAGTCCCGCTATAATGACACATGCAGGCTAAGAAATTCTGTTATTGGTTCTAGAATCCACTCCAGGAAGCGTCCCAGGCACCACACGGTATTGTCTGTAAGACAAAACAAAGAATAAAAATGATACTCTATTGTAGAGCCCAAAACCTTTGCACAATGACCAAACCGTACAAAGGTAGGTAGGCAGACAGTATCTACCTACAGGCATGTCTATCAGGCATGCTAGCTTGCTGGATATACAATATTTGTGTTATGCCTATAGTTTTATGAGATTGAAATATATCCACGGTCATAACGAAAACCAATAACCCGTCAATTATGTTACATAGCTAGCTATTAACATTATTTACAGTTGCTGATGTTACACATGTTTGCTAATAAGTTACAAACGTGAGGCGTGGCACATAACAAAAAAAAGTGTCTGTCCTCGGTTGCAACACTCCCTAACGAGTTCCAAACTGCCGCTGGAAGCAAAGTCAACAAAGTCAAATAACTGTTCGTCGGGAGCTTCATGAAATTGGTTTCCATGGCCGAGCACCAGCCTAAGATCCCCATGCGCAATGCCAAGTGTCGGCCGGAGTGGTGTAAAGCTCGCCGCCATTGGAATCCGGAGCAGTGGAAACACGTTCTCTGGAGTGATGAATCACGCTTCACAATCAGATTAATCTGGGTTTGGCGGATTCCAGGAGAACACTACCTGCCCGAAGGCATAGTGCCAACTGTAAAGTTTGGTGGAGGGGGAATAATGTTCTGGGGCCATTTTTAATGGTTTGAGATAGGCCCTTTAGTTCCAGGGAATGGAAATTTTAACGCTACAGCATACAATGACATTCTATACGATTATGTGCTTCCAACTTTGTGGCAACAGTTTGGGGAATGGCCTTTCCTGTTTCAGCATGAAAATGCCACTGTGCACAAAGCGAGGTCCATACAGAAATGGTTTGTCGAGATCGGTGTGGAAGAACAAGTTTCCACATACTTTTAGTCATGCAGTGTATGTGTGGCTGAACCCATGCCCTCACTTCCAATATGGGTTCCTGCCAAGTGCTTACCGCCCCACCACAGGATAACTCTCTCAATTTCAACCTATACTTTAGCCCAGTGACATCGATGGTGCCTTTATCACTACGCTCACCTCACGCCGCAGTCTATGCTGTCTAAGGGACATCGGGGATGATTTAACAGCAGTGAGATTCCTAGTGGACCAGTGCTAATGGTCATGTTATCTGTTGTTTCTTTATTCCAGTCATTTAGCACCCCTGGGTATGCTGGTTTTCATCCCAGCCAAACTATCAATCAATATTGTGTGTTATTGAGCCGATAATTGAGCAGTGAATCAGGTCTGACATCGCCTAAACATTGATGAAACATCTCTGTTATGCCCTCTGGTCAACTGTGGGAAGACCGGAGAAAACAAGCGGAAAGATGCAGGTGTAGTGAAATCATTTGGATTTAGTTTGTGTTGAAATGAACCAGTTAGTTCCGATTTTTTTACTGTACATGCTGACTCATGTATTCCTTATTTGCTTGACATTCTATTCCAGTATTTCATTTCCATGTCGGTGGATAGTACATGCGTTCCAGGAATATCTCCCCATCACCCTACCTCAACCACTGCTCTCCATACTCCATACTCTGCCTTGGGCCTTGACTAATCAGGCGATGACATCATATACACCCCCCACCCCTTACACCCTGGGGTCACAAATGTTCAAGAGCCCATCTACAGAAGGAAACATTGCTAAAACAATAAGCAGGAAAAACAAATAAATAAGTAGATAGCTCCCTCCACTGACATGAGCCTAATTAGAGCTAATAAAGGCCTTGTCAAGGTCTATGCAGACAGGAGAGTTGATCAAGTGTCTAGAGGTTCCCTGTCCACGCAATCTCACTCAAATGCTCACTGGCCCAATAAACTCACCAGTGCCCCTCTCTCTCTCTCACTGTGGAGTAGATGAAGAGAGAATATAGAGAAAAGGTCTGTAAGAATAGGAGCATGTGGTCGGGTGGTCAGACAAGGGCGCCCTGAGAGCGTGAAGTCAGAGCCGGAGCTATTGTTATTCAGCTCCAGCACGCGCACACACACACACACACACACATACTGTACACTCGCATATGCACGCACACACACGGACAACAGGCGGAGCACACAGTACAGATTGGAAGCCTATTCAGAAGACAGGCCGAGCCTTCTTTTGTAAGATACCCTCTGGATCGATGAGGAGGAGCAGCATGTTACATTGGGGGTTGATGAGAGTGAAATGAGTGAGAATGGACAGAATTAGTATGTTCTACTCCTCTAACCTTTTCTCCTTCTGTTCTCTTTTCTTTGGCGGTGGCCCCAATCAGCACGCCCCAGTAATCCCTGTTGCTGTGATCTGATTGTCCGCAGCCTGCGGTGGGCAGGCAATCAGTGCCATCGCATCACTTTGTGCAGATGCTTATGCTTCAGAGGGAGCGAGGGATGACAGAGGGGGGAGGGAAATGGAGAGAGGGACTAGGGTATGGGAGAAAGAGACTATGAGTAAGGACAAGAGAGGGAGAGAGATTAAGGAGAGAGGGAGAGGGGAAAAGTAAGGGAAGGTAGATGAGAAGGGGAGAGGGAAGATGACATTAAAGACAAGGCGAGCATGGAACGGAGGAAACGAGTAAAGGGAGACAGGATAGGAGAGCGAGAGAATGTGAGTAAGTGCAAGAAGGGACATTTTCAGAAAGAGTTGGGGACAGAATTCACAGCCGGCCCGGCTTGACGTGATTATTTCTATATAGACATTGCTACTTCATTCTTATATAACACTGTACGTGATCTGATCTAGAGAGACACACATCAGATGACTACAGCACCAAATCAACAAACTTCACAGTAAGAGAAACGAACACGTCAAAAGAACATTGACACATCCAAGTTGACTGGGGACGGCAAAACGACAAACAAGGGAGCATGTCAAAATTTCCCTCCATCCATTTCTTTCCTTCCCTCAATCACGCTCATTTCCTCTGCACTCTACTCTTATTAGCCCTCCTCTTAAGCGTTGCGGCTCTGCTAACGAGTTAATTGAAGCCATGTTAAGACTTTGTAGGTGACATTGAGAGTCAGATTGCCTTCAGTGTATGAGAACGAGCCTAGCTAGAGGGCTAGTAGGCTGGGGGAGGGAAATTTACTCTGGGAGAGTGAAGTTCATTGCTTATTATTCAATGCTCAGTGGGCCTGATTATTGTGGCCCCCTGACTATAAACATGCACGCATGCACACTCCATCCTGCGGTGTTATGGTTTAGGCCTGTGGCTGCAGTAGGCTCCACAGTTGTCTGTGGGCAGGTTGACCGTGCAGACAAACAGACAGACAGGAAGCAGCTGTAGAGGGACCTGAGGCTGATGGCTCTCTGCTTCTCCTAGAAGCCCTGAGGACAGTAGACAGGCCCCATCAACACGTACACACACACACACACAACACGTACACACACACACACACACAGATATACACACAAACATATGGGGCTTACCAGCAGAGAGGAGAGTGTCCTTTCAGACAACGACAGACAGTTGTGTGTCAAAGTGAACATATAATGCATTCGGAAAGACCCGTTGACTTTTTTCCCACATTTTGTTACGTTACAGCCTTATTCTAAAACTGATTACATTGTTTTTTCCCCCTCATCAATCTACACACAATACCCCATGATGACAAAGGCAAAAACAAGCTTTTTTGACATTTTTGCTAAAAAATATAAAAACAGAAATATCACATTTACAGAACTATTCAAACCCTTTACTCAGTACTTTGTTGAAGCACCTTTGGCAGCGATTACAGCCTTGAGTCTCCTTGGGTATGACGCTACAAGCTTGGCACACCTGTATTTGGAGAGTTTGTCCCATTCTTCTCTGCACATCCTCTCAAGCTCTGTCAGGCTGGACGGAGAGCATCACTGCACAGCTATTTTCAGGTCTCTCCAGAGATCCGAGTGGCTTCCGTCTCGCCACTCTACTATAAAGGCCTGACTGATGGAGTGCTGCAGAGATGGTTGTCCTTCTGGAAGGTTTTCCCATCTTCACAGAGGATCTCTGGAGCTCTGTCAGAGTGACCATCTGGTTCTTGGTCACCTCCTTGACCAAGGCCCTTCTCTCCCGATTTCTCAGTTTGGCCAGGCGGGCGGCTCTAGGAACTTCTTCCATTTAAGAATGATGGAGCCAATGTGTTCTTGGGGACCTTCAATGCTGCAGAAAAGTTTTGGTACCTCGACACAATCCTGTCTTCCGACAATTCCTATAAACTCTTGGCTTGGTTTTTGCTCTGACATACACTGTCACCTGTGGGACCTTATAGTGTGTGCCTTTCCAAGTCATGTCCAATCAATTGAATTTACCACAGGTGGACTCCAATCAAGTTGTAGAAACATCTCAAGGATGATCAATGGAAACAGGATGAATTTTGAGTCTCATAGCAAAGGGTCTGAATACGTTTGTAAATCTGATATTTCTGTATTTTGCTAAAATATCAAAAAGCATGTTTTTGCTTTGTCATGGTGGGATTTTGTATGTAGATTAATGAGGATTTAAAGAAAGAAAGAAAGAGAATATGACTGTAACGTAACAAAGTTTGGAAAAAGTCAAGGGGTCTGAATACTTTCCGAATGCACTGTAACTTAAAAGTGAAATATAGGAAGTGTGCTTAAATGTATATGCATACTTCATGGGTGTGCCAATGCATGTGGCTAATCTAACACGAGACTGCAGGGACCCCTTCCAGGTTGAGCTGGACATCCTGAGCCTGTTATGACAGGTGATTGCGTCTGGCTCGTGTTCTGTCTAGACAGGTCAGTCAGACTGGCACACCACTACAACTGATTGTCCACTAGACAAGCACCTCCTATGACCTTTTCTCTTCCACCATCATCCACTAGAATAGATAAAACACTTATACACCTCCAAAAGCACTTACTGTCTCGATCACAATCCCCCGCAGTAAAGAAATAGAGCAGAAGCACACAGACTTATTCTTGTCACGCTTTGAGAATAGTGGATTTGATGGGACTTTACTGTTATAATCTCTCCATCTCTGACAGCAATATTTTTGTACTTTTTTGGGATTGATCAGAACTCATTTGAATGAATTTGTTCTAGTTTAGGATTTTGGGCTTGTTCTTTGGAGAAGCTAAGTTAGATTGTGTCATGTACTGTCATGTTGTGTCTTGTCTCTGTCCTTTCCCTTCACCCTGTCTCCCTCTGCTGGTCGTTGTTAGGTTACCTTTTCTCCCCCGCTTTCCCCCAGCTGTTCCTTGTCTCCTCTTGACTACCTCGTCACCCCTTCTCCCACCTGTTCCCCTTTTCCCTCTGATTAGTCCCCTATATCTCTCTCTGTTTTTGTTCCTGTCCTTGTCGGATTCTTGTTTGTTGTGTTTCATGCCTGAACCAGACTGTCGTCATGTTTGCTGTAACCTTGTCTTGTCCTGTCGGAATCTGCCGGTCCGTCTGAGCCTACCTATGTTTGGTAATTAAAGAAGCTCTGTTTAAGTTAATTCGCTTTTGGGTCCTCATTCACTCCCCGTAACAGAAGAATCCGACCAAGAATGGACCCAGCGACTTCGGATCCTCTCCACTCAGCCGTCGGGATCCAGGGAGCGATGCTAGGCAGACACGAGCTGGAAGTGTCTGCTGCTCGACATGCCGTTGAGACCCTGGCCACCCAAGTCTCCAACCTCACAGAACAGGTTCACCATCTCCGCCTCGATCCACCGGCCACTTCCAGGGCTTTCGAATCTCCGGAGCCCAGAATCAATAACCCGCCGTGTTACTCTGGGGAGCCCACTGAATGTCGCTCGTTTCTCACCCAGTGTGATATTGTGTTTTCTCTCCAGCCCAACACTTACTCCAGGAGCACTGCTCGTGTCGCCTACGTCATATCTCTCCTTATTGGACGGGCTCGTGAGTGGGGCACGGCAATCTGGGAGGCAAGGGCTGAGTGTACTAACCAGTATCAGGACTTTAAGGAGGAGATGATACGGGTTTTTGATCGATCTGTTTTTGGGGAGGAGGCTTCCAGGGCCCTGTCTTCCCTATGTCAAGGCAATCGATCCATAACAGACTACTCTATTGAGTTTCGCACTCTTGCTGTCTCCAGTGGCTGGAACGAGCCGGCCTTGCTCGCTCGTCTTCTGGAGGGTCTCCGCGCAGAGGTAAAGGATGAGATTCTCTCCCGGGAGGTTCCTTCCAGCGTGGATTCCTTGATTGAACTCGCTATTCGCATTGAGCGACGGGTTGATCTTCGTCACCGAGCTCGTGGAAAGGAGCTCGCGCTCTCCGTCGCCCCCCTCTCCGCATCACTACCATCTTCCTCTGCCGGCTCGGGTGCTGAGCCCATGCAGCTGGGAGGTATCCGCATCTCGACTAAGGAGAGGGAACGGAGAATCACCAACCGCCTCTGTCTCTATTGCGGTTCCGCTGGTCATTTTGTCACTTCATGTCCAGTAAAAGGCCAGAGCTCGTCAGTAAGCGGAGGGCTACTGGTGAGCGCTACTACTCCTGTCTCTCCTTCAAGATCCTGCACTACCTTGTCGGTCCATCTACGCTGGACCGGTTCGTCAGCTTCCTGCAGTGCCTTAATAGACTCTGGGGCGGAGGGCTGTTTTATGGACGAGACCTGGGCTCGGGAACATGACATTCCTCTCAGACAGTTAAAGGAGCCCACGGCCTTGTTCGCCCTGGATGGTAGTCCTCTCCCCAGGATTCAGCGTGAGACGCTACCTTTAACCCTCACTGTTTCTGGTAATCATAGCGAAACCATTTCTTTTTTAATTTTTCGTTCACCTTTTACACCTGTTGTTTTGGGCCATCCCTGGCTAGTTTGTCATAATCCTTCCATTAATTGGTCTAGTAATTCTATCCTCTCCTGGAACGTCTCTTGTCATGTGAAATGTTTAATGTCTGCTATCCCTCCTGTTTCCTCTGTCTCTTCTTCACAGGAGGAGCCTGGTGATTTGACAGGGGTGCCGGAGGAATATCACGATCTGCGCACGGTGTTCAGTCGGTCCAGGGCCACCTCTCTTCCTCCACACCGGTCGTATGATTGTAGTATTGATCTCCTTCCGGGAACCACCCCCCCCCGGGGTAGACTATACTCTCTGTCGGCTCCCGAACGTAAGGCTCTCGAAGATTATTTGTCTGTAGCTCTTGACGCCGGTACCATAGTCCCCTCCTCCTCTCCCGCCGGAGCGGGGTTTTTTTTTGTCAAGAAGAAGGACGGGTCTCTGCGCCCCTGCATAGATTATCGAGGGCTGAATGACATAACAGTGAAGAATCGTTATCCGCTTCCTCTTATGTCTTCAGCCTTCGAGATCCTGCAGGGAGCCAGGTTTTTCACTAAGTTGGACCTTCGTAACGCTTACCATCTCGTGCGCATCAGGGAGGGGGACGAGTGGAAGACGGCGTTTAACACTCCGTTAGGGCACTTTGAATACCGGGTTCTTCCTTTCGGCCTCGCTAACGCTCCAGCTGTCTTTCAGGCATTAGTCAATGATGTCCTGAGAGACATGCTGAACATCTTTGTTTTCGTTTACCTTGACGATATCCTGATTTTTTCACCGTCACTCCAGATTCATGTTCAGCACGTTCGACGTGTCCTCCAGCGTCTTTTAGAGAATTGTCTTTTTGTGAAGGCTGAGAAGTGCACTTTTCATGCCTCCTCCGTCACATTTCTCGGTTCTGTTATTTCCGCTGAAGGCATTAAGATGGATCCCGCTAAGGTCCAAGCTGTCATTGATTGGCCCGTCCCTAAGTCACGCGTCGAGCTGCAGCGCTTTCTCGGCTTCGCGAACTTCTATCGTCGTTTCATCCGTAATTTCGGTCAGGTGGCAGCTCCTCTCACAGCCCTTACTTCTGTCAAGACGTGCTTTAAGTGGTCCGTTTCCGCCCAGGGAGCTTTTGATCTCCTCAAGAATCGTTTTACATCCGCTCCTATCCTTGTTACACCTGACGTCTCTAGACAGTTCGTTGTCGAGGTTGACGCGTCAGAGGTGGGCGTGGGAGCCATTCTTTCTCAGCGCTCCCTCTCTGACGACAAGGTCCACCCATGCGCGTATTTTTCTCATCGCCTGTTGCCGTCGGAACGTAACTATGATGTGGGTAACCGCGAACTGCTCGCCATCCGGTTAGCCCTAGGCGAATGGCGACAGTGGTTGGAGGGGGCGACCGTTCCTTTTGTCGTTTGGACTGACCATAGGAACCTTGAGTACATCCGTTCTGCCAAACGACTTAATGCGCGTCAGGCGCGTTGGGCGCTGTTTTTCGCTCGTTTCGAGTTCGTGATTTCTTATCGTCCGGGCTCTAAGAACACCAAGCCTGATGCTTTGTCTCGTCTCTTCAGTTCTTCAGTAGCCTCCACTGACCCCGAGGGGATTCTCCCTGAGGGGCGTGTTGTCGGGTTGACTGTCTGGGGAATTGAGAGGCAGGTAAAACAAGCGCTCACTCACACTCCGTCGCCGCGCGCTTGTCCTAGGAACCTTCTTTTCGTTCCCGTTCCTACTCGTCTGGCCGTTCTTCAGTGGGCTCACTCTGCCAAGTTAGCCGGCCACCCTGGCGTTCGGGGTACGCTTGCTTCCATTCGCCAGCGTTTTTGGTGGCCCACCCGGGAGCATGACACGCGTCGTTTCGTGGCTGCTTGTTCGGTCTGCGCGCAGACTAAGTCCGGTAACTCTCCTCCTGCCGGCCGTCTCAGGCCGCTTCCTATTCCCTCTCGACCGTGGTCTCACATCGCCTTAGATTTTGTCACCGGACTGCCTTCGTCAGCGGGGAAGACTGTTATTCTTACGGTTGTCGATAGGTTCTCTAAGGCGGCTCATTTCATTCCCCTTGCTAAGCTTCCTTCTGCTAAAGAGACGGCACAAATCATCATCGAGAATGTTTTCAGAATTCATGGCCTTCCGTCAGACGTCGTTTCGGACAGAGGTCCGCAATTCACGTCTCAATTTTGGAGGGAGTTTTGCCGTTTGATTGGGGCTTCCGTCAGTCTCTCTTCCGGCTTTCACCCCCAGTCTAACGGTCAAGCAGAACGGGCCAATCAGACTATTGGTCGCATCTTACGCAGTCTTTCTTTTCGCAACCCTGCGTCTTGGTCAGAACAGCTCCCCTGGGCAGAATACGCCCACAACTCGCTTCCTTCGTCTGCGACCGGGCTATCTCCTTTTCAGAGTAGCCTCGGGTACCAGCCTCCGCTGTTCTCATCTCAGTTCGCCGAGTCCAGCGTCCCCTCCGCTCAGGCTTTTGTCCAACGTTGCGAGCGCACCTGGAAGAGGGTCAGGTCTGCACTTTGCCGTTATAGGACGCAGACTGTGAGGGCTGCTAATAAGCGTAGAACTAAGAGTCCTAGATATTGTCGCGGTCAGAGAGTTTGGCTCTCCACTCAGAACCTTCCCCTTAAGACGGCTTCTCGCAAGTTGACCCCGCGGTTCATTGGTCCGTTCCGTATTTCTCGGGTCATTAATCCTGTCGCAGTTCGACTTCTTCTTCCGCGATACCTTCGTCGCGTCCACCCGGTCTTCCATGTCTCCTGCATCAAGCCCGTCCTTCGCGCCCCCGCTCGTCTTCCCCCCCCCCCCCCCCCATCCTTGTCGAGGGCGCACCCATCTACAGGGTCCGTAGAATTTTGGACATGCGTCCTCGGGGCCGTGGTCACCAGTACCTCGTAGATTGGGAGGGGTACGGTCCTGAGGAGAGGAGTTGGGTTCCCTCTCGGGACGTGCTGGACCGTGCGCTGATCGAGGATTTCCTCCGTTGCCGCCAGGTTTCCTCCTCGAGTGCGCCAGGAGGCGCTCGGTGAGTGGGGGGGTACTGTCATGTACTGTCATGTTGTGTCTTGTCTCTGTCCTTTCCCTTCACCCTGTCTCCCTCTGCTGGTCGTTGTTAGGTTACCTTTTCTCCCCCGCTTTCCCCCAGCTGTTCCTTGTCTCCTCTTGACTACCTCGTCACCCCTTCTCCCACCTGTTCCCCTTTTCCCTCTGATTAGTCCCCTATATCTCTCTCTGTTTTTGTTCCTGTCCTTGTCGGATTCTTGTTTGTTGTGTTTCATGCCTGAACCAGACTGTCGTCATGTTTGCTGTAACCTTGTCTTGTCCTGTCGGAATCTGCCGGTCCGTCTGAGCCTACCTATGTTTGGTAATTAAAGAAGCTCTGTTTAAGTTAATTCGCTTTTGGGTCCTCATTCACTCCCCGTAACAGATTGAGTATAGGAACATAGAAATTCTCCGCTTATTTCCAGTTTTCTGAAAATGGAAACCCTAATACTCAATCAATAACCAGACAAGAACCATAAACAATAAAAATGGCTGATGATTGAATTTGATATCATTATTTTTTCTTCAGACAAAAAATTACTTTTGTGTGTGATTAGATTTCAACAGACTCATGTATTGTCACATTATACTCATAAGTACCATCTTTGAAGAGCACTGACACAGGGAAATAATGTTAGTAAAATGTTCAATCCATTATAGGCACACCAGGGAGGCATAATCCCTCCAGCGAAATAGAGAATGACATGGAATTAATAGAAATAGAATATCTAGAAGTGACATTCCCTTTCAAATCAGCATTCCCTATGGTTCTAGAACCTCTAATTCTATGTGAACAGTAACACTCCTATGCCTGTGTTATTGTAACACATGCAGTGCATCATGTGAATGACTAATGGCCTATGACCAGGGATGGGCAGAAATGTCAAAATACTATTACAAAGTACAGAGACAAAAAACCATGAAGATCAATGTATCAAAATAAACTCAAGTATTTAATTAAAATACATGTATTGTATTTTGAAATAGAAAAATACATTTGTAAGTAGCCGGCCCGAACAGCAATATCTAGAATATGAGCAACAAGTCACTATGAATAGGAGTGTCTGCTAAATTACCAAAATGTAAATGTATATGTGAAAATGAACATACCAAAATGAACTGCAACGCATACTGGGTATTATTATTAGCCTTGATTTGGGGCGGAGCAAATTAGGATAATACTCAGCATGCTTTGCAATGGTTCATTTTTGTCATTTTGCAGACGCTTCTCCAGAGCAATTGTTGCATTAATCTTAAAATACCTAGGTGAGACAACAACATTTCACATTCACATCAAGTACATTTTCCCTCAACAAAGTATTTACATATACATTATATTCAGTTAATTTAGCAGATGCTCTTATCACACCATAGTGCTATCAGACTTGTGATACCAATACAGGGTGATTAAGGGGTGACAAAAAATGTGAACCTCTATAAAACAAAAAAATGATAAAGAAAAGTATTTAGTATTTTGAAAATACTAAATACACTTTTGTTTTGATACATTGAAGTGTCGTTCAGCCCAAATTAATTTAAATGACAAAATACTCAGAAATTATTAACATGTAGGAGAAATACTGCCCATCTCTGCCTAAGACACATGGAAAAGAGGTGGGTGAGAGATAGAGAGGAAAGGGACAGCGAGTGGTTATGGTGGAGAAGAGTGAAGAGGGGGAGAGAGAGAGGGAGAGAGCGAGAAAGAGGTGAGCAACAGTGAGTGGTTATGGAGGAATGAGAGGTGGAGAAAGAGAGGCAGACAGACAGACAGAGAGAGGGAGAGGGAGGGGGCAGGGGAGCGAGTGAGAGAGTGGGGCCGTTCCAACCTAATTGATAGTCCAGGTGTCATCTTTCCAGTCAATGTTGATTAGCTCCTGAACATATAACCTGGGGAGAAAATTAAATATTGATTTATTTTTCTCTTCTTTTTTCGCCACCCCCCTCTCTTTTTTTTTTACTCTGATGGAATTTTCAATTGTTAAGGTAACCTGACTAAATGACTACCGCCCTGTAGCACTCACGTCAGTAGCCATGAAGTGCTTTGAAAGGCTGGTCATGGCTCACATCAATACCATCATCCTGGAAACCCTAGACCAACTCCAATTCACATACCGCCCCAACAGATCCACAGATGACGCAATCTCAATCGCACTCCACACTACCCTTTCCCATCTGGACAGAAGGAACACCTATGTGAGAATGCTGTTCATTGACTACAGCTCAGCGTTCAACACCATAATGCCCACAAAATTCATCACTAAGCTAAGGACCCTGGGACTAAACACCTCTCTCTGCAACCGGATCCTGGACTTCCTGACGGGCCGACCCCAGGTGGTAAGGGTAGGCAACAAAACATCTGCCATGCTGATCCTCAACACAGGAGCCCTTCAGGGGTGCGTGCTTAGTCCCCTCCTACAGGAAAAGGAGGGCCGAACACGCCCCCATTCACATCGACGGACTGTAGAGGAGCGGGTCGAGAGTTTCAAGTTCCTTGATGTCCACATCATCAACAAACTATCATGGTTCAAACACACAAATAAAGTTGTGAAGAGGGCACGACAATGCCTTTTCCTCCTCAGGGGACTGAAAATATATAGCATGGGTCCTCAGATCCTCAAAAGGTTGTACAGCTGCACCATTGAGAGCATCCTGACCTGTTGCATCACCGCTTGGTATGGCAACTGCTCGACATCCGACCGTAATGCGCTACAGAGTGTAGTGCGTACAGACCAGTAAATCAATGGGGCCAAGCTTTCTGCCGTCACGGACCTATATACTATGCGGTGCCAGAAGAAGGTCCAAAAAATTGTCAAAGACTCCAGTCACCCAAGTCATAGACTGTTCTCTCTGCTACTGCACGACATGCGGCACCCGGAGCACCAAGTCCAAGTCCACAAGGCTCCTTAACAGCTTCTATCTCCAAGCCATAAGACTGCCGAACAATTAATAAAATGGCCACCCGGACTATTTGCACCCTCCCTTAGTTTTTACACTGCAGCTACTCACTGTTCATTATCTATGCATAGTCACTTTACCCCTACCTACATGTACAAGTTATGTTGACTAACCTGTAACCCCGCACATAGCCTCATTATTGTTGTATCGTTATGTAACTTTTTAAAAATGTTTTTACTTTAGTTTATTTAGTAAATCTTTTCTTAACTCTATTTTTTAAAACTGCATTGTTGGCTAAGGGCTTGTAAGTAAGCATTTCACTGTAAGCTCTACACCTGTTGTATTCAGTGATTTTAAATGGGTTCTAACTGGAACCAAAAGGGATTCTTCAGTTAAAGAACCCTTTTTAGTTCTAGATAGCATCTTTCTTTCTAAGAGTGTACAATATGTCCAGAACTGTGCTGCATGTGTCCTCACCAACTCCTCCCCCGTGAGCACATCACTCCAGTGCTGTTCAACCTCCACTGGCTCCCCATATGCTTACGCATTGACTTTAAAATCCTGCTTCACACAAACGAAGCTATCCACAACTCTGGACCCAAGTACCTGTCTGACCTCATTCTACCCTCCTGCCCCACACGCACACTTCTCTCCTCCAGTTCTGTCTCCCTTCAGCAGCCCCACAGCAGACTAAAAACTATGGGTGACAGGGCGACAGGGCTTTCAGTTGTGCGGCTCCTCGGCTGTGGAACCACTTCCAGTCACTGTCAGGGCTGCAGAGTCACTGGCCTTGTTTAACGGCACAGCTAAAGACTGAACCTATGTTAATTCTGTTCTTATGTCCACCGGACCTGACGACACCAGTATGTATATACAGTAGCTTTGATTATTGTCTGCTTACAATGTTGTGGTTTGGGTAGTTCTATATTATTTTCAATTTTATTTCTCAGTGACTTGGGTGTGAGAAAAAGGGCTTTGCAAATTAAATAAATTAACTAATTATTGTTGTTATTATTATTCAGAAAGGTTCTAAAAAAAATGCTTCTCCGTGACATCACAGGGTATGATTAAAAGCAAGAAAAACATGTTTTTTTCAAAACCTGCAACGAGTTTCTTGCCAGATGGAGGGTCTTTTTTCGCTCCCACGTCACCGCGATTTTCATTAAAAATCACTGTTCTTACAAACATAGAAATGTGCCATTTTCACATATGTGGACACTGGTATTGTGCTGGAGATATTGAAAATGAGGTTGAAAGTGGTGGAATTGCCCTTTAAGGCTGTAAGTGCTTGTGACAAGTGCACCAGAGAGCGATGGAGGAAGGCAGAAGAGAAAGAGAGAGCAAGAAGAAGTGAGTGAGTGAGAGAGTGAGAGAGTGAGAGAGAGAGAGAGAGAGAGAGAGAGCAGACAAGCAATTGAGAGAGAAAGCGAGAAAAAGCACTCATCCTTCCCTCTCCGCAGGTGATCATAAATTGATCATAAATGGTCTCTGCCCCTGGGGACCTCTGGGTAAATGGTCTCTCCCCCGTCTCTCTCTATCCTCCCCCTCTTCTCCCAGGGGTCCCTCTGCTGCGTGTGGCTTGTGACGGCCTCAGCGTTGTGTGGCTGTGAGCGGTTGTGACAGGCCAGGATAGCGACCATCGCCTTTTGTCTAACTGAATCAGTTCCTCTACCTCTGGATGGCTGGAGCTGGGACTGGGTGTCATCTGGCCCACCTACTGGGCTCCCTAAGGGCCTGCTACTGCTAGATGTGGCGGTGGCCATATTGGCTCAAAGGTGCTCCGCTATGGAAGCTTGGTACTTGACACTGACTGAGACTGGCATTATGTATTCACCTTGTAATGCCCTGAAACAAGGGCGCATCCAATTTGTTGTGATTATTTTCCTAATTTTGGCTCATTCACAAACAAGCAAAACATTGTTAAATATGAATTAAATGTGTCAAAACTAATAACTAATGATTCTGTGTTGAGGAAAATTATAGAAAATATTAAAATGTTTGTTTTCATGTAGTATAAGGACTCGGAAGTGGACGTTCGTTAGCTTTAGCATTCTCATAAACTTTAACTTGGAGGGTAAGCTCATTTTGTGGCATAACCTATTCAAATCAAATCAAATCAAATGTTATTGGTCACATACACATGGTTAGCAGATGTTATTACGAGTGTAGCGAAATGACAGAGCAGCAATATCTAACAAGTAATATCTAACAATTCCACAACAAATACCTAATACACACAAATCTAAGTAAAGGAATGGAAATAAGAATATATAAATAAATGGATGACTAATGACAGAGCAGCATAGGCTAAGATGCAATAGATAGCATAGAATACAGTATATACATATGAGATGAGTAATGCAAGGTATGTAAACATCATTAAAGTGGCATTATTAGTTATGATGACTGGTGCTCCATTTATTAAAGTGGCCAATGATTTCAAGTCTGTATGTAGGCAGCAGCCTCTCTGTGCTGGTGATGGCAAATACCCTAATGTTGTCTACACTACCGGTCAAAAGTTTGGGGTCACTTAGAAATGTCCTTGTTCTGAAAGAAAAGCACATTTTACGTCCGTTAAAATAACATCAAATTGATCAGAAATACAGTGTAGACATTGTTAATGTTGTAAATGACTATTGTAGCTGGAAACGGCTGATTTCTTAATGGAATATCTACATAGCCGCACAGAGGCCCGTTTTCAGAAAACACATGTTTTCCCTGTTTTTGATGCCATTCCATTTGCTCCATTCCAGTCATTACTATCTTCAGTGATTTGGTGCTATACTAATGTATACTTATAGCCTCAGGTTAGGACACCAGCTTCACAGGTTAGTAGTGTCAGAATGATAATAGCGTCACCATACAGGAGGAACAGTTTGACACAGAACTGCACTTTCATGTTTGAAAAACACTGTCACTAGCCTCAAGGCAAGCACAGGGGCGCTTACGCCTCACTAGCATTACATAGTGTAAATGACTAATGTGTGAAACCCGTAAATATTCCTGTCATCCTTGATTAGCCGGGGTAAAAAGTAGAAGTGGTGGAGGCAGAAGGTATTTTCAATTATTTAACATAGCTGGGGGGAGCTAAGCTGTCTTTGGAGCCATGAGGTTGTTACTGTGAGCATGTTTCAGGAGTGGCTCTAACTCTCTTTAGAGACCACAAGCTGCACAGGATGTCTGTACGCGTTGTGTTCGACTGACATCTGACTGCGGACATTGAAACGGTTACTTGTTGAATTGCCCCCCGTTGGGAGAGAAATTACCACTCTGAGCCAATCCCTGGGGAGCCAAAAAGGAAGGACAACAAGAAGAAAAAAATAGGGTGCTTTTCCCGGTGACCTCCACCCCCATGCAGCTTGCTAAGTGAGCCATCATGCTTCATATGCAGTATATGGGATGGTAGCTAGCTGAGTGCACAGAAAACGAAATGCTTCCTTCAAGTTAGCTATCTGGCCACTGTTGCTAGTAACATTGCAATGAAATAACAATGGATTCGTTTCCACGGAGCAACTGCCTGTTAGCTGCCGAGAGGCAGTGCGGTGTCTTTAGCTAGCTAGCTGTATTGTGCTAGCTAGCAAATTAAATGCTAAATTAAATGCTAACGTTAGCTAGCTAATAATCTGGCTATGGCACAGATACAGTGCATTCAGAAAGTATTCATACCTCTTGACGTATTCCACATTTTGTTGTTACAGCCTGAATAAAATTTTAAAATAAAAAAAATTCCCCTCACCCATCTACACACAATACCCCATAATGACAAAGTGAAAACATGTTTTTAAAAATGTTTGCAAGTGTATTGAAAATGAATTAAAGAAATAAAGTATCTAATTTACATAAGTATTCACACCCCTGAGTCAATACTTTGTAGAGGCACCTTTGGCATTGGTAACTGTGAAAGTGTGTACGTATGTGAGTGTGTATGTGCCGTGGGATATGTGTGTTAGTGGGATAAGATGCCCTACAGTCTTTCTGGGACTGTAAGAGTTTTCCCCACCTGGGTTGTGCAACATTTGCCCATTATTCTTTCAAAATTCTTCACGCTCTGTAAAATTGGTTGTTGATCATTGCTTGACAACCATTTTCAGGTCTTGCCATAGCTTTTCAAATAGATTTAAGTAAAAATTGTAACTTGGCCAACATTCACTGTCTTCTTGATAAGAAACCCCTGAATTTTAGGTTACTGTCCTGTTGAAATGTGAATTAATCTCCCAGTGTCTGGTGGAAAGCAGACTGAACCAGTGTTTCCTCAAGGAATTTTTTATTTTAAATATAACCTTTATTTAACTAGGCAAGTCAGTTAAGAACAAATTATTATTTACAATGACGGCCAACCCCGGAAGACGCTGGGCCAATTGTGCGCTGCTCTATGGGACTCCCAATCATGGCCAGATTTGATGCAGCCTGGATTCAAACCAGGTACTGCGGAAATGCCTCTTGCACTGAGATGCAGTGTCTTAGACCACCGCGCCAGTGCAGAGAATAATGGGAGAGAGTCCTCAAATACAGGTGTGCCAAGCTTGTAGCGCCATACCCAAGAAGACTCAAGGCTGTAATTGTTGCCAAAGGTGCTTCAACAAAGTACTGAGCAAAGGGTCTGAATACTTATGTAAATGTGATATTTAAGTTTTTTTATTTTTAAAATACATTTGCAAAAAAGAAAAAAGAAGTAAAAACAGGTTGTCATTATGGGGTATTGTTTGTAGATTGATGAGGGGGGAAAAGTATTTAATCAATTTTAAAAGAAGGCTGTAACGTAACAACATTTGGAAAAAGTCAAGGGGTCTGAATACTTTCCGAATCCACTGTACAAATGGTGATAACACAGGCTATGTCTATGCACTCTTGCTCGGGCACAGAGCGATGTCCATGTGATGAGCATGCGGGCAAACCTTTAACTACTGTCATAAAAACTAGACAACTGGATAACCTAAACATGGCACGCCCATCAACCAATGAGCAGCTATCATGCATACAGAACATGCACCGTTGAACACATGGGAGGAACAAGGGCTATGCCATCTGCACTACAATACGATGCTGCGCTTTGTTTTCCCCTATCACAGCCATTAAACTCAGTTTTAAAGTCACCATTGGCCTCATGGTGAAATCCTGGAGCTGTTTCCTTCCTCTCCGGCAACTGAGTTAGGAAGGACACCTGTATCTTTGTAGTGACTGGGTGTATTGATACACCATCCAAAGTGTATTTAATAACTTCACCATGCTCAAAGGGATTTTCAATCTCTGCTTTTTTTTTTACCAATAGGTGCCCTTCTTTGCGAGGCATTGGAAAACCTCCCTGTTCTTTGTGGTTGAATCTGTGTTTGAAATTGTATGTGTGGGGTACAGAGGGTACAGAGACGAGGTAGTCATTCAAAAATCATGTGAAACACTATTATTGCACATAGAGTGAGTCCATGCAACTTATTATGTGACTTGTTAAGCATATTCTTTTGTAAAAATTGTGAAAAAGTAATTACACTTTGACATTATGGGGTATTTTTACTTTTAAAAAATATATATTATTCATACTGTAACACAACAAAATGTGGAAAAAGTCGAGGGGTGTGAATACTTTCTGATGGCACTGTAGAACAAGGAGCCAGATGCATCCAGTTGGAATTTCCACTCCCCACCATGAATGAGAGAAGAGCAGCGCCAGCACGTCATGACAAGTGACGTGAGAACAACGAACTAACAGCACTCGCTAGCTACATTGCTACTTCTGCCCCATGGGCGCTCACTCATTCAGCTGCCTGCAGCGCTCTCTCAACACACACACACACACTCACTTACTCACTCACTCACTCAGCAATAGCCTGCTTCACTTCCTGATAGTCAGCGGCAGCAGGTAACAGTGAAATTAATAGATAAAAAAAAAGAGAAATGGTGCAATTTAGAAGAAGCCAAAAACCCTGCAACCAACACATTTTCACCCGCAACATCATTTTCAAAGTAGCCCAATTTGACCAGAAAATCGTGTACATGGCAACCCTGGCCTGGACTGTGAGGGACGCTGCTGACAATCCAATCTGCACCCATCACATCTTCTATAACAACAACTTTTATTTTTAAATTAAATAAAGATTTCACAAAGATTGGCCAACGTTTGCATCTTCCCAGAAAACATGTTGTGATTGGAGCTCCGGATTTGCTATGCTGAATAAAATAAAAAAAACAGAAATAGCAGAGGTGCTTGGGAAACAGCAACTTGGATTAAATATGAAGATGTTTGGCTTTCTGTGCCTTGTATAGCCTACTACTGAATATGGTGCCAATGGTTGCTCAGATATGCAACCTCCATGTGAATAAGCACTGTGTTTTTCTGCACCTGATTAAGTAAAATAATTTGGGCACTGGACATTTCATGAATATGATGTAGGCCATTTTTGATCAGACATACAAAGTTAAAACATTAAAATATCTATGATTCACATATCATGTAGGGATATCTATTGAAATTACATTTTGTTTTTTGGGGATACATAAATGACTACAGGTAGGATGCATTTCTGGAAATCTGTGGATTCATTCATGCCCGAGTATAAAGGCTTAGATATGTCAGCTAATTGACACATAACCTTTCCAATGTGTTAGAATGTTCTGCAAATATTATATTTTCAGGTGCGTGTCTTGAAAGAAACTCACCCCAGATATCTCCCTGGACGCATACGGAGATCATAAGGAGATCTCAGAGGTCCAGATTGGATGCATGTAAAAACTGGCTCATTACAGAGAATATCCTAGCTCTGTAAATGAAATTAAGGACATGCTTATCTGGAGCATCAAGACATCAAAACTATGAAATATCACAAATGGAATCATGTACAGTAGTAACCAAAGAAGGGTTAAACAAATCAAAATATATTTTATATTTGAGATTCTTCAAAGAAGCCATGCTTTGCCTTGATGACAGCTTTGCACACTCTTGGCATTCTCTCAACCAGCTTCCCCTGGAATGCTTTTCCAATCGTCTTGAAGGAGTTCCCACATATGCTCAGCACTTGTTGGCTGCTTTTCCGTCACTCTGCGGTCCAACTCATCTCAAACCATCTCACTGGGTTGAGGTCGGGTGATTGGAGAGGCCAGGTCATCTGGGGCTCCCGAGTGGCGCAACAGTCTAAGGCACTGAGATGCAGTGCCTTAGACCGCTGCGCCACACTCCTCTGCAACAGAGGTAACTCTGGGTCTTTCCTGTGGCGGTCCTCATGAGAGCCAGTTTCATCATAGCGCTTGATGGTTTTTGCGACTGCACTTGAAGAAACTTTCAAAGTTCTTGACATTTACCGGATTTACTGACCTTCATGTCTTAAAGTAATGATGGACTGTCGTTTCTCTTTGCTTATTTGAGCTATTCTTGCCATAATATGGACTTGGTCTTTTACCAAATAGGTGTCACGATTGTCTAAGGTGGAAACAGCGGACCAAAGTGCAGCGTGGTGAGCGCACATACTTCTTTATTATAAGATGTCGCCAACAAAACAATAACCATCAAACCGAAACCGTGACGCCAACGTAGTGCTCACAGGCAACTATACATGGACAACTACCCACAAATACAGGTGGGAAAAAGGCTTCCTAAGTATGGTTCTCAATCAGAGACAAGGATAGACAGCTGCCTCTGATTGAGAACCACACCCAGCCAAACACACAGAAATACAAATCATAGAAAAAGGGACATAGAATGCCCACCCAAATCACACCCTGACCATACCAAAATAGAGACATACAAAGCTCTCTACGGTCAGGGCGTGACAATAGGGCTATCTTCTGTATACCACCCCTACCTTTTCACAACACAACTGATTGGCTCAAAATAGTCAAATAAAGAAAAACCCTTGAATGAGTAGGTGGTCCAAACTTTTGAGTGGTACTCTATATAATACTTTTTTTGAGATATATGAAAATATATCTCCTGATTGCCCAGCACTCATCTTTCAGAAGCAATTGGAACTGAGTTGATAGCCCAGAGCATTCCAAAGTTAGAGCTCAAAGTCTGATGGCACCAGGGCCCATACTGCCCATGACTTCTGTATCGTTGGCCATCTAAGGTCATACAGGTACTTCAGATTAGGTCGATCGCCAACTTCTCAGCTTCTGCGTATCACAGAAACACAACACTGAATGAGTAACATAATTGTATACATTTCAAGTTGCTCTGGATGAATCAAAATAACTGTCAACGTGAAAAACACGATTTCTTTTTTACTTCTAATATTTACTGATTTAAAACCAAAAACTTGTGTTACAAAGCTTGACAGTGTCTCTTTGGAATCATTACCAACTTGGGGTGAAAAATGACCCCTGTTGGTGCTTTTACGATAAAAATATGTTGCCGCTTTTAGGGTTAACAATGGTCATTGGCCAGTGGTCTGTGTTATCTGAAAACAAAAGACATTGACTGCCGACATTCTGTTCAGAGGTGCTAAGTACTCTCACCTACAAATGTTCGACAATCCTACTGGCGTGTCCGAACCCTAAGCGACGTGAGTTATTGGATCTGCCTTGGCAACCATTAAGCAGCTAGCGGATTGCATTTCCCCCAAAACCAATCTCCTGTTTTCTCCACCCAAACGCTTTTTTCCCACTTTGGTGAACAATCGTTGTGGAAAAACTGAGTGACCTTTGGGATTATAATCCATTAGGGCTATAGACAAAAAACTTCACCGCTCTGTGATTCTTCTAACTGCTGCTGAGATAAGAAAAAACCTACAGCCTTCATGTGCAGTGAGCGGAAATGGACTGTAATGTGTGTATGTATGTGTGTGTGTGTGTGTGTGTGTGTGTGTGTGTGTGTGTGTGTGTGTGTGTGTGTGTGTGTGTGTGTGTGTGTGTGTGTGTGTGTGTGTGTGTGTGTGTGTGTGTGTGTGTGTGTGTATTTCTTGGTGTGAAAATGTGAACTTTCACGCACCATAAATGGCTATTATATGGAAACTTGTAAAAGCTGTAAGATTGAGGAAAAATAAACAATAGCAAAACAGATGGGATATCTCTCGCTCCATTGATTAATATAGAGGAAAAGCACCAAATTCCACTGTGAATTCCACAAAACAATAATAGGTCTTACATGGATGAATTTAAAGGCTGGAATCCAGACGCACTGTCCACGCAGAACAAATGGATTGTAATTTTTCACTCCATTTTATTGAAACGAAAGCAGGGACGTCAGTAGCAGAGGTAGCAAAGAGTCAAGTACAGTCACGATTTTAATGAGCCTATGCAATGAGTTGCCACCTGTTTTATCAAGATAATTAGCTGATTGGCCGACCGTGAACGACCCCTGCTTGGTGAGCGTGCTCACTCTCTTTCTCACTTTCATTCCTTTTCCCTCTTCCGTTCTTTTCATCAGACACATATTTCTGCTACCCACCATGTTTTAGCCAGGAATACATGTGTGGTGAAGTGGTGGATGTTGTTATATCCAATACTCAACACAGTCTGGATAGATAATAATAATAATAATAATAATAATTAGGTCGCCGCTGATATTTGCCCTATTTGGAAATGTGTGTGGACGAGTGTGGGGAGGTGATACGTGCAATTTACCATGTGCTAAAATTACAGTTCTGCTTAGTGATGGTGATAGCAAATCTTCCAATTCTAAGTCCAATTGTCTCAGAGGAGAACTTGAAGGAGACTTAACACTGGCTGTTGTATTTTTGAACATGGCTGGTTGCTATGGTTTCTACAGCTAATGACATTTTAGAAGGAATGTAAATGGTTGGAAATGGAGCAGAATTCTTGTCTACTAATATTCAAAACATTGAAGTTATAAAAAAAAGCCACTTGTTCTTTTAGTTCCACTCCACAATGAGGTGTTGAATTTATTTGCATTGTGTGCCATCAATGTGAGAGGGATGACCCCCCCCCCCCCCCCTCCAAACGACCAAATATAAAGAGCAGAATAGCTCTTATAGGAAACCTGACCTTTCTATAGAAGCTGACCCGCAATCTCCCTGCTCTCAGACCCACAGTCAGATAATGGGCCACACACAAACGTGGCACTACGTGCAAGCATGCACAGACACACTGCACAGGGACACACTATCCAATACCGCAGTATGCACCATGATTAGTTCAGTGCTCCTGAAACTCACCTTGAGGCATGGGCTCTACATGCAATCGTTCAACAGCCTGTATACTCAACCACACACATGCCTGGCTGGCCCTCCATTGAATTGCCCTGGATAGCTACAGCACTGAGTAGGGCTTGGACAGATTGGATCCCTATGTGTGTTTCAGGCTAGCAAAAGTACATTACAGTAAAGGCAAGAATAGGAATAAGATGGTACCTGCTTATAGCATATATATGAGATAGGGAGGAAAATGGAGAATAAATCAATTCAATAGATTTAAAAGAGAAGATTGTGTGAGTTTATGAAGGAGTGGGTGGAGAAGATAGACGATAGGGACGGAAGGAAACAGAGGAAACACTGTAATTCAGACGGTGAGTGGCGGCAGAGATTGGGTAGTAGAGGGGTGTGTGTTTGAAACTGAGCGGGGTAGAGCGACAGATTTAGCAGGGTAATTGAGTAGTTAATTCATCAGACTGCTCCATGGTCGGCTGTATCTCTACTTAATCTGCACAAAATAATACACCACAGACTCACTCACACCCCTGGTCTCCACCTCATAAACCCTCACACACTTTCACCTCCCCAGGTCTCCACTAACACACACTCAACTATACAGTTCTCCCTCCACAGTAGAGAGATTTCATTTTTCCATTATTTTACCAGGTAAGTTGACTGACAACACGTTCTCATTTGCAGCAATGACCTGGGGAATAGTTACAGGGGAGAGGAGGGGGATGAATGAGCCAATTGTAAACTGGGGATTATTAGGTGACCGTGATGGTTTGAGGGCCAGATTGGGAATTTAGCCAGGACACCGGGGTTAACACCCCTACTCTTACGATAAGTGCCATGGGATTTTTAATGACCCCAGAGAGTCAGGACACCCATTTAACATCCCATCCAAAAACTGATGCTTCCAGCAGCATCTGGTCTCCCATCCAGAAACTGACCAGGACCAACCCTGCTTAGCTTCAGAAGCAAGCCATCAGTGGTCTGCAGGGTGGTATGCTGCTGGCAATTAACACCGCCATGTTAAGTTTTGCCCAACCTAGGTCGAGGCACAGACACGGTCTCAATGGGGATAGCTGAGCTGACTACACTGACTGTGCTTGTGGCAGACTCCATCCACTAAGCTGGCAGGCTGGCTAACAGCCTGCTGCCTGGCCTGCACCCTATTTCATTGTGGAGCTAGAGGAGTTAGAGCCCTGTCTATGTTGGTAGATAAGATGAGAGCACCCCTCCAGCTAGGATGGAGTCCGTCACTCCTCAGCAGGCCAGGAAGAGAGGTCAAGCCCAGAGCTGTCCTATACCTGTGAAATGTCAAAGGGTGTAGGCGGATCGCTGCCCTAAAAGAGTTCCAGACTGTAAACTTGTTATTGAAAGTTCACTTGAAATGTTTTGTATTTGTTTGAAATGTTAAGATGTTATTTCTATAGTGAAAGCTGAGTTGCTGAGAATCCCTTGTTTGAAAAGTAACAGTATGTTGGATCATTGTTTCAGAGTCTATGTTGATTCAGTTGGGGTAGTATGCAATATAAATGGTTACTTACCTTGAGTTCAAACTACAGAGCATGTATTCAAAAGACACCCTTAGAATATGTCAACATTTTTATTTTGTTTTAAAAGAAGGGGGGATGTAATATTAATATGTGTAAACATACTGAATTGTAATTGGATGCATTTTACCGCCATATCATACTGTGCTATGATTGGTTAAGACCATCCAAATGGTTAGGTCATGGTCAGTTTGATCCTGCCAGTTATAGCTAGCTAATAAAGAGCTACGTTAAGAAATATCCTGTAGTACTGCATTTTATTATTTTGTACAAAGTGTGCAAAACAAGACAGTAGCAAAGTAAGGTTGGCAACAAAACGCACAGCAACACGTAAACAAGTCTATAAGTTGTGACCGGACATGACGGTCATCCCACAATCATTGGCCACTTTAATAAATGGATCACTAGTCACTTTAATAATGTCACTTTAACAATGTTGACATATCTTACATTACTCATCTCATATGTATACAGTGCTTTGCAAAAGTATTAATCCCCCTTGGTGTTTTTTCTATTTTGCTGCATTACAACCTGTAATTTAAATAGATTCTTATTTGGATTTCATGTAACAGACATACACAAAATAGTCCAAATTGATGAAGTGAAATGAAAAAAATTCCTTGTTTAAAAAAAAAAAAAGAATTCTAATGTTAATAAAAAAGTGGTGTGTGCATATGTATTCACCCCCTTTGCTATGAAGCCCCTTGTCACGCCCTGGCCATAGAGAGGCTTTTATTCTCTATTTTGGTTAGGCCAGGTTGTGACTAGGGTGGGAATTCTAGTTTCTTTATTTCTATGTTTTCTATTTCTTTGTGTTTGGCCGGGTGTGGTTCTCAATCAGTGGCAGCTGTCTATCGTTGTCTCTGTTTGAGAATCATACTTAGGCAGCTTTTTCCCACCTGTGTTTTGTGGGTAGTTGTTTTCTGTTTTGTGTCTGCACCAGACAGAACTGTTTCGTTTTGTTCCATTTTGTTATTTTGTCTCAGTGTTCAGTTTAAATAAATTATCATGAACACGCACCACACTGCGCTTTGGTCCACTCCTTCTTCATGCAACGATGAGCGTTACACCCCTAAATAATCTGGTGCAACAAATTATCATCAGAGGTCAAATCATTAGTTAAATAAAGTCCACCTGTGTGCAGTCTAAGTGTTACATGATCTGTCACATGATCTCAGTATACAGTGCCTTGCGAAAGTATTCGGCCCCCTTGAACTTTGCGACCTTTTGCCACATTTCAGGCTTCAAACATAAAGATATAAAACTGTATTTTTTTGTGAGGAATCAACAACAAGTGGGACACAATCATGAAGTGGAACGACATTTATTGGATATTTCAAACTTTTTTAACAAATCAAAAACTGAAAAATTGGGCGTGCAAAATTATTCAGCCCCTTAAGTTAATACTTTGTAGCGCCACCTTTTGCTGCGATTACAGCTGTAAGTCGCTTGGGGTATGTCTCTATCAGTTTTGCACATCGAGAGACTGACATTTTTTCCCATTCCTCCTTGCAAAACAGCTCGAGCTCAGTGAGGTAAAGGTAGGAAAAAATACATCTGCCATGCTGATCCTCAATACGGGGACCCCTCAGGGGTGTGTGCTCAGTCCCCTCCTATACTCCCTGTTCACTCATGACTGCATGGCCAGGCACAACTCCAACACCATCATCAAGTTTGCCGATTACACAACAGCGGTAGGCCTGATCACCATCAACGATGAGACAGCCTATAGGGAGGAGGTCAGAGACCTGGCTGTGTGGTGCCAGGACAACAACTTCTCCCTCAACGTGATCAAGACAAAGAAGATGATTGTGGACTACAGGAAAAGGAGGAACGAGCATGCGCCCACTCTCATCGACGGGGCTGTAGTGGAGCAGGTTGAGAGCTTCAAGTTCCTTGGTGTCCACATCACCAACAAACTATCATGGCCCAAACACACTAAGACAGTCGTGAAGAGGGCACGACAAAGCCTATTCCCCCAGAGGAGATTTGGCATGGGTCCCCAAATCCTAAAATGCTCGGCCTCCGACCGCAAGGCACTATAGAGGGTAGTGCTTACGGCCCAGTACATCACTGGGGCCAAGCTTCCTGCCATCCAGGACCTCTATACCAGGCGGTGTCAGAGGAAGGCCCTAAAAATGGTCAAAGACTCCAGCCACCCTAGTCATAGACTGTTCTCTCTGCTACCACACAGCAAGCGGTACCGGAGCACCAAGTCAAGGTCCAAAAGGCTTATTAACAGCTTCTACCCCCAATTTGTAAGACTACTGAACAGCTAATCAAAGGGCTACCCAGACCCCTCTTTTACGCTGCTGAATTGCTATTGACTCAAGACATTTCAGCTTTTCATTTTTAAGTAATTTCTAAAGCATGATTCCACTTTGACATTACAGGGTATTGTGTGTAGGCCAGTGACAAACAAATCTTGATTTAATCCATTTTAAATTGAGGCTGTAACACAACAAAATGTGGAAAAAGTCAATGGGTGTGAATACATTCTGAAGGCACTTTACCTATTGTATTAACACCCTTCCTTCCTGACTATTCACAATACAGCACCTCCTCTACAGTCATATTATTTCAACTTAAAAGGGCAACGCACACTCCATAATCTACAGAAGGCACCACACTCCATAATTAAAAGGGCAACACACTCCATAATCTGATGCCTGCAGTTATGGCAAAATACTCAATTTGCCTAGGAGGTTGCGTTGCCATTCCATTAGGGAGAAAAATCCCTGACTGGGTATAGCAGCCTTGCAACTGTTTTTCAAGTGGGCTTTCCATCTCCCACACAGATGAGGCTATTCCTGCTTCTAACCCCCCTCATCATCTAACCTGTGATGAGTGTTTGATGTCTAGCAACTCAGTGGGTGGAAATGCTTTCTTAACCTAGAGTTCACTGTCTGTGGTGAATCTCCGCTCAGTCCGACATCTCTTTGATCAAGGCACTAAATTGCTCCAACTAAATAGTTGACCCTCATAAATCCTTCCTTTTTCCAGGTGATCTGTGTGGACAGTGTTTTGGCCTGGTCTGGCTAAGGGGCAGGGTGGTGACGCTAATAAATAATATGGTAAATAGTGATGGGTTTATTCCCCAAACACTCCCATCTGTCAGGGCAAAATGGAGGAAGATAAATACTGGCGAAGAGACAGAGGGAAAAAGGTTAGAGGTAGAGACATACTCTTTCTATCATTGATTTCTGACACACGCACACACGCACACACACACACACACACACACACACACACACACACACACACACACACACACCTACACCCCCACCCCCCAGCAAGATGTGAGACAACTGAGTTTCCATGTTGACCTGTGTGTTTCTCACCTGTCAGTCTTCTGAGACAGAAGGTACATGCAGGGGCCAGGGGATGTGTCACACTGACAGATCTGTGGCCCCTAGCACTGTGGCCCCTGGCAGAGTCACTGGTGGTGTTGCTTTTGTTTTTGTCGCATAACGACAATGTGACAGGAGGAAACGATAGTACAGAGAGGGAAATTCATATGAACGTACTGAAATGCCCTCCTATGAAAAAAGAAAACCCTTTGATTGGTGGTGTTGTTTAAAACTGATCTTTTTTTTGTCTCTTTTCTCTCTTGTAACTTTAAAGGCCCAACGCAGCTGTTCTTATATAAATATGAAATTACTTTATAGTTACTTCTGCGTAACAATAAAGTACCTTATTATAATATTGTAATTTCCATTAAAATGTCCAAAAAATAGCAGTGAAAAAACACAGGGCCTTTTAAATGCAACAAATTGTTGTCAAACAAGATCATTTCTCGTAAACTCATGAATCTTGAGAAAAGTCCCCCTCCCCTGCCCTTCTGCCACTGCGAGCGCCGCAGTGCATGGCTGAGCTCGTCGCATGCTGTCCACTGGCACCGAGTGGTGAGTTTGAAACGAA
This sequence comes from Oncorhynchus clarkii lewisi, assembly GCF_045791955.1. NCBI lineage: Eukaryota > Metazoa > Chordata > Actinopteri > Salmoniformes > Salmonidae > Oncorhynchus > Oncorhynchus clarkii. The sequence continues at coordinate 28,033,119 of NC_092155.1, read as the reverse complement.
TACCGCCAGTAGTAGGTTACATGGATTTGTAGCATGTGTTGTCTCACAGTTAGGGACAGAGATGGGGGCAACTGCAGTTGGACTGTCGTCAGTAGCAGAAAACATTCAAATCAAGTAAAGGTTAGTTAGCTTGATTTGACAGCGTAGCCTCTTAGCTAAATAGCTGATTCTGGATCTAGCCTACAGTAGAGATGATCAGATGATATAACCCACCCCAATTGTCATTCTAGCAAAGATACTAACCTAATTTCCTTTCATATTTGGTTCTAGCATGCTTAGCCTATAATGTGTGATGACTGAGTGTGTTTTTGTAGAAAAATTAAGCCTATGTTAAAACAAATAATGGAGAATTTGTCTACAGGAGCAGTAGAAATGTATACATGGAATTAAAGGGAGGCTGAACTTCCTGATTTAGCCTCGGTTTCAAGTCTACTCTTTAGGAAATGCGACTGAGAATGAAATTTGGGTCTTGGGGGCGTGCCTTGATGTGGGTGTGTCTTATGTATTTGTGTGTGTGTGTGTGGGTTCGAACGTGTGAAGCGTTTGTACTTTCACTGTGCCACAACAGTACACAGTTACATTCATTCACCCTTCTAGATAACTTGAAACAGTTTAACCAGGTATTGTATTTGAAAGTAGTCTAGACAAGCTCAATTATTTTCAGCCAACCGGTGTACTACTGTGGCAAAGTTGGGTTGAATATGGATAGCCTCTCTCTGGGACCATCACTAAATTACCTAATGTAACATGTAACATAAATTACACAATTTTCATTTAGTTGGAAATGCTTTCCATAATTGTATATACATTTTTACAATTATAGTTGATTTGATGTTTTTAAGTCATTGAAATTTGGAGCTATCAACATTTACATTTTTTTGTCCACTATACAGTACATTGTCTAACTTACTGATGGCTCCTAACTAGCCTCATAGGGTTATCAAATGTCAAACCGAATTCACCATGGCCATTATGATCAGGTCACATGCAGATGTGCTCCGAACTGATGATTACTTGGGTTCTGCCAGCTGTGAGCATATGGGCAGGGTTGTAATGTCCAACCCAAGGAAAATTGTTCAGGTACCCTTCAATCAGTGACCTACAGTACCAGTCAAAAGATTGGACACAACTACTCATTCCAGGGTTTTTCTTTATTTTTTACTATTTTCTACTTTGTAGAATAATAGTGAAGACATCAAAACATATGAAATAACACATATGGAATCATGTACTGTAGTAACCAAAAAAGTGTTAAACAAATCAAAATATATTTTATATTTGAGATTCTTCAAAGTAGCCACTCTTTGCCTTGATGACAGCTTTGCACACTCTTGGCATTCCCTCAACCAGCTTCACGAGGTAGTCACCTGGAATGCATTTCAATAAACAGGTGTGCCTTGTTAAAAGTACATTTGTGGAATTAGCTTTTGAGCCAATCGGTTGTATTGTGACAAGGTAGGGTTGGTATAGAAAAGATAGCCCTATTTGGTAAAAGACCAAGTCCATATTATGGCAAGAACGGCTCAAATAAGTGAAGAAAAATTACAGTCCATCATTACTTTAAGGCATGAAGGTCAGTCAACCTGGAACACTTCAAGAACTTTGAGCGTTTCATTGTGCAGTTTCATTGTGCAAAAACAGAGTTTTTTCTGCTGCAGAGGATAAGTTCATTAGAGTTACCAGCCTCATAAATAGCTAAATAAATGCTTCACAGAGTTCAAGTAACAGACACATTTCAACATCAACAGATGATCTCCATATGTGTGGTTCCCATCGTGTAGCATGGAGGAGGATTTTAGAATTTAGAATTCAGGGCACACTTAACCAGCATGGTTACCGCAGAATTCTTAAGCAATATACCTTCTCATCTGGTTAGTGCTTAGTGGGACTATAATTATTTTTTCAACAGGACCCAACACACCTCCAGGCTGTGTAAGGGCTATTTGACCAAGAAGGAGAGTGATGGAGTGCTGCATCAGATGACCTGGCTTCCACAATCACCCGACCTCAACCCAATTGAGATGGTTTGGGATGAGTTGGACCTCAGAGTGAAGGACAAGCGGCCAAAAAGTGCTCAGCATATGTGGGAACTCCTTCAAGAGTGTTGGAAAAGCATTCCTCATGAAGCTGGTTCAGAGAATGCCAAGAGTGTGAAAAGCTGTCATCAAGGCAAAGGGTGGCTACTTTGAAGAATCTAAAATCAAAAATATATTTTTGGGTTATTACATGATTCAATATGTGTTATTTAATAGTGTTGATGTCTTCACTATTATTCTACAATGTAGAAAATAGTAAAAATGAAGAAAAACCCTTGAATGAGTAGGTGTGTCCAAACGTTTGACTGGTACTGTACCATTTCCCCCTAATTATTTTTCAAAGTTTTCGATGAGATTGACTTTCTGACCAAAATTATCCTATTTACAATTTGTAGCACATTTTGACACTAGAATAAATGTTTCTGACTGATATCGATGCCACAGGCCATTTTCTAACAGATAAGTGGTTTGTTGCCTTCAGTTGCTCTTTCAGGTCGATTTTTCTCTCTCACACCAAAGGCCTGTGCACAGCCCTGATGATCTATGTGTGTTTGTGTTCCTGTCTAGCTGTTAGTGAGCCCTTCCCTGAGGTAGTGCTGTTTAAAATAATTGCTGTTTAAAGAGAGGCTCAGAGGAGGTATTAAACACAGAAATGCACAATTTACCATCACACACATGTCGCATGGATGTTTACATGGAGAAGCGTTCCAATTAAAGTTAGCATTCACACAACGTCACACAGGCATCTTTCTATCTGCTTGTCTGGTGTTGCTTACCTCTGGCGCAGTATCATTCACAGGTAATTTAGCTTGCATATGGGAGAACAACCTTACACTGCCCCAATCACCAGTCTCACGGTACGAATTACAGTTGACATTTGTTCACTTCGTGCTTTTGAAATGCCCAGTTTTTTAGTCAGTTCTTATGTTTAGGCGATTCATTGCAATCTGTCCTTCAGCACGCACACGCCAGGCCACAACGTTAACGGAGGAAAATGCAGAATGCCAAAAGAATATTAACTGGAATAATTAAACAGTGAGGTTGAAATAGAACCACAATCATATAGAGACACACGCATACACACACACACACACACACACACACACACACACACACACACACACACACACACACACACACACACACACACACACACACACACACACACACACACACACACACACTTTCCCTCTCTCCCCACACACCACAGATTGACAGGAAATTAGAAGCATTAAACAACGCTGACCAACAATCAGCCATTTGGAAAATCCGATTTGGTTGCAATACACAATTAGTATAGAAATTGACTTTTTCAAAGTGAGCTTTTGATAACAGATGTTGTCCTGGCATGCAGTGTACCTCTGTACACTTCCCTGTGCAACAGCTTGTTTCATTTGTTGCCACAGCCATATATTAGTAGGGCCCTGAAGCTCCCCGATCTGCTACTGCACACTACACATCCACTGTTCTGGGATACCAGGCTGTGGAGCTGTAGGTGTGTGTGTGTATTATGGTGTCTTGGGAGGGCTCGTCCTATTACACTGTGACTTCATCAAAGCCTCGCTCCCAGGCAACCCTGTCGCCTGGCAACACACATAATTCACAAAGGAGAGATCAACAAGGAGAGGAAGAAGAGAAGAAGAAGAGGAAGAAAGGATACTCCTCTGCCAGAAGTCTTCCACTTTCTGTCCATCTCCCTCCATCCTTATTCTCTCCCCCACTTTTAAATGAATTGGCTAGAAAAATTTGAGTAGAAACAGTTGTGTGTGAAACTTTGGTGGCAAAATTTTGAGAAACGACTGCCTATTATAACAGGCTAACAGGGAAACTGCAACCGATCCAAAAAACAGGTTGATAAGTTCTTCATCGTTGTTTTGTTGCTGGCGCTCACACGCAGATTTAATATTAGCACTCTGCCAATTGGCAGGCTTAGGCGTCTACCAAAAACCAGCTAGTGGACCTCATGTGGTCGCCTGTCGGAGTGCCGTTCGGAGCGGGTGCACCGTGATCGAATGCGGAATGTGGCTCCATTTCAGAGTCGTTACACCATGAGCAGAAATTACCCACTGGTGCCTGGTTACCGTAGTTACAGCGAGGTAATCAACAGCCCATTAGCTCTCCATACTGAGCCCTGACACACAACCCTCCCTCCCTTTTTTCATTTTCTCCATTTCTTTCTATCCACTTCGGGTACACACACGCACACACACACACACACACACACGCACGCACACACCCACACACACACGCACCCACACACACACACACACGCACACACACACACGCACGCACGTACCCCCCCCCCCCACACACACACAAAGTACTTACTATAGAATTCTGTGGTAAACTGTAGTATACTGTAGAATACTGTACTACACACTGTAGTAACCCTCAGTCATGTGTAGTACTTACTATATAATTTTTGTAGGATTCTACAGACCGCAAAAACACTACAGTAAATACTACAGTAATGTCCGCAAAAACACTAAAATCCGGAAAAACACTACAGTAATTACTATAGTATATAGTACCATATTTAATTTGCAAATACCCTGCCCATTCCCCTCCCCCATATCCCAATTTGTGCCACCCATAAGTGAGAAACCTACATGCCAAGTATAGACCGTATATTGTACAGATTATAGAAAAGAGCGGAATCTCTGAACAATCTGGCAGACCTCAGTCCTACCTACAGGTTATGGAAAATATGCTCTCTGTTCAGACCTCTCTTTCCTCCCACTGCACTAATCCTTTCCTCTTGCAACCTTTGATCCTCTTTGATTTCTCCCTCTCCCTCTGCAGCCTAAATGACTTGTTGCCATTTACAACCACATGGTAGGTGTACTCTCAGCTTCTTCTTAATGATGCTCCATTCTCTCTGCCCTTTCCCTCTCTCCCTCTCTACCTCCGCCCCCTGTAAAACCCCCCCAATTGCTATTGTGTTAGATCTAAAGCTAATGAGGCATCGTGATCCCATTTTACAGGATCTTTGGTAGAGGACACTAAGAGCTACATGTAACTGCCAAACTAAAGGAAACACGAGGGATACAAAGTATATTAAAAGCAGGTGCTTCCACACAGGTGTGGTTCCTGAATTAATGAAGCAATTAACATCCCGTCATGCTTAGGGCCATGTATAAATATGGCCACTTGCCCATTATTTTGGCTACCATGGCTAGGATAAGAGACATCAGTGACTTTTCCCACCACCATCAACAGAACACCAAATGATGGTATTTCTCATCAATGAATGGGGTTGTATCTCTCCAATAGAGTTCCAGACACTTGTAGAGTCTATGTCAATGCGCATTAAAGCGGTTCTGGTGGCTCATTGTGTCCCAACACCCTATTAAGTCATTTTATGTTGGTGTTTCCTTTATTTTGGTAGTTACCTGTACTTCCCTCTGTGGAGATACTGTACAGTGCATGGTGGTTAGTGTGTGGTAAAAACAGACCTGAGCTTTTGAATGAGCCTGCCCGGATGGCCAGAAGATGGGTGGGCTTTGCACTTTTGGGACTGTTCCATTGGTTCCATTGTGCCAAGCAAGCTCAATGAAGTAGCAGCTCATGTATTTGTTCATT